>NC_064931.1:539829760-540503483 GCF_023897955.1 Schistocerca gregaria
GAGAGTAATTAGTTACATAAATGAAGGATTAATAGCACGTAACATAGCAAAACACAGTAACTATGGTCACATAAAGAGACCGTGAGCAGTGAGTAGAAACGATTACAGGAATACGCTTTTTTAATGAACATTTGGAAAGCTAAAATAATCAAACTGGGTAGTTTCACTCCTTGTTGACAGTTGAAATCAGTCAGCATTAAACTTGCCTCTATTATGTACAAGTACAGATCTGATAGAAAGCAAAATCCACTAAACAATTAATTCGAACAACTGAAAAACAAATACGAACGAAGATTTGCGACACAACAAGGGAGCAGGTGGCACCGTTATTTGGCACGTATGACGGTACGTAAATAACTAAAAATGCGTTTACGAGTAAAATAATCAGGAACAGTAAATAGGATCTCAAGTAAATATTGTTAAGTCGTGAATAATGTAGTTACAGGAGATGCATTGTCACTGAAAATGCAGAACAGCTAAAGCAGTCAACCGGATAGCTATGACATACTTTTAATAATATTACATGCGAGCTCCGTGAAACTAACTACAGTTGTTTACAATGGAAAATAACAAATGCCACTTGTTACATAAACGTGTATTTTCTTTGGGATGATAGAGCCATTTGACTTATTGTACAATCAATTCTGCAATAGATACGTACATTATGCCACAAACCGTAATAGGGATCATATAAAATAATCATACTAGAGAATGAAAGCAATTACAGCAAATAACCTGTCATGGAACTTGTAAAAGAACTAAAATAACAACTGGGTAACAAACTAAAACAAGTCGTGCTGAATTTTCTGCATATCTGTACAAGAAAAATGACGAAGCTTACACAAAACTGCAACAACTTTAGACAGACGCAAGAGTGTGTAACTGATTACACAAACGAGTATAAAGTAATTGTATACAACATAGCAAAGACAGTAAGTGTACTCTCACGAATTGATCGTGAGCAAAGGATGACGGGGATTACGAAAAATCTTGTGGGTGCATAAAAATCTATCATAATTAAACAGATACAGGTCGCTGAGTAAATGATTAAACAAAAGATTGTGAATAAAGACATCTGGAGTTTGTAACACCATTACGTGGGATAATGGAATGTAAAATTTTAAAAAAACAGGAGAGAATGAAAAAGAGATTTGCAAGTAAATAAAGTGCACATCCAAAAGAACTGTTACGTGACCCATTGATTGTCACCTGTGGAGAGTGAGGAAGACTCCAGATTTCTTTAAATAGCTTCTTTATTCCGGCCCTTGGCAATAATGTATCAGGAACAGCTTTGTGGACACTTCCAATTGTCTCTCACGAAAAAAAAGGCGTCCGGTATTGCTGACGGCTCAAAGAATGGGGCTAAGTGAAGCATCACCCAAATGCCTCTATCAGCAAAGTCTCTGGCAGCAGCTGTTATGGCAGCGTCGCAGCGCATCTGACAATACTATGGCCTCCCTCCAGCTAGCAGGCGGCTCTCTGCTCAGGCAGCAGCTTCTCTGGTATGTCAGAACAGGCTGCCCGATCCTGAGGTCGAACAGCGGACCCCGTACTGCATTCTGGGATGTCTCTCTGGGTGTCACAACCTCATGGTGTAGGCAGTGACACTAAGAAAAGAGTATTTCAGTACATGAATTGCTGAGTACTTGTTGTTGTTGTGGTCTTCAGTCCTGAGACTGGTTTGATGCAGCTCTCCACGCTACTCTATCCTGTGCAAGCTTCTTCATCTCCCAGTACGCACTGCAGCCTACACCCCTCTGAATCTGCTTAGTGTATTCATCTCTTAGTTTTCCTCTAAGATTTTTACCCTCCACGCTGCCGTCCAATACTAAATTGGTGATCCCCATTTCGAAAGCTTTTATTCTCTTCTTGTGTAAACTATTTATCGTCCATATTTCACTGCCATACATGGCTACACTCCATACATATTCAGTAATGACTTCCTGACACTTAAATCTATACTCGCTGTTAACAAATATCTCTTCTTCAGAAACGCTTTCCTTGTCATTGCCAGTCTACATTTTATGTCCTCTCTACTTCGACCATCATCAGTTATTTTGCTCCCCAAATAGCAAAACTCCTTTACTACTTTAAGTGTCTCATTTCCTAATCTAATTCCCTCAGCATCACCCGACGTAACTCGACTACATTCCATTATTCTCGTTTTGCTTTTGTTGATGTTCACCTTATATACTCCTCTCAAGACACTGTCTATTCCATTCAACTGCTCTTCCAAGTCCTTTGCTGTCGCTGACAGAATTACAGTGTCATCGGCGAACCTCAAAGTTTTTATTTCTTCTCCATGGATTTTAATACCTACTCCAAATTTTTCTTTTGTTTCCTTCACTGCTTGCTCAATATACAGATTGAATAACATTGGGGAGAGGCTACAACCCTGTCTCACTCCCTTCCCAACCACTGCTTCCCTTTCATGTCCCTCTACTCTTATAACTGCCATCTGGTTTCGGTACAAATTGTAAATAGCCTTTCGCTCCCTGTATTTTACCCCTGCCACCTTCAGAATTTGAAAGAGAGTATTCCAGTCAACTTTGTCAAAAGCTTTCTCTAAGTCTACAAATGCTGGAAACATAGGTTTGCCTTTTCTTGATCTAGCATGTAAAATAAGTCGTAGGGTCAGTATTGCCTCACGTGTTCCCATATTTCTACGGAATCCAAATTGATCTTCCCCAAGGTCGGCTGCTACCAGTTTTTCCATTCGTCTGTAAATAATTCGCGTTAGTATTTTGCAACCGAGACTTATTAAACTGATAGTTCGGTAATTTTCACAACTGTCAACACCTGCTTTCTTTGGGATTGGAATTATTATGTTCTTCTTGAAGTCTGAGGGTATTTCGCCTGTTTCATACATCTTGCTCACCAGATGGTAGAGTTTTGTCAGGACCGGCTCTCCCAAAGCAATCAGTAGTTCCAATTGAATGTTGTCTACTGCGGTGGCCTTGTTTCGACTCAGGTCTATCAGTGCTCTGTCAAACTCTTCACGCAGTATCGTATCTCCCATTTCATCTTCATCGACATCCTCTTCAATTTCTATAACATTGCCCTCACGTACATCGTCTTTGTATAGACCCTCTATATACTCCTTCCACCTTTCTGCTTTCCCTTCTTTGCTTAGAACTGGGTTCCCATCTGAGCTCTTGATATTCATACAAGTGGTTCTCTTTTCTCCAAAGGTCTCTTTAATTTTCCTGTAGGCAGTATCTATCTTACCCCTAGTGAGATAAGCCTCTAAATCCTTACATTTGTCCTCTAGCCATGCCTGCTTAGCCATTTTGCACTTCCTGTCGATCTCATTTTTGAGACGTTTGTATTCCTTTTTGCCTGCTTCATTTGCTGCATTTTTATATTTTCTCCTTTCATTAATTAAATTCAATATTTCTTCTGTCACCCAAAGATTTCTACTAGCCCGCGTCTTTTTACCAACTTGATCCTCTGCTGCCTTAACTACTTCATCCCTCAAAGCTACCCAATCTTCTTCTACTGTATTTCTTTCCACAATTCTTGTCAATTGTTCCTTTATGCTCTCCCTGATACTCTGTACTACCTCTGGTTCTTTCAGTTTATCCAGGTCCCATCTCCTTAAATTCCCACATTTTTGTAGTTTCTTCAGTTTTAATCTATAGTTCGTAACCAATAGATTGTGGTCAGAGTCCACATATGCCCCTGGGAATGTCTTACAATTTAAATCCTGGTTCCTAAATCTCTGTCTTACCGTTACATAATCTAGCTGATACCTTTTAGGCTTCTTCCATGTATACAATCTTCTTTTATGATTTTTGAACCAAGTGTTACCTATGATTAAGTAATGCTCTGTGCAAAATTCCACCAGGCGGTTACCTCCCATTTCTTACCCCCAATCCATATTCACTTACTACGTTTCCTTCTCTCCCTTTTCCTACTACCGAATTCCAGTCGCCCATGACTATTACATTTTCGTCTCCCTTCACTATGTGAACAATTTATTTTATTTCATCATACATTTCTTCAATTTCTTCGTCATCTGCAGAGCTAGTTGGCATATAGACTTGTACTACTGTATTAGGCGTGGGCTTCGTGTCTATCTTGGCCACAACAAAGCGTTCGCTGTGCTGTTTGTAGTAGCTTACCCGCATTCCAATTTTTTTATTCATTATTATACGTACTCCTGCATTACCCCTATTTGATTTTGTATTTATAACTCTGTATTCACCTGACCAAAAGTCTTGTTCCTCCTGCCACCGAACTTCACTAATTCCTACTATATCCAACTTTAACCTATCCATTTCCCTTCTTACATTTTCTAACCTACCTGCCAGATTATGGGATCTGACATTCCACGTTCCGATCCGTAGAACGCCAGTTTTCTTTCTCCTGATAACGACGTCCTCCTGAGTAGTCCCCCCCCCCCCCTCCCGGAGATCCGAATGGGGGACTATTTTACCTCCAGGACATTTTACCCAAGAGGACGCCATCATCATTTATCTATACAGTAAAGCTGCATGCCCTCGGGAAAAACTACGGCTGTAGTTTCCCCTTGCTTTCAGCCGTTCGCAGTACCAGCACAGCAAGGCCATTTTGGTTAGTGTTACAAGGCCAGATCAGTCAATCATCCAGACTGTTGCCCCTGCAACTACTGAAAAGGTTGCTGCCTCTCTTTAGGAACCATACGTTGCCTAGCTTTTCAACAGATACCCCTCCGTTGTGGTTGCACCTTCGGTACGGCTATCTTTATCGCTGAGGCACGCAACCCTCCCCAACAACGGCAAGGTCTTTGTTACATGGGGGGAGGGCTGAGTACTTATACGCTTCAAATTATGTTCGTTTAGTGCTTCAGGCACATAATCTAAGCACTTCTATGGCTGGCTCTGTTGCATTTCAGTTTCGCTCTGACGTACTTTTTGACCGAATATGATCGACATACTACATTGCCATCCTTTTTATAAAGACCCAGTACCTTAGGTCAACCAAATTAGAATACTCTTTACACAAGTGTTCCTTGCTGACCGGTCCTTCTCGCCCTGTTTTATCTCTTAAAAATTGTTCTAACACTTGATTCCCTTAAACCTATCATTTAATCTTACACATTTCTACACGGTTCCTTGAACTGATCTGTACCTCAAGCACCATGGGACTTATTTCATTATTAGGTCTTGCACAAAGCTTCTAACTCTATTCCAAACTTACAAGCTAAAATGACTCAAGTTTTCTTCATACTACCCCCTTGTGTGTTCATTCTCCTTCTGCTAGTTTTGTGCCTAGGGTATCCAATCCGGAATCTGAATGACAGCTGAGTCTAAACTCAGCATTGTGCTTCACCTCCTACATATCAAAATAAGGACTACGCTCAGCAGAAGAAGTGTCGCTACATTGGTTGATATGACAGTCAGTGTTTTCTCTTTGCGGTACTGCTTTCCATAATATAAATTTACATGCTGCACCAAGGTTTCAAGTTAGACTTGCCCTTCTTGCTGGTTCAGAGGCGTTTTTATAGACTGAATTAATTAAGATCTTAGAGTTTGATTTAAGCTGGCTAGATTTGCGGCAGGTGGCACTTCCATAGGCTCCTCTAGCCAATACAAACAAGGCTGTGAAGTATTCAGGTAAGTTACTCCTAAAATCGTGGCATGCAGATGGAAAGTAGGCCCCAGTATCTAGCGACTCTGCACCATTTAAAAACAAACTACTTCCGTTTAATTCTAGACTCTTTGCCACCGTAAGCTTCCCATGCCCAAAACAACTAGCCTCAACTACCATCTTGTCAAAGACAGAGTACAGCCAATGCACCTCAGCCTGCTGAGAGTCAATTCTGGCTTGGTAACTTCTTTATAGCATTCTCTGGGCTCCTTTTGTCCCATTAGTAATCACACTGAGCAGGAAGTGTCCCTTTTTACTACCACATTCGGACTGACCGTGATTTCCTCTTAGTAGAATTTTTTGTAACTTTGATTCCTCCATGTCTACATTTCTTCCCTTGTCTTTTGCTATTAATAGTAGTTGCTATTTTTTTACTCCTACAAATTTCTTCAATATCCCCACGTGACAGGATACACAAAAACTTTGGATCATTCGTAAAGTGATTTTCTCCCTGCTACTGGTATAGAGACGGAAATTTCAATTTTCGCTCCCTCAGTTCCCACTGATACTGTGGCTACCTTGAAATAAAAGGGTGTGTTTTTGTGCTCAAGCTCTAAAATCAGTTCCAACTCCAGAGGTAGTTCCTTCTGTACTTCACTTACACCTTCAAAATACTGCTCTGGCGACAGCAAGTTTATCCCTAGCTCACCTCTTAGAGTCTGCTGCATAGTCTGATGCGCCAATCACTCTGTGCTTAGTTCCCTTTTGCCCACTGCTTAACCTCTTCAACAGTGTTGTTCCCCTTCGAATGGCTACCTCATTAGCAGTGCCATTTTTTTCTCATAATCCGACCTTCGACGTCAATCCAACCCCTTTTCCCTCGCCTAAGTCGAATAACCACCAGTACCCGGGTCATCTCACTCCTTAATTTCTTCTACGCTCCATGTACTCTTACACACACCCCAGCGTTTTCTTTGAGTATCCCATACCTTTCCGTTCCCTGACGTAATTTGTCGAATACATCTTCGAATCTTCTCAACTCGTTACACATCTCCCATTCGCTGAATACCACCTGTTTCACCCAGCGATGACTGGTGATCACAACGTCTTCCTGTTTGGTGAACAGCACTCCCCTTGTAGGGGAGTACAGTCTGTACAGTCCACCACTGCAAACGATTTTGTAGCATCCAGTCTTACTGGGAATGACTGTAGGTGGACTTGAGGTTCCCGCTGGCGTTTAACATCTTATTCTTCCCGGTCCACTGATTCTAAAATTAATACTTCCTCTTACTTTATACACTTAAGCCTGAAGCTCGCGCCACTGCCTCCTTACATGCCCCAATCGTCCACAGCTGAAACATTAGCTGGAAACGATGTCCGTTTACTGTTCATTCCAGTCGACGAACCGATCTCTTCACACTCTATAGTTAACGGCACTGCTGAGTGCAAATCCATTGGACCCCAGGCCATATCGATCGTCCAGCGCCCTCTGCTCAGCTTCTTGCAAAATAATTTCATTGACTGCAGCATCCTGTCCTAATTCATAGGTACATCCATTAATTTTCCTTATCCTATCCTCAAATTGTTCCACAGTTTCCGTTTTTATCTTAGTCATTACACCTAATTGTTTCTTATAGTGTCTGCGCTATTTCGTTTCGTGTATCTCTGTATTGATCCTTCTTTTAATTCTTCGAATGCTGTGGCGCCCTTAAGAGCTTCTGTATACCCTAAACAAGTTTTACCTTATAGTTAGTATTAATTTTGCAACAATAAGTAATTCCTTATCAGACCAACCTTCCACCTCATTCACATTTCCAAGGTCTCTGACGAAGACCAGCACATCCTCGGTTGCCTTAACAGAAAACGGAGCAATTATACTTGCGACAGACAAATCTATACCCTGTTGTGATAACAGCGACTCTCTCAACGCACGCAGTTCTGTGTTGTCCGCTGTTAATTGTGCTACCTTTTCTAACAGCATGTGTGCAGCTTCCGGCTGTCATATGTCTTGCAACTCTGGTTCTGTCGAAATTTTGTCCTTAGCAACATTCTTTTTGATAATTATCATTCACAAAACAATAAAACAAAACACATTAGCTTAATTCTTACACCTGATCATGAGCCATCTCGCCTCTCAGTATTGTCTAGCCTTATGACCTAACGGTAACAAGTATAACATTTTACTTGAACTGGTTCCATAAATGGCGCTGAATGGCCCTGAAGGCTACACTGTGCACATCTGACAGGCAGTAAATAATCGACATTTACATTATCTCTAAAACTAGACAAACCCATTTGTTCTCACCTCGCAATAAAATCTACCTTACAAAATGCACGACCATTAAACCTTTTCTCCATTACCAAAATAAAATCAAAGCTAATGGACTCACCATACCATATGCTGTAGGTTCAGACGTTGCTCTAATAAGTCGATGTCAATTATCTTACACCAGCGATATATGACCCATGGATTGTCACCAATCGAGAGCGTAATGAGACGTCACGAAGAACGAACATTTGTTTTGTTAAATTCGGCCGTAGTGTATCAGGAACAGCTTGGTGGAGGCGTTCAGTTGGCGCTCATGCGGAACAATAGGTGTCCGGCATTGGCAGCGCAAATAGCTGGGCAGAGCGTGGCATCCCTCGAGTCCCTCTGTCAGCGGTGTCTCCTGCTGAGACCGTGATAACAGCGTGGCAGGACAGCTGACGATGCCCCGCAGGTGGCCATGACCTCTCTCCAGCGAGCAGGCAGCTCTCTGCTCGCCAGGTGGCTGCTCTCATGACTCAGGGCACGCTGCACTGTCCCATGATCAGACAGTGGACACCTTACTGCATGTTAGGATGTCGCTCCAGGTGTCACAAGCTCGAGGTTTAGGCTGTGATATTGAGATATTTTACTACACAAACCTGTGAGTCCTTATACGCTGATTTAGGGCTGAACGCACATGCTCTAAACACTTCCATGGTGGCTAGTGTGGAAAGACTTATGTCATTTTGCTAGTGCATTTCAGCATCAGCTGTTGCTATACCTCGCCCATCTGGCTCTGCTTCGCAATACCTGTCGCCCGTGTTTTGCATCGTGATGCGTAACACTCTTTGCCTGCCTATGCCTGGCTCTCTTGCAACTCACTTCTGCTTTGGCGTACTTTTTGACCGAATACGGTCGATACGCTGCAGACCAATGCACTATAAACAATATCCGTGTAAAGGTATATAAATATAATTGTACATAAGACATTATCATAGAGTGGATGAACTATGTACTAAAAACCACCTAAACATTAGTCGCAACGTCTCTGCATCTGAGTGGACGTCAATACACAGTTAAAAGCTCCGAGGTCTATTTGAGAATGAACATAGACAAGAGGATTTCAGTGGAAATGAATAGTTACTCATGTTAGGAAAACTAGAGTTATTCAAGGACACATCTCAGAAAATCTTAAATAAGAAAACTCCAGTAGCTGAATCGATACATACGTGGGAAATCTAATGCAGTCTAATTTCAGAAGCATGACTGCCAGATGTGGGAGAATAAAAGTAACTGAGGTATAAAATTAACACATTAGCTCTTTTACATATTCAGTGACATTGCGTCTTCTATAACTATGTTATTCACGACTTACAAGAGTTCCGTGAGATGTTAATTACCGTTCGTGATTGTTTTACATAAATATGTCAGAACTGTATTTTATAGCTACTTACTTAGCGTCATATCTGCCAAGTGACGATGCAGCTTGGTGTAAGCACCTTAATCTCCCCCCACCCCCTCCCCTGTTATTGTTCACAACTGTGTAATCAACCTTTGTTTGTGTGTGTTTTTCAATTGCATGGTTTTATTGTTTAATGGGGTCGTTTTTTATGATGATCGTTTATCAAGTCTGTATTTGCATGTAACAGTAGCAAGTTTCACACAACGATTTAAGTTGTCAATACTTCAGTGAAACTATGCAGTTTAATTATTTTAACGTTCCAAGTGCTCAGTGGCAACACATTTTACCTCAGTCTCTTTATTCATTGCTCATGGTCACTGTGTGTCTCACATTTACTGTGTTCTGCTATACTATATGCACTTACTACATGATTTATGTAACTAATTACAGTTTTAACCGTCTACGACAGTGCAACCTTGTGCAAGTATTGCCATCCGTTTCTTTATGACACAGACGTTTAGTAAATTCAGAACATTTCGCTTTTAGTTCGTTAACAGCGCGAAAGAGCTATGCCGTTCAGTTCCTTTCAACTGTTTTATACGTTTAATAATAAGAATTTTTTGTTGGAACTGCTTTCAGTTTGTAGACATGTTCACATTGTATGATCACAAGTACAGGTTCCGTTATATTATGTGCAGGTACTTCATACTCTATTGCATAAAAAGTGATATGTCGTAATCAACCTAATGATGACACAGCTTTGGGCAAACACTGGTGTACGCTCTCGACCACTGTAAATAATTGTAGCTAACTTAACACAGATCTTTGATAATTTTATTACTAGCATAAGAGAACCACCAGTTTGGTTACTTCAGTTCTTTTACAATTTCAGAGGCAGTTCGTCTTTCGTATCTATATTACCAATGACTTATTATCGATCAGTGAGATCAAAATTATAGTTACTGATGCATCGGACTTCATTATTTTGCCAATGTGTTTTATAATTATTCACTTACAGTCATAGCTTTCAAATGTCGATGTAGTTTGGTGAAAGCATTATCACCTGTTCCTTGTTAATGTGGATTATTGTGTTGTTAACATTTAGTTGGTTCTGTTTCTCGGTTGTTTCAATTAATTGAGCACTTTTAAATATTTGTTCTGCACTTAAGGATTTGTCATTGCTTTTAACGATTGTGGTCGCACAGACGACTACCGCACTCGAGTGAGGTCACGTATAATGTTTACGTGCTTGTCTTTGTCGTGAAGTGATAGTCTCAGGGCAATTTACTGTACGCAGAATGCGCCTGTGCTTGCCATGCTTCCGCCAGGCGGTCGGCGACATGTTTGACATAATTGTGTTCTCGGATTTGGTCTCTAATATTACATACGGTAGCAGACCATTCGTGTTGTTACTTAAGCAGAACTCTGTGACGATTTGGTATAAGGCTGTTATTTGTGTAATCTGCCTATTTTATTCGTGAATGTTGTGTAGCTGCTGCCTAAATTTCCTGATTTGTTTAACTGCAAGCAAACTGCTAAAGCTCAACGAAGGAAGCCGATCGTAACGCAATACGCGTGTAATAATACAGCTGAGGTGGTTTTCATTAATTATTAACGTTAGTGTCAGCTGTGTTCAACATGATCAAGATTATTTACAGGTGTTCTTTATAAAATATTCACATATTGTTCAATAAATTATTCGCAGAACTGTACTCGTAACGGTAGGAAAGTCAGTTGCTGACAGCTCCTGCCCACTGTATAAACGTTATAGATACGGCAGGCTGAGACGTAACGCTCGTCTGATACTCAAGTAGTATTTTAACGTATATGCAACAGCCAATATTGCCTACTTTCGTCTGTGAAACTGGACTCGATAAGCAACCTGAGCTATAAGTAAACTGAATCTAATCCGCATAACTCTGTGTGTATGTTGTATGGGTGTCAGTTTCACTGTGCTTTAAGCCCTTAACAGATCGTTACACGAAAAACTTAAAATTAACATTTGGATAAGTTATCTGACTGCGTATTTGAGTATGAAAAACTACAGGAACAAATGAACTTGTAACAATGAATGGCCGTGCGGTGTAGCCCCGCGGTCTAGGGCGTCTTGTCATGGTCAACGCGGCTCCCCCGTCGGAGGTTCGAGTCCTCCCTTGAGCATGTGTGTGTGTGTTGTCCTTAGAGTAAGTTAGTTTAAGTAGTGTGTAAGCTTAGGGACCGATGACCTCAGCAGTTTGGTCCCATAAGATCTTACCACAACTTACTTACAAAAATGAATATCTAAGCTATCTGACTGCGTTTTTGAACAAGAATTTACAAGTGATACTGAATCTGACTTGTGCAACGGAGTTTACTGGACTAGGGTACATGACATGTCTTATTGTGTCAGTGTATCTGTTTTGGCCCTAAGTTTTGAACTGACCTCTTTAGATGACTGCCTTTTTCCATGTGGTTTATAGGAGTGTGCAGCAGCAGCGGCTGAAGCTTATTGTTACTAAGAATGAATTTAATAAACAGGAGTTTGCTTGGGTCTTGTTAACTACTAAATAACTTTTGAGAAGGGATTTCATTAATTAAAACTTCAGAATCATCATGAAAAAGTTAATGAGAATGACAAATGACATATGTGTCAGTAATGGCTGAGTGCTAGATTAAAAAATTATCTCAATTTCAAACTTGCATTAACATTTAGTGATCACAGTATATTATTTAGATGTGGAGAATAATTATTATTATTTGTAGGGTAAGGAGGCTTCTTTCACTGACAAGCAAAACATGGGATTATGGCTAAATCGGACTAACAATCAAGAGCCTAACCCTGCAATTGCTTTTGTGCTATGCTCATGAATTTTACCGTGAAGTCCAGCTTCTAGCATAGTAAAGCCATCTAGATCTCTCCTGGCTATATAAATGAAATCAGGCCTTGAGTGAGGAAAGATCGGTCATCACTAACGTGAGGGCAGCGTGACACGTCTTCTGTCTCCGAGCTCTCGACCGACACTACTCTTACACTCTCGCAGACAGACCTCATCTCACACCAATGCTTACAATCGCGCTCCCATGTTTCGGTCTCAGATTGTTACTATCGATACCTGAGTGCTTACACAATGAAGAGAATAGCGTCAAGTTGGATACATTGTTTTATGTAATGGAGGGTTCTGACACACTCCTTAAAGTATTAATGACTTGTTTCAACCGCTTCTTCTGCGCTTACACTATGTTCGCCGGCAACTGCATCAAGACTGCCTCCAGCAGTAGCTGTGTTCTCGTCTTTGTACGTCTCTCCCAATTACAAGCACCAATCTGATCACTTAAGCAGTTGATGCTAAATGTAAATGAAGGCAATGAATAAGTGTCATGTCAACGCAAGCAAAGAGATGAGTAAAAATTTTCTGACATGAAATGGAACACTAAAACTGACGGTGAATCTAAAAATTCAGCTTAACCTGACGTAAGCGAAACGGAACTTTGTTTGTTATATTACACGTTCAGTTTCATGCGGTATGCTGATATGTGAGAATTGTATAAAATGAGTCATATTATGGAAATAAACCATTTCCAAACCAGCGTGCGCGTAACATACACTGACTGACAAAAAGAAAAAAAGAGAAGCACCCAAAAGGGGAAGAGGATACAAAATGAAACTTCCTAAACTGAGGCATTATGTGATATCAACGCAGTGATTACAAAATCGAGCCAAATGTAAGAAGAACTTGGCTGTATGAGACACTTATCAGAGAGTGATGTTGCACGCCCTTTGTCCTGGATGCGTTAACTGATTCGGTTAAGGAGGGTGTCACAAGCCTAGTATTCTCTCATGTGGATAGCTGGCTCACAACTAATGTAACTGGTCCTTGATATCTTGGACACTGCCATCGGGACGGATTTGATGTCCAAACTGGTCTCATAGAAGTTTGTAAGTAGGCTGTTTAGGTTTTCTTATTGGTAACGCCACGTAGCGCTCTGTATAAAAATCACTGGCTGTGCTGTATGCAGTCTGAGGCTGGTCGGCATTGTTCTAATACTCGCCATTGTAGCGTTGGGCAGATGGATGTGAACAGTGCGTAGCGTTGCGCAGTTGGAGGTGAGCCGCCAGCAGTGGTGGATGTGGGGAGGGAGATGGCGGAGTTTTGAAGTTTTTAAGACTGGATGTCATGAACTGCTATATATATTATGACTTTTGAACACTAGTAAGGTAAATACATGGTTTGTTCTCTATCAAAATCTTTCATTTGGTAACTATGCCTATCAGTAGTTAGTGCCTTCCGTAGTTTGAATCTTTTATTTAGATGGCAGTAGTGGTGCTCGCTGTATTACAGTAGTTCGAGTAACGAAGATTTTTGGTGAGGCAAGTGATTTGTGACAGGTATAGGTTAATGTTAGTCAGGGCCATTCTTTCGTAGGGATTTTTGAAAGTCAGATTGCGTTACGCTAAAGATAATATATGTCAGTTTAAGCACAGTCTTGTATACTTTTTCTAAGGGGACGTTTCAAGTTCTATCAGGGGCAGATGTGGGTATTTTGCTGTCCACAAGAGTGCCTCAACATCACGCAGACAGCGGAATGAGAGTAACATGTGGAGGAGCTTTGTTCTGTTGAAAAATGGCATCGAGATACTGTCACATGGGAGGTAACAAGTGAGGGCGCAGTATATCCGTTTCGTTCCATTGTGCTTTCGTGCTTCTTTCAAACTCCACCAGCCGGCTGTTGTGGCCGAGCGGTCCTAGGCGCTTCAGTCTGGAACCGCGCGACCGCTACGGTCACAGGTTCGAATCCTGCCTCGGGCATGGATGTGTGTGGTGTCCTTAGGTTAGTTAGGTTTAAGTAGTTCTACGTTATAGGGGACTGATGACCTCAGATGTTAAGTCGCATAGTGCTCAGAGCCACAGGCCATGAAGTGAAATCATACCCGACGGCTTCTCACACTGTGTCATTAAGAGTAACACTGCTATACCTCGTCGAGTGCGACCTCTGAACTGTTCGCCACGATACTCGCCGATGACTGTCATCCAGAGTAGTGCAGAACGACGATTCATTGCTCAACACGCGACTCGATTCATCAGAAGTCCATATTTCCCGGTTGCGGCACCGCTCCGTACACAATAGTTTATTTTGTGGTGTCAGCGGCAGCTTCCGCATAGATGGTAATTCCTTAGTCTGGCTGCTGCTAGCTTCCGACTAATTGTGTCGGACTACACAGAATGATACAGGCAGTCCTTTACTTGTTCTCCGACTGCACGCCTAGATGCGAAGGGGTCACGATGTGCGTGGTGCACAATATAGCGATCCTCCCGTGTGGTAGTACGACGTCATCGACCCGAACCTTGACGATGAGTATGTCTTCCCTCACGTTCCAATGGAGCACAACATCGGGTCACATCAGAATGCCCCACATATCTGGACATAGCACGATCCAACCAGTCGGCCAAATGGAGACCCATAATCGGTCTGTTTCAAACTGTGATAGGAGCTGACAACGCTGTGTCAAAGGAGCATACAGGATCTGATTGTCCTCCGAGGGTTAATCGGCATCTGACGCTATTCCCGCCTTTTTTATTGCGTTACCTGACCTAATGACAAACCAGACAGAAACAACGCCAATGCACTCTGGTGGCCGCTCTGCCTGTTACAGGGAATTGCAGCTATAATTTGTATAATCACCGATAATGTGCACATTTACTTTATATTAACATCCGACCACGTCTTCTTGGTGCTTCACGTTTTTGTCAGGCAATGTGTAGTATTCTGCTTCGATGCGTGAGGAATGTTTCGGAAAAGTTTGGCTTTATATTTTGTTACACCCCTTGTATGACAAGGACAGGTTTAGACATCCCGAGATTGCTGTAGTCGGCTGCCGCTAGATGATGGACGCACGAATGCGGAGGAGGAACACATAGGATTGAGAAGCAACTAAATATAAGATCAAATGGAGAGAAGTAGGCATTTTTAACCCTCGCAATACCACTGGATGGGGGAAGGGGGTGGGAGGAATACTTCGTACCCACCTTTTGGAAGTGTTGTAATCGAGTCAGTTTTTCTTATATTTTAAAATTTGAAAAAAAATATTATTGTTTTAGATGAAATCTACCACATTCCATATATTGTTTTAAATATTTGATTTAAACTTAACCCAAAAATTTAACTGTCAGTGGTAGGTGTCACTTTTCCCATTTAAGGTCGTATTCAGTATCTGCAGGTTCAGGGCCTTATTTAAACATCAACATCTCTTTAAAAAGTACGTTTACAGTAAAAGTTAACAACAATTAACAAAATTTACGTTTTAATATTGTTTTCCGTCATGGTCCTAAGCTCGGCAGCAAATGTTATTCAAAATGCGTTGTATTGCTAAGAGTATGTTTAAAGGTATTTTCATCTTCTGGTGACTAATTGCGCTTCAAAACCACCTTCAACACCATGCTGTTAAAATAATTAAAGGACAATTTTTTCAATTGGTAATGCGCTTTACAGAAAAAACCTTGGTATTACAAGGGTTAAATTTCTGCCCCATCTAATGTGGAAGCCGTTCGAAGATTCCACGTCACGAGAAGCAATGCCATTAGCACTGCTTTTGACGAAGGCTTGTAATTCGGATTCACGACACCTACACGAAGCCCGTAAACACAGATTCCAAAGCGTTGGGTGTAACTTTATGCTACGCGTATTTGCTACGAATGTGTGGTCATACAGTGTCAACAAATGTGTATTCTACCACAATAGGTTAAAGGTGAGAGCTCAGTGAACTGCAATTGAACCGGCAAACTGGAATTACGTGACAGGACTACATGGGTCTTGGCAGGCCTTGAGGTAGGTCCTCACCTTTCTTAAGCCTAACTTTCTTTTTGGTATGGCTTAAAAATAAGCTGAAATGGAGCACCGAACTTTAAACATTACTGCAGGAAACAATCGATTGGCGTTTTTTCCTAATACGTTGAGAATTCGCTTTGGACCTCAGATGCAGATGACTACAATATAACTACCTGCAGAGACGATAAGACTTGGTTATTCTGGCATTGCTTGCAAAAAGAAATCACAGATCATAAGAACGAATGGGCAACGTCAATTAAAGTGGCACAAACGTCACTAGTTATTGTCTCTGAAGGAATGAGCAATGAAAATGCATAACACTATACGTATTGCATATGCATCTTCTTTCATTTTTACATCAATTCAATATCTTACAACTATTTCGCTTTGTATTAGAATATGAAGTAATTTACGGTCGAAATAAATACACTACTGGCCATTAAAATTGCTACACCACGAAGATGACGTGCTACATACAGAATTTTAACCTACAGGAAGAAGATGCTGTAATATGCAAATGCTTAGCTTTTCAGAGCATTCACACAAGGTTGGCGCCGGTGGCGACATCTACAACTTGCTGACATGAGGAAAGTTTACAACCGATTTCTTATACACAAACAGCAGTTGACCGTCGTTGTTTGGTGAAACGTTGTTGTGATGCCCCGTATGAGGAGGAGAAATGCGTACCATCACGTTTCCGACTTAGGTAAAGGTCGGATTGTAGCCTATCGCGATTGCGGTTTATCGAAACGCGACATTGCTGCTCGCGTTGGTCGAGATCCAATGACTGTTAGCAGAATATGGAATCGGTGGGTTCAGATAGGTAATACGGAACGCCGTGCAGGATCCCAACGGCCTCGTATCACTAGCAGTCGAGATGACAGGCATCTTATCCGCATGGCCGTAACGGATCGTGCAGCCACATCTAGAGCCCTGAGTCAAAAGATGTGGACCTTTCAAGACAACAACCATCTGCACGAACAGCTCGACGACGTTTGTAGCAGCATGGACTATCAGCTCGTAGACCATTGGTGCGGTTACCCTTGACGCTGCATCACAGACAGAAGCGCCTGCGATGCTGTACTCAACGATGAACCTGGGTGCACGAATGGCAAAACGTCATATTTTTTAATGACTCTAGGTTCTATTTACACCATCCTGATGGTCGCATGATTGTTTGGCTTTATCGCGGTGAACGCACATTGGAAACGTGTACTCGTCGTCGCCATACTGGCGTATCACCCGGCGTGATGATATGGGGTGCCATTGGTTACACGTCTCGGTCACCTCTTGTTCGCATTTATGGCACTTTGAACAGTGGACGTTACATTTCAGATGTGTTACGACCCGTGGCTCTACCCTTTATTCGATCCCTGCGAAACAATATATTTCAGCAGGATAATGCACGACCGCATGTTGCAGGTCCTGTACGGGCCCTTCTGGATACAGAAAATGTTCAACTGCGGCCCTGGCCAGTACATTCTTGAGATTTCTCACCAATTGAAAATTGGTTCGTCAAAATACGTCAATCGCTACTCTTGATGAACTATGGTATCGTGTTGAAGCTGGATGGGCAGCTGTACCTGTACACGCCATTCAAGCTCTGTTTGACTCAATGTCCAGGCGTATCCAGGCCGTTATTACGGCTAGATGTGGTTGTTCTGGGTACTGATTTCTCAGGATCTATGCACCCAAATTGCATGAAAATGTAATCACATGTCAGTTGTAGTATAATATATCTGTCCAATGAATACCCGTTTATCATCTGCATTTCTTCTTGGTGTAGCAATTTAATGGCCAGTAGAGTAAGTAACTGTGAAATCTGCCATGTAAAAATTGTAAAAATTATACTACTACTTTACGAATTGTTTTTAGCTGTTACTATAGTTTTGCGTGGCGCAGGAAGCAGTAGAATGTGTTGTCAAAATGTTTTCTTAAATTTATTTTTATTTGTTTATTTATTATTCCTTTGCGCCAAATTAAGGAGAAGCCTCCATGGTCATGGAACGAGTGAATACATGAAATTATAACACGATACTAGAAACAGATAAAATGAAATATAAAGAAACATATTCAGGTGACAAGTCCTAAGTTTAAATAAAGAAAATCAACAATGTGACAATGGAATTTGGTTAATTTTTTAGCTCTTCCAGGATCTCCTCGACAAAATAGAAGGAGTGAGCCATGAGGAAACTCTTTAGTTTAGACTTAAAAATCTTAGCAGTAGCCCAAACACTTTTGAGTTCTTGTGGTAGCTTATTGAAAATGGATGCAGCAGAATACTGCACTCCTTTCTGCACAAGAGTCAAGGAAGTGCATTCAACATGCAGATTGGATTTCTACCTAGTATTAACTGAGTGAAGGCTGCTAACTCTTGGGAAGTGGCTAATATTGCTAACAACAAACGGCATTAAAGAAAATATATACTGTGAGGGCACTGTCAGAATTCCCAGACTATTGAAAAGGGGTCGACAAGAGGTTCTCGAACTTACACCAAATATAGCTTGAACAGCCACAAAAACCCTTTTTGAACCAGAAGAATTACCCCAAAAAATAATACCATACGACATAAGCGTATGAAAATATGCGAAGTAGACTACTTTTCGTGCTGAAATGTCACTTATTTCAGATACTGTTCTAATGGTAAATAAAGCAGCATTTAGTTCCTGAACAAGATCCTGGACATGGGCTTTCCACAACAGCTTATCCCTGGGTAAGATACCATTCCTCATATGTATCACATAATGTAAAGACATATAATCATGTTGATGGTTATCTGACTCTCAGAAATTGGCGTTCAACTCGGCAGGTCCGTTATTTCTACGCGGGATGAGTAGACCAGGTTCCGCCATCGGGTTTCTCCTTCTTCCCTCTCATCGTAACCTACTCTGGAGAGATGCAATCGAGACACAGAAGTCGTAGATCCAAGTTGAAGGAATCATTGTATTGTATGTTAACCGGGGGTCTAGAAACGCCAGAGAGGCTCCGTCCCCGCCACAGCCGCAGTGGTCCACAACCCCACGACGACTACCGCAGTCCACTTCCCCCTCCGCCGCCCCACAACCAACCCAAGGTTATTGCGCGGTTCGTTCCTCGGTGGACATCCCCCACCCTACAGCGACCGTCTCACACCAGACGAGTGTAACTCTGTGTTTGTGTGGTAGAGTAATGGTCGTGTACGCGTACGTGGAGAACTTGTTTGCGCAGCAATCACCGACATAGCGTAGCTGAGGCAGAATAACCAGCCCACATTCGCCGAGGCAGATGGAAAACCGCCTAAAAACCATCCACAGACTGGCCAGCTCACCGGATCTCGACACAAGTCCATCGGGCGGATTCGTGCCGGGGACCAGGCGCTCCTTCCCGCCCGGAAAGCCGTGCTTTAGACCGCACGGCCAACCGGGTGGGCAAGGAGTCATTGTGTGAGAAAGAACAAAATAGCTAGCAGTTAGCTAGCTAAGAAATCTCAGGCATCCATGAATATCATAATCCATCCTGGTACATCGAAAAATCTTTCAATAAACAAGCGCCCAGTAACTACTAAATGAAACTATAATCGTCTTTAAATGCTCTGTTTGATCTGTGCCTTAACACCAAAAAGTGAAGTGACGTGATTTTATACCAAACTTCACGTAAGTGACCTATCGTGGGTTCGTCATTTCAAAGTAAAATAGAGGCACTAAAATCGATTTTTTAAAAGTTCACAGTGCCACTTATGTAGGTAATGTTTATATTATCTTTTAGTCCAATTCACAGAAATTTGTTAATATTGTTATAGAAACAGTTTTCCCTTGCGACCGTTTTAATTACTGCAGGATTGATAACTCGTGTTCGCCATCATTATTAGGTACCGCAGTTACACCTCTTGGGACGTAAAACACAAGTAGCAAATGCTCATCTATTTGATGTTACGAATTTCGTTTCATTAGCTTAGAACATCGCCAGTGGTGGCATTTTCATCTTTTTTAAGTATAAATACGGAATTGTCATATGCGTACAGCTTTTTCAGGTCTTCTTGTTCATTGGTCTCTTTTTGTCCTAATTCCACTTTTATTTGCAACACTTCCCATTTCTTGGTATAATACGTAACTAAATATTGCATTACCATTGAACACAAATACATAGACTGATCTAAACGAATTCAGAATACTTTGTGTAACTATAAGACGGCTACGATCATTATGGACAAAAATTAATAAATAAAGGAACGCTTACCTTTGGATTCGGCTGCGGAATTGTTAATCGTTCACCGTAAAACAGAGCAGACAAATGCAGAACAACATTTTGAATGTCTCATATTTTAATGCAAAATACCTTTTCGAAAAGAAGTTGCTGTTAGATAATTCTCCATTCTGAACAACTTTTATTATATATCTGCAGTATGTTTCCGTATATAGTCGTACGCAGTAGTAATAATTACAGCTTACTCAATCCAAACGAACACTTGGTGTACCGAAAGCTTCACTTGCACTTGATCAACCATACGAGGCAGACTACGTCGGTGTATTTTCATCATGAATAACAGCTCCATAACTCTATACAGCCCTGTACTTCAAGTGTTGGAATGTTGCACTTCATCAGCGTACATAAGCGCTACGGTATCATTTCCACTGTAAAGCGCGAGCAGCAGTCTGCAGCAACTCTGCTTACCTTTTGCATTAACCTTGTACGCTAATAATAGAACCTTTGCAGATCCTAAATACTCTTGTCTAACAAATTTCCAAAACTATCTTGATAAACATAGATAAAAGTGTATACAACATTTAGTGCATCTCATGGATATGACGGGGTATCTAGCAGAATACTGAAATATTGTTCTATGTATGTTAGCCCAGTACTTGGGCATATCTGTAACTTTTCCTTTAGAAGTGGTCGGTTTCCTGACCGATTAAAGTACTCTGTAGTGAAGCCACTTTATAAAAAGGGAGACATTGATAATGTTGACAATTTTAGACCTTTCTAAAAAAAATGGTTCAAATGGCTGAGTATTATGGGACTTAACATCTGTGGTCATCAGTCCCCTAGAACCTAGACTACTTAAACGTAACTAACCTAAGGACATCACACACATCCATGCCCGAGGCAGGATTCGAACCTGCGACCGTAGCAGTCCCGCGGTTCCGGACTGAGTGCCTAGAACCGCTAGACCACAGCGGCCGGCTTTAGACCTTTCTATGCCATCGGTTTTTGCTAACGTTTTCGAGAAGATTGTATATACAAGGCTACAGGAGCATTTAAATTCACATAATTTGCTGTCAAATGTTCAGTTTTGTTATAGAAATGGTTTAACAACTGAAAATGCTATATTCTCTTTTCTCTGTGAGGTTTTGGACGGATTAAATAAAAGGTTGCGAACGCTAGGTGTTTTCTTTGATTTAGCGAAGGCTTTTGACTGTGTTGACCACAAAATATTACTGCGGAAGTTGGACTATTATGGAGTAAGGAAAATAGGTTACAATTGGTTCGCCTCTTACTTTAAGAACAGAAAGCAGAAGGTAATTCTCAGCAATATTGAGAGTGGTAGTGATGTTCAGTCCCAATGGGGCACTGTTAAGTGGGGCGTTCCCCAAGGGTCGGTGCTGGTGCCACTGCTGTTTCTTATTTATATAAATGATATGCATTCTAGTATTGCAGGTGATTCAAAAAGATTTCTGTTTGCTGATGACACCAGCTTGGTAGTGAAGGATCTTGTGTGTAATATTGAAACAGTATCAGATTATGTAGTTCACGAAATAAGTTCGTGGCTTGCGGAAAATAATTAGATGCTAAATCACAGTAAGACTCAGTTTTTACAGTTTCTAATTACAATTCAACAAGAACCAATATTTTGATCAGACAGAATGGGCATATTATAAGCTAGACGGAACAGTTCAAGTTCCTAGGCCTTACAACAATTAACTAATAAAACATTTCTAATTAATACATGCCGCAAAGCCACCACTTAATTACAGTTCCAATTGTACGAGAATTGTTGTATACACTTTCAAATGCCATATCATGTCCCAGTTACTTTACCGTTACTTGCTGCTATGTACGTAACTGGTAAGATCTACGTGTCCAGTGTTACGTAAACCCTGTCGGGACTCACTGATTAATAACTTTTGACGCGCTTAATAATTTAATTTTTATGTGGTACCAGCTCTCGGCATACGGGGAGAGAGTTTTTCACTGAGGTTGGGACGTGCTTGTGACTCAGTTTCATAATCGAAAAATGCTCATTCACACAAATATGTTGATGTAAATACTGCAGCGCTTTTGCAAGCTCATTATATAGACTGGAAAACGCGACCTGGGGCAGAAATATAGTCGTCCTGGAAAGTTTTAACGTAAAAATATTTCTCATTAAACCTGGAACTACCTTGCAAGTCAGTCATTTACATCTGCGCATGCGCAGGAGCGCATTCAACTGAAACGCCAAACGATCTCAAAAACAGCTCTAAAACAGATGGAAAACTGGAAGTGTCCACCAAACGATTATAGACTTATCCGCGCAGCTCTTTGGAGGCCACAATGAATTCTTCAGACCTTGCGTTTTCCCTAACATCAATGAGCTCAGGGAACTGGATTGCCTTTGTCAGAATGTATACCTTCTACAACGTGATTTTCGCTCCAAATGGATCCCCATCAAATCAGAAAGAAGTTACCTTGCAATGACTTAGTGTGGGCACTGTACAGTTAAGTCCACTTAAAATTCTAAGTCTAAAATCCACTCCAAATTTTCTAATTTTAGTTCCTGTACTCCTTTTTCCTTCAGTATTTTTTGATCGAAAAATCGTTAAAAGCATGCCCCTTGACTTAACCAACTTACTTTTCACTCAATACTATTGTAAATAACAACGGAATATAGCGTGTGACTTGAGAGATTTTACTATTCGTACCATCAAATTCTTCACGTGCTCCATACCTGACAAATTAGCACAAAGTTCTTCTAGATGTGCAGAACCATGAACACTGTCTGTCGATCGTTGTTAGTTTTTTGGTCTTTCAGTGTCTACTAAATTTTCGAATTCTGTCTGCATTGTACTGCACTGTCGTTTCATAGCAATTCGGCAGTTCCCGTCTCACCCGCCAATTGATGATTCTCATCCCACTATTCTCCCATTCCTATTAATTTTAAAAAAGTGTGACGATAGATCGCTAGAATGTCTCTTACTGTGCTAACAGACACTGGACCTGTTAACGTTCTTCATACCAAAAACAAAATAGCGACGGGTAAACAGCGATGACACGACCATTCTGCCGAACTCAGAGTCTTGGAGACCGTAACACGTCGCACCGCAGTACTCAATGAAATGTTCCCGGTACTTCTGAGAGGCATCGAGCCAAGTCGAGTGACAGGCCGGGCTTTGGCCCCCACACAGCCCGCACACGGAGCACCCGTATAGTTTGGCAGCCGTGGCCGGCCCTGATCTAGCGAGGAAGCACCGCACCTCGCAGACTGGGCACGTTATCTACCCCCTCAGCTACTAGCCATACGTTTTCGTGTTTGTTAGCGTGGGTTTCTGATTTCTGTATATTCTATGTATCATATTTATTACACGAGTGGAATAAAATGTAATTTCTTCTCTGAATGGAAATGATATTGCGCCAGCAAGTCTCATATACCATATATTCAGTCCTAAGCGTAACATTCAGAAACCAAAGATCAGCATGTGAACGTTACGTGATATTTGTGTGCTTACTTTTGAATACTGAAGTAGCGATACGTCCTGATGCAATGTAAAATCTATCACTATGTATATCAGTAACTTCTTAGGACTGCTGGTGACAAACAGAGACGAAATACTTTGTTCAGCGTAGAACAGGGAAGCAGTGATCATAAGCCCGTTACGGCATCATGGAGTACTGCTATAAATAGGAGGCCGGCCGGTGTGGCCGAGCGGTTCTAGGCGCTTCAGTCTGGAACCGCGCGACCACTACGGTCGCAGGTTCGAATCCTGCCTCGGGCTTGCATGTGTGTGATGTCCTTAGGTTAGTTAGGTTTAAGTAATTCTAAGTTCTAGGGGACTAATGACCTCAGATGTTAAATCTCATAGTGCTCAGAGCCACTTGAACCATTTTTGTAAATAGGAATACAGAGAAACGCTGGAAAATATTTCTGTTTAGCAAGATCTACAAGAGACCGCATTAATATTTATTTACAGTTCAACACTAAAATTTAAACTATGTTATTGACAATGCTGAGGATCAAGGGAAAATATTCAAGACCATCGTACGAGACGCTTGTGCAAGCATATGCTCAGCAAAACTGTGAGGTATGGAAAAGACACAGCGCGGTTTGGCAGCCTTGTTAGACAGCTGCTAGAAAGCAAGGAGTGCTTCACTACAAATTTAAACTTAGCCAAAATCTGAGAAACGAACTAGTTGCCTGCTTGGTCAATTTGGGGGAGGGAACCAAACACGAAGGTCATCGGTCCCACCGGCAAGAGGAGGGATGGTGAAGGAAGTAGCCGTTCCCTTTCAAAGGAATTATCCCAGCATTTGCCTAAGGCGATTTAGCGAATTCACGGAAAACCTACATCAGGATGGTCGGTCGCGGGTATGAACCGTCGTTCTCCCGAATGCGAGTCCTGGGTGCTAACCACTGCTCCACATCGCTAACTAAATGAAGCCAAAACTAGCGTAGGGTGGGCAAAGCGTGAAGCATTCAACAATTTCGAAGGTGAAATTCTATCTGCAAAACTGAAAGAAAATTCTAATAAGTTTTTCTCATATGTTAAATCAGTAAAATTATCGAAGCAATCTAGCCAGACACTGTGTCCATATGGCGCTGAATCAGTAAGCAACGCGGAAAAGGTCGAGACACTAAACGCCTTTCTGCAAACTGTAGTGAAAGTGTTGCCGGTGAAGGATTTGTGCACGAACTGACCTTTCAATTATAATGTTCGATGGTAGGAGAAATCATTCGCTCGAATGGTCTACAATGTCTAAAATTCTCTTCAAACCAGATGAGAATGACTGTGTCCCAGTGACATGGAGCATTGTCATCCATGAATGGCTGCAAATGGTCTCCAAGTAGCGCGGAAGTAACTGTTTCCAGTCAATGATCAGTTCAGTTGGACTAGAGGACCCAGTCCATTTCATGTAAACACAGCCCACACCATTACGTAGCTACTATCGCTTTCTCAGTGCCTTGTTGAAAACTTAGGTCTTGGCCTGAGCCACACTCGAACCCTACCATCAGGTCTTACCAGCTGAAATCGGAACTCATCTGATCAGGCAACGGTATTCCATGCGTCTAGAGCCCAACCGATAGGGTCACGAGAGCAGGAAAGGCGCTGCAGGAGATCTGTTTTTATCAAAGACACTTGCGTCAGCCTTCTGCTTCCATAGCCCAGTAACGCCAAATTTCGCCGCATTGTCCTAGTGGATACCTTCGTCGTACGTCCCACATACATTTCTGCTGTTATTTCACGCAGTGTTGCTTGTTTGTTAGCACTGACAGCTCTACGCAAACGCCGCTGCTCTCAGTCGTTAAGTAACGGCCGTCGACCAGTGCGTTATCCTTGGTGAGAGGTAATGCTTGAAATTTTGTGTTGTCGGCTCTCTCTTGACACTGTGGATATCAGAATATTGAATTCCATAACAATTTCCGAAATGGAACGTCCCATACATCTAGCTCCCATTACCATTCCGCATAAAAAGTCTGTTAATTCAAACTGTGCTGCAGTAATCACGTCAGAAGCCTTTTCACATGAATCACCTGGGTACAAATGATAGCTCCGCCAATACACTGCCCTATTACACCTTGCGCACGCGGTACTACCGCTATCTGGATAGGTGCAGATCGCTATCGCATGAGTTTTGTCATCTCAGTGTAGTTTCTCCTAAAAGTCGTCACACGAGGGACAACATATTTAGTGAGTAAGTAACTAAAGGATTTAAAAGCAACTGTAATCGCTCAACAGAGGAAAGATCACTGAATCTGACGGGATACCAGATCGATTCTACATATACTATGCGAAAGAACTTGCCCCTCTTCTAGCAGCACCTTACCGTAGGTCTCTACAGAAGCGAAACGTTCCTATTTGTTGGAAAAAAGCACAGTTTATTCCCGCTTTCAGGAAGGGTCGGCGAACAGATGCAAAAAACTATAAGCCTGTGTCTCCGACGTCGATCTGTTGTATAATTTTGGAATATTTTTTATGGAATCGTGTTGTGAGACTTTTGGAGACAGGAAAGTCTCCTGTGTAGGAATCAACAAGGATTCCGCAAACAACGATTGCTTGGAACCTGGCTCGCTCTGTTTGTTGACGACTCCCAGAAAGCAGTAGATTCAGGCGCCCAAGTAGATTCCGTGTTCCTTGACTCCCGGGACGCGTTCGATACAGTTCCGCACAGCCACCTAATGGACAAAATATGAGCGTAGGGAATATCAGATAAATTGTAGGTTTGGACTGAAGAGTTTCTAGCAAAGGAAACTTAGCATGTAATTCTCAGCGGAGAGAAGTTATCAGACGTAAAAGTAACTTGGATCGTCAGACGTACGAGTATTATAGGACCCTTACTTTTCAGAGTATGTATATACAGGAAGAACAGATAATTCGTTACGAAAGCTGTAAGAATGTTATATAGAAGCTTCGGAACAGTCAGCGAAGCTGCTAAGAGACTGCGCAGTATCCTGCTCAGCTCGCACAGTATCAGCGTCGATCATTAAACTCATCTTCTGCAAACAGTCTTTGCAGTCACATTACAGTCTTTTGGAAATGCCCACCAATCGCTGTACGGAGATAGCGCATTTTCCTACGTATCCTGCAATGTCGTAATGGAAATGGAATCACATATTGCCGATTCCAGCTCGTCGAGCATGGTGGGATGGTTCTGATAGATAGTGTCTTTCAATGTGCTCCACAAAATGTACACTCCTGGAAATTGAAAAAAGAACACATTGACACCGGTGTGTCAGACCCACCATACTTGCTCCGGACACTGCGAGAGGGCTATACAAACAATGATCACACGCACGGCACAGCGGACACACCAGGAACCGCGGTGTTGGCCGTCGAATGGCGCTAGCTGCGCAGCATTTGTGCACCGCTGCCGTCAGTGTCAGCCAGTTTGCCGTGGCATACGGAGCTCCATCGCAGTCTTTAACACTGGTAGCATGCCGCGACAGCGTGGACGTGAACCGTATGTGCAGTTGACGGACTTTGAGCGAGGGCGTATAGTGGGCATGCGGGAGGCCGGGTGGACGTACCGCCGAATTGCTCAACACGTGGGGCGTGAGGTCTCCACAGTACATCGATGTTGTCGCCAGTGGTCGGCGGAAGGTGCACGTGCCCGTCGACCTGGGACTGGACCGCAGCGACGCACGGATGCACGCCAAGACCGTAGGATCCTACGCAGTGCCGTAGGGGACCGCACCACCACTTCCCTGCAAATTAGGGACACTGTTGCTCCTGGGGTATCGGCGAGGACCATTCGCAACCGTCTCCATGAAGCTGGGCTATGGTCCCGAACACCGTTAGGCCGTCTTCCGCTCACGATCCAACATCGTGCAGCCCGCCTCCAGTGGTGTCGCGACAGGCGTGAATGGAGGGACGAATGGAGACGTGTCGTCTTCAGCGATGAGAACCGCTCCTGCCTTGGTGCCAATGATGGCCGTATGCGTGTTTGGCGCCGTGCAGGTGAGCGCCACAATCAGGACTGCATACGACCGAGGCACACAGGGCCAACACCCGGCATCATGGTGTGGGGAGCGATCACCTACACTGGCCGTACACCTCTGGTGATCGTCGAGGGGACACTGAATAGTGCACGGTACATCCAAACCGTCATCGAACACATCGTTCTACCATTCCTAGACAGGCAAGGGAACTTGCTGTTCCAACAGGACAATGCACGTCCGCATGTATCCTGTGCCACCCAACGTGCTCTAGAAGGTGTAAGTCAACTACCCTGGCCAGCAAGATCTGCGGATCTGTCCCCCATTGAGCATGTTTGGGACTGGATGAAGCGTCGTCTCACGCGGTCTGCACGTCCAGCACGAACGCTGGTCCAACTGAGGCGCCAGGTGGAAATGGCATGGCAAGCCGTTCCACAGGACTACATCGAGCATCTCTACGATCGTCTCCATGGGAGAATAGCAGCCTGCATTGCTGCGAAAGGTGGATATACACTGTACTAGTGCCGACATTGTGCATGCTCTGTTGCCTGTGTCTATGTGCCTGTGGTTCTGTCAGTGTGATCATGTAATGTATCTGACCCCAGGAATGTGTCAATAAAGTTTCCCCTTCCTGGGACAATGAATTCACGGTGTTCTTATTTCAATTTCCAGGAGTGTAGTTAGAAGAAGTAAAATGGGGTGAATATGGAGGCCAATCTATCGCAGAGCCAATAAATTTGCAGTATTCCAAATTAATGACTCTATTCCAGAAGCTTTCAACAAGAAAGCGAACTACGTGATCGATGTCATGTGGTGTGGCCGCATCTCGCATGAATTAATTGGTATCTGGTCGATCCTCGAACGCTAGCTGCGTGGCGACCAACTATTCCTAAATTGGAGCGTGACGTATACTATTATTCGTTTGCCACATGGTAAAATGACCAGTAATGCCTCAGCTACGTGCCACAGCACAAAAAGTATCTTTGGGAGTATACAGTGGTTTCACTTCACACAAATGGGGATATTTGGAGCCCCAAAAAATTCGCCATTTCACTTATTCACGGCTCCATTCAGGTAGAAGTGTGTTTCATCTGTGGACGAGACGTAGCTAACACCAAATCCTTCTTTGCCAATCATTCTGAGAATCTGGTTCACAAAATCAACCCTCTACCACAGAGCTCGAAGAGGTATGACGTAGTGAGTTTGGATTCCGAATGGAAAGATGTGTAGACTCTGCATCAGTATTTGCTGCGTACTGGAACGCTTCAAAGCAACCTCTGCTGAAATTCTTCTGACGGAATTCCTAGTATTTCACTGAATAATTCGAGAAAGCGTTTCAACATTTTGAAGAGGAACTGCAAAGTATCTGGGGCCAACATCCCCCTATATGATTCAGCCACGCCGCTTGTTTATTGGAAGCTGGCGAAGAGTTTTCGCATCTGGTGCTTTTGGAATGTTACATCGTGTTTGAAAACTGCACCTTGTTGCTGTCGGAATGTTTTCTAACCTGTGATATCCCAGTACCAGAAAAAAACACGTTCCTCACATGGTACGTACGGTTTCAACGTCTTCCACCAGTACTCCTTTCACGTTTCAGCGGTGGAACTGATCGCTTTGAGCTGCGGCGCACTATTTAGGCTGACCGCAGGATGAGAAGTGACGTAGGGTGACTCACGGTGAGGTTTTGCGAACCACACAACTGAATAGTCCCGCTCACGTTAGAGCGCAGCGTGACGTGACGCAGTTGCTGCGCTTGGTGACCCTGCGGACCGCAGTCTCCTGTACGCAGTTTACTGCGAGGCTCACGGTGGTTCCTGCTGTTGGTAGTTCGAAATGGAGGAAAAGCTAATTACAATCGGCCTTGTAGCGCTGCATCCCTGTCTGTCAATTTCATTCTTGATGAGACCATGCACTTCTTATAATTGATCACGGTTTAATCTAAAATAGTTAGTGAATTTTTAATCTTCAAATTCCTTAGTTAAAGCCAATTCCCCATGACCTAGTCTTCTTTTCATATACGCACTTTCTTCTGCTTTTTGTTTCATCAAAGCGATGTAACACACCATTTCTAACGCAAACTCAGAATTGGAAACCGATTCTGAACTTATATATATTAACATAGCAGAGGCAGTCGCCATCTCGGCCAGAACCAAAGTTCCTCAGCAAAGTGCGTATTGAAACTGCGATCCAACTTGCGATGATTGTCGCCGTGACTCACGCTGTCGTGCGGAATTTGGCGAGAGGCCCCCTGCGTCACTTCACGGGCCTGCGTCTCATCTTGCGGCCCGCCTTGAAATATAACGTATTGCGAAGACATAAACAGAAATACTGTTTATTCTATGATTACAATACCTGCGAATACGCGTACAGAGCGATCTGAAGTTGAACGAACCCATAAAATTAATCGCTAAGGGAGAAGCCAGACTGGGAGTAATTGGAAGAATCCTTAGAAATGTGGTTCATAAACAAAGGAGGTAGCTTATAAAACAATAGATCTATCAATACTTGAAGTTTTCCGTCAGTGTGAGATCCACCTAGTTCAATTGATAAAGGAAACAGAGAAGATCCAGCGAACAGTAGGACGTTTTGCAGCACGGTATCGTCTACTGTTAAAATAGTGAGATTGTAAAAGTATATTGCTTCCTCCCACTCACATCTCGCGAAAAGACCATGTAGATAAAATAAGAGAAATTCGGGCCCACACGGAGGCTTACCAGCAGTCGTGCTCCCCGCTCACTATGTGCGACTTGAACAGGACAAGAGGGAAGTGACAGTGCTACACAGAGTACCCTCCACCACACTCCGTAAGCTGGCTTGTGGAGTATAGATGTAGGTATAGACCAATCAGTTTTCCTTCACGTTGTCCATATGTCAGCGTTCCATTTCATCAGAAAGGATTGTTGGACTACAGGTATTATTATATTTGACGAAGACAGATAAACACACATGATAATCGCAAATTATTTATTCGAGTTTACTACAACTGTCACTCGATCAAATCATAACTCTCAGAATAGGCAAATAACCGACATACTAAGTGTCCTGTGAAGCAGTAGTGAGAGCTTAACACAACTATGAGTCACAATACAGCATATATCTTGTGTCCGATACCTGTGACCGGTATTTGTTTTACCCCTGAAGTTCCAACAATATAATTTTTCACTTATTTTTAACAAAAATGACCTTTCCGTCATAGTAAGCAATGAATACAAGAAGAAACGGGCGAAAAGTAATGAATCACTTATTTTAAGGTTTCACATTGGAACGCAGTTTTTAAAAATTTTCCCGGAATTAATTTTTATCATCATAGTAAGCGAAGAATGCAAAATAAATTGGAAAATGTAAAGAATAAACTGCTCTAAAGTTATGGTTTCGTTTTTGAGCCTCTAGAACAAGCGTTTTTCAAACACTCATTTCATGAGATATATTTGAAAGCAACTGTGCGCTTTGCCTACGCACAGTCCCACATGTCGAAACTTCCAATACTCATAATGTCTAACATATGTCATATTACGTATACTAAATAACAAGCGAAAATTGGTTTAAAACTTCATAAATTCAAGTCAAAAGTACATACTGGTCCAGTGTTGACTGTTGCTTTGAACGCTGTAAGTAATTAACGTAATGCACTACATTTGTACGCCGGCCGCGATGGGCTCGCGGTTCTACGCGCGCAGTCCGGAACCGCGTGACTGCTACGGTCGCAGGTTCAAATCCTGCCTCGGGCATGGATGTGTGTGATGTCCTTAGGTTAGTTAGGTTTAAGTAGTTCTATGTTCTAGGGGACTGATGACCACAGCAGTTGAGTCCCATAGTGCTCAGAGGCATTTTTTACATTCGTACCTCAGCGTACCAGTAGATGTATGTCTTGTAACAGCATCGATGGTTTCGTGCAAAACGCACTGACACTTAAAAACATAATAAAACGATGGTTTCAAGCGGAAACCACGTGTTCTCAAAGGGTTAAGTCTGTTGGGGCAGTAGTGAAACTCATCCGATCTGGTGTGATGGTCGCTACTTACAACTGAAAATGAATGTGGGTAGAATTTCTAATCCGATTCCCTGACAACGAACCATATTTGTGACGTACATGTTTTAAAAGATTGGTGGTCGGCTGATTGTTGGACTATGCACGGCTCTGTTAGAAAATAGGGTTCGACATTTTCAATGGGTCGGGCCGTAGACGTCTGCTTTCAAGTCCATTAGCTACGATAACTGAAATAAGGGTTACAGATTATGATGCTCCCGTCTGTTAGCTAAAGCACTGGAAAATTAAGAGAAACTGTAGATAAACACAAGTTGCATTTAAATTAATAATAGTAAGTAACAATAAAACGTTATCTGCTAATAATAAATTGATGCGGGCCGAGATGGCCGAGCGGTGGCTCCAGGCGCTATAGTCTGGAACCGTGCGACCGGTACGGTCGCAGGTTCGAATCCTGCCTCGGGCATGGATGTGTGTGATGTCCTTAGGTTAGTTACGTTTAAGTAGTTCTAAGTTATAGGGGACTGATGACCTCGAAGTTAAGATCCATAGTGCTCAGAGCCATTTGAATCAGTTTGAGTAAATTGATGTAGAAGATAGCACAAATCTATGTCGCATAAAGTGATAATTTACTCGAACAATCCCGTGAAAGAATATCTACTAATGATGATCTCATATTAATTCAGTTTAAAAGATACCATTGACAAATACCAAGTTGTAGTTAAGATTGCATACATCTGCAGAATCAGAATGGTAATAGACTCCCCATGAGTCAGTAAATCAGTACTAGTTCTCCAAATGAGACTCCCCTACATTGAAATAGACACAAATAATCCCAGTAAACAACGTCGAAGTTCCCTGAAGCACATCTTTCCATACGATAAATGTTCACGGTTAAAGTTCATACTATCTCCCTGCGTCAAAGTCAACTTGCTTCAGAAATGCATTAAGTATGAGAAAGTTTTGAAGTCCAGAACGAGATTTTCACTCTGCAGCGGAGTGTACGCTGATATGAAACTTCCTGGCAGATTAAAACTATGTGCCAGGCCGAGACTTGAACTCCGGGCCTGTGCTTTTCGCGGGGAAGTGCTCTACTTTATTTTTTATTTTTTTATTTATTTTTATTTAAATGTCAAGTTCCGTAGGACCAAATTGAGGAGCAAATCTCCGAGGTCATGGAACGTGTCAGTACATGAACTTCAAACATAAAAAGTAATAACAGATAAAAATAAATGTTCATGAACCTGAAAGAAAATCAGTCCATAAGTTTAAGCAAACGATATCAGCAATACAATGAGAGTCATTGTAATTTTTCAAGGAACTCCTCGACAGAATAGAAGGAGTGACCCATGAAGAAACTCTTCAGTTTCAATTTGAAAGCACGTGGATTACTAAGATTTTTGAATTCGATTGGCAGCTTATTGAAAATAGATGCAGCAGTATACTGCACACCTTTTTGCTCAAGAGTTAAGGAAGTCCGTTCCAAATGGAGGTTTGATTTCTGCCGAGTATTAACCGAGTGAAAGCTGCTTATTGCTGGAAATAAACTAATATTGGTAACAAGAAACGACATTAAGGAATATACATATTGAGAGGCTAATGTCAAAATACCCAGACTCGTGAACAGAGGACGACAAGAGGTTCGTGAACTCACACCACTTATTGCCCGAACCGCCCGTTTCTGAGCAAAAAACATCCTTCTAGAATGGGAAGAGTTACCCCAAAACATAACACCATACGACATAAGTGAATCAAAGTAAGCAAAGTAGACTAATTTACGTGTCAAAATATCACTCACTTTCGATACCGTTCGAATAGTGAAAATGGCAGTGTTAAGTCTCTGAACAAGATCCTGAAAGTGGGCTTTCCAAGACAGCTTACTATATATCTGAACACCTAGGAATTTGAACTGTTCAGTTTCACTAATAATATGCCCGTTCTGTGAGATTAAAACGTCAGGTTTTGTTGAATTGTGTGTTAGGAACTGTAAAAACTGAGTCTTACTGTGATTTAACGTTAATTTACTTTCTACAAGCCATGAACTGAGGTCATGTACTGCTCTACTTGAAACCGAGTCAATGTTGCACACAACATCCTTTACTACCAAGCAAGTGTCATCAGCAAACAGAAATATTTTAGAGTTACCCGTAACACTAGAGGGCATATCATTTATATAAATAAGGAACAGGAGCGGCCCCAACACTGATCCCTGGGGCACCCCCCACTTGACAGTACCCCACTCAGATCCCACATCACAGCCGTTATCAACATTGTGAATAATGACCTTTTGCTGCCTGTTGCTAAAGTAAGAGGTGAACCAGTTGTGTGCTACTCCCCTTATTCCGTAATGGTCCAACTTCTTGAGCAATATTGTGTGATCAACACAGTCAAATGCCTTGGTTAAATCAAAAAATACTCCAAGCGTTCGAAACTTTTTGTTTAGCCCATCCAGTACCTCACAGAGAAAAGAGAATATAGCGTTTTCAGTTGTCAAACGACTTCTAAAGCCGAAATGTACATTTGATAGCAAATCATGTGATATAAAATCATCAATTAACCTTACATACACAGCCTTTTCGATAACTTTTGCAAACACTCATGGCATAGAAATAGGTCTAAAATTATCTACGTTATCCCTTTCTCCCTTTTTATAAAGCGGATTTACTACTGAGTACTTTAATCGCTCAGGAAACTGACCATTCCTAAAGGAAAAATTACAAATATGGCTAAATACAGGGCTAACATGTGCAGCACAGTACTTTAATATTCTACTAGACATTCCATCATAACCATGAGAGTCCTCATTCTTCAGTGATTTGATTATTGTCTCAATCTCCGTCTTGTCTGTATCACAGACTAGTATTTCAGACGTCAATCTCGGAAAGGCATTTGCTAAGAAATTTATATGATTTCCTGTAGATACTAAATTTTTATTTAATTCACCAGCGATGCTCAGAAAATGGTTGTTAAATACTGTACATATATCTGGTTTATCAGTAACAGAATTATTACTGCAAACTGAATTTATATCGTCAACCTTGTGCTGCTGACCAGACACTTCCTTCACAACTGACCATATGGCTTCAATTTTATCCTGTGAATTAGCTATTCTATTTGCATACCACATAGTTTTCGCCTTGCTAATAAGATTTTTAAGCACCTTACAATACTGTTTGTAATGGGCTACTGTAGCTTGATTGTGACTACTTCTAACATTTTGATATAATTCCTGCTTTGTTCTACATGATCTCCTTATCCCACTAGTCAGCCAACAGGGCTGTCCAATACTGCTAGTACCCCATTTACAATGTTCTAATGGAAAGAAACTCTCAAAGAGCATGAGAAATGTGTTATGGAAAGCACTGTATTTATCATCTATATTATCGGCGCTATAAACATATTGCCACTCTTGTTCCTTGACAAGTTTTGAAAAATTCTCTATTGCTGTTGGATTAACTTTCCTACGTAGTTTGTAATTAAATACGACACTGGTTTGAGTACAAAAATCTTTAGTGTTAAAATTTGTGCATCATGGTCTGAAAGGCCATTCACCCTTTTAACAACAGAATACCCATCTAGTAATGAAGAATGAATAAAAATATTGTCTATGACTGTGCTACTGTACCCCTGCACCCTAGTTGGAAAAAACACAGTTTGCATCAGATCATATGAATTTAGGATATCTACCAACATCCTTTTTCTTGCACAACCATGTACTAAATTAATATTGAAGTCACCACATTTAACTACTTTCTGGTACTTCCTACAAAGTGAATCAAGAACCCTCTCTAACTTAAGCAAAAATGCTTTGAAGTCGGAGTTAGGGGACCTATAAACAAGAGCAATTAGAAGTTTAGTTTCACTAAATTCAACTAATGGTGCACAACTTTCAAATAACTGTTCAGTGCAGTGTTGTGATACGTCTATGGACTCAAATGAAATACTGTTTTTTACGTACAGAGCCACTCCCCCACCCCGCAAGGAACTCCCTGAGAAACAGCCAGCTAATCTGTAGCCTGGTAAAGGAAGCATCTGAATTATCAAATTATTTAAGTGGTGCTCTGATATACCAATAATTTTAGAGTTAACATCTATTAGCAGTTCACTAACTTTATCTCTAATACATCTCATATTTTAATGAAATATGCTAATTCCTTAGTTAGAGGCACTTCCTTTAAGCAGGTATACCTATCAGCTGACTTCAGTCTAAAAAAGGTGCAGCTCTAACACCAACTACTATAGAAATTTTTCCATGATTGATACCACTTCCACCACCACCCACTACACTGTCACCTATAAGCTTAGCCAGCATCCCCTTCCCATACCTAATGAGGTGCAGGCCATGCCTTGTGAAACCCCATCTACTGATAGACCCAACTGGCACCACTGAGATGTGATCCATGCCCTCCGCTATCGTTGCGGAGCTACCCAAGTACTACTCACGCCCCGTCCTCACATCTTTCATATCAGCGCACACTCCGCTGCAGAGTGAAAATCTCATTCTGGAAACATCCCCCAGGCTGTGGCTAAGCCATGTCTCCGCAGTATCCTTTCTTCCAGGAGTGCTAGTTCTACACGTTTCGCTGGAGAGCTTCTGTAAAGTTTGAATGGTAGGAGACGAGGTACTGGCGGAAATAAAGCTGTGAGTACGCGGCGTGAGTCGTGCTTGGGTAGCTTAGTTGGTGGAGCACTTGCCCGCGAAAGCCACAGGACCCGAGTTCGAGTCTCGGCCTGGCACACAGTTTTAATCTGCCAGGAAGTTTAAAGTTTCGAAATATTTCCTTCCGCTAGTCCCCCAAAAACTGTCACTTGACCGCGCTAACTGCTCTGCAACATCAAGTCTCGCCTTCCTACCATCTCGACAAGAAGTCGTCATTCTACCCCGTCTCTACACGAAGTGTGTCTCCGTACCCCATCTCCACAAAAAGAAGGTCAGCTCCGTACCTCTCCCAGAAATCCAACCTTGCTCCAAAGGGTCTCTTCGAATGTCCGCCGCTCGCACCAATAAGAAACTCTCGCTACTTCACCAAACAGCGTGATTTACTAAAATCTCTAATATGGACCACTATTTGCATAATAATAAAGATGCAGATAAGACGTATATCATAAATTAAAGTCCATATTCTCCCACCTCTGTAGTTACCAAACACGATGTTTTTCATACTCGCATAATGGCGTATTCATAATTATTTGAAGATGATCTAGCGCATACGCACTTGTAACAAATAATGAAGAATACACGTTAAAACATATGAAATACGCCTTTGGCCGTCCTCAACTGATGATGCTTTTCACGCTCATTCTATATACGGTACTAAATCATACGTGTTATTTACCGGTTATAAGTTAGAGGTTTAAATAAATGCAAAAAAGTGGAACAATTAATGATTGAAATAAACGTAAAATGATCACTTACATTTAGACCTGAGAATTCCCATACTGTCTTCATTTGCAGCGTATCTGTGAAGAACACTACAAGCTGGTACATTTACTTAATCAAAAGATAAAAGACCCAATAATTCAACAAATAAAATATGTATCGATGTGTGACTTTCATGGATGAAAGCTATAGTCCTGTGCTGTCTTCTTATACTCCGTCTATAAAGACTGCACGAAGCGTTCACAAGTTATTAATTTGCAATGAGTATTCTAATTATATTTTGTAACTATCTTCAACTGACTGCTACTGTTTTTATGATGTTTATTGTATGAAAGTCTTAATAAATACACCTCAACGCCCAAGCACGCTGGATTTGTCGTACTGTGAAAATTCTAATTATTACAGAACTATGAAGTATTTCAATATAGTCTTTTTCCATGCTGTAGCAAAAACCGGCATTTTACCGGGCACTGTCCGCTGCTGGCCAGTCCTCTGTCGATGCATGTGGCCGTCCCGTAAAGCCTCTGTAGACGGACCCCATTCTAACGGTGCATTTTAAAATGTTTCTCTGGCTGATTTTTTCGAGCATATGCGTTATGTTACAAAATGTCGACTTAAGGTGGCATAAGCAGTGCCAAATTTTGATATACTTCATCTTCATGTCTCCTGAATTCGTGTCAGATCCCTGGTGTAAATTAACTTCGTGATGGCGTATGAAGCAGCACTCGCTGACCTGATACAGCGTCAACTTAAATTAACATAGTAAATACATAATAAATATAAAGAAAAGTAAAGAAACAACTGACATGTTAATTAAAGGTCAAATAAACATACACAAGTAATCCAATTTCAGAAAAGCAATAAAATAGCATTAAATTATCTGTCTTTTCCGTTTATGCACTCCTTCAAACCGTAATTACTATTGAATCTGTTCAGAAAATTGCTTTTGTTAATGAATTTGAAATTGTCCTCAAACTTTCAGTCTGCGGTATTGTTTAAAACTTTAGCATGTCGTTTCACTCCACATCCACATGCTTACACTCCTGGAAATTGAAATAAGAACACCGTGAATTCATTGTCCCAGGAAGGGGAAACTTTATTGACACATTCCTGGGGTCAGATACATCACATGATCACACTGACAGAACCACAGGCACATAGACACAGGCAACAGAGCATGCACAATGTCGGCACTAGTACAGTGTATATCCACCTTTCGCAGCAATGCAGGCTGCTATTCTCCCATGGAGACGATCGTAGAGATGCTGGATGTAGTCCTGTGGAACGGCTTGCCATGCCATTTCCACCTGGCGCCTCAGTTGGACCAGCGTTCGTGCTGGACGTGCAGACCGCGTGAGACGACGCTTCATCCAGTCCCAAACATGCTCAATGGGGGACAGATCCGCAGATCTTGCTGGCCGGGGTAGTTGACTTACACCTTCTAGAGCACGTTGGGTGGCACGGGATACATGCGGACGTGCATTGTCCTGTTGGAACAGCAAGTTCCCTTGCCGGTCTAGGAATGGTAGAACGATGGGTTCGATGACGGTTTGGATGTACCGTGCACTATTCAGTGTCCCCTCGACGATCACCAGAGGTGTACGGCCAGTGTAGGAGATCGCTCGCCACACCATGATGCCGGGTGTTGGCCCTGTCTGCCTCGGTCGTATGTAGTCCTGATTGTGGCGCTCACCTGCACGGCGCCAAACACGCATACGACCATAATTGGCACCAAGGCAGAAGCGACTCTCATTGCTGAAGACGACACGTCTCCATTCGTCCCTCCATTCACGCCTGTCGCGACACCACTGGAGGCGGGCTGCACGATGTTGGGGCGTGAGCGGAAGACGGCCTAACGGTGTGCGGGACCGTAGCCCAGCTTCATGGAGACGGTTGCGAATGGTCCTCGCCGATATCCCAGGAGCAACAGTGTCCCTAATTTGCTGGGAAGTGGCGGTGCGGTCCCCTACGGCACTGCGTAGGATCCTACGGTCTTGTCGTGCATCCGTGCGTCGCTGCGGTCCGGTCCCAGGTCGACGATCACGTGCACCTTCCGCCGACCACTGGCGACAACATCGATGTACTGTGGAGACCTCACGCCCCACGTGTTGAGCATTTCGGCGGTACGTCCACCCGGCCTCCCGCATGCCCACTATACGCCCTCGCTCAAAGTCCGTCAACTGCACATACGGTTCACGTCCACGCTGTCGCGGCATGCTACCAATGTTAAAGACTGCGATGGAGCTCCGTATGCCACGGCAAACTGGCTGACACTGACGGCGGCGGTGCACAAATGCTGCGCAGCTAGCGCCATTCGACGGCCAACACCGCGGTTCCTGGTGTGTCCGCTGTGCCGTGCATGTGATCATTGTTTGTACAGCCCTCTGGCAGTGTCCGGAGCAAGTATGGTGGGTCTGACACACCGGTGTCAATGTGTTCTTTTTTCCATTTCCAGGGGTGTATATTCTACAATGGCTTAGTTGTGGCGTCGATTCTGCACGTTTTCCATACTCCAGCGTTTACCATTTCTCCAGCAGCGCTCGTACATGTGTCGATTCGCTACTGCCATCAGGACAGAATACTGAAAACTGACCACATGCAACTATGGTCCGGCTTCCAGTAACAACATACTACAACGAAACCCCATACATCAGGCACTGAACACCGTCTCCAGTGGATTCGATACATACACAAAACAAAGCCACAAAGCATACAGACTTAACTCTTCGGCAAAATACCCTTGATTTTGTGTGAAATTTCAACAACATGACTTCCACGTTTCCACAAGACAAGATGACTCTCGTGTTAGTAACCATCGTTACGGTCAGCAAGCAATTAATATTTTAATGGTTATCATTTAAACTATGCAAATTTACAACTTTAATAAAGAACTCTAAGCATGAAACTTCCTACTAAGATATATTTAAACAACAGATAGGTTGCACTATACATTGCTTGACATATCGTCACCTAATATACCTAATTCCACCCTAGAAAACCTCCCTCCTAAATATTACATTTTACATTTAATTCCATGAATAATTTGTGTACGTTAACACATGGAAACGCCTCCAAGTAAAACAAATGAATAATTATACTTATTTCTTTAAAATAGCATTTATATAGATACACAAATTTTCGTCTTCAAGTACACAATGTTTCGCGATCTTTTCGATATCCACTCGCCGATAATTACGCCGACCGTTTTAACAACAGCCTGGCATCAAATTGAGTGCCTCCATATGCCTTACGTACTTTTATTACTATTAGGTTCACGATCACACAAAAAAGGATCCCAGCAAAAATTTACTGCATTAAACGTTTCAATACATTTACAATTATACATATTTTTACACCTCATACATCATAGTGGAACTCATCAAAAAACAGCTATTCCAACGCTACCTTTCAAAAATTTTAGCTTTTCACTTGCACAAATTCGTGACCTCTTTCCTTGTCTACCAACAAATTTACACATTTACACACACAATTCTGAAATACTGCTGGGATATCACATTTAACTTGAAGAGCGCATAATTACGATCTTCATAAACATTGATTTCTACGACTGGATGCACATTTTTAGTTTCTTCCCTTTCCAAATATATCTCCCTCATCATAGTACCTACTCTCTCTCTCTTCGTGTATTTTCAGCATTAATAATTCGCACCTGCATATTGAGCAAGCACTAAAGGAAACAAGACAAAATTTCGGAGTAGGTATTAAAGTCCATGGAGAAGAAATAAAAACTTTGAGGTTTGCCGATCACATTGTAATTCTGTCAGAGACAGCAAAGGACTTGGAAGAGCAGTTGAATGGAATGGACAGTGTCTTGAAAGGAGGATATAAGATGAACATCAACAAAAGCAAAAAGAGGATAATGGAATGTAGTCGAATTAAGTCGGGTGATGCTGAGGGAATTGGATTAGGAAATGAGACTCTTAAAGTAGTAAAGGAGTTTTGCTATTTGGGGAGCAAAGTAACTGATGATGGTTTAAGTAGACAGTATATAAAATGTAGACTGGCAATGGCAAGGAAAGCGTTTCTGAAGAAGAGAAATTTCTTAACATCGAGTATTGATTTAAGTGTGAGGAATTCATTTCTGAAAGTATTTGTATGGAGTGTAGCCATGTATGGAAGTGAAACATGGACGATAAATAGTTTGGACAAGAAGAGAATAGAAACTTTCGAAATGTGGTGCTACAGAAGAATGCTGAAGATTAGATGGGTAGATCACATAACTAATAAGGAGGTATTAAATAGGATTGGGGAGAAGAGGAGTTTGTGGCACAACTTGACCAGAAGAAGGGATCGGTTGGTAGGACATGTTCTGAGGCATCAAGGGATCACCAATTTAGTATTGGAGGACAGCGTGTAGGGTAAAAATCGTAGAGGGAGACCAAGAGATGAATACACTAAGCAGACTGAGAAGGATGTAGGTTGCAGTAGGTACTGTGAGATGAAGAAGCGTGCACAGGATAGAGTAGCATGGAGAGCTGCATCAAACCAGTCTCAGGACTGAAGACCACAACAACAACAGTTCGCATCTTAATCATAGATATTCCTTCAGCATCACAAATTCCCTTAACCATTCCGAGAAATACATTCTACGCCCCTACATCATCTTTTCACCCTTCAATTTCGCTTGCAACTTCATTCCATTTCTTCTCGAATAAATAAGAAATAGATTCTTTCTGCGTTGCAGAACATGACCTCCGTTCAACCATATTATTCTCACCCTCTTCCAAACATGGTTCAAATGGCTCTGAGCACTATGGGACTCAACTGCTGTGGTCATCAGTCCCCTAGACCTTAGAACTACTTAAACCTAACTAACCTAAGGACATCACACACACCCATGCCCGAGGCAGGATTCGAAACTGCGACCGTAGCAGTCGCACGGTTCCGGACTGCGCGCCTAGAACCACGAGACCACCGCGGCCGGCCACCCTCTTCCAATGCACACTTAAAGTATACCTACGTCTTCTTCAAGAGCCGTTGTTTCATTTTCCTATTTATAAGTAAATAAATTGATTCCTTCTCCGACGTAACGATTTCAGTACCTGCAACGCCCTCACACTTAACTACACCACTTAAAATACCATGTTCGTAACCCTTTAACAAATCATTACTAACTTCCGCCGATACAACATAAACTCCACAAACATATACACCAACATACGCCGACACAAAAGAAAATACATCAGAAGTAATACCTCTTGCTTCCGCTGATATATCATCGTGAGCCTACAAGATCATAGCTACGCCGACTACACAGATATTTCTTTTTAATTATCCACTATCAGCAACAAAATTTGCCGCTACTGAATCTCACCTCATCAGAATTCGTAATACATTCTGTTTCCACCAAGTGTGGACCTACCTCTGTCTCCGTTTTACCTTTTCCCCTCTCAAACTGCACTGCTACATGACATTTTTTATTTTGCCTCCAAAGGCGAGTATCTTCCTGCCTTACAGTGACTCACCTCATTTACCACACAGTCCTCGCCTTTATCCTTCGACATACGCTTATTATTTACGTTCCATAAAGACATTTGGTTCACTTTCGTCAGCAGAGATAAGCGCTCAAATCTCATCGTCTGAAACATCGATATCAATAGGCTCAACATTCGCACTTCATCCTCTAAATATCATTATCACCTTTTATGAATAAACATCCACTTTTATGAATAAATTACCCACTTCTGCTGATACTTCACGACTTTCATCTCCAGCTGACGAGACCACTGCCACACTGCCTGCAGAGAAATCTTAAACTATTTCTGCCGATACAAAATAAAATTCCTCTGCAACTGACCGGACCACTGCTAAGCCGCCTTAGCGGACATCTTCACGTAAAATACTTCCATCTACATCACTAAAATTGTTCCTGTTACAAATCACCTCATAAAAATTCTCCATCCAATTAACATCCAGCACGTTCAGATTCGCCTCTGCCTGTCTTCCGGTTACAGAATTTTCTAGCAGAGTTGCATTCATTCTACTCTCTTCTTCCCCAAATAAAATAATAATTTCAGTCCCATATCTTCAGTATCTAAATCAAAATTGCTTTATTCTAATTTCTGTGAGTTCTCTTTTCTACTGTGCCGCTTCAAACTGATCCAAAATTTGTCTGCTCTCTTAATGACTTCCATATCCAGTATTTGAGCTTCATCCATCGAGTCCTTGTTCATAACCAAATTCCTTCCAATGAATGTCCGACACCGCGCCGATTTGTCTTGCCACCCCTTGACCTAAGATTCGGTGAAAATCAATTTTTCGATCTTGTGTCTGTCTTGTCTAGTCCGTGACTTGCCGGACCTTTAAACATATGCTTACCATCCTATATCTAAATTTACAGTTCTCACGATCTTGGAAATTCTTACTATTATCACCAACCTGAACCCCCAGTAAAATCGTTAATTTTTATTTACCTTTCTCGCTGTTTTGCTTCGTTACTGGCCTTGCCCTCAACAACAGTTTCACATTTTTAACGTGAGAATCCACCTCTTGTATTGCCTTATTATTACTGTTTTGATCCCCTATAACGTACTCGGTTACTCATCTTTGGTCCTGTTACAAAGTTTTTTCCGATAACATTACTTTCAAATTTTACAATATCTAACTGGAAATCAGGTACCTTATCAGGCATTAAAATTTTGATTCCCAGTGGAGCTCGTAGTCAAAAATGGTTCCAATGGTTCTAAGCATTATGGGACTTAACATCCGAGGTCATCAGTCCCCTAGAATTAGAACTTCTTAAACCTAACTCACCTAAGGACATCACACACATCCATGCCCGAGGCAGGATTCGAACGTGCGACCGTAGCTGAAGAGCGGTTCCGGACTGAAACGCCTAGAACCGCTCGGCCACAAGGCTCGCCACTCGTAGTCCCTGCTTGCTATGCTTGCTGCGCTGCGTCACAACTGTCTTCGACCTCAACATCATTTTTACTTTCTAGTGCTTTAATCTGGATATCAACTCCTTTGCCGTTAATTTACTGATAGTCTGCCTGCTCCAAGCATATTTTCCTTAGGCTCTCAGTTCTCCAAATAGCTAAATACCGCTTCCTGCTAGTTCCCGTGTCGGATCGACTGTTTATGTCAGAACACTTTATCATCCAGAAAGAATTCCTATAAACCAACTTTTACTCGTATATATGTGGCATTATTTGAAATATCGACACCGTTGTACCAAAACTGTTTTCACGCTCTGATATTGAACTATTTGCTCGCTAATTTTTTTCATCCAACATACACTCGCTGACGGTATAATCACAACACTCTCCATTTCCTAAAGTAGCGCTGAAAGCTCATATACGTTCACACTTCTGACGTTAGCACTTAACTAAACGGTCACGTTGTCTGCCTCTGCTGTGCTGCTAACACCCGAGGTAAAGTTGCTGCCGCACTTTGAAGCCGTTGCCGATGCCGACGATAAAGTTCTTGGAGTCGCTGTCTTGGCCCCGCGATGCTGTAGCCGATGTACAAATGTGTCCGTCCCGCTTTCTGTGTCTTCGCTGCTGTCGTGTTGCCGCCTTCTTTCTTCTTATACAGTTTCTCGTCTATTTCTCACGCCTAACTTATAATACACACTCATATGATCGCAACTGCAGCAAAATTTTAAGCTCTCAAAACTTCCAACGATTTTTCACATTCTGGACGTGGATCACTAAATATTAGTCATGCTAATTAAATAAGCCTTCCAATAGCAAAAACGACTGAATTCAAGTTTCGGAGAAGAAAAATCCCATTTGCAACGCACCACCTGATATGGAATGTGGGCAGCTGCTATGTTCAGATTCCTTGACTAAAAACTATGTTTGTAGCGTATTAAATTTAAGGGAATGTTTGACGTTTGGTATTTCGGCTCTGCACTGCTCTGGAAAATGTCGCTCGACGTTCTCATTGGGTCGGATCGCGGGCGCCTGCTTTCATGTCTGTTAGCTAAAATAGCTGAAGTAAAAGTTACAGATTATGATCCTCCGATCAGATAGATGAAGCACTGGCAAGGTAAGTGAAGTTTTAAATAAAGAAAATTTGCAGTTAAGCGACTAACAATTAAGGGCAATAAAAGATTATTATCCACTCACAATAATTTGAAGTACCTTACATCACATATCTAAGTTGAATAAAGTGTTGCTTTATTGAGTCAATCACAAGAAAGGATATCTAGAATTGTTGGGCCTACAATAATTTAGTTTAAAAGATACAACTCGGTAAATATTCAGTTGCAGGTAAGATTGTGTAAACCTGCGTAATCAGAATGGTATTAGACTCCCCAGAAATCAATAAATCTCCAATAGTTCGCCAAGTTGGACTCTCATGCTTTGAACTGAAACAATTCATCCCAACAACGCCAAATAAAGTCACAGTTCCTTGAGGCACATCTTATAATGATTACTCATAGCTAAATTTTACACTGACGCCTTGAGTCAAATTCCCGCCCTCCTCAGAGCTGCACGGAGTATAAGCAAATTTTAAAGTATTTGTGACCCCTAGCAGCCAACAAATATTACTATGCCGCACTAACTGCTTTGCAACATCAAGTCTCTCCTCCCTACCATTTCGACACCAAGTCTTCCATCTATCCCGTCTCGACAGGAAGTGTCCCTCCGTGTACCATCTCCACACCGGATGTGCCAACTCGTTACCACTCCCAGAAATCCCACCTTGCTCCCAACAGCCACTCCGCGAATCAGCGCTTAAGCGCTAACAGCAAATAATAAATAATCCACGTTAAAACATATTAAATGTAAGCATGGCCTGCACAGCTAATGCGTCTTTTCAAACTCAATCAAATGGTTCAAATGGCTCTAAGCACTACGGGACTTAACATCTGAGGTCATCAGTCCCCTAGACTTAGAACTACTTAAACCTAACAAACCTAAGGATATCACACACATCCATGCCCGAGGCAGGATTCGAACCTGCGACCGTAGCAGCAGCGCAGTTCCGGACTGAAGCCCCTATAACCACTCGGCCACAGCGACCGGCCAAACTATTTATGGTATTACACGTTACCGTTTATATGTTATATGTTTGGCCAACAAAACTCTTCGTTGTAATTGAGAAACAGTTAATTATTGACATAAACGTAGCATTGTCACTTATGGCTAGACCTGAGATCTCATTGATTTCTTTTTCCTGATTTGATCTGAACTTTAGCCATACCGTATGGTAAAACGTGCAAAGCGATTTATTTTTCCATTTTAGGTCACAACACACTTAACACATCGCGGAATTAATCTTTTTTCTTCAGCATGGTATTGCTCCTGTACGTAGTGTGAAGTAAGTCAGATGTACTTGCTGACGCGTCCTACTTAGTGTTGCGACCTGTACGCCATCGACCATCTACGGAAATAACTACGACGATGTTGGTAGAACTGAGATGACCTTGCTGCGAAAGCGACTACGGCTATTCACAATGCTTCACAAAGAACAAAAATAAATTCCACTTTCAACTATACACAGCCATCCGAGAGACTTTTCCATTAGAATAAACGTTGTACCGACAGATACAGACAGCCTTTCTCCATTTAGTTTGAACGAATAATTGGTTACATTCCCAACATATGTTTGCAGTTGGAGACTCAACATCACATGGAGGATGCAAAATATTTAGAAAATAGAACATATACAGAAATATCCTACAGTTGTACGTTATTTACAAACTGTTTTACTCGTGCACTGCATTTTCAAGTTTCGCTCTCATATCAGAGATAATCCGATCAAGAAGTGTAGGATTCGTTTGCCTACACAAAGGCTTCAACTATAAGCCTATAAGAGTGGCTTTGCGATTGTTAGTTTTGTAATATTAAGAGTACCGTAAAAGACGCTTCTAACAAGTTGTTGTAGGTGATCGCTCCTTCCCCACCCTCCCTCAATGGAATGATACGTACTATGTAGTAACAACAGTGATTAAATTCGACAGGTTGGGCCTCATACAGAAAATCGCCAACAGTTCTTCTTACCGTGCGATATTCTAAGATGGGATAGGGGGCGAGAGCAATAGGCGAACAAAATAGATCACAGAGCTTCAATTCTTTTTTAGACTATGAATAACTGCAGTGTCATGGGAGTCCTAAACTTGTACTAGCTTTTGGTATGTCTCTTCTTCTGCGGGTTGGTCGGTTGAAGACAATGATTTCATTTGGTTTTGTGTGAACTAGCACGCAGTCCCGGCACGTGTAGAGAGAAATGATTTATAATTTGGTCATGTGTAGCGAACGGTAGGTGCAGCATCCCTGCACAATACATGCTTTTTGGCGGGCGCCATTTTTTTACTGACCCGCTGCTACTATTGCGGCAAATGCGGTCGCCGGACCGGCGCCAGCTCGCACATATACCACGGATATTAAAACTGAAACTCCGTATTTTTCTAAGCCAGACATAAAACTGTGTGACATTCTTGCCTCTCTGTCGTGCTGTGCTTTTAGATTAACATGAACTTCAATATCGAAAAATGTGAAGGGAACTGGCTGAACACAGAAGACATCAGCCATGTTAGATTCGTCACTTAATTGCTCGATATGAGTGGTTCGACGGGCTTGTCACAGGTCTTTGCTGTTTTCAATGGCAGCTTTTTTCGTATCTGTGATGTGAGAATCCTCCAGTATTTTGTAGGGTGAGGTTCCATATACTCAAAACTGTCATATTTATTTTTAAAATTAATATACTAATCTGACGAAAAAGAACTGCTATTTTAGTAGGTAATGGTTCATAACGTATGAATAAACACTGTAAGAAAAGAGGTTTTCTGTTTATACAGGGTGTTACAAAAAGGTACGGCCAAACTTTCAGGAAACATTTCTCACACACAAATGAAGAGTATCCCGTATAAAATAATGGTGGTGAATCGAGGAAGTACAGTACATACTGACGAAACTAAAATGAGCTCTAACATGGAAAGTAAGCGTTTCCGGACACATGTCCACATAACATATTTTCTTTCTTTGTGTGTGAGGAATGTTTCCTGCAAGTTTGGCCGTACCTTTTTGTAACACCCTGTATACTCCCTACATGGAGAGAAAATGTGTTTCATATCACAGTAAGGATTATATCGTAAGTTCAAAAGAAAAGAATGGTTCAAATGGCTCTGAGCACTATGGGACTTAACATCTGAGGTCATCAGTCCCCTAGAACTTAGAACTATGTAAACCTAACTAACGTTAGGACTTCACATACATCCATGCCCGAGGCAGGATTCGAACCTGCGACCGTAGCAGTCACGCGGTTCCGCACTGAAGCGCCTAGAACAGCTCGGCCTCCGCGGCCGGCTATATCTCAAGTATTGTCGATGAATAGGGCTGTATTTCTCTACGATACTTCCCTTTACTTCATTCCGATAATTGACCTTCGCATTCCCATTGGCGCCTTGCTCTTTGATATACTGTATTATTCAGATCGGACGGCAGTATTTTACGACCTTCCTGAAGTTTTTGTTTCCATTGGCGGCTGTCGTAATGTCCATTATCAGTAGATTAGTTTTCTCAAGAAGGACTTGTTCTAAATATCTTGGCGCAAGCTTGTACAATCCGTTAAAGTGGAAATAGTTTTAATTTGGAGATTTTGTATGAAAGAAAAATTGCAAGTTTAACTGCTGCTCCGAAAAATAAATTATTATCTCTAAATATTCCGGGAGATTATCAGGAATGCTGTTTCTTGCTAACTGGTCTATATGCTGTGCTCTGGTGAATCTTTTCGCTAGATAGAATAAAGCATCGGTTGCTGTAGTTATATTGTTATGTTGGTAATAATAAGCAGGATAGATTTACTTTCTCTGTAGATTAGGTAAAATTTACATAAAATCCGTGTAGCTGGTACATAACAAGTTTTGGGCAGTGTTTATTGTCTGTCCATTTATCCACATGACAAGTTCGAATTTTTACCGTACTGGGAGGTCAGTTGTAGATTAATCTTTTTCAGGAGTAACATTGTAGTCATTAATTTCCATTGTATGTCGTTGGACATCTCCGCAGCTTTTGCTACCAATACATTTGTATTCGTGGAATACATAGCTCCGACGCAAATCATGAAACGACAAAACAGAAGTTTTTTTTGCCTCTGATAAACAACAACCCACCCCAGACAATTTATAGCTAGTGATTCGCATCTGAACATACTCTTATAATAAAGTGCATTACGTTGATTGAAGCTTGTATCTTTTATATGAAGTGTGACATACAGTATGTCTCGTGCATTACAGGTGGCAATCCATTATAAATTCTAGAAATTTATTTTGAATCTTCATGGGGAAAAGCTGATTATTCAATAGGAATAGGAATGGGAGGCTGGACGTGTTTTTAACAGCTCTTTACAGCTCTTTACTATTGGGTGTGGCGCTCAGACGTATTTTGAGCAGCACGTGGCTGTTTCGAGAGGAGGAGGTTCGAAATATTTGTAACAGCACATGGTTGTCTGGAAAGAAGGTAACATGACCCCATTATTTATAACCATAGAGCTGTTTCGGTAATTAACAGGGATGACACTTGACTTGTTAGTTTTATTTACCACCCACACGCATTTCAGAAACAATTTCTGACCTGTCCCAGAAAACTGAAGATTTTGCCGAACATCAGTTGGCCTAAATGTGCGTCCTCCCTGGCAGCCATGTTATATGAAATATGAGTGCAGTGTGCTGCACCGAACCTATAAGAAATATAAACTTATGAGCTCTCATAGCTATAACACATTTTCTTATCAGATGATCAATACAATTATTGATTTTTCGTTGTTCGGTCCTATTAACATTTTTGCTTTCCGCCGAAAGAAACCATCAAATGATATTTTTGAACCTTTGATAATAATTGATTATTGTGTTAGCACCTAAGTGATTCACTGGCAAAGTAGTTGATTTAAATGCAATAAAATACTGCGAAACGTATGTAAGGAAAAATGATAATATATCGATACGCTCTTTAACACAAACGAAAAATCGTTATGCCGTGATATATGAATTATATATAATCTGTAACTAACTGAAAAGTTTAACTAGGAGACTTTAATATAGCACTAACAGAATTTAAATGTAAGTAAATTACAACGTATGCATTCACAGAACAATACAGTACATCACACTACCCGGGCCTTGAAGTCCTCCGTAAACTGGAAATGTGTTTCAATAGCCGGGTAGCTCATGATCCCGCGTTATAAAATAGTTTTACACATCGATATTAATTAATAAATATACTACATTACTTTTTCAGTGGTAAAAGAAATAGAGGTTCTGTCGATACTTCAATAGAGTAGAATATACCGCAATTATTACACTGAAAACTACAGTGTAAGCACCACACGATTTTTCTCTGGTACATATAGAACGGTGAAATGGAATGCATCCATGATGAGATAGGACTTGAATTAACCTTCATTAGAGGCTTAGGAAACCGAAATAAGTGTGACAAGTTCTTCGATTAGGGCGGCAGTTCAGCCGAAACTGGGAGGGAACTGAAAGTGGCGGTGCAGGTTACACGGGCGAGCTTTTAGGCCGCGCGCCGCTGACCGCGCATCGGGTTCCCCGTTCGCCTGGGGCGCGGCTGTGACTCTCACTCGTACCTCATTACTGTGGCGTGGCGCCCAGTCGCCCAGAACCATTCCACAAGGTCGTGCTGCTCTGTCGGCCAGTTCCGATACTTTCGTATCTGTGAACGGAAATACTGCGAGACCGATTTTCTAGTCACAGCATGTAACTTAACTTTCATACGTGATATACAAATATCGTCGTGTGTCCTACTTATGCAGCCTGGTAACGGCCTACTTCGACACTTGTCTATCGATGCAAACATTAATTTAGAAACCATCAGAGATTAATTACGAATGTCTGATACTTTTTAATATAGCAACGGAAGCAGATGTAATGATAACTGTAGTTCCTGCGGAGTGTATCTCACACAACAAATCCACTCAGAGGTAATGAGTTAGATCATGAACCTGTAGCTTGTAGTAAAAATTAGTAGGCGGCCTGGTTTGGGTTGTGAGATACTTACCGTTAATCCAAAACACTCATTAAATAAACGAATTGTACTTCAGATTTTTAAAGCACACTAAGCAGTAATTTTTTCGGGATTAATTTTATTTTTTATTTAGTTTTATCACTAAATACTAATGAATGTATAAGTAAAAAAGATATTTTATCTGTTGTTCTTCTTTTACCTGTAATTTGTTTCCTCGTTACACGTAAAAAAGACGGAAATACAGTTTTGAAAATAACAGATAATCGTGGATGGGTTTCACGCTTAATTTTACAGAAATAGACAACAAATAGCTCTGGCGAGAGTATTCATATACTTAATTATTAGTTCTACATACGAAGTAGACTGATGAAGTTGTCTAAGTTAACACAAGAGAATGGGTGACATCACTCTTCAAGTCATATTTCACTTTTAACTCAATAACTGAAGAAAACATCCTACATGGACTTTAGAATCTGACATACATGGGATAGATAACTGTTAGTACTTGTTGCTAATCAGGTTTGGTGGTTGCGGCATGTTCAGATCCACTGTGGTAAAACTTAATATACAGAGTGTAACGCATGTTGTGAAGTACAGGAACCACATAATGCAAGAGGTGGGATTGTTTGTTTGAAAACACAAACTCGAGTTTACTTCTTAATCTGTCCTGTCGGAAAATATGTACCATTTCAAAATCTCTCGTTGTCGGTGGACTAAATTCCAAGTTACCGTAACTATTATAGCACCTATCATTAATTTAGTGCCAATCATCCTGACCCTGCGAGATGTCTAAGGAGAGGCTCTCTGTCAGTAAACAAAATTAGGGGGAAGTAACAAAGTAATTTTTTATACAGGGAGTTGCAAAATTTTGTAGGTACCTGTAAAACAAATTGTCGGTCTCGGTTCCAATTTTAGATGCGTGTTAAAGAGAACTGAAATACATAACACTAAAATTATGCAAGTGCGGAGAGCTGTACGTTGAAGTTATTTTCCAAGGAGAGACGCCTCACTGAAGTGCAGGGAATTCGACCTGTTAGTTACAGATTGAAACTGTTTCGACTTCACTGAAATTAGAGACAATAACTCGCTCAGTTAAATATAGATGGTAAAATGAACGGGACATGACATTCTCAAAGAAAACGCACCATAAATTGCAGTAAGTGATTAAAGGAAAATACCACAAACGTTAATGGCTGGTCGGAGATTTGAAGGATGGAAGGAAGGTATCGATTTAAGATTTAGTCGACGAAGTTATTAGAGACGGAGCACTATCCCAGATTGGGGAAAGTTGCAGAGGAAAGTAGGTCCTGTACGACCTGAAGAAGCCGTCAAGGCTTTTGCAAAGCGTTTCGGGTTGTTCTCAGGAAAATCAATCTCAAAGCGAGTCTGGTGATTTGCAACTACATCACCTAGATCGCTTCGGGTAAATTGCTAGTGCAATTTCGTGTTTGTATTTCGTATTGTACTGTTGTCCTCTCTAAAGCGTTTTCTTTATCCATGATATTATAAGATGCAATGATGACCAGACTCATCTACAATAACAATAGAACTGTTAGAAACATATCGGAAAATAACCACTGTTAGCTTGGTCTGCGTTATTCCACGGTATTGGCGACGCGGAATTATTTGCCGTAATCGGATACGTCTCTTAAGTCCAGTATGTGGTAAGAATCACTGTAGATCATTAATGTGTTGACGTATTCCCTTTTCACGACCGTATTACCTTCACTCCCGATCATGAGTTCTGCGTAGAACGACGTACTGTGTTTCATACTTGGAGGGTTTTCAGTATTATGCCTTAACTGAGCCGAGGGCCGCAACCAGACTTCTCCCACCTTGTGTAGTTAGTTTCAGGCGTAGAAATATGCCTCGCCCGTAGGGAACCTTACAAAATCTTTCTTGAAATACACGCAGTGAATCACGACACCAAGGAACACAATCACAGAGTAGCTTATGTTCGTATGTGTGCAAGCAGGAACAGTGACTGAACATTACATACACTGCTATGAGTTATTTACGACGGTACTAGTAACACAATTATTGTGGAACTTCATATAACCTTTAGTAAAGATGTCATTTAACTGTCACAGAATTTAAAACTTTCTTCATAAATAGCTTTCTCACGTGTTACCATGTTCTATGGTAAAGTGAATGAGGACGGTTAGCTAACTAAATACCTTACTCGATGATATTATTTTCGTGTGATTTGTAGTGTATGTGGATGAGTAACTGAATGCGCAATGTATGAGAAGTGTTAATCATTGAAATCGCGAATAAATAAGTGTGAGTGTGCCTGGGAATCAGATTAAGCAACCTTGATGTGTGTTACAACCTGCTTTCGGTATTTTAGAAGTATAAATCTAACTTCAAACCATTAAAGATGAGGTTAGCTTGTTTTTATTTGCTTTTTAGGAATATGTTATTTTCTAATTTCGCACAAACTGATTTCGGAACCGAGGTTGGTCCAGATTGTGAGATTATCGGGTCCTGTGAATTCAAATACGAAGCTACTGGGCTACTGTGTTATTTGGCCAGTCAGAGAAGAGAACATTAACGTGCTTTGGTACGAGGAGAGTTATTTTGCACAAAATGTGGTAAAAAGTCACAAATGTCGGTGCGACAGACATTTTTGTAGTGGTTTTTCGGAGAATCTGATTTATCAGTATAAGCTTATGGACATTCGGGAATGTCTTCAACTAAACTTTCAGGGATTATTATTTTTTTTTTTTTTTTGAAGTACTGAGACTTTTCCTTTCGTTGAGGACTGGGACTTTTTCTTTCGTACGGTGTGCTGCGTGGCCGTAAGTACGGTCTTTCACAGAGACCAAAAGTGATGATCTATGTGAAATTTGAGAGAGCATTCAAAACTCTTAAACACATTGTATTTATTTCCCAACTGTTTATTAATTAATGAAAAGTGCGGTTCTTTCCCTATAGCGACTGAGGTAAAACCTTAAATCTTCTACGACACACACACACACACACACACAGAAAGAGAGAGAGAGAGAGAGAGAGCGCTATAAGTGTGAAGGGTTGGTAAAAACTATACTATTATTGTTCTTTCACTTCTGGAACAATATGCTATGGCGGGTTTGGTAGCAAACGTGTGTATACATGTATTAAATGACTTTCTTCATTTAGTAGTTATAGTCAGAACTAGTAAAAGTAACTCGCTTCAGCATTATAATACTGTTAAATACAGGGTATCCATAATTAAAGTTCCAGTTTCAGAACGTTGTAGAAAGAGAACAACTGCTCATAATGACATGAAATTTCAACGGCATATTGTTAAAGCAGTGGGAAACGTCAAGGAACAAAATAATAACGACAACAGATGGCGCTGTAAGCGTCCTAAAGTAAGTGGGATCCGCTACAAATGATAGACCGATCATAATACGACGGCTACGGGTTCAGTTGCATTGTTAGGTGAGCCCATCCACCACGGCAAGGCCGTACAGATCGGACGATGAAATATAGTTTTTAATTTCCCTGGGGACAAAAACAGGATAAAAAGCAAAATGACATCAGTTTCTTAGCGTCACGACATTGGCGCAAGACATGTTCAATACCCTGTCCGCTGTTTCCCGCCACAAGTTGAAATCGAGAAGCACCATCTTCCACAACAGATCGGAGTGTCTCGGGGGTCACGTAGAGCATGAGTTGCACATTGCGTGCTGTCAATTCAGCTGCGTTTGTAACTAGAGCACTGAACACAAGATCTTTCACATAACCCTACAACTAGGAGTCACAGGGATTAAGATCAGGTGATGTGGAGCACCAGGCTGTAGGGAAATGACGGCTGATAATTCTAGCATTTCCTAAATGCCTCTGTAGCAGCTGTTTCACAAATTGTGCAATGTACGGAGGAGCGTAATCGTGCAAGAAAATGATCTTATCTACACATCATGCTGTTGAAGGATGGGAATGACGCTGGTGCGCGGAAGACTCTCTGAACGTTTATCAGTGGATCCGTACGACTCATCTCCTCGAAAAATTACGGCTCCGCGATAAACGATGCCGTTAACCCGCACCACACAACCACCTTTGCAGAATGAAGTAATATCGGCTGATGCACGTGCACATTTTCCGTTGCCCACATTCTGCAGTTCTGGGCACTGACATGTCCTTGCAAATGGAAATGGGCTTCGTCTGTCCACAGACTTTTCCACAGCCATTCACTGTACACTTCCACGCAAGCACGAAATTCTAAAAAAATGGCTCTGAGCACTATAGGACTTAACTTCTGAGGCATCACATTGCCTATACCGATGTTACAATCAGAGCAGCGTGTCTCCTTCCTGCCTGTTACCAATTTCAAGTGTTAGTACCGGTTCTTAAACGATGTGGCATCTCCCAGATATTCGGTTAGTAAACCTGTCATCTCATTATACAACGTTCTTTCTCTATGTTATAGAAACAGCAAGCGTCTGCCTAATCATGTGCGTCACAGTTCATAACATTCATTCATAATAGTCATGGATAGAGTCCCACCTCATTTCAAATTGGACCGTCTCGACAAGTATACCACTCATTTATTTTCGTTTAATTCCCTAATCTCCCCAAATATCCCTCAGTCTGGAGATTTCAGCGACCAACACTAGTATTTCCGGTGTGCCCACACGATTCCTGCCGGATTACTGATCACAGCCGGAGCGTTAGAGGTAGTCTTAAGTGTTATTTTGTTTCGGGTTGTGCCTTCAGCTACCCAACGCGGCGGCTGCACACCATCGAGAACAGAACCGTCAACCACAGAATGACCGATTCGTGTGTGTGTGTGTGTGTGTGTGTGTGTGTGTGTGTGTATGTGTGTGTGAGGCGGGGGGGGGGGGGGGAGGGGGGGGGGACTATCGGGACAAGCACGCTACATCTTAGCCTAAGATACCGCTGGCAGACTTTACAGCATGTACAACAGCCAGATGGCTCTGTTATCCGCAGTCTCCCAGATAAGCACCCCGTGGCCATTTGATCGTAATCTATGGGGCTTCTAATTGCTTGCCGTGCACCCCTGCATCCCGTGCGGGAACGTATAGTCAGATAGTACGATAGTATGCTGTTACAGCTGTGTAAACTGAGCAACTGTGACAGCTACAATGATGAACAAATTCGGACAGATAACACAACAGCTTGGTCTAGAGAGGTGACGAATCTGAAATCCATTTACGTGTTCAGTCATAAACTAAAGTGCTTTTACTGATGTTAAAACATCCGTGATTTAAGATCACGCGTATGTAAACTTCTGGGTGGAACGAACACCACTAGCAATGTTTACGCAACTGTAAATCCAAAATACGAATATCTAGTAAACTTACAACTAGCAAACATGATAAAAGAAATTTCCTGTACGCGTTAATGTGGAGTTAAAACGCTAGTGCTGATATCAACATTTTTAATTTATTTGTGAAGATCTGAAACAAATACTTATTTATATTCAAAAACTGTATGCTGTGTACTGACTATTTTATTTAGATAATTGACACCTTAAGCGCCCAAGAGCAACATGTGTCTCTGAAGTGTAGACGACAGTCACACCATTTTTCTCACTTGCATGTAGTCAATAGTTGATTAAAGTTTATTATCATAACATGTTCCTTTTTATTAAAATTCATGACCGTATTCTTTTCTTCCTATTGAAGATGTGTAAGTATTTGTAGTCAACGTTGTCCTCAACAGTATCTTGAACCATAAGAAAAATTTTCAGCTATCAAACTCAGCTAATACTTTTGTGCATAAAGGAAAGATTCCAGGAAATAAAACTGTGGGAAATTTCCATTTACAGTTTTCACTTCACTAATCACAGTGTGTACTAATGGACCTATAAACATATTTTTCTTAGGTTTACCGTTGTCGTATCACATTCAGTGCATGTTACTCCTTGTAGTTTTAGCCACTTTTGTGGCTTTAAAGGCCATTGTTTCCGTTTTGACTCCTCATACAATCGGCTGTCTCCAATGACTTCTTTATATTTTACGTAAAGGATTTTCTTAGCAAATCTGAGGCCACAAATTTGTTTATTACCTCACTGTCAGAAAAAAAAACTGCAGCATTCAACGTAACCGGAATCATGCTGCTGTAAGCAATGTAATCTCAGGTATAATAGTTTAAACAATAGTTCCATTTAGTGTCTTTCCATTCAGTTACTGTGAAAAATATCTAAACCATCAAAAAACAACTAAGATTACTTCTGAAACCTTTATCGTTATGAGAAATCTGCTTTAGTGCAAAGTGTTTGAGCTGCTCTTTCACCATTTCCTATAAAACTCATTCCAAATTAGAATCTATCATTTGAGTTATAGACGCTTGCTTAACCATATCGAATTGAATATCCAATTTTCGTCAGACCATTGGAGTCTGAAAGATCTTGAAATTTCCTCGAAATACTCGAGCCTCTCCTTCCTTCACTATTAACTAATTTTTTTTTCACCTTTCCCACTCAGCACACACAACAGTATTTGTTACAAGTTTTCAAAAACTTGACATTTCAGCAATTATTGCCCCATAGTCAGTGACGTTTTCCAGCTCACTGCTCTCAGATGTGTACTTCGATCTCTGCATACTTGAGCTTTCGTCTACTTTACAGAGTCAAAGTACCTTTACCCCGATTCTTGGATAAGCTCCGAGTTCTTTCAGCCTCTACAGGAGGGAAGACTAGGCGAATACACGGATAGATCAACACATTAGGTCAAGAACACCTAGTAACTGGGAATAATTACAGGATAAGGTCACCCCCTACCCTCCCCCTCCTCCCAAATCATTCTCTAATTATATCTATCTATTAGAGCAGAAGTAGGATTAACAATGGATACCAGTATAGGTGAAGTGTGCATGTGTGTAAAGGACTTGGCATTTAGTTCATCTAGCTAATTCGTATCAAAAATGGATCTACATCTACATCCACATGATAACTCTGCAATTTACAATTAGTTGCCTGGAAGAGGGTTTATCGAACGACCTTTAAGTTACTTCCCTACTGTTCTACTCTAGAACAGGGTGCAGGAAAAATGAACACTTAAATATTTCCGTGCCAGCTCTGATTTCTCTTTTTATTTGTTCAAATGGCTCTGAGCACTATGAGACTTAACTTCTGAGGTCATCAGTCCCCTAGAACTTAGGACTACATAAACCTAACTGACCTAAGGACATCACACACATCCATGCCCGAGGCAGCATTCGAACCTGCGACCGTAGCGGTCGTGCGGTTCCAGACTGTAGCGCCTAAAACCGCTCGGCCACCCGGCCGGCTCTCTTTTTATGATGATCATTTCTCCCTATGAAGATCGGTACTAACAAAATATTTTCTGACTATGAAGGGAAGGTTGGTATCTGAAATTTTTGGAGAAGATCGTGCTGCAGCGAAAAATTCCTTTGCTTTAATGACTGCCACAATAATTCGTGTAACATATCCGTGACACTCTCTCCCCAATTTCGTAAGAACACGAAATGAGCTACCCTTCTGTGAACTTTTTCGATGTCCTGCGTCAATCCTATGTGACCCGATCCCACATCGCACAGCAATACTCCAGAAGAGGACAGACAAGTGTAGTGTAAGCAGTCTCTTTATTAGACGTGCTGAATTTTGTAAGTTTTCGGCCAATAAATCACAGTCTTTGGTTTGCTTTTCCCACTACATTATTTATGTGATCGTTTCAATTTAAGTTATTAAGTTATTTGTAATTTTAATGCCTAATAATTAGCTAAGTTCACAGCCTTTACATTAGCTTGATTTATTGTGTAACTGAAATTTTTACGGATTCTTTTTCGTGCTCATGTGGTTTATTTCACACATTTCATGATTTTAGAGTCAATTCCCACTTTTTTCACCACACAGATACGTCATCTAAATCAGTTTGCATTTCGTTTTGATCATATAATGACATTACATGGTGATAAGTGACATCATCATCTGCAAACAATCTAAGAGGACTGCTCAGATTGTTTCCTGAGTCGTTTAAGTAGATCAGGAGCAACACAGGGCCTATAACACTTCCTTGAGGAACGCCAGATATTAATTGTTTTACTCGATGACTTTGTCAGTTATTAGGTACTGTGACCCTTCTGACTGGAAATCATTATTGGAAGTCGCTTGTGAGGACCGATGTCGAAAGTCTTGTGGAAATCTAAAAATAGGGAATTAGTTTGGCTTCCCCTGTTGACAGCACTCATTATTTCGTGAGAAAGAGCAATTTGTGTTTCACAAGAACAATATTTTTGAACCCGTTTTGGCTACTTGTCAATAAATCGTATACTTCGAGGCGATTCGTCTTCAAATGTTCAAATGAGTGTGAAATTTTATGAGACTTAACTGCTAAGGCTATCAGTCCCTAAGCTTACACTCTACTTAACCTAAATTATCCTAAGGACAAACACACACATCCATGCCCGAGTGAGAACTCTAACCTCCGCCGGGACCAGCCGCACCTTAGGTGCTCGGCTAATCCCGCGCGGCCGAAGCGATTCATAATGTTCAAACACAGTATATGGTCCAAAATCCTGCTCAGATCGACATTACTGGTATGGGTCTGTAATTCAGCGAATTACTCCTATTTCATTTCTTGGGTATTGATGTGACTAGTGCAACTTTCCAGTCTCTGTGTACGGATATTTATACGAGCTAATGGTTGAATGTGATCGCTATCACATCCTCTGAAAGGAACCTGACTGGTATACAATGTGGGCCGGAAACCTTGCCTTTCATAACTGTTTTAAGCTGCTTCGCTACACCTAAGATATCTACTTCGAAGTTACTTACGTCATAGTTGTTCTTGATTGGAATTTTGGAATATTTTCTTCGTCTTCTTTTGAGAATAAATTTCGGAAGATCGCTTTCAGTGACTCTACTTTAGTGGCGATGTCATGAAAAACATCATTGTTATCGCGCAATGAAGGTACTGATTGTGTCTTACCGCTGGTGTACTTTAAATACGACCAGAATCTCTTTGAGTTCTCTGCCAGATTACGAGACGGAGTTTCATCGTGGAAACTATTAAAAGCATCACGCCTTGAAGTTCGCCCTAAATTTGAACTTCTATAAAACTTCTCAAATCTTGGGAAATTCGAATTCCTATAATTTTGGCATGCTTTTTCGTTATTTCTGCAACTGTGCTCTGACCTGTTTTGTGTCCCATGGGGAATCAGTACTATCTCTTATTAATTTATTTGGTAAATATCTGCCATCGATACTATTCCTTTGAATTTAAACCACGCCTGTCTACGCTTATATAATCAGATTCGAAGGAGTGGAGACTGTCTCTTAGGAATGTATCACAAGAATTTTTATCAGCTTTTTTAAAAAGCTGCATTTTTATGGGTTTAGATGTTACAGCATTCAAAATGCAACAATATTGTGATGTCCAATACTTATATCTCTCATGTTGCTCCTCATTTGGTCAGGATTATTTGTTGCTAAGAGGTCAAGTATGTTTACACAACTATTGACACTTAGAGGGGCTGTTGAACTAGAGAGAGGACATGTTACTGTCTCACCTATTTTTCACATACGGAAAATTATTAAAGATTTTATTACAACCTGTTACACCTTGAGGTAGACTCCAGAAAGTTAATGGATCTAGTAGACATTGATGGCTCCTGGTAGAGCGTTAAAACCATGAGTTATTTTTATGATTCTTAGTTTGTAGAAACTGCTTGTTGGGAGTTGAAAGCAATTGGCGGCGAGCCCATCCCTTAGTAAATCTTGCCAGACAAGTCACATCCATACAGGGCAGCCCTGGCATCCCCTCGTCGAGACAGGGCTCCAGCAGAACAATGCTGCGATACCTGATGCGGTGCCAGCTGGAGCCTGGGCAGGGAAAACAGTTTATGGTCTAAAGGAACGTGTCTATCCAGTGGAGTCGTAAACCAGGACTTGTATGCAGAGCCACGCATAATAAAAATTCGTGTTTTAGTGTTCGCTGATAGTGCAAGTTGGCCACTTCACTCTGCCACCTCTGTTGTGTAACTCTGGCATCTGAGAAACGTTTAGATATAGAATCTTTATTACATCTCATAGCTAGGACTATCAAGCTCCAAGGCACAGGCGATTTAGATAAAGATCTGAGATTGTATCTGTTAGCTTACTGCCATGGCAAGTGACATGACTTTGGCCAAAATCGTCTCTTCCCTCCCCCCCCCCCCCCCCCCCCCCGTGGCAAAAACTTAAAAGAGGCAGTAATTGGAGGCTTTTTTTATATAGAGATTCAGGTTTATTAACTCTTGCCCTGGTTAGACATGAGTTTGTGCTGGCATGTGGGACTGGAGATTTAGCACTTTTGGAGCACTGTGATTGGCTCAAGACAGAGTGAAGGCGGTGTCGTTCCTACACTTTGTGGGAAAAAGGAATTTTTTTCTGGAGAAGTGCAAAGTATTGAGGTGCAGGACTTTGGTCTGATAATTGATTTCCAGTCGAAGCTCTGACACGTGTGGTTGGTACTTGGGACCTGTCGTGAAACTGACTTCACTTACGAGTAGGTTAGAGTGGGGAGCCTGTAGTGAAGTTCTTACTGTCCAGTGTGACTTCAAACGTCTCGAACTACTCGTTTTCCGAGGGCATAATTATTCTTTTTTGGTTGACCAGTCTCGACGTTTGGTATCCTTGTGCGATCTGTCGCGTAAGTGAGCCAAATTGGTCCTTGGTATGACCAGCAAATGGGTGTGCCACACACTGAAATATACCGTGATTACAGGGCTCTGTAGAGAGTAAATTGCTATCCGTCTGCCTGATCGTTGAAGCCTGAGATTTCCATGACCGCGATCGATTCACAGGTGCCACCTCCACTTCTCACCATCTCCACTGCACACATCTCGCCAGCTGCAAGTCACGTCGCCCCACAAAGCAAACAGGGTAACATACTGCCACTCCGGCATTGGCAGGGCATAGCGATCTCAATCGCCACTTGCTCTCAGCTGCACCTATGTAGATAAACGTCATTAGATTTGATCAATCAAAGTCTGCTCAGCGTCAGATCATTTCAGCTTGCGTTATCCACATTTTTAGTGCCTCTGTACTTCACTCACTGATCACCTAGTTAAGCTGTCCTATGTCTTGTTTGGTGGTATAAATGTTGTTAGTACACTAAATTTGGTCAAAATTCTCAGTCAATTAAATAGCCCAAACATGTTACCTTTCAAACCAGTTGTTCAGAATAATTTTCTGAGAACGTATTCAGTACGATGTCGGACGACATTTTACGCCTACCACCGAGTTTAAACATGTGTTTTCTCCAGCAGTCCGAGGGTGGATTGAAGTCACCATTAAATACAATTGTATGAGTCGGGTAGGTATTTGATATGATACCCAAGTTTTCTTTGAACTGTTAAGCTACTGTATCATGTCAGTCGGGGTGTCGGCAAAAGGAAGCAGTTATTAATCTACTCCGGTTTTCAAGTAGACCCTCTACCCATACTAACTCACAGGAACTGTCAACTTCAGTTTAACTGCAAGGTTAGCTAGTTCTGACAGGAATAAACATTCCACCACTCACTGTATTTAAGCTACCCTTTCTGAACATGGTTAGGTCCTTTGTAAAAATTTCCGCTGAATTAAGTCCCGGCTTTCTGTTAGTATAACGGTTTGAGATTCAGTGCTTTCTATTAGCGCTTGGAACTCTAGTTATCTTCAAACACAGCTACAACAGTTTAAAACTACAATATTGATTGTTTCTGTTTCCACTCTCATCCTGTATTCGTCCTGCACCCTTTGAAACTTAAGTCCTATCTGCACGTTCTAGAGACCCTATAACCTAAAAAACCGCCCAGTCTCCTCTACACAGGCTCTACTAACAGGATAGCCGCTTCCTGCACGTAGTGGACGCCTGACCTATCTAGCAGTACCTGGAAACCCACCCCCCAATGACGCAAGTCTAGGAATCTGCAACCTACACGATCGCAGAACCATTTGAATCTCTGATTCAGGCCCTCCACTTGGCGCTGTAACAAAAGACCACAGTCGGTTCAGTAGACGATACTACAGATGGCGAATCTCTCCTCCTTCTCACAAGAAGTCTAGCAGTCTTTACTGCCTCAGTTACTTGACGAAACCAGAGACAATCTCTTTTGATTCAAAGCGAAACACGTCGTTGGTACCAACAAGAACCACCACTCGCAGTTGGGTGCATCCTGTGCTCTTCACGGCATCCGGAGGTACCCGTAATACATCCGGAGTGACTCCTCCCAGCATGCACACAGAGTACACACTGGATTCCTTCCCCTCCTTAGCAGCCACATCCCTAAGAGGCCCCATTATGCACCTCAAGTTGGAGCTCCTAATCACCAATAACCCCACCCTCTGTGAATGCCCATACGTTGCAAGCCGAGAGGATTCCTTTGGACAAGCGACCTCCTCTGGCTGAGGGACTTCGTCAACCACAGATAGCAGCCTCAAGCTGCATGACCGAGGCCAACGCCGACTGGAACTGAACAATGGTTACAAACTTGGCTCAAATCTGAACACAGCAATCACAGTTCCTGTCCATACTAAATACTGCCTGATAAATACATAGACAAGCATGAAATACAGGAGTTGAAGCTAAAGAACACTGACGAGAGGAAAAGTAAGTTGTTTCTTATGAGAAGTTGTGTTAACTCACAGTAGTCGTAAATATAATTCGCAAACGAACGGTGTACCCACTTTTGTCTGCAGCAGGTCCTCTCTCACTGATGGTCTAACTAACACTGATCTGATTTAACTAAAACAAATAAACAAAAATCTATACGATACGAGGGTCAATTCAAAGGTAGATACAAGCGGGGTTACTTTACACTACAATGCTCTTCAAACGAAAAACTATGTTTAATATGCACACAAATACGCAAGAATTTAAAATAAAACTAAACTTGTACCCACTCAGAGAGCTGAAGAGAGGTCGCTCATCTCTGAAGCTCGTAAATATAATTCGCAAACGAACGGTGTACTCGTCTTTATCTGCAGTAAGAACGCAGGTCCTCAGTGACGGTCTAGGCGACATTCGTTTGTGTTGCTCTCCCTGCATAGTCAAGATGTCCCAGGAGGAGGGGGATACGACAGGAATAATCATTCTAAGAAACCTTTTTTCGGTGTAACGCTAAATTTTCTAACCAATTAAAAATGCTACTCATATGCTTCAAATATGTAACAATAAAGATGCCGCCCCAATAACAATACTAGAAATAAAGAAAATGACGGCTGATAAATATCTGAGTACCATCATTTCAAACAAAATTGCCAGGAAGTTATTCACGAACCTTCTTTTTTCCTTTTTTGAGCAAATTTTGGCCACAGTGATTACATACGTCATGTGCTGCGTGTGCATTGGTTACAACGTTCTTGTCACTTCATGATGCACACTAACATTATCGACAATATTTCACGCTGAAAACCAAAGAACAACATTAAGTAATCGTATGTTTGGCAATGTGAGGGACAAAAACGACCCCTGTGGATCGGGGGCTGAAAGCGTGATTCGTTCGTATCACCTGGGCTGTGGAATATTCCGCTTCTACGGTGTAGCCAGTTTATGTACATGCCCGTCGTGAGATTTTATTTCAGTGATTACGAAATCAAGTCAAATGTAAGCTGGGCAACCAATGAACGGCGATCCAATCGAACAAAAAAAATGAATGGATTGAAAAGGCTGAACAACTCCTGGTAGTAAGGTAGTCAGAATACTCTTATACTGCCGGGGACCTGCATTACGACAAAACTATGATGTACTTAACTCTGGAGCTCGGTGGTCTCTTGGTTTCATGCTAGGTTGGTATACATTGGGTCTGGATTCGATTCTCAGCTATTTTAATTGTGGCAAGAGATTCTTTTCGTCTCTAGTTACAGCAAGTGAAGAACGTACAATTACACAGTGGTTTCAGATTCACATTAAAGGTGATGTCCCTTCGCTACCCATTAGAGGTTAGATAAGGCCACGACGGATGAACTGGAGGCATGTACGAGAGCGTACTGAAAGTTAATGCCTCCGAATTTTTCAATGCGAAAACTCTTAAAGCTTTTTAAATAAAACAAACCTTATTCAACGTTCTTCATCTTTATTCTTAGTGTCTACATATTTTATTTCTCAACTTATTCACCCTGGCAGGATAAACATATCGCTACTGCAGAGAAAATTCGGCTCTTGACATTGGATTGTGGTGCTTTTTTCAAGTTTTACGTTAAATACACTGGAAATAAACTGAAATAATGGTCAATATAATGTACTGATTAACATCTTCAGAAAACGTGTGAAAATGAAAAGCAAAAGAAAATTTCTGGTTCCAAATAATTTCCAAGAAAAGACTGCTATTGCCATCCAGAAGGACTCTGTCAAGAAGAGACTGTACTTAAGGCGTACAGAATTTCTGGCAGTCTCATTCTGACCATTTAGCAGTTCTAAGCAGCTGCACATGTAAAATAAATTCCTCCATTTTTACATGTAAATCATCAACTTTAAAATAATAAAAACGTGTAATTTTATGCACAGAATACTCGTGTATGCCTCAATTCCTTCTTGCAAATTAATTTGCAGTCCCAAAATTTCCTTTGTATTTTCCACGCCTTTTATGGTAATGTTGATGAATACGGTATATTAAGAGGTACAGGTAACGTAAAAGTTTTAAAAAAGAGAGAGTAAAAAAAGAGTGTGCACATAGGATATTGAACCCATCTACGTCGCATTACTGTTCTCTACTTTCTCCTCGGTGCCAGTTGCTGCCTTCAAACTACGTTAACATAAACTGCAGGAATTACACAGGAATTACCAATTGCCGAGGTGGGCCAATCACCATCTGCCCTGAAAAACTGGTGTGTACCGTTCCGAGATCGTGTGAGTTTTGTTACAATTCTACTACAGAACTTCCGAAGTAAGTAATGTCAGATTTAAAAAACGGTTTCATACTATTTTTCAGTGTAACAAAAGTTATGTAACTAACGTTCTCTTCATGTCAGTCTGGGTCAGTCTTGTGTTTAAATCGCTAGCCCTCTCCACAGGATAACAACTCATCCGAGCCCTATTTCTGATGGTATCAAGTACTCCCTTCTCCTCCCTATTGCTCAACGATACTTCCTACAGTCTACAGAGAATTGTCCCGAAGGCAGCATGTTTATGAGACCTGGGACGCGCAGAACAATTGTGGTTGGTTCAAATGGATCTGAGCACTATGGGACTTAACAGCTATGGTCATCAGTCCCCTAGAACTTAGAACTACTTAAACGTAACTAACCTAAGGACATCACACACATCCATTCCCGAGGCAGGATTCGAGCCTGCGACCGTAGCGGTCGCGCGGTTCCACAATGTAGCGCCTAGAACGACTCGGCCACCCCGGCCGGCAGAACAATTGTGTATCAGAGTACCCGTTGTCGTGGACATACGATAAATATCGAACGCATTTTTTTCTTTATTTCAGATGTTGAAATACAAACAGGGTAGTTTGTCTTACAGCGAAAATTTAAAAGTAAATGTAATATAGGGTAATGTGGGTATTAAGCGCCCTAAAAATTTCATCTAACTGATCCTTATGGCCAACACACAACTCCAATCACGTCCGTCGTCAGTACACCGCTTATAGGGGCATATTGTTCGTGTATCTTCAGGGTGCCCCTTAAGGTGGGGGTTTCGGTGTACACCGGGAGTAGACTTTTTTTGACTGATCCAGTACCAGTTTGCTGTCTCTAAATACTTCTACGATTAGGAGTGCTTTGTATTATTGGTATTAGAGGAAGCAACTGTATATTCATGTTGTCAGAAATGGATCAAATGGCTCTGAGCACTATGGGAGGTCATCAGTCCCCTACATCTACATCTACATTTATACTCCGCAAGCCACCCAACGGTGTGTGGCGGCGGGCACTTTACGTGCCACTGTCATTACCTCCCTTTTCTGTTCCAGTCGCGTATGGTTCGCGGGAAAAACGACTGTCTGAAAGACTCCTCGCGCTCGAATCTCTCTAATTTTACATTCGTGATCTCCTCGGGAGGTATAAGTAGGGGGAAGCAATATATTCGATACCTCATCCAGAAACGCACCGTCTCGAAACCTGCCGAGCAAGCTACACCGCAATGCAGAGCGCCTCTCTTGCAGAGTCTGCCACCTGAGTTTGCTAAACAGCTTCGTAACGCTATCACGGTTACCAAATAAACCTGTGACGAAACGCGCCGCTCTTCTTTGGATCTTCTTTATCTCCTCCGTCAACCCGATCTGGTACGGATCCCACACTGATAAGCAATACTGAAGTATATATCGAACAAGTGTTTTGTAAGCCACCTCCTTTGTTGATGGACTACATTTTCTAAGGACTCTCCCAATGAATCACAACGTGGTACGCGCCTTACCAACAATTAATTTTATATGATCATTCCACTTAAAATCGTTCCGCACGCATACTCCCAGATATTTTACAGAAGTAACTGCTACCAGTGTTTGTTCCGCTATCATATAATCATACAATAAAGGATCCTTCTTTCTATGTATTCGCAACACATTACATTTGTCTATGTTAAGGGTCAGTTGCCACTCCCTGCACCAAGTGCCTATCTGCTGCAGATCTTCGTGAATTTCGCTATAATTTTCTAATGCTGCAACTTCTCTCTATACTACTGCATCATTCGCGAAAAGCCGCATCGAACTACAGACACTATCTCCTAGGTCATTTATATATATTGTGAAAAGCAATGTTCCCATAACACTACCCTGTGGCACGCCGGAGGTTACCTTAACGTCTATAGACGTCTCTCCATTGATAACAGCATGCTGTGTTCTGTTTGCTAAAATCTCTTCAATCCAGCCACACAGCTGGTCTCATATTCCGTAGGCTCTTACTTTGTTTATCAGGCGACAGTGCGGAACTGTATCTAACGACTTCCGGAAGTCAAGGAAAATAGCGTCTACCTGGGAGCCTGTATCTAATATTTTCTGGGTCTCATGAACAAATAAAGTGAGATGGGTCTCACACGATCGCTGTTTCCGGAATCCATGTTGATTCCTACAGAGTAGATTCTGGGTTTCCAAAAAGACATGATCCGCGAACAAAAAACATGTTCTAATGTTCTACAACAGATCGACGTCAGAGATATAGGTCTATAGTTTTGCGCATCTGCTCGACGACCCTTCTCGAAGACTGGGACTACCTGTGCTCTTTTCCAATCATTTGGAACCTTACGTTCCTCTAGAGACTTGAGGTACACGGCTGTTAGGAGGGGGGCAAGTTCTTTCGCGTGCTCTGTGTAGAATCGAACTGGTATCCCGCCAGGTCCAGTGGACTTTCCTCTGTTGAGTGATTCCAGTTGCTGTTCTATTCCTTGGACACTTATTTCGATGTGAGCCATTTTTTCGTTTGTGCGAGGATTTAGAGAAGGAACTGCAGTGCGGTCTTCCTCTGTGAAACAGCTTTGGAAAAAGGTGTTTCGTATTTCAGCTTTTCGCGTGTCATCCTCTGTTTCAATGCTTTCATAATCCCGGAGTGTCTGGATATGCTGTTTAGAGCCACTTACTGATTTAACGTAAGACCAGAACTTCCTAGGATTTTCTGTCAAGCCGGTACATAGGAGTTTACTTTCGAATTCACTGAACGCTTCACGCATAGCCCTACTTACGCTAACTTTGACATCGTTTAGCTTCTGTTTGTCTGAGAGGTTTTGGCTGCGTTTAAACTTGGAGTGAAGCTCTTTTTGCTGTCGCAGTAGTTTCCTAACTTTGTTGTTGAACAAAGGTGGGTTCTTCCCGTCCTTCACGGTTTTACTCGGCACGTACCTGTCTAAAACGCATTTTACAATTGCCTTAAACTTTTTCCATAAACACTCAACATTGTCAGTGTCGGAACCGAAATTTTTGTTTTGATCTGTTAGGTAGTCTGAAATCTGCCTTCTATTACTCTTGCTAAACAGATAAAACTTCCTTTTTTTATATTCCTATTAACTTCCATATTCAGGGATGCTGCAACGGCCTTGTGATCACTGATTCCCTGTTCTGCACTTACAGATTCGAAAAGTTCTGCCGGCCGCGGTGGTCTCGCGGTTCTAGGCGCGCAGTCCGGAGCCGTGCGACTGCTACGGTCGCAGGTTCGAATCCTGCCTCGGGCATGGATGTATGTGATGTCCTTAGATTAGTTAGGTTTAATTAGTTCTAAGTTCTAGGGGACTGATGACCTCAGCTGTTAAGTCCCATAGTGCTCAGAGCCATTTTTTGAAAAGTTCTGGTCTGTTTGTTATCAGTAGGTCCAAGATGTTATCTCCACGAGTCAGTTCTCTGTTTAATTGCTCGAGGTAATTTTCGGATAATGCACTCAGTACAGTGTCACTCGATGCTCTGTCCCTACCACCTGCCCTAAACATCTGAGTGTCCCAGTCTATATCTGGTAAATTGAAATCTCCACCTAAGACTATAATATGCTGAGAAAATTTATGTGAAATTTATTCCAAATTTTCTCGCAGCTGTTCTGCCACTAATGCTGCTGAGTCGGGAGGTCGGTAAAAGGAGCCAATTATTAACCTAGCTCGGTTGTTGAGTGTAACCTCCACCCACAATATTTTACAGGAACTATCCACTTCTACTTCACTACAGGATAAACTACTACTAACAGCGACAAACACGCCACTACCAGTTGCATGCACTCTATCCTTTCTAAACACCGTCTGTGCCTTTGTAAAAATTTCGGCTGTATGTATATCTAGCTTCAGCCGGCTTTCTGTACCCATATCGATTTCAGCTTCGGTGCTTTTTATCAGCACTTGAAGTTCCGGTACTTTACCAATGCAGCTTCGACAGTTTACAGTTATAATACCTATTGCTGCTTGGTCCCCGCATGTCCTAACTTTGCCCCGCACCCTTTGAGTCTGTTGCCCTTTCTGTACTTGCCCGATGTCATCTAACCTAAAAAAACCACCCAGTCCACGCCACACAACCCCTGCTACCCGTGTAGCCGATTGCTGCGTGTAGTGGACTCCTGACCTATCCAGCGGAAACCGAAACCCCACCACCCTATGGCGCAAGTCGAGGAATCCGCAGCCCACGCGGTCGCAGAACCGTCTCAGCCTCTGATTCAGACCCTCCACTCGGCTCTGTATCAAAGGTCCGCAGTCAGTCCTGTCGACGATGCTGCAGATGTTGAGCTCGGCATTCATCCCGCTAGCGAGACTGGCAGTCTTCACCAAATCAGATAGCCGCCGGAAGCCATATATTACGATAACGGGAATAACAGAGTAGACCTTAGCACAGTGCACTCGCTTACGTGGTGGCAAAACATCGGTGAGTTTTAGGCTAGATACTAGAAGGGCGTGTATCCAGTAATGCGTGCCACTGTCCGGCCATCTCGCTTTGCATGGAAGTACGTTAGTGACATCCTTAAGCCAGGACTATTGTCCTGCTCGTCAAGAGGGTTTACTCTCAGCCCCGGAATGTGAGATTGTTTTTGTGCCTGCACATGATGTACCACAGAATAAATACATACTGACGGAAAAATCACAAAACCAAGAACGAGACAAGCGAAAGATGGTAGGCGTGTTTCCACATCTCAAAGATGATGTCCAATCAGACTTCGCACCAGTCGCCAAATGTGGCACTAGTAGCTCCACAATAAGATTGCAAATCCGATTTGCTTTGAATACACGCTATAACGACAGTGAGTATTAGTTACCTTTCAGATGTGACGTGGTTAGTTGATGCTTTTAAGGCGTCAAAGTCGCAGTTACACCACGTCACTGAGTTTGAATGAGGTCGTATAATAGGGCTACTACAAGCTAGATGTTCCTTCTGCGATATTGGAGATTTGGCAAGAATATAGCCACTGAACGTATCTGCTGGCAACGGTGGTCGCAAGATGACCAGGGTCTGTCCAGCCATGTGACGTTACAGAGACGGAAGACCATCGTGTTCTGCGTATGGCTGTGGTGCATCGTACTATATCTGCAGCAGCAATTTGAGCGGCAGTTGGCAATATAGTGAACCAACTATACCGTCACTTCAAGGACAGCTCCGAGCCACAAGCCATGTACCGTGCTTTCCAGTGACACTAAACTACCGCCATTTGCGACATCAGTAGTGTCAGGCGAGAGCTGATTGGAGGGCAAGGTGGTGGTCTGTCGTGTTTTCTGCTGAAAGATAATTCTACGTCGTTGCCAGTGATTAGCAGTTGGAGGCAGAAGAGGGCCAGTCGAGAGCCTGCAGCCAACCCGTCTGCGTGCGAGAAACCTACACCTGAAGTTACCGTCTGGGATGCGACTTTTTATGACAGCAGGAGCACTCTCGTGGTTATCCCAGGCATCCTGACTGCAAATTTGTACGTCGGTCTGATGATTCGTCCTTTCGAGCTGCTTTTAATGAGCAGGATTCAGAAAATTGTTTTCCAACAGGATAAAGCTCACCCAAATACCGCTGTTGTAACTGAACGAGCTCTAATGATCGTCAACAAGTTCAGAAATGTCCCTAATGGAGCCATATGGGACATCACCGGACGACAACTCCAGCCTTATCTGCAAACAGCATTAACCGTCCCCGTATTGACCGTCAATGTGCAATATGCATAGTAACCCATCCCACAAACTGACATCTGGCACTTGTACAGCACAATTCGTGCACTTTTGGATGCTTGCATTCAACATGCTGTCAGATGCACAGGGTGTTAAGGTAGCAGAATTTCACACGATGGCTTATCTAGCGTTTCCATTAACCTGTGGTCTCGCAATTTTAATCATTTAAATATGTTACCCAGACAAATGTATTCCCGTGATTTCATTACTGTACATTAATTATTTGTTGGTGTTTCCATTCTTAACACCCGTGTATTAACCCCTGTTAGTTGACTGGTATGGATGTTCTGTGTGCCTGATGGTGACACTGTTGTCCTGAAATCTGTATGTGCTTTCCTTTTGTTGGAAAATAATGATTTATTACAACTATAGCGGATGTTATCAAGCATGAATTAAGATATCTTTTTGTTTGCATTGCCGGCCGGAGTGGCCGAGCGGTTCTAGGAACTACAGTCTGGAACCGCGCGACCGCTACAGTCGCAGGTTCTAGGGGACTGATGAACACCGCAGTTAAGCCCCATTGTGCTCAGAGCCATTTGACCCTCTTTTTTGCATTATATACGCAAAAGTGATTTCGGCTTATGTAAAAATGTTCAAATAAAAATAATGTAAAGTTACAGCATATAAATAAGAAATCACATACTATGTCTGTAATGGCCAGTTGTTACAGTAACACAACGACACAGCTTAGTCTAGTGCAGCGAGGTAGTATTCCGATGAAAGCTAATTACGAACAATATCTAATCGTTCGTGACGGATTAAAAACCGTCATTCTCGCATGATTCTGACTCTTGCGACCTCTGATATTTATGAATGTTCTAAGTGGCATATTCTAAAAGTAAGGACCTCTTGGCTATTTTGAAATGTTGAAACTGTAGAGCAACGCTGCACGAATACTTCACCATCTGCTGGTTGTTTATAAGACAACAGAGCACACTGTTTTTATTCAGTAGTCGTCTGACTGCCGGTGAAACGAAATGTGCCGCGAGTTTAGAAGTGGTTGTGCTAATGTGCATGGTGAAGAGCGCTGTGACAGGCTCAGCATCCTCAGCATCAGGTAACACCTATGGAATCTTACCATGATCCGATCGACAACTGAGGACTGGTGCCCTGGATGATGAATAGCCTCTTTTGAACGCACCACTAACCACACAGTTCATACGGAAAAATCGGGATATTGAAACTGGGCCCTAGGTGAAAATGTTTACCGACCGACACAAAAAGGAAAGAATATCAAACGAAGTAGCATTACTGGACTGCTGTGGATATGATGGAGATGATTTGTTTGCCCGCTTTGTTGCAAGTGACTACACGTTAATATCCTGCACCAAACTAGGCTCAAAGTAGCAGTCAGTGCGGTAGCGACATCCGACTTCAGCAAAACTAAACATAAATTAAAGTAATACTCTAACTTGAATGGTAAAGTGGCTGCTGCCGTTTTCTGTGACGAAAATGGCATTCCTTGTGTTGATTCCGCAGATAGTAAGTCAACAGTTACAACCGAAGTGTACAGCGAAATGCTGTTCAGACTGAGGCGTACCAACTAAAATCGGCTGTGCGGGTAACTGTCGTCCAGGAGAGTTCTACTCCACTAAACACACGTCCCGACTCGACTGCCAGTACGAAATGGCCATTCTCGGCCAACATTCTACATTCTCGACATCGCACACAGCAGCTGTTACTTCTTATTACGCTTCAAACAATCGCATAGCAGAAGAAGATTTCTATTTATACAGTCATTTTACAATGTAAACACATTGAAGTTAACATCAAGCATTACATGTATCCTTTACAAAGAGCTTCTAATGGTGGTTATCCACCGATAAAAGCTGTCTCTAAGCAATATATAAAATTCTGAAGGGCTCTCCCTCTCCGTATACGGTTGATATATTATTTTTTACGACCACGTTGTAACTTCAATGTTTTTACACGTAAACCGAAACTGATTGTATTTATATGACATACCCAATAAGGAGATCTAATGAAATTATAATCACAGTCGTACAGAAATTTACCTGCCGGATATAAGCAAAATAATTGTTTACCTCATTAATCTCATTCCACTTGGTCTTGATGAGGTCCCTCTGTTAAACAGCAGGAATTAAGCGTCAGGTAGTATGCCACTCAAGTGTCTTAACGAAGACGAGAGTTGAGGTTTCTAGTACACTTTCTGCGCCTGTTTCATTCCCCTTGTCGATGTGAAGCACCACAGAACAACTGCAGTTGTAATTCTCCGCAGTAGAAAGACTCCGTCACAGCTGTAAAATTGTGATCTGCTAGGAAAAAGGCACTCATTTCGGTAATGGAAAGGCCGCGAAATTATGCATCCATTACTGGCCCGGTAAGTTTCCTTGGACCTAAAAGTAACGGTTTTAGGCAGAGAAATTTAAGAGGGTAGTTCGATCCGTTATTTTTTGTGCCTTCAGAGAAGATGAATGAGGCGAGCGGGTGACTGGGACGCAGAAGCAGTCCGGGCTGCGTCCCCTGACACCCGCGCGTGGCTGCCTCTGTCGCTTCCTGCTCGCCACATAACGCCGTTCCCGACCCGCTGCCAGAGATTTTGCGTCGAAGCAGAAAATAACGTCACTTTGACCTTTGGAGGATATCAATGAACTTGATATCGTAGTAAACTTTAGAATTCGCAGTGTTGTTCACATTTTAATTTACTCAAACAGATACCAGTTTCGACTTTGCAGCCATTATAATAGAAGTATAAAAACAAAAATACTTCTGAATGTATGTCACATGCACATGGATCTACTACCGTGTGGTTGTAATCTAAGTACAGTTACTCACAGATGTCCATTGTGGGCTCTCATAATCGGATGGCAACGAAACTTGGTAGATATGCTAATGCGTTAATGTGGATCCTATTTAAGCTTCAAAACAGTTAGTTACACTTTTGTGCACCAGGTGCAAATCTGGCGCTGTGAACAGAACAAAGAAGTACAGAAATTTTTCCATATGTATTGCATTAGGAAAGGGATCTTGGCAGAAAAGATCAAACAACTGAGAAACGGATAATGTTCAGTTTATTAACCATATTCTATGAAAACAGTAGTTTCCACGCAGCTGCTCTTTTTCAAAGAAGGAGACACATGCTGTACAAGGAGATATAAATAATGAGCAGACGTCACGGTACACCTGGTAGGCTCTCTGAGAGTGTTCTCACCAAAGAAGCACGGACCGAGAATAAAGGTGCTTGAGAATCCACACCATGCAGTCATAGACGGCGAGTGCGATGGGTTTTCGTGCAGAAAACGTGGTTCAACAATACCCTAAATTCAGCAGTTCTGTGTATTCACTGCATCCTGTAGTGTAAAACGCGCCCCATCACTACGTAGAATACTGCCCGGCCACATGTCATCAACTTCGAACAGTACCAGAAACCGAATAGCAAATTCAGAACGTTGCTGCTGATCATAAAGTTGCAGTTGTTTGCACCGTCTGGATCTTGTACGGATGAAAGTGTAAAACAGACCGTCAAACTTTCCGTATGTTGACTATGGGATGGATAATTCTCGTGACAAAAGACGAGCAGAAGCACTACCCTGAACGCATACTCAGCTACAGCAACAGCAACGTCGTAGACAACTTCCACCGGCATATGATAGCTTCATCTTCCAGGTGCCACACGAAGCTCAACCATGTTTTCGTGTTTCACTGTCATATCCTTGCAACCATTTAATGACATCGGAGCTTCCCTCAGATCTGTCAGTCTGCATTATTCTCTCAATGTAGCAATGTAATTCATGCCGTAAATATAAAACAGTTTTACTAGCCGTACATGGTCTCTTCTCGATAGCCGTACTGTTCACTTACGTAACTGCATGTAAAATGGCAGCGTGGATGTCATACTAGCATACAAACAGTGTACAGCGCCAGATCTGCACTTGGCGATCAAAATTGAAACATTGTTCTCCAGAGTATATCGGTTCAGCATTAAGGCACCGGCATATCTGCCAAGTTTCTCTGTCGTACGGTAGTTAAAGATCTCAGCGAGTAGCTACACTTTAATGATGCCCACCCGGTACATACAAACAAGAAACATGAATGTAAAGCTCGACCAAGAGCATGCCTAGCGTAAACTGAACCGATTAACAAAATCGTCGTACTTAACACATTGCGTACGATGCGCGAGTAGGAATCGAGCAGCGGCCGTTAGGCGGACGGCACCCGAGTCTTGATCGTGTTCTTTGTAAAAATTCATAGCTAACTGGTGTCTCCTACCCTTTGTTAGTAGCTACGTAGACTGCACAACAAAGGCTCTGCATTCTCCTACTACGTAGGTTTCTAAGTGTGAACTACCTGAACACCTTTAACGCGATCTGTATCTATATGATCTCTTGAGTCCCAGACTGCTTTCGTCTGCTGTCTTATTCAGCCTACTTCTCGCGCTCTTCGTAGTTTTGACATTGAGGATATAGATTATAGCGTAATTTGGTGTACTCTGGAGGAAGAAGTCAGCGATTCCAGTTAAAAAGAATAAGTTGATTATTCCGATATTGATCCAGATTACTGTGTGAACGAATGCTAAGTCAAGTAATACATGAATGATAATAATGTAGTGAAATGTTTAAAATAATACAACGCCTAAATTAACATTCGTAGAAAGTCTGACAGTAAAAAGTTTCATAAGAAAATACACCCAATACGTGTCTGCGAAGTGTGTTCCGATCTCAGGAACCGCCAGGAGGGATAAATGTGCAGAAATAAACATCCTGGTGGTGCCCAAATTGTGATGTGGATCATTGTATGTTTGAATGTTTCAAAACATAGTAAACTGAGGTAAATTATATGTAAGAACTGTGCCTGTAAGTTTTTCTTCAGAATAAAAACACGGATCAGTAAAATATTTCATATGTCTGCTAATTTTAATGTCTCGTTAAAAGATTTTTAACATCAAATAAACCAAGTTCCATCATTCTAAGTGGAACATCGTACACATTTATTGCATTTGCAGTTACAAAACAATGGTTTTTCAGGAAGGTGTCATAAATAGCCGTCCATCTGCCACTTGTAGGGTGACTGAGGCCGGCCTCGAATGTATTAAAATAGGGTAATAGTTACAAATCTTTTCGCAATTGACGTGAAGCCGAATCTGGTTATTTGTACAAAAACAGTGAAATGTTAATTTATCGAGCTAAACTAATAGTCACTCTGTACAGAGCAGCTGCTGTGTTACAAATGTAGTTGACAAAACCTTGTGTTGACGAAGATGAAAATGTATCACACCAGCTGAAGGTTGCTTAAATTCTAACGTGTCATAAAAATAGCTTAAAAAGTGGTTCTCGCTTTATTTCTTCAAATTACATTAAAATGAGCCTAAGACTGCAAATTTAACAGTTTATTTCTATGAGCTCTTAGTAATGACATGGAAGATTCCAGCTTACTTCACATATACGCCCAAATATTGCAAAGTGTAACAGGAAGGTATCACCAAACTTTCAGGGCACCATCTTCATACATGGAATAAGAACATACGTTCATGTACATGGATCGAGAAACCTTTATTTCTATGTTAGAAGTCAATTTCGACTACTGTTAATAGTACATTAATCAAAGAAAGCACTAAGGAATAATTGTGTTTGGAAATTTATTTCTTAGAATAACATGCTACGCGTAGAACGCTAGTATGGTAGAAACGAATAGCCGTCTTGATGCTTGTTTTGACCGTCCATGTTTAAATACAGGGCCAAAATTTCTACAAAGCATTTCATAAGAGGGTTATTCGGAAAGTAACGAACGATCGGTCGCGAAATGGAAACCACAGTCAAAATCCGATTACGTTTTGCGCAGGTATGTTGGACAGTGTCTCTAGTATACCCGTCGATCGCATTAAGTCGTTCTTTTTAGTTGTGAGCACACAGGGAGCACATAAAGATACCTAGAAAAATAGTGTCTCCCGAAAAGTACGAGGGCCTGGTGAGAAATTTCGCCTGAAGCTATGCAGCCAACGTTACATCACTGTCGAGCGTTTTCTTTTTCAAGACAAGTCTCAGAAGCATTCTACAGGGGCAATGAAGATGCTCCTCCATCCTTCTCAGTTGGAAATGTTTGATTACCCACAATACAGTCCGTAATTCTTCCCTCTGAGTTTCGTCTCTGCTCATATGAATCGCTAGCTATGAAGACAACATTTTGGCACAGACAACGGGCTGTAGGCCAGCGTAGAGAATTGGCGGAAAGCACTGGCGGCTGCCTTCTATAACAAGGGTATTGGATAGTTGGTACAACGCTACGTCAAACGTCTAAGTCGTATTGGCAACTATGGAGATACATAGCTGGAAGTTATAGCTAACTGTTGCAAACAAAACAGTTTAAATTTTCACCTCGGTTTCCATTTCGCGACCTATCGTTCCTTACTGTCCGAATAGCCTTCTTATGTTGTCTACTTAACCGTGCGATTGTCGAGAACTCTTTACTTCTGATTATCAGAAGCAACCACCCTAGTTCCAAAAGGTTTCATTTTTCTGTGAGGTATTTTGATACCTATCACCAACCCGTTCGTGTCGTTACCACCTACCGCGTTGCGGCTTCCTACGTTACTGTTGTGACTGATACAGCTCTTATTTACTCCTGGAAGATATCTATTTTCTTTAAGGGAGTCGTAATTGCTATTTCGTTAATATTGTGCCCTCGTCTCGTTTTTCTTAGTGTTACATCTATATAAATACTCAACAAGCCATCTCACGAAGCGTGGCGAATGATACTCCTAGGACTACTAACTGATCCTCCTTTCCCTGTACCATTTGTGAAAGGTCTATGAGAAGAATGACTGTCGATAAGCATCTGCATTAGCTCTAATTTCTTGAAATTTCTAGTTGTGGTCATTTCGCGAGACGTATGTGGGAGGAAGCAATATAGTGTCCGACTGTTCCCGGAAAGTACTGTCCAGAAATTTCAAAAGTAAACCTCTCTATGACGCACAATGCCTCGGTTATAGTGACTTTTTCCGGCTGATGTGGCCGAGCGGATCTAGGCGCTTCAGTCTGGATCCGCGGGACTGCTATGGTCGCAGGTTCAAATCCCACCTCGGGCCTGGATGCGTGTGATGTCCTTAGGTTAGTTAGGTTTAACTAGTTCTAGGTTCTAGGGGACTGATGATCTCAGATGTTAAGTCCCATAGTGCTCAGAGCCATTTGAACCATTATAGTGACTGCCAGTAGAATTTGTAGAACATCTCCGTAACGCTCTCGTGAGTACTAAATGATTCCCTGAAGAAACGCGCCGTTTTCCGTTGGATTTTTTTTTTTTTTTGTACATTTTGTACAATTCTACCCACTGAGAGTCCCAGGCCGATGAACAATACTTCAGAATCGCTCGAACTTCTTTAGTGAATGAATTACATTTGCTTATAATTCGTCCTATGAACCTGAGTTTGGCATTTACATTCCTACATTGTTTTTAGGATATCATTCGGACTTGACCTAGAGAACAGACGTCATACATATAATAATAATAATAATATATATACACGTTGACGGTAATGACATCTTCAGCGTAGATGCACACTATGTCCGAACTCTTGCGGGAATCAGGTAAAGCTGTGAGAAGTTAGGGTAATGGATGGTGGACGAGACATGTGTAGCGTGCACCAAGTTTAGAATTTGGGTTGGAAGGGAGGTGTGTTCGGATACGTGAAGCAGTTAAAGCGACCGCTCGCATAAAGTGAAAAATATAGGTTCTAGTCTTGGTTCGGCACAGATTTTCAGTTGTCGCCATTGAATTTAATTCAGTGTTCAATTGCGGTGAATGTATATATATACACACTTCCTTCAGGAGTCGTCACCATTATTAGAAGGCAGAATTATTGATTTTCAGAAGGAAATTCTCAAAGTGAGTTATTATTGGTTCCTGGCGTAGTGGTAAATACTGACACCGCGCATTAGTGGGAAACGTTAAGTATCTAAATGATGATTACATGTAAGAAATGAAATGTATGTTTAATTCCCATATACAACGACGCCACTAAACCCTCCGGTAGTAGCTAATTTACACTCAGACAGGTACCAATGCGGTAAACATTTATAATAGAGTCCAGTTTACTTTGAAATAGTACTGAGAGCGTTAATTTTATTGTTCTTATTTGCGAGTCGGTTGTTACAGTCTACGAAAGTCACCCAAGGTTGTAGCAAGGTCACGCAATTTAGCAGGCGCGCTCGACCACTCGTAATGAAAGACATCAAGAATACACCTATGTTTACGAATAGAGTAAAGGCTGCAGAGTAACTCTAAAGTCAAGGCAAGCTTCCAAGCGTCGTTTTTTGCTCGGCTGTCGACGTGTGCGGGAAAAACTTTGCACACACTTTTCTCTTCTCCAAAACTTTCAGGGAATACCTCGAAAACTCGAGTTAGAGATGTTTAGTTCGTTCATCCCTTACGACTTGTGACACAACAATGTTTAAAAACTACAGTCGCATGTCCATCATTTAGTACCGCCTGCTCACAACTGACTGGTCGAATGCATGTCTTTTGTTCGCAGTTGTTACTTCAACCTGCCATAGTAGTTACTGCGCCGACGTATCGCTTATACGCCATGAATAAAATCAGTCATAAAACTTTTCGGACAAGCAGTGTAGCAAAAATACAGTACATTAATATAAGCGACTTTCCAAAAGTATTCGTTCTAAGACCGTACAGTCCAGAATCGGTAAGCCAATCAGGCAAAATCGCCGTAAGCATTGAGGCAATCATCAAACCGACGCACCAGGTTGAAGATAACCGTTTCGTAAGACGGTGTCCAGCTGCATGAAGAAGTTCGTAACTGCCTGCTGCACATCCATGTCAGTCAGAAATCGTCGACACTTCAAGGCCTTTTTTAACGGATCAAAGGCGTGATAATCAGATGTGGAGTGATAAGACAGGTGCTTCAAAGTCCCCCACTTGGGTTGGCGTAACTTTTTCGTTACTACGTTTGCGATATGGATAGTGCTTTATCATGAAACAGATCAACCCTTTGGTGCAGAATTCCACAAGGGTGGTTTCGACAGAAATGCTGCCTCATACACATTCTTCATTCTCCTCTAGATGCCTACCAGTATCTGTTCTTCGGTAGCCAAGGAAAGAATAACAGTATGGCGGTTCTGTTTGGACAAATCTGGTAATAACTTCACCATACTTTACGTTTCAGTATTTACCTCACACACGTGGGAAAGACACGAATGCCACATGACTCCCTTGACTACATGTCGGTGCTCATATACGTCCATCTGCGCCGCGCCACGTTGCACATATCCTGCTGCAACGCCCTTAAACGGTAAATTATTTATCGCCACTGATAAGAGCTTGCATCCAGGCATACATAACTTAATTCATGTCAACTTCAGTTTATGATTGATGATAATATCTGGTAGTAATTAATTTAAAATTTACAGTACCATCCATATTAATTTTTAGAAAATAACTGTGATCCGGCCTTGCCACTGCCACCGTATGCTGATGTCTAAGTGTACCATGATCGGAATGCTTCATGAAGAGGGCCTGCTTGCAAAGACCCCACCACTTATATAGCAATCCTCAGTCATTTGCGGTGACTGAAGGAGCTTGAACGGTAGGCTCAGCGGCACGTACACTGAACTGCTGATCAGTGGATACTGTTCTCTTCACCGATGATTCAAAGTATCATAAAAAGTTATGTACTGAATTTTAAGATTAAATTTATGTACCACAACCAGTTTTCCAGTCTGAGAATTGTTAATCTTAGTGTATTAATTCATTGACGTCACGTCTTCTCATTATAATTAAAATTAACGGGCTATAAATTTCATTATAATTATCACAATTTATTGTTATGATGACCCCAGACGAGCATACTTGCATTCATGTTTACCCAGGTTTTAGTTAATGGTCAAACTCTTTTAGCCGAAAGAGATAACCGTCGTAATTTATAACGCAATAATGGCGGCTCCACTCCCTCACTGGATCAGTGTGCCACCACCCCTATGGGGCCCCAGCACCCTTATCGGGAGGTCGTATTCTTATTCTTTACCTCAGTCAAGCAACAACAATAATAGCCACAGCAACAGTAAATTCAGGTTATATTTACAACTTTCGAGGGTAGTATGTCATTCAATGGTATTTGCATTTTTGTGCATCAGTTTTCACAAATTTCTGGCAGAGGATCGCTTCCAAGGGTATTTCCTACAACTTGTGACGCAACCTATGGTTTCATTGCTATTTTCAAGGTATCTCAAGAAGATACACCTCAGTACAGATTTCGGTGATATTTTAAGGATTTCTTCCGCACTTTTTCAGACTACACACGAAAATATTGATCTCTTGAATATCTTAGCAATTTTTTAAGAAGATGCGCATAAGTTCGGGGTCTCATAACTTTACTTATCTTTCGACAATACATACATCAACACTAGACGGCAAAACTTAAAAATTATTCGCAGTGCCTTTTGTAAGCACACCACTGCTATGGGACAATCAATCACCACAACGCGATAGTTCAACTAAGTACACGTATATTCAGCTTTAAAACTTTTTTGTTTAACAACAAACACGCACCACTAACCCTGGTATAAGAATGTGACAGATATACACTTTATTTGAAAGCGGACAAAACAGTAGTTTCCGTAGTCCAATCAGTGTATTCCTATCGCATTGCAGAACACCCTGTGTAAGTGCCGATCACGCATGTCTTTACAATACCATCCGATCCAGAGTGTTCGTCGCAATATCATGATGGCCATGGAAGGATGGCGACAATGACTTATTTAATACAGACAAAAAATTAGGCATAACCTCTCGCTCAATGTTTTCAAAGTATGCACGGGCGCACCTCCCTCAAAGAGAGATATAGAGAGATCCAGCACAAGCCGGCCTCACAAGCTGCTGGTGCTGCCACTGGAGACCCACCACCGCCAGTGCAAGATCAAGCTTGCTGCTGGTACTACCGCACGTAGTTGATAGGACATCAAGAGTCTAGCCCTAGCACTGTCTGACTGGTAATATAACCATCCACGTCACACACATAGCGCCTACGGCCAGATAAACGAGGCGACAAAGAAGCGGCTAACCTGCGTAGCAACCATCTTCTGAGACCCATCTGTACATATCACGTTTAAAGCCGAGTAATGACGGCTTCCACCACTACCTTCCAGCTAGCACTATGTTTTCGAGCAGATCGCTGTGAGAGTTTGCATTCATTCTGGTTCTCGTGGTGCGATCAAAATTATCCCGTCACCGTTGTAGTGGTGTTCTCCCAGCAACTACAGTTCTGGCCACGCACATGCCCTTGTTCCACCACGCCATCACGTGCCCACCTGTCTCTGCCCCCACACGTCGCAGTTGAAGGACCAATCAGCCAGCAGTCTTAGTACACACTCTAGAATTGCACTTTTCAACTTCAGTTAATGTTTATGGAAAAAGGTGTAGAGGATATCTAGTCTCATTTATGTGTAATACTTACAGTTATTTGCGTGGTGGTCAACTACCAGTCCCACCTCCCAACCCCAGCACGTCCTCCTGCAGTTCGCTAGTACATTCTTATACAAAAATTCATCACCTCACATCAGCATCTGAACGAAAACCCTGCAAGACGCTGTACAGTGCATGGCAAGGTTGCAAAACGGTGCTATTACAGCTTTTCCTTACGCTCTGAGAAAAAACAACAAAATCATATCCTTACATACTACTACAATTTGTACACAGGTATGTTGATACATTTTCCTGGGTTTTCCAACGATGATTGAACTTGTCTTTTATTACCCCTCCCTCAAACCATGGAAAGAAGGTTACTTCGTTCTGAAAGGCAACCTTCGTATTAGCTCCAATTTCTAGTTGCAGTCGTTACACGAGACATACGTGGCAGCGAATAATATGTTGCTGACAACATAAGAAGAACTAGACCCTATACCAATAATTGATCCTATGCAAATCTTCCTGTTAATCGCTATGGCCTACTGGTGCTGCAGCCTTCCTATACAGATAAGAGCATACATTTAAATATACATTCCACAAGCTACTCTACAGTGCACGGTATTTCTACATGATACGACTGTTAGCGAACGCTATTAACGAATTGTAAGTGGAATGTGTACTGTATTTACCTGGTAAACACAGAGTCCACCTGAAAATTGTTATAATGTCCGTATATACGAGGTGGTCGGAAATTTCTATTACACACTTCTGGGGCATATAGAGGGGAGTGAGTACATAATATTTTGAATAGGAATAGATGTACGAAAAACGTCATCTAACGACTATACAGAGCGTCAAAGTTACAGGCGCCTTCGCCGGTGATTCCGTGACGATTTTACAAACTTTATAGGATGATGGGGAGGGATAAATATATCAATATGAGGTCGCTGTACCGCCAACGAACGAGTCGAAGGTTATCAGTGAAAACTGCCCTCATACTCTGACAGTGGAATAGGTGTGCCAGAACTGCTGTTACTAAGATTTCGGGGTAGGCAACTTTCAGAGATTCTGTTATGGACCAAAACAAAAAATAAATACCTAGTAAACATTGGCTCTAAAATTCATACCTGAATAGCTATGAGTACTCAATAGAGGAAATGTGTTTCACACAAGTTATGATGAAGAACAAGCGCTCAGGTATGCATGTTAGAGCCAATGTTTACCACACATTCTTTCTTGTTTACTCCATACTATCTCCTCGGAAAATTGCATACCCTACATCCGTAGAAACAACAGTATCTGTACATGTATTCCAATGTCGGAGTTATCAGAATGATTTTCGCTTGTAACTTTCGACTAAGTCGGTTCCGAACCAGGGACCCTTACTTCAACTTGATACATTTATCTGTCTCCATCACCACTGAATGTTTGTAATATCATCACAGGATCATCCTGTATATACATAAACTGAAAGATACTGGCGCCTATAACTTCGACGCTTTGTAGCGTTTTTGGATGCCGTTTCTGGACATGGGTTCCTGTTCAGAATGTCATGTACTCACTCGACTCTACAAATTCTAGAAGCTTATTACGGGAATTTCCGAGCACCCTGTAGATCTCTCTGGATGACTTCTCATGACTGCTTTAGAAATGCTGTTGTTGCATTTTAAGTGCTTCTTGATGTTTCTGGTGATTTCTCTCACGAACAAACCCACCATTCCATTGGATACAGAGCCGTCTCGACCCCCAAACGCTCACTGTATATGTAAAGACTGATATCACAACGAGGAAAAAACAAACCGCTAAAACCTCTGCAAATCGCTACACCCTTCTGCTGTTACAGATCTCTTATAGCTAAACACACATTCCACAAGCCATTGTAAACTACATGCTAGGAGGTACATCGTATTTAATATGGTGTATAACGCAACCGGCAGTGCAGCGTAGAGTCCGCACCGCAGACGAAACTCCTGCTACCATTCCACCCTGCTCCATTCGTGAATGGTGGTTGAAACGAATGATTATAACCATTTCGTAAAATATGTGTGAGATGGAGAGATCAGTTGAAAATGTTATTTGTTATCCTCTCCTTCATGGATGATACCGCTTTTCCCATATTATCACCTCCATTAACTTCAGTCACTGATATATAGGTGTACAGCGCAACACTATAATAGCCTGCTGCACCAACAAAATCAGGGACATAACACCTGCAGTTCATCGCTGTCAGCTTATTGTCTATACCCCCTTCATCGCATTCCTCTGATGAGTACCCTGGATATGCTACGCCGGATATTCGGTGGAGGTGGCATAGGTGTATCAGAGTCTTAGTTGAATGCGGTTTTTTTAATTTATCCGATATCGTTTTTCGAGATCTACGTTATCTTTTTTCCATATGTGACATACCTACGCAATGCAGTCCTGAGAATTTCGAAGAACTTGAAGCACTATCCATCATTGATGTGCTGCTTCGCAGATCAGGCACATCCACGCACAGTCCAGAGATTCTGTAAGAGTCCCGAAATATTCAGGGTTCAATAAAAGCATTGTTCAATTTTTTTGCCCTCGCATGCTGTTCGAGAGTGGACTGGAGATGTTATTGTGTGCCAGGTAATGTAGAGTATATCTTCATTTACTACGTGGGCAGTGTGCTTGTTTATTGTGGTAGTTATTTATTAAACAGGAATCCCAGTACTTAATCATTGATCTGAATATCTTACATCAAGAGCTCATTAACCAACAAGTAGAAGATTTTCACTCTGCAGCGGAGTGTGCGCTGATATGAAACTTCCTGGCAGAGTTCGAGTCTCGGTCGGGCACACAGTTTTAATCTGCCAGGAAGTTTCATATCAGCGCACACTCCGCTGCAGAGTGAAAATCTCATTCTGGAAACATCCCCCAGGCTGTGGCTAAGCCATGTCTCCGCAATATCCTTTCTTTCAGGGGTGCTAGTTCTGCAAGGATCGCAGAAGAGCTTCTGTAAAGTTTGGAAGGTAGGAGATGAGGTACTGGCAGAAGTAAAGCTGCGAGTACCGGGTGTGAGTCGTGCTTCGGTAGCTCAGATGGTAGAGCACTTGCCCGCGATAGGCAAAGGTCCCGAGTTCGAGTCTCGGTCGGGCACACAGTTTTAACCTGCCAGGAAGTTTCAAGTAGAAGTCGGACAAAGTCGCTGACTATGTTTTCTCCAGCAGTAGCACGTCAGCACCAACAACAGCAGCTTTATTTATGTGGCATTCGCTTTTGCCCAAACTGTAGTATATAAGTGACATGGCATTCGAATTAGTTGCCACTCGTGGTGCGTTGTGCACCTATGTATCAATGACTGAAATTAATAGAGGAATGGTTAAAGGTGATAATATGGGGAAAAACGATATCATCGATGAAGGAGCCAATAACTAATACCATTTTCAACTGATTACTCGATCTCTCACATATCTTACGAAATGATTACAACGAAAAAATCATTCTTTTCAACCGTCATTCACGAATGGAACAGGGAAGAATGTTAGCGAAAGTTCCTTCTGTGGCGCGGTTTTTACACTGCACTGCCGGTTGCGTTATGCAACGTATTAAATACGATGTACCTCCCAGCATGCAGTGTACAATGGCTTGTGGAGTATGTGTTTAGGTTCAGGAAGTCCGTAACAGCAGTAGTGTGTATCGATCTGCAGAGTTTATTGCGGCTATTATCTCCTTTGCAGCCGCGCGGGATTAGCCGAGCGGTCTATGGCGCTGCAGTCATGGACTGTGCGGCTGGTCCCAGCGGAGGTTGGAGTCCTCCTTGGGGCATGGGTGTGTGTGTTTGTCCTTAGAATAAGTCCTTAGAAGTAGTGTGTAAGCTTAGGGACTGATGACCTTAGCAGTTAGGTCCCATAAGACTTCACATACACATTTCTCCTTCGCTACAATCTCAGCCTTCCATATCTAGTGACAGCTTGGGGGCCGAGATGGCTTTGTATCCAGTGGAGTGGTATTTTGTTCATGACAGCAATCACTAGAAATTTCATGAAGCGCTTAGATGCATACAATAGCATTTCTAATGCAGGTACATGAGAAACCATTCTGATTAGCCTATATGCATTCAAAATGGTTCAAATGGCTTTGAGCACTATGCGACTTAACATCTGAGGTCATCAGTCCCTTAGGACTTAGAAATACTTAAACCTAAGGATATCACACACATCCATGCCCGAGGCAGGATTCGAACATGCGACCGTATCAGGCGCGCGGTACGAGACTGAAGCGCCTAGAACCGCTCGGATACTCCGGCCGGCTCCTATATGGGGATATTCCAACAATTCTCAGGTGGACTGTGTGTATACCAGGCAGATACGGTACACATCCTACCTACAATTCGTTAAATGGCGTTCTATAATTGTGCTATCATGTAGACCGACCGTGCATTGTACAACGGCTTATGGAATGTGTGGTTAGATGTAGACTGTTATCTACAAAGGAAGGTTCCAAAACCAGCTATGTACGAAACATGTTTTTTACAATTGATTCAATCATATAAGGGATGCCATTTCAGGACGAAATTTAAATTGACAAAATTATACTTCTTTACTATTTCATTTAAAATTTAAACACAGGGTATGAATCAATGTTACTTTTTCACATTAATATCAATTTCTGGTCTAATTTTTTGATCACTGCTGATTCGGAAACAATTTCCTAAGTTGAAGTCTATCAGAGAGCTTTGATAATGGTTCAAATGGCTCTGAGAACTATGGGACTTAACATCTGAGGACATCACACACCCATGCCCGAGGCAGAATTCGAAACTGTGACCGTAGCAGTCACGCGGTTCCGGACTGAAGTGCCTAGATCCGCTCGGCCACCGCGGCCGGCTTCGATAGTAGTTTTCACTCTTACTTGTGAATTATCATTTTACTTCTTTGTAGGACAACTTCATATTTAAGGTTGAATTACAAGTACACTATTTTCGTTGCACTGATTTATAGACTTCATTCTCTTCAGTGTGGAAAAAGTTTCACGCACCCGTATGTGGATCGAAACATCGACGTTATCGTAGCTGAAGGCTTTTGAAGTCATGGAAATTTAGACTGTGGAAATATAAGTCTGCGAGGGTAATTTCGTTATGGAATTTGCCAAAAAAGTGTCACACTGCATGTCTATAAATTCTAGCTGTTGCTCTGTTTCCACATTGTCAACATCAACTGAAAATCAGTGACACTGTGCAACACTTCACAGACTGAAAAGCAATGTGATAACTTGCTGGAACTCTAACTACAGATTCATTTGTTGAGTTTTCCATCTGAAGAGAAAAATATATTTTCATAGTGAAAATGTTGGGGATAATAATTGAGGTATTTATATCTCTGCTGCAATACGATGAATACTTTCTCCAGTGACTTCGCTTAGCAGCACATAACTTAATTTTTGCACCTATGCTTCTCGCTTTTCTCGTTCAAAAGATTCACAATCCCCTGAACGGTAGGTATTAAATTTTTTCATTCTCTTGAGAGTTTTGATGTACGTTAAGCATACGAAGACGCGATCGCGTACGATAAACATATAGGCGTCCTGCACAAACGTGTTGTAAATTGATGTTGGTGTGTCGAACCTTTACTTTGATGGTCATAACCCGGGCATCATGCTATTAGTCACTGATTCAAAAAGCGCTACACTGCATTCTGAGCACTGCGTATGTTCACAGCTAAGTCTATGGCGAACCTAACTGTGATCACTCCCATGAACGGAGCGCTTTGGTTGCACTTACCTTGCGCTACGTAATGTTACCTGACCGCCCGATTTTAACACGAACGCTCACTCCTCAGGTGGAGAGCATGCGTGAGTACTCTTCCTCGCCTAGCCGCATCCTGAACATGCGGGTTCTATGCCACTGCCGCAAACATTAACCGTCGTAATAAGTGCAGGAGTTGATAATGGACGCTCAGTGTAACTTAACTTACTTCGTATAAACAGATACAGAGATCCATTACTCTTCAATTAGACTCGCAGGTTCTAGGCGCGCAGTCCGGAACACTGCGACTGCTACGGTCGCAGGTTCGAATCCTGCCACGGGCATGGATGTGTGTGATGTCCTTAGGTTAGTTATGTTTAAGTAGTTCTAAGTTCTAGGGGACTGATGACCACAGCAGCTGAGTCACATAGTGCTCATATCCATTTTTGTTTCTTCAATTACAGTATTGATGCAGCAGGAAAGCCTACTTGGTAGTAGTTGCTGGTATAAACATCAACAGCCATGAATGAGTAGCACATGTTTCTTTCCGACATAACGCCGACATTGGGCGCTGTATGAATATACACTACTGGCCATTAAAATTGCTACACCACGAAGATGACTTGCTACAGACGCGAAATTTAACCGACAGGAAGAAGATGCTGTGATACGCAAATTATTAGCATTTCAGAGCATTCACACAAGGTTGGCGCCGGTGGCGACACCTACAACGTGCTGACACGAGGAAAGTTTCCAACCGATTTCTCATACACAAACAACAGTTGACCGGCGTTGCCTGGTGAAACGTTGTTGTGATGCCTCGTGTAAGGAGGAGAAATGCGTACCATCACGTTCTCGACTTTGATAAAGGTCGACTTGTTGCCTATCGCGATTGCGGTTTATCGTATCGTGACATTGCTGCTCGCGTTGGTCGATATCCAGTGACTGTTAGCAGAATATGGAATCGGTGGGCTCAGGAGGGTAATACGGAACGCCGTGCTGGATCGCAACAGCCTCGTATCTCTAGAAGTCTAGATGGCAGGCATCTTATCAAGAAAATGGTTCAAATGGCTCTGAGCATTATGGGACTTAACATCTGAGGTCATCAGTCCGCTAGAACGTAGAACTACTTAAACCTAACTAACCTATGGACATCACACACATTCATGCCCGAGGCAGGATTCGAACCTGCGACTGTAGCGGTCTCGCGGTTCCCGGCTGAAGCGCCTTGAACCGCTCGGCCACCACGACCAGCCACATGTCAGTTATAGTGTGATGTATTCGTGCAGTGAATACCCGTTTATGATCTGCATTTCTTCTTGGTGTACCAATTTTAATGGCCAGTAGTGTATTTTCAGTGGAATGTAGTGAAAGGTGTGCATTACATGGCGTCTTTAAAATGATGTATTTGGATGCCAGTTATATCGCTCTGGGAAAGAGGAAGAAGACTTTAATTGAGGCGAACTAGGGTGATAAGAAGTGTAGATAATAAAAGATATGTTTTATCAGGAAGAGAAAGTTCTATCTCTCGTGTTGATCAGGGACGCATATGGCCCTAGCTGTTTGCTACAGAGAAAAATGTTTCGAGGTGATGAGAGTAACGACGTTTAAATTATGGATTTAACAGGCAAGTTAAACTTAAAAATATATTAGAGTGTGGTTTAAGACTAGTCTGGCCATTCAATTGCGACTAGTGGGGGCAAAGATGGGTGGGCATGCGATGGCGTGGTGGGCCAAGGGCATATGCCCGCTTGAAACCATAGTTGCAGGGAGAACATCACGGCAGAAATGTCGTCATACTTAACATCGCGCCACAAGCAAACAGAGTGGATGCAAATTTTCACATGCTGTCTACTTGAATACGTAGTACTATTGGGAACGGAGTTACCGAGACCATCATTGCTTGGCCTTAATCGTGATATGCACGGAGGTATCTCAGGAGCTGGCTGCAGTCCAGGATGACCACCGCGTCATCGCCTTGCTTAACTGTCCCTGGTCGTTAGTTAGGTGGGGGTAGATGCTATGTGGCCACTCAGGACAGTGGGATCGAGGGGCTGGGGGGCTATGGGGAGGGGCTATGGGGGGCTATGGGGGGGCTATGGGGGGGGGGGCTATAACGACGTGCGGTAGCACCAGCAGCTGGCTTGGACATGCGCTAGCAGTAATGGTGTCTTCCGTTGACCATGGCTGCAGTAGCATGCATGGCCGGCTTGTGCTAGCTCTCTAAAAATGCCACTGTCAGGGATCTGCGGACGAGTTCACTTTGAAAACATTGCGGGAGAAATTCTGCCACATTTTTTGTTTGTTTTAAATATAAGAGTAATTGTCGCTCTCTTTCCACAGCTTTCTTGGCGTCGATGCAAACACTCTGAACCGAGTGCTGCGGTGAAGACATTCCAGAATCTTGGTAAAAGAGGGTGCTCAGCGGTGCAATAGGAGTACATATTTCGGAGTACAGAAAGTTTCTTTGTGTGTTTTCTCACCAAGTGTAGCTCTCTCTCTCTCTCTCTCTCTCACTCTCTCACTCACTCACTCACTCACTCACTCTCTCTCTCTCTCTCTCACTCACTCTCTCCTATTCTCATCCCGATGGTAGTAGCACAAGTGGGGATTATAAGTGATGAATATAACTTTATACATCATCAGGTTCACCTTTATTAAGTTCAGATTAATGTTATATTGTTAGTGGACCTGATAGTGACTTCATTGTTTCTTAACACACTAACAGTGCGGGCCTAATTTCCTGTACGTGAACTGTATGCGTGGTGCACATTTATTGTAAAGTAAAAGTTATTTAACTTTGAATAGCCTTGTAATATGTTAAATTATCGCATTGTTGTGATTGTTTCATCCATATTTTTACGTGTGACCTAAACGTGGCTGTTTGTGGAATGCCTGGAAGAATCGGCACGTAAGTTTTAAATATTCACAGACCGGTATATTTGTGTGTATCCTACAAAAATCGGTAAAATTACCCGAAAGCTCGTATTTAGTGCAACATCTTAAAAATTGGTCAAATTGTCACAAAACCCATATTTGTAATTACGGATTTAAAACAATGGGAAAAAACCGTTAAAATAGCGCCGAAATCTGTACTGACGTATTTTTTCAAAAAAAATCTTTAAATTAGCAACGAAATCGTAAACAGCGTCGTTTGTTATAGGAAATAACCGTGAACGTGGTACTCTACCAGAAATTTGCCCCAAAACTGAAAATACCACTGGGTACCACACAATGCCTGAAATTTGGGTTTATCGCCTGAACTTACTGTTCATACTGCTGCTATTGCCGTTGCTCGACTGAGGTACAAATTACAAATACTATGTCTCTCTCGGAATACTGGAACCCTACGGTAGTTGTGGTTGGAGGAGGACCAATTGGTGCTGACTGCGCAAGTCGAGGGACACCATTTATGGGTAATAAACCACCATTCCTATAGTGATAGTTATCACTTAAGGCAACAAGTATTTGACCATTAACTGAAACCTAGGTGAACATGAGCAAAAGTATGATACTCGGCCGCCATCTTCATCAGTCAAAGGTCATTAATTGTCATAATAATGTCAGTTATAGACTATTAACTACACCCTAAATCAACAAAACGAGAGCCAAAGTGATTTTATGTATTGGGTGCTACGACAGCTCGCCAGTTTGTATACATACGACAACAATGGAGCCTTTGCTCTAGGAATGGTGGAGCCCTCTACTCACGATCGCCTCGGTGATAATTACATTAGTAAGCAGATAATAAAAGTGGTGATAACGTGAAATGACATCTGCTGTGTAAGCAGTGGATCAAGATGCAAGGAGCGAGGAAAAGATAACTGAGTGTACAAAATAGCATGAGAGTCCATTATGGGCACGAACTCTTATTCCAAGCGATGACGGCACATTTCCTCAACAAGCGCTCAGTGTCTGAGGAACACCTAATTGTCGATTGTATACTATATTCAAACATTCATTGCTTCATTATTTTTCCCCACTGCGACACCAGGTGATAAGAAACGAATTAAACGAAATATGAGGTTTAACGGTCTGCCTTTCATGAATTCGTTTTCATAGCGTTACAAGCTCTTATAGGACGAGAATACGGAGGGAATCACCGGTCTCCTTTCCACCGGATACATCCTGCTATTTAACAAAAGTATAGAAAACCTAAATATGGATGGCTGGGCTGGGACGTGGACCCCGTGAATCAAAATGCTAACCACTGTACCTCATCACAAGTCTAAACGATTAGAGCCTGCGCTTTTGGTTTGCCCGCACTGCACTTATCTTCATACGATTCCTTCTCTCTGAAATAAAAGAGAATAAAAACCTTCAGGTTTCATTACTTCTGTTAACCAGCAATTGCTAGAAATTGAATGGCTAAATCTTACAACTTAGTGTGCTGATCAATGTGCACATTGAAAGTGTTGTTAACAAAAATTCTCTATTTAAACTAGACTGAACTGCATGTGACTGCTTTAGTCTTTAATAAAACTTGCATCTGATTGCGTATTTAACTGAACTGAACTTTATCTGACTGCATCAAAGTTTAGTGGTAAAAATAAATGAAAAAAATAAAACAACCTGCATCTGACTGCGTCTGTGGACTTAGCTCGTGCACTCCTACCCGTTTAGCCGATAATAAAACATATATTCAACTCAGCCGTAGTGCAATGGCATAAAATTGTCATTCCAGATAACTTTACTCATTTTGGCTCTGTTTGTTACTTAATAAAAATTCTGTCCTGATCTGAATAATTTGCCAACTGTGCAATGGCATATAGATTATTTTACTCTTATAAATGAAATTATTAGCTTTACTCATGGGAACTTTAATGTACCTTTTGGTTCAATGCAAGCACAGGATGCGGAGAACGACATAAGGTGTGAGATGAAACTCTAATTTTATCTAAAAAATATTTATTGTTCAAACTTTTAAGGCACATGTGAAAAACTAAAAAAAACTTCCATTGCATGGATTTACGAGAAAGTTTCACAAAACGCTTATTGCATCAACAATGGGATTTCTATCTATCTTTTAGACATTATTTAACCAAAGAATACCTGTTTTAATATTTATTCTTTCTAGTTTCCCCAGGTATGTTCCGAGTTTCGCTCAAAATATAGCTTATTATGTGCGTAGCGCCAATTCTTACTTTCATGCGGTCACGACCCGGCTGCCTCCTGCAGGCATCTAGCTCCGACTCGAAACACGTCTGATGTCTCTGTGCATCTCCTCACCACTACTCAAACTTCTACCGCATGCACCTAGCTCTGTTAGCTGTCAAAGATCTTACTACTCGAAGATGTACTACTCGTCCAACCTTGCGGTTGGGAACTATCGACATTTTTCACTGGCTTTATCGAGATCGAATTTCAGCACATACCTTTCAACGTGACATTTCATAATGTATTAACACTCTTAGTTTTTTTTAAATAAATTTGATTCTTAAAATATAATTTTAAGTTCGCCGCATTAGAATTATTACATGTGATTCCTTATAATACATAAGGCAGGCGGAGTAATACTGTCCACAGCCGGACTGAACCTTTGGGATATGAGAAGCAAACTGTTTGGGAAATGTGAATGACAGTGGTCATTAGGCTAGTTAACAGCCGATGGTTAAACCACGGTGGGTGCCATGGATTTCCGTCTTAAATGTAGAATGATCTATAAGTTCTAGGGAAACACACTGTTTGTAGAAATCTGTGATTCAAATAAAGGAGTTAGAAGCTAACACCAGTTAACGATGATCTCAACTTGATTTATTAGTAGTATCACGGTGGGTGCCATGGATTTCCGTATTAAATGTAGAATGAACTATAAGTTCTAGGGAAACACACCGTTTGTAGAAATCTGTGATTCAAAGAAAGGAGTTAGAGGCTAACGCCAGTTAACGATGATCTCAACTTGATTTATTAGTAGTATTTCAAAATCATCTTCTCTGTTAAAATGCTGCCAACGAAAATTATGCAAATTGGAGTGGATTAATGACGTATTGCCTTTTGAAGTCAGTGATTACTTATTTGCTAGGAATGGCTTGGAGAAGGCGGGTGAGCATCGCATTCCTAACCTCACCAAGCATCGATAACGTGGCATAATAGTGACAATGGACGTTCAAAGGATGGAGTAAGTTCACATCATGTCATGTGAAAGAGTGAATGTTGCTGCACAGTGGTGGACGCCTGTTCTCAGACTAATTTAAGCTGAGGCTCATTATAACATCCCTATGCGAGGGCTGTTGTGTATTTGGATTGAAGTGCACCGTATAATTTCTCGTGCAATCAAAAGTGATGGAACCAAAACCCATTCTTTAACATTCTGCTTGTCTGAATAAAACCAAACCTAGTCCGAACCTCTGCTTTCAGCAACACATGTCATACCAGCTCTTTAGGAATATGTCAGAGAGGTTCCATTGACATTCTCGTGACGTAAGGTAATTTTGTGGGCTTCAAATAACATGTTCCCAGTCCAGTTACTCAAATCTGATACGCTCTTGATTATCTGTGAGCAACTGATGGAACGTCATCGGTCACCAAGACTTCCCACTGCCTCCCGTACGTCATGGAGCTCGTAGTTACAGCACATCACATAGTACAGATAATTAAAGATAATTATAAATCGTTATGTGTAATCTGACGATTACATCAAATCAATAGTAGGGAAGATGAATGGAAGACTGCGAATTTGTTGAAGAGTTCTGAGCAGGTGCAGTACATGTATGAAGGAAATCTCATACAAGATACAAGTGCAACCAGTAATAGAGTATTTCTCCCTCGTTTGGAGTCTTTATCAAGCAAGTACGATAAAAAATATTAAACGGTTTCAAATTCTTGCATCTAAGAACGGACCAGGTTCGTACAGGTAGCTTAACAGAGATCCAAGGGGAATCTTTGAAATAGAGGTGAGATTCTTTTTCACGTAACCCTACTGATAATTTCAAATATCGGTATTCGAGAACAGCTTCGCTACAAGCATAGTGTATCTCACGTAAAGAGCATGAGAGTATGATTATGGACGGTTGGGTTGGGTTGTTTGGGGGAAGGAAGTCGGCCGTGCCCTTTCGAAGGAACAATCCCGGCATTTGCCTGGAGCGATTTAGGGAAATCACAAAAAACCTAAATCGTGATGGCCGGACGCGGGATTGAACCGTCGTCCTCCCGAATGCGAGTCCAGTGTGCTAACCACTGCAGATTAGGGAGGCTTCAGAGCCATACACACAGTAATATTTTTCATTTCTAGTACGCGAATGAAATTTCACAGAAATTATCTGTTATTGGTACAAGGTTCCCTCTACCACGCTGTATACAACGGCTTGCCAAGTGTATATGTAGATGTACAAATTATGGCGAATGACCACAGTCATAGTGACGAAGCCTAAAGACGTCTGTTTATCATGAGAAGGGTGAAATTATTGTTTGCATACGTAGAACGTGATATATCTTAACAAGTGGGAGTCCTACCTGAAATATAGGAAAAAATAACAGAGTAAACATTTCTTTAATTTACAACAAGATCCTGCAAACAGAAATAGATTGGAAGCAAAGTGTTCGCTATGACTATGTACTTTTTCTGTAGACATGATTGTGAAAATACTACTGCAAGTAAATCATATTGCCCTCCTCATAGTCACGTGAAACAAAATTCCACCACTTTATTGCCGGTCGCGGTGGTCTAGCGGTTCTAGGCGCTCAGTCCGGAACCGCGACTGCTACGGTCGCAGGTTCGAATCCAGCCTCGGGCATGGATGTGTTTGATGTCCTTAGGTTAGTTAGGTTTAAGTAGTTCTAAGTTCTAGGGGACTGGTGACCACAGATGTTAAGTCCCATAGTGCTCAGAGCCATTTTGAACCACAACTTTATTACTACATTTAATTATAGCACCGCAGATCTTTCGAATTAAGGTGTAACGTGATTCTGTGTGGGAACTATGGCTCCAGACCTATCGAGCAAAATCGTTATCTAAAATACTTCGGAAATAGCACTTTTTTACCACCCTCACTGTTCACACGAACGGAAATTAAACAGCTGCGAGTAATGCCACAGCGTCGAGAAGCGCGCAACTTTTCTAACTCGTCTTTTTCATCAGCGTAAATGATCCCCTTTTTGTGCGTGGAACTGAAACCACACACGTCAAATAAACTACTTCGAAAGACGTTATCTGCGTTATTAGCTGAAACTTATGCTCTGGGCTAATATGATGCAACCTTTTCTTTCTGGGAGTCTGTTCCAAAGTTGACACTGACGATAGGGGGCATATAGCTTGCGAAAAATCGACAAATGTCAGGAAACAATATGTGGAGTTTCATTTTATGAGCGCATCTCTCCACTAGTCTACACATTTTATTTGAAAGAAACGAAATTGTAAACGTTGTTTACCCTGTATCTGTCGCCCAAATCTATTGCAGAAGCACTTGTTATAAGATATGAGAAACAAAAACTATTTTCTTTGGTTGTAGAAATATTGTGTCAAAGGGGGGTGTGGAGGACGACGACTTCATAATCTCTTAAAATCATCTTTTCTATGAAATAGCATAAGTAGAAAAATGCAGTTCCGTTAAACTTCTAGGCACGAAGCAGCTGATACTGCATGTTCCCGTATACAAAACTTCCAGTCAACTAAGATCAACAAGACATGGAATCTACCAGTAGTTATGGTTTCAGTGTTAAGTCTATATGTTCAACAAAAAATACAGCAGGAGATATAGTCGAAGCATGAAGCACACCGGAAGTGCTGCCAAGAAAAGAAAAGTCTTTTGGTTGTTCACCTAATCTCTATATCTGTGAGGGCACTGCATTGTTGTAAGTATTATCGAACTAAAGTCAGTGTGTTTCACTTAATGATTGTGATAATATTTCACAGTCATGGGAGATATACTAAAATCACCTTATGCTGTTGTTTTAGAACTGCGCTAAATAAAATAATTAATTCTAAAAAGCACATCTCATTGCTTCGTGCATTAACAACTAATGCTATAAAGTAAATGAAAACAAAGAAAATTATAGAGTAGCCTCTCTTTGACACCAAGTTCATTGGAAGGGGATGAAGTAAATAATGTTAATATGAAATGTCTCTTTAGTGACGTCGTCCATAGGGATAGTGCACAACTTGCGCTTGCCTTGGGGTGGGGAAGAATAATGAGCGTATCTTCTTCAAGGAAATCATCCCATTATTTAATTAATTTAGTTAAGTGATTTAGGGGAAACCATGGAAAACCTAAAACATGATAACCAAAAATAGAATTAAACTACGTGCAAATGAGTTCAGTGTCTTGTAACAGTTTCGCTACCTCACTCGGTCATACGAAGTGCGACAATAAAGTAATGAGACTGATACTCATTGCAGCATGTGGCAACCCTGCTGCATCGCGTAGGCACAATATCTACATCTACATCCATACTCCGCAAGCCACCTGACGGTGTGTGGCGGAGGGTACCCTGAGAACCTCTATCGGTTCTCCCTTCTATTCCAGTCTCGTATTGTACGTGGAAAGAAGGATTGTCGGTATGCTTCTGTGTGGGCTCTAATCTCTCTGATTTTATCCTCATGGTCTCTTCGCGAGATATACGTAGGAGGGAGCAATATACTGCTTGACTCTTCGGTGAAGGTATGTTCTCGAAACTTTAACAAAAGCCCGTACCGAGCTACTGAGCGTCTCTCCTGCAGAGTCTTCCACTAGAGTTTATCTATCATCTCCGTAACGCTTTCGCGATTACTAAATGATCCTGTAACGAAGCGCGCTGCTCTCCGTTGGATCTTCTCTATCTCTTCTATCAACCCTATCTGGTGCGGATCCCACACTGCTGAGCAGTATTCAAGCAGTGGGCGAACAAGCGTACTGTAACCTACTTCCTTTGTTGTCGGATTGCATTTCCTTAGGACTCTTCCAATGAATCTCAGTCTGGCTTCTGCTTTACCGGCGATAAACTTTATATGATCATTCCATTTTAAATCACTCCTAATGCGTACTCCCAGATAATTTATGGAATTAACTGCTTCCAGTTGCTGACCTGCTATTTTGTAGCTAAATGATAAGAGACCTATCTTTCTATGTATTCGCAGCACATTACACTTGTCTACATTGAGATTCAATTGCCATTCCGTGCACCATGCGTCAATTCGCTGCAGATCCTCCTGCATTTCAGTACAATTTTCCATTGTTGCAACCTCTCGATACACCACAGCATCATCTGCAAAAAGCCTCAGCGAACTTCCGATGTCATCCACCAGGTCATTTATGTATATTATGAATATCAACGGTCCTATGACACTCTCCTGCGGCACACCTGAAATCACTCTTACTTCGGAAGACTTCTCTCCATTGAGAATGACATGCTGCGTTCTGTTATCTAGGAACTCCTCAATCCAATCACACAATTGGTCTGATAGTCCGTATGCTCTTACTTTGTTCATTAAACGACTGTGGGGAACTGTGTCAAACGCCTTGCGGAAGTCAAGAAACACGGCATCTACCTGTGAACCCGTGTCGAAGGCCCTCTTAGTCTCGTGGACGAATAGCGCGAGCTGGGTTTCACACGACCGTGTTTTTCGAAACCCATGCTGATTCCTACAGAGTAGATTTCTAGTCTCGAAAAAAGACATTATACTCGAACATAATACGTGTTCCAAAATTCTACAACTGATCGACGTTATAGATATAGGTCCATAGTTCTGCACATCTGTTCGACGTCCCTTCTTGAAAACGGGGTTGACCTGTGCCCTTTTCCAATCCTTTGGAACGCTTCGCTCTTCTAGAGACCTACGGTACACCGCTGCAAGAAGAGGGTCTATAAGCTGCTTCTAGTCCAAGCGGCACATTGATGCAACGGCTCAGTCGTGAGTTATGCTGTAATAAGTTAACATGTGTTTGTGTCTCTCGTCACGAAAATGGAACTGCATAATATTGCTCAATGGTATGGCATTTCTTTTTGCGTTAAATTGGGTGAAAACGCGACGACAACTTACGGTAAGCTTCAGAAGGCTTTTGGAGAGGTGGTTATGTCAAGAGCTCAAGTTTTTCGTTGGCATAAAATGTTTAGCGAAGGCAGAACGAATGTTGAAGATGAAGGAAACAATGGTTCAAATGGCTCTGAGCACTATGGGACTTAACATCTGAGGGCATCAGTCCTCTAGAGCTTAGAACTACTTAAACCTAACTAACCTAAGGACATCCCACACCCATGCCCGAGGCAGGATTCGAACCTGCAACCGTAGCGGTCACGCGGTTCCGGACTGAAGTGCCTGGATCCGCTCGGTCACTCCGGCCGGCGAAGATGAAGACCGCAGTGGACGACCATCAACCTCACGGACGGATGTCAATTTGGCCAGGGTGCGTGAACGCGTGAGACCTGATCCCAGATTATCCGTGAAAATGATTGTAGAAGAAGTGAACATCAATCGAGAAATGGTTCGTCTAATCTGAAATCTTGGTATGAGAAAGATTTGTACAAAAATTGTCCCCAAAAATCTCACAAAACAACAGCGAGAAACCCGGAAAAATGTAGCAGCCGATCTGTTAGAGCAAACGGAAATCAATCCAGAATTGTTGAGCCGTGTTATCACTGGTGATGAAAGTTGGTTTTTTCAGTACGATGCAGAGACAAAACGCCATAGTTCGCAATATGCTCAAAGGGATCCCCCAGACCAAAAAAAGCTCGCATGTCAAAGTCAAAAGTGAAATGCATGCTTGTGTGCTTCTTTGATTCCAAGGGTATTGTTCATGAAGAGTGGGTGCCTCCTGGACAAACAGTTAACCAATATTACCACAAAGAAATTTTAGAAAGACTTCGTAAAAAGAGTTCTTCGTGTCAGTGCCAACATTGCTGATAATTGGATTCTGCATCACGATAATGTACCATCCCATACTGCTCTGTCAGTATAGCAATTTTAACCTCAAAACAAATTTTAGTACTACCAAAGCCACCTTATTCACCAGATATCGCTCCTTGCGACTTTTTTTCTATTTCCACGAGTCAAAACAGCGGTCAAGGGACATCATTTTCAAACAACACAAGATGTCAGAAAAGCTGTGACGAGGGTCTTGGAGGATATTACAGCAGATCAGTTCCAGAAACGTTACCATCAATGTTAGAAGCGTTGGAAATGTGTGTGCAGTCAGAAGGGAACTACTTTGAAGGAGACAACACTGAACTTCACTAAAACGGTAAGCAACCTTTATTTTACATCAGTCTCATTACTTTATTGTCGCACCTCGTAACTCTTTAGAGACGAAGCACGAACTCAGTTGGATTAGGATGAGGAAAGTCATCAGCTGTAACCTTTTCGAAGCAACTGTCTTTGTACTGGTCGGAAATAAAGTAAACTATGGAAAACCATTATATAAATGGCTGGATAGGGATTAAGTTTTCGCTTCTGCCGAATTCCTCTCCACCTTCTTAACAAACGCACCATGTACTAGATCAGGGGGGAAGTGTGCTAACGAGAAAGGAAATTGTTACACCATGAACCCATTGACCGAAAGCAAAGAAACCGATACTCCAGTATTTCCCATCTGGGGGATATACTGATTGAAGTTCCATTCTTAAGTGAACATATTTTCAGTGTTCCCAGTATATTAAAAGCCAGTACCTACAGATGTAGAACGACGAGTGCAGGATGTCAGAAAATGTACGCTAAAATTTCAGTGTCACATTACTCAACTTTTAATTAATTTATAATCAAAAAATAAGCTTTGTCTGATGGAAAAACTCAAAACGTTTTCTTCTGGTTCATTAATCAAGTTCTAAATGACCTCCTCTTGTGGTACGTACGGAATCCAGACGATAAATACGGTTTCTGAGAACGCGGTACACTGTCGTACGACCGATTTTGAGTTCTTTTGATACCTTATGAAATGACTTCTGTGGTAAACAAACACGGACGGGGGGGGGGGGGGGGGGGTTCCTGTGTCGCGTCGCGTTCAAATTGCTCTTAACTTGGGTGTTTGACTTGGTTCCAATAAATAAAGCTATACACCAATCTACGATTCGTGAATGGCTCTCCTTCCATCCTGCAACAACGGAGGAAGACTATTCAGTTACCTTTGCTCCAGTCACCCAGTGAGGGGAAACAGTTATTCTTTGCATTACATAGCAAAATTGGATTCGTGCACCAGAAAAACTTTACTTTGTTTCTCCAAGTTAATTACAAGTCGAGTTATATGACTGTGGCGTATCTCTGTACATATTGGTGACTGGGTGTGTCTAATGTTACTGCAACTTTTCGGGCTGAGATTGCAACTTAAAAGTCCAAAGGATGTGTACCTGCAGCTTATCGCCATTTTCCATACTTTGAGAAAGATCAAATCATTGGTGTGATGGTCACGCGAGTGTCTCATCGATAGTTGAACAGACAATAGTCGGTAATGCAATGACTGGAGATTGATTGGCGACGAGGCACAGACCAGTACAGAACGGCTACACTACCAGAAGACCGTAGGATTATTTCACTAGCTCTGGTGAAAAGATGAGTGACAAAAGCTGAAACCCGGACAGAGGTTACAGACAGACACCACGAACCGCGGGGAACAGATTATAGGTAGATGGCGTGAAATCTGCAGTACCCATTCGTCATTACACAGAAAACGTACTTTGTAGAGCAAGAGTCGAGAGGACATTGAGCATTGTTCTGTTTTGTTCAGCAGTATGTCTCTTTTCCAATTGCGACGCCGACGCCGACACCGACGTTTTCGTAGACAACTTGGTGAAAGGTCAAAGGAAGCAGCCTTTGTCAAGACCCACACGTCTCCAATGCCTGGAAGCACTTCTTGCGGTGTTAGTGGGTATCTGATAGTTGTTGAAGGGATGCTCAATGCTCGCCCGTATGAGATAAACAATAGTAAAAATTTTTGCCATACCCTCCATCACCAGCGTACCAAAGGGAATATTCCTGCATAATGATACAAGACCCAACACTGCAGTTTACGAAACAGACTTCTAGAGGAATGTACGGATTCTTGAGTGACCAGCTCGGTCATCTGATTGGTCACTCATAGGGCATGTGTGGAACGGGATGGGAAGTCGTATATATTCATATCAACCTCCAACAGGCACTCATGATAAACTGACATAGCATGTATCAAACACAGCAAGAAATTCTTCAAGATAACATTGGGAGGCTGTTTGCTTCCATTTCACAACGATTAGATCTACATGAACCTCCACAAACTACCCTCCGCTGCATGGAGAAGGGTAACTTGTACAACTACTAGTCATTTCCTATACTGCCAGCTAACAAACAGAGCGAGGGGAAACGACTATCTGTATGTCTCATCAGGGGCCCTAATTTCATCTTACCTTCGTTGTCCTTACGTGACATGTACGTTTGTGGCAGTAGAATAGTTCTGCAATCAGATCAAATGCCGGTTCTCTAAGCTTTGCCAATAGTGTTCCACAAAGAGATCATTGCCCTCCTTCCAGGAACTCCAATTGCAGCAACCGAAACATCTCCATAATACTTTGGTGTCGATCGTACCTACCGGTAACACATCTACATTTCATCGATGTCTTTCTTTAATCCGACCTGGTGAGGATCATAAGCACTCGAGCGGTTCTCAAGAATAGGTCGCACTTGAGTTTAGTGCTCGATCTCCTTTGCAGATGAACCACGTTTTATTGAAATTGTCCCAACAAATCGAAGTCGACTGTTTTCCCTACCACAATCCCAACATGCTCCTTTCATTTCATATCGCTTTGCAATTATATTTAACTCATGCGACTGTGTGAAGCAGCAGACTAGGCTACAACTGCCGTATTCGAACGTCAAGAGATTTTTTTCCTGCTCACCTACATTAACTTACTTTTTTCTACATGTAGAGCTAGCTGCCGCTCGTCACAATAACTACAAATTTGGTCTACGACTTCTTGTATCCTCCTACAGTCGCTCTACGACTAAATCTTCCCGTACACCACAGAATCATCAGCAAACAGCCTCAGATCGCTGCTAAGATTTATGATAGAATGTACGAGTGTATAGAGAATAATACCGGTTCTATCACATTTATCTAACTCATTACTGACGATACTCTTGTCTCTAATGAAGACTCACCGTCAAGAACAACATATTACATTCTACTGCTTAAAAGATCTTCAAGCCACACACATATCTGGGAACCTATTACGTACGCTGGTACCTTCGTTAAACGCCTGCATTGGCACACAACGCTCAACACTTTTTGGAGATCTAGGAGTAATTAGATCTGCCTGTTGCTCTTCATCCATGGTTCACAGTATATCATGTGAGAAAAGGGCGGGCTGAGTATCGCTTGAGCGGTGCTTTCTAAAACCGTGCTGATTTTTGGGCAGAGTCATTGTATTTGAACTCCTTCAGTTGCTTCTCAACGCCAGGGTTGCTTATTACTGTGTCCTTCATACGAGAGTCCGTGCGATGGTCAAACGACGCTATAACTGTACGATCTTCCTGGATGAACGTTTCCTTAAACGCGAAATTTAAGCTTTCCTTTGGCTCTCTTGTATTACAGCACCAGACTGGTCAATGAGTGATCGGATAGGAGCCATCGACCAGCTTAGCGATTTTACGTAGGGCCAGATTTTTTGCGGAGGTATGAAGGTGGTAGTTGTTGTATGGTTTGCGCATTCATCTTTTTACTGACGCACAAATCTGCACTGACTCCCGCCCGTCGTCATTTGAGCATTCTGTTTTGAATCGAGAGTATTACAGTCCCTGCTTATTCAGTATTTTGCGAAACTTGTTACTAAACTACCGTGGATGTTTTCAATCCTTAATCTATTTCCTCGGTCCATACTTCTCCGATTTACAGTCCCTATACACTTTTCCCATAATTTCTCTACGCCCGTCATACTGGAACTAAATGACGTCCATTCATTGTATAAGCGGGGTTACTAACAACTGCTTATCTGCTCTTTCTAGCAAAAATACTCTCCCAGCCTTCTTGATTAGTTTATTAACATTAGTAGCTATCGTCGCAATGACAATATAATGATCGTTAATCCCTGTTGCTTCACATACACCATAGATAAAATCAGGCCTTTTTGTAGCTACAAGGGAAAATATATTTCCCTTGCATGTAGCTTTCAAACTAACTGCTCAAGACAGTTTTCAGAACAATTGTTCAAAAGTACTTCACAAGACTTCCGGTCCGTTCCCCTGCTTTGAACCCATAGATATCCCTGTTCCTACTCTGTAGGTTAAAGTCGCCTGGTTATTTCCGGGACACTGATCGTAGACTTTCTTTCAGTGGCCTTAAAAACGTCTCGACAGAATCGGGTAGCCTGTAATAACATCCACTATTTAACCTGATTTCACCTCGACCTGCCATACGTGTCCAGATAACTTCACAATCGCATTCAAAGTCTACTTCATTAGGGACAATATTTTTGTCGACTACAATGAACACTCCCCATCCAATGGTATCTGATCTGTCTTTTCGATATACATTCATTGCCACGATAAATACTTCAGAGCCAGTGGTGAATCGTGGCATTTTCTGAAGGGTACCCTGAGAATGACGGATTTCGAAAAAAGGAAAAAATCTTATAACAAAAACTTGTGGAATAGAAACACTACAAAAGTAACATTGTTAGATATTTCTACTAAGATAGAAACTACTACAGAAACTGTAATAAATAAATGGGGACTACTGAAGAATGGAACACAACTCATCGGCTATGAAAAATAACGTCACAGATTACCACAGATGATGCATTTTAAAGGCATACTCGAATGTTGAAAAACGAAGGAAAGTAGTACAGAGAAAACAGATTGTGGACATATACCATCTACCTCCCTATTTCGAACGTAATGTCACATATGTCCCTTTTTTCGCAACAGAAAGTCCTAATATACTATTATTCAGCTGATCTACATAGGTCAAGTGAAGAATGGGATAACAGTGCTACTGAAAGCAAAGTAAATAAATAAAAACGACATACGTAACATTGGTATGGAAGATCACAGTTAGCATATATAATTTGTCTCCTGTATCTGAGACCTGTACAGGTCAACTGAAATACAGGGTACTGATTTTATGTAGTCAATTTTTTCACATTCTAGTATCAGCTGAATAATAGGAATAGCGAATGCGAAAAAAGGCAACAAACGTAAAATTTGTATCCTGTAATTCAGTTGATCCGTATACGATAGTACCTCTACCGAAGGCGAAAAATGCGACAAACGTAAAATTTGTGTCCTGTTCCTTAGTTGACCTATAAAGTAGTTCTAGCGAAGGCGGAAAATGCGAAAAAGGCTAAATTTGTGTCCTATACTTCAGTTGACCTGTATAGGTCACCTGCAGAATAGAGTACTGCTACAAGCGAAAGCGAAAAAAAGCGGCAAACGTAAAATTAGCATCCTGTAATTTAGTTGACCTATATAGGTCAACTGATGATACTAGTACCAGCGAAGACGAAAAAAGTGGCAAACGTAAAATTTATATCCTGTACCTCAGTTGAGGTATATAGTTCAACAAAAGGAAAGGATACAACTTTCGTAGTTCAACTGAGGTACAAGTTGCCAGTGTTACGTATGACGCTTCGTTTAATTTCGCTAGTACTAGTATCCTATTCTTTAGCTTACATAGATAGTACAGGATAAGAATCCATTTCAGGGGAAACAGCAATTAGAACGACTCACTATCAAAGGTATGGTTCAAAATGTGTACACAAATGATTTAAAATTACCACAAGCGACAAAAGGCATACGCACCATCTGTCTCTTAATAACAGATTCATTTATTTTTATTTACAACTTTGACGCTTTGCAACTGAAGATAACCTATTTATTATCTATGGCTCGAAAATAAACAAACTAATATCTGTGTCTAAAACAATGACATCATTGATCAAAACCGACGAGTTGTATCCCATTCTTCAGTTGACCCACACATAAAAATATTAAACAGCTACACATTAATAAAAATATAATACATAGTGACTCACTGTTACACCTTTTTATAAATTAGTTCCATCCTCCTGTCCTTTTTCAGGGCGAAACATACAGAGCCGCCCGGAGTGACCGCACGGTTAGAGGCGCTGTGTCACGGATTGCGCTGCCCTCCCGCCGGAGGTTCGAGTCCTCCCTCGGGCATGGATGTGAGTATTGTTCTTAGCATAACTTAGTTTAAGTTGATTTACATAGTGTGTAAGTCTAGGGACCGACAACCTCAGCAGTTTTGTCCCTTAAGAGTTCACAAATATTTGAACATTCTTGAAACATCCATAACAAGAGATATGGACTCCTACAGTCTTGTTGAAAATTTCTCAGTTCCATTTTGTATAGCAAATATCTCCAAGTCTGACAGTATATCATTTGTCTTTGTGTTGTGAAGGTAAATTTTAACGCGGTTTAATGTACTCACACGTCTTTGGCAAGACGCGGTGTTGCTGGAATTGCAAGAATCAGCGAAAGTAATTTCACACATTCAGGGAACGTTTATTAATCCATTGTTTATAATGGATTTAAGGAGGTCCTGAGGCTTTAGACGTTTATTGTCACTGGCGTAAAAAAAATTAAATTCTCCTTTCAATTTTTGACTGTCAGGTAAAGTATGAACTCGTATTTTACGTAGTTTTTCAACATTATGTATCGGGAAATCGTGTGGGCTAATATGACCAGAGAACTTTTTCTCATTTACAAGCTCCGTAAAATCTGTCTCATGAAATCCCTGATATCTAGTTTCCTACTTTACTACTACTTCATCTACTATTTCGATTGCTAGCCTTCTCGTTTCCTGAATACTTGCTCTCTTTCCTGAAATTTGATTTGAGATGCTCCTTATGAATTTATAAGGCACTTAACTTCCACTATGCATTGCAGAATAATTTCCTCTCAGCTTAATCTTTCAACATCCTTAATGCAGTTTCAATTTTGAGTTTACAGTGTTTTACCTTCACAGTTTCACTCTGCAAGATGTCAGACAAGATACTTGTATGTTGAAAAATCGAATTACACTGTAGAGAAAGATAAGTTTGATCATCCAGTACACAATTTATCCCAATTTCTTGATGTAAAGTATTATCATGCCATACTTCACTGTTTATCACATCATTAAATACTACTTTAATGTCTGTATAGTGAAGAATAATGGTTTGTACAGCGTGTGAGACAACGGGCGAGTTGTGGCGCCCTGGAAATGTTCTATGTTCGGAGTTGAGGCGGCCGCACAGGACGCTCCTCAAAGCCACGGCTCGTTGGAAACGGCGTGATGCCGCACAATAGCTGGACCATGTGGTTGCTGGCTGACCGCGTGGCTGGGAATTCCTTGGTAACATTGCGTCGATGAAAGAGACTTGTACGCTGGTGGTGCCAAAGATGACGGACTTTGTGAAACCTTAATGGCAGAAATTTCACAGTTCGTATAGAAATTAACAGTAGACAGAGGAATCATGACACCTCAAAAACAAACATTTGCATTAGAATTATTTGCACAACGATTCTGATGGTGTAATCAGATGTTCCATATCTTTATTAGTTTAAAGTTTAGCATGTGTCTAAATTGTACGAGTAACACCCAGTAACGAATTTCCAAAATCTAAACGGTTCATTCGATTTCGTACACCGACATGTCTTTAGAAAGCTATCAGTGTAAACCTAAATTGGTATGAATTACAGGCATGTAACTTGAATAGTACATGAGTTATTGGAGGTCAAAGTGGCCGATTACTATCGATCGCGTCAGGCCATAAGTACTCCACAGTTACACAAAAAACTGTGGCAGGATGCTTATAAATATATTAATTCGTCTATGTCTTTGTTTATATCCGATAGATCCTATTCATGAAGAAATTGGTCAAATATGTACTGTTTTTTAGAAAGCACAGAGACATTAGGCTACTGGCCTACCTTTGTTTCTACTCCTTGGATATATGTTTATTTGATTTGTTTACCTATTTAATAATTGTGTTAGAGCGTGTTTATGGTCCTTCCGTAGGAATATTTATTTAATTTCAAGTTATTTAAATATAAATGCAGTATTCCGTACGTGTTTATGTTTGTGAGTGTGCGTTGGCTTGGAGACAGACACTCTAGCCAATCACAGCGACCGTTCCAAAGAGGACACGTGGAGAGACAGCATGGAAGTGGGGGAGGAGCATCGTTTCGTGAGAGGACAAGGCAGTTCTGAACAGTATAGCGGGAGAGGACACGAGAGAGTCCTGGGCAGTACAGCGCGACGGACGGACAGTCGCGGGAAAGACTTGGAGAGCAGCGGTTTGCGCATGGTCGCGAGAGATAGAAACATTTCGTAGTGCCGACTTACGCACTTGTGAGACTTCCGTGGCTTCTGCAGTGAAGATGTAGTATGCGTATAGAAGTGAACATCTCGTGAGCTATGTTGTTGTTCATAACTAATTACGTGAAGTAGGAAGCAATTTTCCCTGTTATTCAACTTATGTTTTATTTAATTGCTGGATCATCGACATCAATAAGTGTTTGCAGTAACAAACGGCTTTCTGAAAGGTTCAAATGGCTCTGAGCACTATGGGACTTAACATCTATGGTCATCAGTCCCTTAGAACTTAGAACTACTTAAACCTAACTAACCTAAGGACGTCACACAACACGCAGCCATCACGAGGCAGAGAAAATCCCTACTTAAACCTAACTAACCTAAGGACGTCACACAACACGCAGCCATCACGAGGCAGAGAAAATCCCTGACCCCGCCGGGGATCGAAACCGGAAAATCGGGCGTGGGAAGCGAGAACGCTACCGTACGACCACGAGATGCGGGCTTCTGAAAGGTACTTCTGCTATCGTACTCATTATTTAAAGTCGTTAAAAATGGTACCTGCAGATTTTATTTAATTGCAATCTTTCATTTATAAATTTCAAGGTTACATTCAAAATTTGCAGTTGCCGAGCGATAGGAATCTTCGACCATTCGTTTCATGTGTATATTCATGTAGTATACATTAGACTCAGAATTATTTGGCTTGTAATGCGGCAACTACATATCCCAGCCCCTAGACAACAAAACCAGCCAAAACTTTTACTATTTCAGCTTTTAGTCAGAGGGTCCGCAATTGAGGGCCCACACCTCACCATCATTTCATTTTTATATTTTGAAAGCCCACAAGCATATGTTTCACACAGACTTCGTAGTTCAAATCCGCTTTCCTTCAGAAGTTCACTTTTTTACTGGAACGGCTCAAAATGCATGAAATCCTGATAGATTTGCCGCAAAAATTGTATTGCGTATATTTTTTCACAAGGATACAGGAGGAATAGGTTGAACTAATACGCGTAGCAGCGGATAAAGAGAGCGTGGGAATACTCTTGCTTCACAATAGAAAGGACACCATAATTTTTCCCTGTCACTGTAGCCATCGTATATTCGCGAGACTAATTTGTTTTTATCAATATTCCAACTGCTCAGCAGTTGTAACGAAACAGTATCTATGCCTTGTGCGCTCCCGTCTTTGGATACGTCATAAGCCCTATGAATCTCTCTTGAATTTCTCCCGATTCGTTATTTGCAAAACGAAAAAGTGAAAATGGAAACGAGCGTATGACATCGTTGGTTTGGAGGCCCAATTGAGGATGTTCGGCCGCCAAATGCAAGTCTCATTCAGTCAACGCCTCATTGGGCGACTTGACACCTCAAAGTGGAAATGCCGTATGGCTAGGGCCTTCCGTCGGGTAGACCGGTCAGACCTGGTGCAAGTCTTTCGAGTTGACGCCACTTCAGCGACTTGTGTGTTGATGGGTATGAAATGGTGATGATAATGACAACACAACACCCGGTCCCTGAGCGGAGAAAAATCTCCGAACATGCCGGGAATCGAATCCGTGCCGTTAGGTATGACAGTCCGTCGCGCTGACCACTCAGCTACCAGGAGCGGACACTGACACCACAGATTCGTCATGATATCGAAGAGCTAACTCTTGGACGCGCTAAAAAGCAGATGGTCGAAATAAGTCTCTTCTTTATACTTCCGTTTCGATCAACCTTCTCTTTATGTTTCAAAGCTTCCAGGCGTATTGCTGCTGAAAGAGCATGGTCAATTCTTACTGTACCAGCTGATTGTATTTAACAGCTGTTGTGATACGTGAAATGGAACATTAATGCTCTTTAGCTTTCGAAACAATATTTTTAAGACACTATACGTCTACTCCCAACTTATGCCGTTTAAAACCATCATTACGTATTCCAAATTCTACACAGTAAACAAAAAAGAGTTTGTTATTTAGGACACTGGCACTTAACCAGGGTTATGAATTGCACCACTGTGTTTGAAAACGTCTTACAATTTTCCATAAGATTTTTTAATATACTTGTCTTCGGCTTTCGTTCTTTCACCAGGCGTTTATCTTCCAAAGAAAGACGCGAGAAACGCAGGGTTTTCAATTAAATAATTCAATGGATGTTGCGATGAAATAAAGGCGTCCATTGCAATTTGAGGTAGTCAGAAATATCATCCGTTAGAATATAATGATTCCAGTATAGTATTACAGAATTTACAGTTTTCCTTTCGGCAACACAATGACAACAAAAATTGACGATGACGTCTCATACGTGATGGGGCACACCGAAGTAAACTTCACTAATCAGTTAATCAGTACCACTGCTTACTACACTTTTATTACAATATTTACGTTCCCGGTTTCACAATAAGCACGTGTAATACTGTTGATATGAAAACCTACAGACACGCTACGGAACTACCGACGTTTGAAATATGAAAGGCTAATAAATTTTAATACAAGGAACAATGACAATACCTAGGCTACTTCCCATCATTTTGCAACAACATCCAATGATGCATTTATATTTATTTTCTATCAATGTCTTTTTGTTTTGTGTGTTTTAAATAAACACTTAAAGCCGCCCGTGTTAGCCGCGCGGTCAGTGGCGCCTCGTCACGGTCCGCGCAACTCCCCCGGTCGGAGGTTCGAGTCCTCCCTCGGGCATGGGTGTGTGTGTGTTGTCCTAAGAGTAAGTCAATTTATGTTAGAAAAGTACTGCGTAAGCCAATGGACCGATGACCTCAGCAGTTTGGTCCCACAAGACCTTCCCACAAATTTCCAAATAAACACGTAAATTAAAATTTAATGGTTTCTCATTCTGCCCGGCTTGGAGCTAGCATGCTAGACGATGCGAAACCCGTTAAGGAAGCGCTGAATGACTTGTCGTTCTACTTATTGTTAGACATGTATCCATCTGCTGGCAAGAAATAGAAACAAATCAAAAGACAGCTTTTAAAAAGCTTTAGAAACCTCAGCCCATCACGCGAAATATACGGGTTTACTGGGCATGCTAGTAACAAGCACGGAATTCCGAGCTGCTGTTGGTTGCAAAGCTTGAGGAGTGATGCATTATACTGGCAGGTAAGTATACGAAGTTCACACGAAAACTATTGAAAACATTTGCGAGGGTACCTGATAATATCGGACTAAATTCAGTGTGGACGAATTATTTTGGAATTCTTTGGGTAGGCACAGAGCCGTGCTCCGCCACTGTTCAAAGCTTTTTATTTCGGGTTTCAGCCTGCTCTCGATCCAGAGAGTAATTTGAGTGCTACAAATATTCTGTAAGAGAGTAAATTCGGGAAATTTGTTAGGGGTACCTCGAAAATTTACTGATAAATTTTTGACAGTCGAATTGTCTGTACTCTGACAGCCGGTGTGGCCGAGCGGTTCTAGGCGCTGCAGTCTGGACCCGCGCGACTGCTACGGTCGCTGGTTCGAATCCTGCCTAGGACATGGATGTGTATGATGTCCTTAGGTTAGTTAGGTTTAAGCAGTTCTAAATTCTAGGGGCCTGATGACCTCAGAAGTTAAGTCCCATAGTGCTCAGAGCCATTTGAACCATTCGTACCTACTGTTGTGGTCACCAGGATGAAATTGTCGCAACTTGTACGGGTTCATGTGCAGGCGTTGTTTCAGAAGACGGCACACCATTGTTTTAAGAAGTAAAAGTTTCTGTTATTGCGTGGGCTCCATGTGACCGCATCTTGGATATGCTCGCATTTTCAACAGACGTGCATGGCCACCTAGTGCTCTTCCCTTTGATTACACAATAAAATTACTACAATTTTATATGCCAGTCATAAACATCCTTGGACAGAGGTGGCTCCTTGCTGAATCGACGGCGGAATGCACGTTGCACTTGAACAATGGGATGACTTCGCGCTTATACCAACATACAAAAGATTAGTCATGCTAGAAACAAACAGCAGCGCAGCCTTGTCAAAAATTTTGAACCTTCCTCTATGCAGTGGCATACGCAATGTGTTTGTATGTTTTATAGTTTGCTTGTAATAAAAAACTGAAATCTGTTCTTTCTTTTGGGTTCAGGCAGTGCTGCACAATGCTCCGCTAGGCTACTCTTTTTTCGAATACCTTTTGTAAAAGCGATCTGCTGTAAACGTAGAAGTTCAAAATTATTGTCCTTGCTGTAACCCCTCCTTATTTTTGGTTTAAAGCCTTTACTTAGTAGTCATTTACAGGTAACAGCGCAATTCGGAAGCTTGTAATGATTCACTGTGACGCAATACGTTAGTTTTTTGCTGTATGTACTTTGTAATAAACCAGCGGGGACCGCGACACAGGTAAATGAAATAATAAGTATTACCTCAAAGCAAACACGTAATCCAGTAACCAAATAAAGAAAATCTTCCTACCAAATGCAAAATTTGAACCTAGAGCCTCACGCGCTATAGCCGTGCACTTACAATTCTGACACTTTTGAATGACATGATACACTTCCCATACACTAAATTTAAAACTGATAGGTTGGGACTGAAATAAAGCCGCCAATATAACATACTCAACATAATGTGCAAACAGGAAAACTCCTTCACCACTACAAACAACGGAAAATGGAACTTAATTCCCGAAGAGTGTTTCACCGTACTTTTTGACTATTTTTTCTCGGATAGAATTACTGTGAATAAAAAGGAGAGCGTCGACATTATCGGTATGCAAAAGCGACCACCTTGAGTTGAGAATTACATCGGCAGAGCTAAAATTTCTTTCAGAAACACAGCTGGAGGCTTCTATACACAATATTTTTCTGGCTATCATCTGAGTCGAAAAATTTTGTCTTTTCTTTTTCCAGTAAGATGCAATATTTTATTCCATTTTGCAGGTTTGATTTAAATATCTATCCAACACATCTGTTGAAGTAAGACCATCATAGGCATCTGCCTACAAAGCAAACATCTTTACTACCTCTGTAGTGGAGTTTTTGTGGAATCTGATGAAAGAATTCCCTCTTCGCAAGTTGTACATTTCTCTTTCATGGTCTAATGTTTTTTACCTGAGTCTAAAAGTACAAAAGCTGTTTAATACATCATTTTGCAAATCCGAACTAACGTGAACACTACTGTGAGCATGAAAGATTATTGAAAATAAAACCCAATGTTCTGCTGTTGAAGGTATTTAAACTATTTTATTCGACTTTAGGCATCCGCCAATGTCGCTCACAGATTTTATCGGGCGATCAGATAAAGTATTGTCATACAGTCTGCTATTCCTTAAGTCAAGGAACATCGATTCTATGAGGCTTACACTCGATTCTGTGATCGACCTTGGTTTCAACTGAGTCTCGTCAGCTCCCTTTGGAGCTAGCCACTGAGGAGCTATTAACATAGAAATAAATGCATTCTACGTCTTGCCTCTGCCATGACGTCACGCCTGTAATCATCAGATGTCATTTTTAAATGATGAAATGGTGGCCAGAGGAAAGTTGCTACCTTATGGCACCTGTGGACAATAAACTTTCCGTATAAGCAAAATTTGAGGTCTTTACGTAAAAGTCCAATTTCATAGTCTTCTCTGACCTGGAGCACCTGACCCAAATACTGTAATAGTGTCATCTTCCATGGCAACAGAAGGTGCAGTGTAGATGATTTCACTAGTTCTAATTCCTTGGACATCTCTTTTGACGGCTTCAAAGACCCTCATGTTTTAAAATCTATAAAATAAACGATAATGTATAAAAATAACAGTAATAGAATAGCATACATACCGTGAGAAGAGAAATTATTCTTTCACCAGCGTGATATCAATTCCTTCATTTTGAGCTATTTCTCCCTTCTCAGAGAGCTTTTCACACAAAGCTGAATACAGGCTTCCTACCGATTCTAACATAATCAGCCACATGTTCCAGCGAATATTGTTGGACTGTTCCAGTTACCTATCAGGAGCATTAAGAACGCGACTTTTACTTGTGTAAGTGACGAGTTCTTTCGCCGCAGTCAAAAGACTATGAACGTATGGACTACTGAGAATACTTCGCTTAAAAGCATTTTGTAGCACTCTATTTAGCATATGGCAGGAACAATTAAATGGTGAATAATCGCGCACTGCAGCGACAATACTGGCACCCTGACCAGTCGTAAAACACATGTCTCAACAATTCTCTTCGAATGTTATCGGCTGTCCTTGGAAAATGGGTTGTAAACAGAACACTAGACCTCAGGGTTGAGTACATATCAGGTAACGGTTTCTTCTTGTGCTGCATGCCCAATTGTCTGTAATTGCCGAGCATTCACCTGTTGTTGTATGAGCACTTATCTCCGGCATAATTACGTCTCTTAGGCTTTTAGCACTTTCTGACAAGTGCCACGACACAGTTGTGGGATGAGGTATAATAACTTTTGCAAATATTCTTCCGTAAGTCGTTCCAGTATTGATTAACATTAGAGAAATATCCAAAAAACCTTCACCTCATGTAGTTCCATACGACCTTAGGTCTCGCGCACACATAGACACTCATTTATCGACAATTATCTCCTGAACAGGTTTAAGAAGTCGTTTCTCATCCACACGAGACCCTTGTACATTAGACATGCATGGATGCCGTGAGTGTGCGAAGTACCATTTGACCCGTTTGCATGAGCATTAATTTCCATGCACAGCGAACTGCAAACAAAATTGACGTTATTCTCATCGGCATCAATTATACGCTTAAATACCGTCCAAATTGAACTTTTAAGATTCGTTCCAGGCTGTGTGGTTCTGTGCTCACTTCTAATCACTTCCTCTTTTCTTGAGATACGCTCCTTCCTCCTTCAGTTTCTGTGCTCATTTACTGTGTTAAGGAAGAAAAATGGAAAAGTCACACAAGTGGACTAAGCACTGCTCTACTTGCCGTTCGTAGACCGCTGCTCGCAAATGCGGTCAGTGCTAGAACCAGCCCGTAGACCGCAGCACACCAGTGATTGGCCACTGGTTGGCGCAATGTGGAGTAGTGCGGCCTCGGCAGGTGGGCTGCGCGCGCGGCGGGTGGGCTGCGACTCTATGCGCGACTCTCATTGTCGATAGCATACCGGTGCTGTTGTCCGGCACTGCTCGGCCCGTGCGGAGACATGATGGGCTCCCTTGGCCCTTTGGGTGTTGTAGTCCTGTACTGTCGCAGCCAGCGGGCCGGTCTCTGAGCACGACCCTCACCTGTCGACTGCTCAGAGTTCATCAGAGCACCTCAAAGTACCACTTACCATATAAAACCTCTGTTACCCTAGAAGATTCTCCAGCCGTCTAGTACATCACTGACCTATCGAGGGGAGTCTTACAGTTCTCTATCCGACAACGCAGGCCCAGAAATCTGCAGCCAAGACCGTCACAGAGTCCACGAAGCCTCTGGCTGAGACACACTCGGAACAAGCCAAAGGACCCCGATCAACTCTGAAAACAATGTTGAAAATTGCGGTCTCAGATTGCACCTGTCTTCAATTCTGTCAGTTGTCCATATGAACTAAGTATGCAATCAGAACCTATGCGACAATAGCAACAACTTCCCGACGAGTGCATCCTGCACGCATATCTGCAGACTATTCCTCCTCCAAATCTTAGATGAGGCCCTCCGGCAGACATACTGAGTTCACATAGGATTTCTTTCCGGAGCTGGGTGCTATTCCCCTAAGGGTCTCCACGAAGCACCTAAAACTGTAACTCTCGATAACTAGCCCCCCCCCCCCCTCCCCCTGTGCTTGCTCGTTCCCTGCGAAGGGAACGGTTACCTGTTCACTCCCGGGGTGAATGGAGGAGGTCAGAAGGAGAGCCTCCACTCTGACGACTCCGCCTAGAGCCGGGCGATCACGTTACCACCTGCCACTCACTCAGTGGTAAGTGTAGATCCAACGTGTCTGCTACACTGGAAGATGTAGAGAGTATTCGAGCCAGTGGAGGTTAAACATCTAACCGCTCCTGATCATGGGCATCAGTTTCGAAAGAGAGGAAAGTATAATCATTTAATATCTGCTACATCGGTAAGCATGTGCCAGCGTGTTGTAATGGTACTTGAATTAAGTAACCATTACGGCACCTCACCTCAACCTCTCGATACCAGCAGTACTCTACTGTGTTTCTGTAAAATAGTTAACATATTTCTGTCACAACATTCAGATGTCATTTCATTAATGTAGAGGTACTTTGATACATCGATATGTTTATATTGCAATGATATTATTCTTATGTGTATTCTTTCTTTTGTCACTATGATCTTTGAAGTACTTGTAACTCTGATTTTTGGACGCGTAAGCTGTTATTAGAAAGTCAAGTCTTGGTCGTGTTTATGGACTGTGAACTTTAACAGTGAGGAAGATATTTTGAAGTATGTTTTATATTGTGAAATGATGTTGCAACAAAAGTAATAAAAAAGAAGTGTAACTTAAATTCGGAGTGCTGATTACTTTTTTACATCACCATTGTCCTAACTTGCAAAAGTTAAATCTTCAAGAATGGTTTGTGAAGCGCATCTATAAAACTTTTGAATATCGCAAAATAACACCTAGGCCTCTTTGCATCCGAGCTTGGAATCATCACTACCTAGATTTTCGACGATTGAGCCATGAGTTCACAACGAGACCAGCGTGGGAAACACGAAAAGATGAGTGCCTAGTTTATCCATTATTTCAAGAAATGACTTTATTAACTGTGCTGTAATGACACTTGCCACATAATATAACTTTGTTGTTGCCCGAAAATGCAATATTTAGCAGCGTGAGCAGCACTACAATAATAATTAATTTTTGATCTTTGTTGTGGTATGGTTGTTAGAGTGTGAACCTAGTATGTTCCAAAACGCCGAGCATAAAAGCGGGATTTCCTGGTGTTCATTCCTCTGGTGCCGTTAGTGATAAGTGTTTTGTTTGGTGTCACCGCCAGACACCAGATTTTCTAGGTGGTAGCCTTTAAATCTGCCGCGGTCCGTTAGTATAGGTTGGACCCGCGTGTCGCCACTATCAGTGATTGCAGACCCAGCGCCGCCACACGGCAGGTCTAGTCTAGAGAGACTCCCTAGCACTCGCCCCAGTTGTACGGCCGACTTTGCTAGCGATGGTTCGCTGTTTACATACGCTCTCATTTGCAGAGACGACAGTTTAGCCTAGCCTTCAGCTACGTCATTTGCTACGACCTAGCAAGGTGCCATATTCATTTACTATAATTACTATCTTCAAGAGTGTATTCTGAACAGATAATATTGTGAATTATCTACCGTCAAGAGAGACGTTCATCATTAATGGATTAAAGTTAAGTATCAAACTAATTACGTCCGCTTTCTGAATTCTCATTCCTTGTCATGTTCCAGACCTCACGTCAGTATAGTTCTTCCCTCTTCACGCCAGCCTGCGTGAGCTAAAACGCGTTCATTTCGGCCTCCACTCGTAACACGGTGTTGGCTCTTCTGCTAACACAAAATTTTGGATAGGACTTTGGGCTAGGGATCATTTGTATTCCAACACAATGATCATCTTAGTGTCATTATCCTACAATACAGGGTCAAAATATGACCTTCACGCACTTCCTCCTGCTTAGGCAAATGGAGGAAATCAGTTGGTTCTTTCTGCATTTAATATGGTCTATAGTAGGCTGTTATGGGCGGTTCCTCGGAAAACAAAAATAAATGGGTTTTTTACTGTAATTTCACCACCACCAGCGGGTAAAAACCCAGAGAGGTTCCCAAGATGGCTATGCGTAGCAAATGGCTGAAAGTTCCACGGTATAATCCTAAAATCCCGATCTCTAGCAACTTCCAAAGCTTTCTTGACACATTTATCCGTTTCGAAGATACAGAGGCTTAGAGTTACCCTACTTCTACACGGAATATCTGGTAGGTGGCTAAATCTAAATAATAAATTACCGCAGCAAGTTTCTTAAATTGTCTAGGCATTTATCTAGACGTGTCCTCGCCCCGCTTTCAATAATCCTTAGCAGTTATCGACAAAAACACAATTTTTTTTGGGTACCAGAAACCATGCACAGAATAACTACAATTTTTACGATGTATTTCCAATATCCCGAGTTCAACAACCTTGAAAATTTTATTGATACTTTTAACCATTTCCTCAGACATAGAGGTTCAAAATTACCCTTCTTGCACATGTAAAACACTCATGTAAAATCTAATGTAAGGTGAAAACTTAGTTTATAAAGTGATGTAGCACGCAGAAATACGCTATAAAGTGTCTTTTTTTTCACGTAAAATACGTTGTAAGGTGTAAAATTAAGTTGACGTTATGTAAATTTCACATGAATAAACTATCTAAATTTTAATGACTAATACATTCCTTTCCATACGAGTTATATGATTTGTTGCAGCAGGAAAAAGAACGGAACCAGTGGAAAAATGCTCGTATCGGAGCAGAAAAAATGCGAATACATATCTGTTTGTTTAAACGACTCTGACTGAAAAGTGTGGGAGCAGCTGCCTCGTTCCACCGTCCTCAGCACCTCTAAAACGTTCCTAAAACTTTGTCATATAAACATGTTTAAACATATTCGAGCATTATATACTGAGACAGAAGAAGGGAATTGCAGTGGCAAAGAGACGGAAAAGTATAAATACTGGTAGATAGTAGACAGTGGTTGTATTAATCAAAGAGCGAAAGAGACAATCAATGTGAGGGAAAGAGACAGACACAGTAGCAACAGAACAGTGCTAGTAAAAGAGTGAAGCAGACAGTTTCGGGAGGGGGGGGGGATGGTAGGAGTAATGTGAATGAGGAAGTGGACGTGGGTGAGGTCCTGTGGCAGTGAGAGACAGAGCGTAAAGGAATGACAGTGACAGCAAGGAACTGAGAGATGGCGACAGAAGAGACAGCATCAGTAGGAAGGAAGGAATGAGATAGAAGCATAAGAGAGAGAGAGAGAGCAAGATGGAGAAAGTACCAATGAGAGGAGACTGTAGTAGTAGTAGGAAAGTACGAAGGGGACTGCGGCTGTGACACAGGCAACTATGACAGAGAGACACAGAGCGGCACTTGTAATGAGTTGGGCTGAATGAGTGATTAAGAAAGGACAAATAGAAGTGGATGGATATGGGCGACTTACAGCGATCGGCTAGTGAGTGTGAGTGTGGTAAAGTTAAGGGAGTTTGTGGGAGTTTGATGTGCGTTACATGTAAAAAGAAGCGCTGATATGTTCGCATGAAAAAATTATTGTGAAAATTCTTAGACATGCTGAGGAAGGTAGAATAAGGCCGTGGGTACACCAATTTTCAGTCGCAGTCTTTTAAATTATCAGAAATGTATTCTCATTTTCTGTGCTCCGATAGGAGCATTTTCCCGCTGGATATCTCTATGAAGTTTGATAAATAACCGACTGATGTTCCATGTTGTAATGGATTCCATTTAAGTAAACGTGATTTGGGCACTATTCTCGGTGCTATGTCATACTTTATTTTGCTGCCCTTCTCCGCATCGCCAGAATTTTATCAGAATCAAGCAAATTCTCTCAATCGTTTGTTGAACATTGATTACACGTTGCTTACTTTCCACTTCAGTATCACCCTCATCAGTTAGTTACATTGCTGGAAACGAAATTTCATGGAGGATTCATCTTTAAGTAGTATCATTAATATCTGCTTTTTGATATGATGGCCTGTCAGACATTAACTATCATATCTTTCTTACCCGTTTGCTAACTGTCATATTTTTATGAGCTTCATACATTTCATATACTGGCACATTCTTCAATGTTGTGCTTTGAATTCAAACGTGTTTTTTTTTTGTCATATATATAAAATTTGTTATTCCAGTCTGATGCTGCGTTGAATATGAATACCAATACAGGCAAGCAGAGTATTAAATACAAAACAAATAAAGAAATTTTGTGATAAGTTCGGTGATATTACAGCTGATCGAGAATTTACACCTTTGTTTTCAACACAAATTTAAGCAACTATTACGTGTTTTCAACAGATAACAACAGTAAATGTTTTGCCTTTTCAATGGCAATTTTAAACTTTCATCCGTTAATGCTATCCGGTACCGGTCTGTTTCTCTGTTCGCGGTTTACATAAAAACGAACACTGCACAGTCATAGCTAAAGTTATCCATACTAAACGAAATTAGGAAAAATGTTGATTATTCAGTCCATTACAAAACATGAATAGTAAAATGCGTCCATATTTTATCGAACGGTTTATAGCTATAACAGTGATTTTCGCAGAATTTTTCATTCCCATTCAGCGGCAGATTCGACGCGTTACCGGACAGTCCGCATTTTAGTCCCTCATAAGAATGGGCAATATAATCAGTATCAGCAATAAAATAAAAGCTTGATCTTGTTAACAGATTAACACGATGTTGTGCTGACGTCGTCCAATATCATTAAAACACTGGAAATATTTTACCGTGAAAATTTAGATACCAGTAATCTTCACAACAGAGCCGCTAGGTAACGGATAAAAAAAAAGAGAGAGAAAAAAACAAAGAAAAAAGACAGAGCGGCAGTGGCGCAAAGCGCTGAGCGAAATATACGGAAGACTCCAGTATCTGGTGCGCAATACTAGATATGAATATTCAGAGGCTCACGGTTTACGGTAGCAACCCGCTGACAAAACACGGACGTCCTCTTCCTCTCTGGTACGAGATTTTCCTAAAAGACTCGAACAGCTAAACGTCTTAATTCTTAAGTGAAATTAGTAGTTATTGTAGTCTTCAGCTCGATGAGTTTTTCGATGCAGTTCTTTGTGTCTGCTTGTTAACAGTGCCAGATATTACAAGCCACAACCGTGCCTATACAAAGTTTAAAGCATGGAACCAAAAGACCCAACAGAACTTATCATTGCGGATTTATCTCGATCAATACCTGTGTTTTACGGAGGATTTTCATATACCTTCGTAATTTTAAATCTGTAAAGCTGTATTTCAGAAAAAAGGCAAAAGCCTAAGTCAAAACAGGTAAACCGTGGAAAGACAGTTTCGTTCGCATAGTAAAGCCAAAGATTACCCAGTCAGATAATGGTACCTGGTTCATAGACAACAAGTTTGACAAACATTAGAAACTCGCCAATTTCAGAATATCAAAGTCTCTCCTTGCTTTCCACATGGAAGACGCAGCCAAAGGATTATGAAGGAAAAATTGTGTAGAACATATTATACCAAGAGGTACACATCTTGCGCTAATTAATAACTCCTTTCGAAGGAATCATTAACAAGTTGTGGCATGAGGCTCTTGGATTCACTCCCTGTGAATGAATGTTTTTGAGAGGCCAGCAAACATCATTCCAAGTTAGTCCTTGTTAAGACTAAAGAGAAACCATGGACGATTACAGTTGAAATAAAAAAATACATGTAGTTAGTGTCATTTTATCGTGGAAATCTCTCCTCATCTTAATGCTTATAAACTTATACACCCCAACTCAAAAAACTCTGAAGTACGAGAAACGTAGTTGATTTGAAACCTTATTTCTGTTAATCTGGAAGCTAACGAGTAGAGTCGTGAAACTATAGTAGGCTGCTGTAGACTACCTACCATAAGTGAACGTAGACTACGGTAGTTTTCTTACTACACTATTAGCCATTAAAATTGCTACACCAAGAAGAAATGCAGGTGATAAACAGGTATCCATTGAATCAATGTACTATACTAGAAATGACATATGTTTACATTGGCACGCAGTTTTGGTACATAGATCATGAGAAATCACTACCCAGAACAACCACCTCTGGCCGTAATAACGGCCTTGATACGCTTGGGCATTGAGTCAAACAGAGCTTGGATGGCGTGTACAGGTACAGCTGCCCATGCAGCTTCAACACGATACCACAGTTCATCAAGAGTAGTGACTGGCGTATTGTGACGAGCCAGTTGTTCAGCCACCATTGACCAGAAGTTTTCGATTGGTGAGAGATCTGGAGAATGTGTTGGCCAGGGCAGCAGTCGAACATTTTCTGTATCCAGAAAAGCCCGTACAGGACCTGCAACATGTGGTCGTGCATTATCCGGCTGAAATGTAGGGTTTCTCATCGAATGAAGGGTAGAGCCACGGGTCGTAACACATCTGAAATGTAACGTCCACCGTTCAAAGTGCAGTCAATGCGAACAAGAGGTGACCGAGACGTGTAACCCCATACCATCACGCCGGGCGATACGCCAGCATGACGAATACACGCTTCCAATGTTCGTTCACCGCGATGTCGCCAAACACGAATGCGACCATCATGATGCTGCAAACAGAACCTGGATTCATCAGAAAAAATGAAGTTTTGCCATTCGTGCACCCAGGTTCGTCGTTGAGTACACCATCGCAGCCGCGCCTGTCTGTGATGCAGCGTTAAGGGTAATCGCAGCCATGGTTTCTGAGCCGATAGTCCATGCTGCTGCAAACGTCGTCGAACTGTACGTGCACATGGTTGTTGTCTTGCAAATCTGTTGACTCAGGGATCGAGACGTGGCTGCACGATCCGTTATAGCCATGCGGATAAGATGCCTGTCATCTCGACTACTAGTGATACGAAGCCGTTGGGATCCAGCACGGCGTTCCGTATTACCCTCCTGAACCCACCGATTCCATATTCAGCTAACAGTAATTGGATCTCGACCAAAGCGAGCAGCAATGCCGCTATACGATAAACTGCAATCGCGGTAGGCTACAATCCCACCACTATCAAAGTCGGAAATTTGATGGTACCCATTTCTCCTCCTAACACGAGGACCACAACAATGTTTCACCAAACAACGACGGTCAACTGTTGTTTGTGTATGAGAAATCGGTTGGAAACTTTCCTCGTGTCAGCACGTTGTTGGTGTCGCCACCGGCGCCAACCTTGTGTGAATGCTCTGCAAAGCTAATCGTTTGTATATCACAGCATCTTTCTCCTGTCGGTTAAATTTCTCGTCTGTAGCACGTTATCTTCGTGGTGTAGCAATTTTAATGGCCAGTAGTGTAGCCTTGTTCACTTTGTCAACGGCAGTGGTATCAGCGGTTCCCGATGTATCACCGAAGTTAAGCGCTGGCGGGCTTAGCTAACCCTTGGATGGGTGACCATGCGGGTCTTCTGAGCCCTACTGGTAAGCCGCGCGGTTTGAGTCCCCATCTCACGACTTGCGCAGCCCCTCCCGCCGGAAGTTCGAGTCCTTCCTCGGGCATGGGTGTGTGTGTGTTGTTCTTAGCATAAGTTAGTTTAGGTAGTGTGCAATTCTAGGAACCAATTACCTCAGTAGTCTGCTCCCTTACGAATACACACACACATTTGAACATTTCTACTGGGAAGCTGGGTGTTCTCAGTCCTTGTGAGGACAATTGAGGATCTACCTGATTGAGAAGTAGCGGTTCCGGTCACGAAAGTTGATAACGGCCGGGAGAGCGGTGTGCTGACCGCATTTCCCTCCATATTCGCATGCAGTGACGCCTTTCGGCTGAGGATGACAAGGAGGTCGGTATATAGCATTGGGTCTTTCGAAGCATGTTGGAACGGGCTTTGGTCAGTTACGGTCGTTCTCTGTTACCTGTAAGTTCGCTCGGTTGCAAACCAGTCGGGGCCGGCCGGAGTGGCCGAGCGGTTCTAGGCGCTACAGTCTGGAACCCCGTGACCGCTACGGTCGCAGGTTCGTATCCTGCCTCGGGCATGGATGTATGGGAAGTCCTTAGGTTATTTAGGTTTAAGTAGTTCTAAGTCTAGGGTATTGATGACCTCAGATGTTAAGTCCAATAGTGCTTAGAGCCATTTGAACCATTTTTGTAACGTGAAACAGAGACTTGTTGTAGTAAAAATAAAGAAAAGTACCGATTTACTATATAGCTCTAAAAAGTCAGTTTCCCCAACAAAACAAATCACAACGGAAACAAAATTATATCAAATATCTCTTCAATACCTCGTCGAACTTAAATAAAATATGTTTCTGTTATTCAAAAACAACTTTATCATTTACCAATAATCACAGGAAACTCTTATCTTTGATTGTAATGAGGAGCGTTCTATTGAGTACAAAATAACGACGGTAGTTATATGTTTTTATGTTTGCTCATGCAAACTGTACACACATCAGAAATAATTCGTTTGGTTTCATAAAAGCACAAAAGGTATGCAAACAACTAGCTTCCATTACTTACAAAATGCAGTTTATGTTGTGTAAGGATATAAAGTACAAAATGTGTTAACACTGAATGATCTGTGGTTCTAATTATGTGTAAAACAAACAATCGAACATACAAAACAAAACAGAAAAAGAAAGAGTAATCGTCAGTTCCCAATTTCTCTCTTACACATACATTTATGTTTCTTTCTCTACCACTGTTACAAATACTACCGGAATCCTGCCATTTACTTAGCCACCTAGGTAATGTAGCAGAAGTGTCTTACCGTAGTTTTGATAGAGCGCAACTCTACTAATGAGCAATGAAAAAGCACTGCTGTCTCAATTGCTTCGAGAATATAAACTGAGCTGCTAGCAGTGAAGGCGACGGTAGAATAACGAGTGAGCTTTGTAGCTTGTAACTAAATACAGATAAAAGAATAACAATAACGAATGCTCCGTAGCTGCTTAATTGTATACCAGAATAATTTAATAGGTTTTATATAAAACATAAACAACACAGGAGTGATTAATACTTACGTTATGTTCTAAAGGTAATTGCGGCCATGTTCCGTTAGCTGCAATAAGGGATAAGAATGTAAAAAGTTTTCAGTATGTAAAATTTGATCGTAGTTACGTAATGATGCTTTGTACATTGGTGTTAATAGAACAAGGAGTACTGTGTAGAACATTTAGGACCTCTTTTACATTTGTAATTATGTGTTATGCATTAGTTTGTTGATTAATGCTTTGGTGTGCATTACACTGACTTATACAGTGATCTGTTATCTGTATGACTGTTCAGAGGTCAGGTGGAGGATGTGGGCCAGCGAAGGGCGTGCTGAAACGTATCCGTCTGGACCCTGCAGGGTTGGCATTCTGGGTGCTTGTGTGTGAGAGCGTTTCCCGCGCTGCTGCTCATACTTAGGTGATCGTCACTGAACTACTGGGTGGCAGAGAGAGAGAGAGAGAGAGAGAGAGAGAGAGAGAGAGAGAGAGAGAGAGAGAGAGATCGCCAGCAGGACACATGTCGTTACGTTTTCTCGTATGTTTTCATGATCTGGGTGATTTAAGTGCTGCTTGGCTATATCTCATTGCCCTTTTTAATATAGTGAAATTAACAGTTCCTGTGTAAATTATCCTGCCTCTGAGTGTGTCGTGTGCCTGTTCTTTGGGAGGAATCTTGATAGCGGAGAGCGACTCAGTCTATCACAAGTTTAGTCGTATCATTTAAACACTGGTTCGTTTTTGAAATTTTAGCATGCTTGTTGCTCCTTGACAGAGGACGGATTCATTTATGGTAGATTACTCGTTGAAATTCCTTGATCCTGCCTTATTGCATCCTGTAACTTTTGAAGTTGGCCTGTTACATTAAAATTGTCTGAAACTGCTGACCTTCTACTTCAGACAGACAATTTTGGAGGAGCTGTTGAATATTTCAAGGTGTTTTGTAACTATCAATTGTATTTCTTGCAGAGAAGTCAAACACTTCTCATGTTATCCATCTGCTTTCCCAACAAAGCTTGATTCGAGTCAGCAGTTTTCGATTTCAAAAGGTTCTAAATTGTTTTCCCTTATTTAGATACCTGTTCTTTCACAGCAGTAGTTTCGCTGCATATACCAGATACTGATTCTGACATCTTAAGTAGCAAGTATGACACACCATTTACGACTTGCTGCAGCACTTTCTGCGTTGTGGGGTGGAATGGCGACGTCGTGAGTTGTGGTGGCTGTAGTGGCGGACCTGCAGCCTGCACAGCTGTTACGCTTCGGCTAACTACTTGCCTGGGGCGCCGTAAGCAGTTGTGCAGAACTGTGGGTCACCTACCCGCTAATGGCGGAGTCTGTGACGGCGTACAAGGTGCCTTTCGTGAAACGCCCCGAGTTTCTTTTCTAAAATTATTAATTTGGAATTGCTTGGATGTCTGTCAGAAAAACGTAGCCAAGAAGCGTGCTTACATCTGTGTGAGGTACTTCCAGGTGGGATTGGAGTGATGGGATTAAATGAACATAAATTACGAGGTCTTCAGTACCTCCAACATATATGAGTTAAGCTAGCAAGAATCCTCAGGGCGGAAGAGCACAGAAGACAAGTCCTGATGAACCAGACGTTAACTGGTAATCAGTAAAACCAAGAGGCAGAAGCATGTATAAGTGAGAGAGAAGTAATTTGATGAAGATGGGTGAGTTTCTGCACCCGGAAAGTAGCTGGAGCCCTTGAGGACATGTTATGCATCGAGAGACGCACCCTCTGTATCAGACCAGTGTTTCGTAACCCTCCATTACAACAAGAAAACTATTAATGCACACAGGCTGATAAAATCTGAGGTAAGAGAATAACGGCGACGAAACAGCAAACGAACAAATAATGTAAGAGAATCAGAACAATTAAAAAGATGACGACGGGCAGGTGCCATATCGGACTGCCAAGAAAAAGGCAGCCATGAGACCCAGGGTTGGAGCAGCAACGTGTCACCTCTCCAATCCCCTACCTCACAGAGAAGAGTAGAAACCACCCTCCCGGGTAAAACGTAAAACCACATCATCCACTTTGGGTTCGTTCCCTGGCACCAGAGGAAATGTGTCGACAAGTTTAAGGTTTCGACGTATGGTGGCTAAACTGGGGCCAAATGTCCAGTTCCGGTGCCCATATCTCCTAAGTCGGCTTCCTGGTTGCGAATTGGCCAACCAGTCAAGAGGTTCGTTCCCAGGAATCCCAACGTCAACTGGGGCTCAGATAAAGACAACCGACTGTACAGACTGATGGAGGTCAGAAAGGCGATACTGGATTGTCACAGCCATTGGGTGTCGAGGGTGGCACTGGTCGACAGCCTGAAGACTACCTAGGTGGTCACTGTGGATTAAGAACGTCTCGCACATGCAAGGAAAAAAAATGGTTCACATGGCTCTGAGCACTATGGGACTTAACATTTATGGTCATCAGTCCCCTACAACTTAGAACTACTTAAACCTAACTAACCTAAGGACAGCACACAACACCCAGTCATCACGAGGCAGAGAATATCTATCCCTGACACCGCCGGGAACCGAACCCGGGAACCCGGGCGTGGGAACATGCAAGAAAATGTGTGTCGCTAGGTCGATGGCCCCTAATTCTGCAGTGAATACACTGTATCCGTTTGGCACACAGCATAGTCCACTGCACCTTGAATGTATAAAGGCAAAACCGGTTTGCCCGTTGACCATAGAGCCGTCAGTGTATACCACTTCGGATATGCATTAAAGACAGCCAGGAACAGGTGGCGACAAACCATGGGGTCAACATAGTTTTTCAGCCCAAAAGATGGGTCGAGAGAGACCCGAGGACGGGCTATAAACGATTGCTACCTGACAAGAGGCGCCTCGCCGGTCGGGAAGTTGAAGATCAGAGCAGCGACACTGTATGCGAACTGTGACCGTGACTCCAGTCCGTGACTGCTTTTGTGGGAGGCGCATCTCCCTATCAGGAAACACGACACGGTAATTCGGATGCTCAGAGTGCAGTGAATGTGTGTCGCATAGTAGAGCAGCAGCTTTTGGCGAGTGATCTGTAGTGGAGGAACTGTAGCGTATGTGAGTAGACTGTTTCTGCTGCCCATGAGTCGACTGTCGACCATCCCAAGAGGGGCTGTGGAGCAGGCAGCGAGCTCACACACATCGTGGCACTGACCAGTATCCGGCTTGCAAGCCAAACAGATTCTAGCCTGATATCTTTCAAACTATAGTAGAATACGTTTCTAGTTCTGTTCAATCCCGAAATGTATGTTCTAGCCATAACTGGGAGTCCATGGAATAAATGTTTGAAGAGTTTCTAATAGCCGCCGATTAGATTACAATATGTAGGCCAATACTCTTCGTTATGGAATTTATAGTAAGCAAATCTTCAAGCATTTTCAATATATCAGAGAAACAAACTACGCTGAACACACATTGACAGAAAACAAATCGCAACAAGAAGGAGTTGGAAAGTTGCTAAGCCTGCTTCTACATCTGAAAGATGATGTATGTTCCAGTTTTACGCCATTCGCGTAGGATTAGCGCTAGTAGCGGTACTAGGACGATGAAAATTTGGTTTGCTTTAAATCATGCTGTAATGGTCGTGAGCGTTAGTTACTTTTGAAATTGGACGTGGTGAGTTGATATAAGTCGAGCATGTCTTTAAGGCGACAAAGACACCATTATCAATACCTCACTGATTTGGAACGAGGTCATGTAATGATGCTACTAGAAGTTGGATGTTCCTTCCGCGATACTGCAGAAACATCTGGCATGAGTGTAGCCACAGTACGTGGTTGCTGGCGGCGGTAGTCACAAGAATATACGGTCGCGTGAAGACCGGGCTCCAGACGGCCACGTGGCACTACCGAGAGGAAAGTCAATCGTGATCAGTGTATGGCTCTAGCGCTTCGTACTGCATCTGCAGGAGCGATTTTAGCAGCAGTTGGCACCACAGTGACACAAGGAAATATTAAAAATCGGTTACTTCAGGGGCAGTTCCGAGCCAGACGCTCCGTATCGTGCATGCCACTGACCACAAAACACTGCCATTTGCGACTTCAGTGGTGTCAAGCGAGAGCTCATTAGAGGACACGATGGAGGACTGTTGTGGTTTCTGATGAAAAGTGGTTCTGCCTCGGTGCCAGTGACGACCTTGTGTTGGTTAGAAGGTGGCCAGATGAGAGCCTGCAACCAGCCTGTGTGCGTGCTACACACTCTGGACTTACATATGGAGTGATGGTCTGATACCCGATTTCGTGTGACTGCAGAGGCACTCTCGTAGTTATCCTACGCATTCTGACAGCAAATCTGTACGTCAGTCTGGTGATTCGGCCTGTTATATTGCCATTCATTAACGGCACTCTAGAGGGTGTTTTTCAACAGGATAACACTCGCCCTCATACTGGTGTTGTGGCCCAACATGCTCTAAGGAGTGTTGACATGTTGCCTTGGTCTGTTTGATCATCCGATCTATCTTCATTTGAGGATATGTGGGACATCATCGGACCACAACTCTAGCGTTGTCCACCAACAGCATTAACTGTCCCTGTATTGATCGTCCGAGCGCTGCAGGCATGGAACTCCATCCCACACACTGACATCGGCCACCAGTTCAATACAATACATGGCCGTTTTCATGTTTGCATGCAACATTGTGGCCATTACAGCGCTTATTAATATACCAATATTACACATTTGCAACGGCTTATCTCGTGCTTACATTAACCTGTGATGTTGTCATGTTAATCGCTGAAGTACGTTACCTACACTTACGTATTCCTGAAATTTCATTGCTCTACATTAATTTTGTTTTTGTGTTACGGTTTGTTTTTCGTCAGTGTATTACCGCGAGTTGCCCTACGTCCCTTGAGGATCAGCGCTGACAAGCATGCTGCGAGTTACAGGTTCGAGTCCTACTACTAGCAAATATTTGTTACTTAGTGTTTATTATTTTTGGAAAGTTCTCCAAATTCCTAATATTTGTAACGTTAGCATATTCTTGAATATGGCAGCATTCTTTCAGTTCTGATTCGGTTATACATTGTTATCTGTCATAGAACTGTACTCTTCGTCAGCAGCTCGTGGTCTTGTGTTTGACGTTTCTGACCTTCGATCGCAGAACTCCACGTTCGATTTCAGGCCGGATCGGGGAATTTCTGCGCTCCAGATCGGGTGTATGTGTTGCCGTCATCATCATCTCATCACCATCAACGGCAAAGTCTCCGAAGTGGCGTCAAATAAAAGACCAAAGCCCCCAGAAAGGAACTTCCGACCAAAAATGCCATACACACATTTTATTAAATGTTTTAATTTTGTGCTAGGTGTTGTACTTCACTGATTATCTTGTTTTGGGCTTCGACTTGATTGTAGTTAAAGATGTGGCAATATTTAGAAAAGCACAAATAGTCTAATTCCCTCTTTATTGAGGTGGTTCCTCAACGATATGGTAAAAGTTCGTCTTCTTTATACACATTACACATAGGACTAAAAAAAAAAAATACACCGAAGGAGAAGGGGTTGCAGCTAGTAAAACCTTAAACTCTATATTATTAGCAGTGTAATATTTCCGGCTTTGCAGCCATGATAATCTTAGAGCAGTTGAGAAGGCAGCAGTGGGAATGTGACGTAATGTGGTGTGAGGTACCGAAGACCGGTGATTTTGTCGGTACGGTCATCGTGAGGAAGACCGCTTAAATTGTGCTCCTTCTCCACGAATGGCTGCTGCGTTCGGAAGTTGTGAGCCAAAATTGTAAGCTTCTGTTATTAATATTAGACACAGTGAATGGCGTGTATACTTATATTCCAGATTAAAGTATCTTTCAGTAACGTGCTATCATTTCATTATTTCACAACTATTAATAACCAGCAGAGTAATAAACAACTGCTAAATGAAAAGGCAAATGAAGCACTTCGGAGATCTTCGGATCGCGCCTAACTTGGATGGCGGGCGAAGTGGTTCCAGAGTTCGTTCGCCACTGACGGAGGACAGACATATTGTGTGCCGCAGTATCAGTTAATACTTAATTTGCAATGTCTACTTTGTAAATAGGAGAGCTGCTGCAGCAGTGTCGGAGGACAGACATATTGTCTGCAGCAATCGGCATCAGTTAAGGCTTTATTAGCAAACTCTGTTCGTATGGATATGTAGCTGAGGACAGTGTAATAGTATTTACGGAAATACATTGTTAATTATTTTGTTGGAGAATAGAAATTATTTGCGACCGTAAATTGGTTTCTAATGGTACAGTTTCTCGTGTTCTGATAATAAAAAGCGATTACCATCCCGTACAAAATCTTTGAAAATTTAATTATTCACATAATATCACTTCGTCGCTAAGAGTTTCTTACAGACTCAAGATAACGGATTCACGGCCTTCGTGCTGTTTTCTGCGCAGGGCACAACAACTATAGAATACTGCAGGTTAGCGAACATTAATTAGAACTTATATTTTTCACTGAGGGCGGTGGAAGCAAATAGGCACCTCGCATGTACTGCAATCTTATTATAAATGAGATCGGCGACACGTCATCAGTGGTAACACAGAGGAGGCATGAAGGAGAGAAATTGTTGAGGGAAGGGGTTTATCATACGTACGTATATACACCCTCCCTCTCTCCCTGTATCATATTTAACTAGCCGTAGCAGGTACGATTTTAATAGTTTCTTTTGACAGTATATGTTCGTCAATAACAGACATCATTCTGGACGCTAAGAAATGACTGCGTTCTCATGTTTACATTTGTCGGCATTCAGTCATATGGCATTTGGTAGAACCACGCCACCTTCTTTGTGTGAAATTTACATTATCCTTTCCTGCAGAACTAGCCGGATGTTTGCATAGGAGAACGGGAGATAAGTTCGCAGATAGTCCGCAGAGCAGACACTGCGATTTGCGGGAGAAATGAGAATCGATTTGCGGTTTTCCAAATACGGGCTGCGCGGAGTAATTAGCACGGTGTGATCCGTTAACGAACATCGCTTATTGCCTGATTGAGCTGTCTTGTTACCTGCCACGGCCTAACGGTTCTGCCGGTTCCGTTCAGAATGAGTGTCGTTAGCGCTTGTCGTGACGATATAGCACCGCATTAAGCAACTGGATTGGCTTTAGGTTAGCTAGTTTCTACTTATTTGTGCTGCAACATTTTTCTCCTTATTTGTGCTGCGACATTTTAACATACTGTGCAGGTATCTGATTTAGAGAAGTTACTACATTTTATAATGTTCACAATACTGGCAAAGACACACGAATTTCACTAGTCCTAAGTATGACAGATTTAAGGGTGCGCCGGTGATTTAAAGGGTTAAGCATGATAGATTTAAAACAAGACACGGGTTTAAATACATTCAATAACGGGTTAAATTGGGACAGTTGTATTTATTGGAGAAACTATACTTCCTGTGAGTCTATACTCTACATATCTTGGGTAGAATTTACAGTTAGTACGTGAGGAAATTACCTAACTCCAAACTCATTGCCAAATGTCTTGTATCTTATATTCCAGATAGTAAAACGGCATTTCAAATGGAAGAGATAATTAAAGTAAACCAAAATTAATAAAACTTCAAATAAATACAGTGCTTTGGCAGAGCTGTCATTTATCCTCAGGCGATTCATGTGAAAGAGCTTCCGACGTGAATATGGCCTCACGACGTGAATTAACAGACTTTCAACGCTAAAACGTTGTTGGAGCTAGACACATGGGACAATTTCCGAAATCGCTAGGGAATTCAGTAATTAGAGATCCACAGCATATCGAGAATACCAAATTTCAGGCACTACCTCTCACAACAGGCAACGTAGTGGCCGACAGCCTTCACTTAACGACCGAGAGCAGCGGCGTTTGCGTAGAGTTGTCAGTGCTAACAGAAAAGCAACCCTGCATGAAATAACTACAGAAATCAACGTGAGATGTACGACGAACGCAACTGTTCGGACAGTGGGACGACTTTGGTGTTAATACTCTATGGCTGCAGACGGCCGACGCCAGTGTCTTTTCCTGCACGAGATGGTTTCCAGCGCCAGTCCTGCGCTCGTCACCATATTGGTTGGAACCTACACTACTGAAAATCGTGGCCTTGTCAGATGAGTCCCGATTTCAGTCGGTAATAGCTGATGGTAGGATTCGAGTGCGGCGCAGACCTCATGAAACCAGCACCCAAGTTTTCAACAAGGTACTACGCAGGCTGTTGGCAGGTCCATAGTGTTTTGGGCTGCGTTTACATGGAATGGACTGGATTCTCTGGTCAAACTGAACCGATCATTGACTGTAAATGGCTATGTTCGCCTATCCGGAGACCATTTTCAGCAATTTATTGACTTCATGTTCCCAAACAACGACGGAATTTTTATGAATGACAATGCACCGTGTCACGGTTGTTAGCAATTGGTTTGAAGAAAATTCTGGACAATACTAGAGCATTATTTGGCCACCCAGATCACTCAGCGTTAATTCCATCGAACATTCACAGGACATAATCCAGAGGTCAGTTCTTGTACAAAATCCGGCACCGTCAACACTTTCGCAGCTATGAACGGCTATAGAGGCAGCACGACTCAATATTTTTGCCGGGGACTTCCAACGACTTCTTGAGTCTATGTCGCGTCGAGCTGCTACTCTATTGATACGTAATCAGCATGGTTTCAGAAAACATGGTTCTTGTGCAACGCAGCTAGCTCTTTATTCGCACGAAGTAATGGCCGTTATCGACAGGGGATCTCAAGTTGATTCCGTATTTCTAGATTGCCGGAAAGCTTTTGACACCGTTCCTCACAAGCGACTTCTAATCAAGCTGCGTGCCTATGGGGTATCGACTCAGTAGCGCTACTAGATTCGTGATTTACTGTCAGGAAGGTCGCATTTCGTAGTAATAGACGGAAAATCATCGAGTAAAACTGAAGTGACATCAGGTGTTCCCCAGGGAAGCGTCCTGGCACCTCTGCTGTTCCTGATCTATATAAATGACCTGGGTGACAATCTGAGCAGTTCTCTTAGGTTGTTCGCAGATGGTGCTGTAATTTACCGTCTAGTAAGGTCATCTGAAGACCAGTATCAGTTGCCAAGCGATTTAGAAAAGATTCATGTATGGTGTGGCAGGTGGCAGTTGACTCTATATAACAAAAAGTGTGAGGTGATCCACATGAGTTCCAAAAGAAATCCGTTGTAATTCGATTACTCGATAAATAGTACAATTATCCAGGCTGTCAATTCAACTAAGTACCTGGGTGTTAAAATTACGAACCACTTCAGTTGGAAAGACCACATAGATAATATTGTGGGGAAGGTGAGCCAAAGGTTGCGTTTCATTGGCAGGACACTTAAAAGATGCAACAAGTCCACTAAAGAGACAGCTTACACTACACTCGTTCGCCTCTGTTAGAATATTGTCGCACGGTGTGGGATCCTTACCAAGTGGGATTGACGGAGAACGTCGAAAGGGTGAAAAAAGGCAGCTCGTTTTGTATTATCGCGTAATAGGGGAGAGAGTGTGGCAGATATGATACGCGAGTTGGGATGGAAGTCATTAAAGCGAAGACGTTTTTCGTGGCGGCGAGATCTATTTACGAAATTTCAGTCACCAACTTTCTCTTCCGAATGCAAAAATATTTTGTTGAGCCCAACCTACGTAGGTAGGAATGATCACCAAAATAAAATAAGAGAAATCAGAGCTCCAACATAAAGGTTTAGGTGTTCGTTTTTCCCGCGCGCTGTTCGGGAGTGGAATGGTAGAGAGACAGTATGATTGTGGTTCGATGAACCCTCTGCCAAGCACTTAAATGTGAATTGCAGATTAATCATGTATATGTAGATGTAGATGTACTCCGGGAAAAAGAAGGCGGGACATGATGTTATGAGGTATCGCATGACTTTTGTCCCCTCACTGTATTGCTTAGAACATGGAAGTTACTGTCACGTAAGTGTTTCTCTGTCGTCCGCCTTTCCATTTTGAACTTAAAAATGGCTGTACTTTTAAGAGCTAACTATCGGTGTTGCTAGATCATGAAGTACTTCTAGCGCAATAACATTTACCTTCAGGAAGATGGTGCTGTGTATGTCGTTGGTATGCTTGCGATATTGGTGTGAAATTTTCTCACCTGCCATCTTATTTCAGGCAGAAAGAACATTTTACTGCCTATGTCGTAGATAGCATCCGAGAAATATTAGAAAACTAACTTTTGCCCTCCACTATGTTTTTTCATGTACAGGGTGTTTCAAAAATGACCGGTATATTTGAAACGGCCATAAAAACTAAACGAGCAGCGATATAAATACACCGTTTGTTGCAATATGCTTGGGACAACAGTACATTTTCAGGCTGACAAACTTTCGAAATTACAGTAGTTACAATTTTAAACAACACATGGCGCTGCAAGTGATGTGAAAGATATAGAAGACAACGCAGTCTGTGGGTGCGCCATTCTGTACGTCGTCTTTCTGCTGTAAGCGTGTGCTGTTCACAACGTGCAGTTGTGCTGTGGACAACATGGTTTATTCCTTAGAACAGAGGATTTTTCTCGTGTTGGAATTCCACCGCCTAGAACACAGTGTTGTTGCAACAAGACGAAGTTTTCAACGGAGGTTTAATGTAACCAAAGGACCGAAAAGCGATACAATAAAGGATCTGTTTGAAAAATTTCAACGGACTGGGAACGTGACGGATGAACGTGCAGGAAAGGTAGGGCGACCGCGCTCGGCAACCACAGAGGGCAACGCGCAGCTAGTGCAGCAGGTGATCCAACAGCGGCCTCGGGTTTCCGTTCGCCGTGTTGCAGCTGCGGTCCAAATGACGCCAACGTCCACGTATCGTCTCATGCGCCAGATTTTACACCTCTATCCAAACAAAATTCAAACGCGGCAACCCCTTAGCGCCACTACCATTGCTGCACAAGAGACATTCGCTAACGATATAGTGCACAGGATTGATGACGGCGATATGCATGTGGGCAGCATTTGGTTTACTGACGAAGCTTATTTTTACCTGGGCGGCTTCGTCAATAAACAGAACTGGCGCATATGGGGAACCGAAAAGCCCATGTTGCAGTCCCATCGTCCCTGCATCCTCAAAAAGTACTGGTCTGGGCCGCCATTTCTTCCAAAGGAATCATTGGCCCACTTTTCAGATCCGAAACGATTACTGCATCACGCTATCTGGACATTCTTCGTGAATTTGTGGCGGTACAAACTGCCTTAGACGACACTGCGAACACCTCGTTGTTTATGCAAGATGGTGCCCGGCCACATCGCACGGCCAACGTCTTTAATTTCCTGAAGGAATATTTCGATGATCGTGTGATTGCTTTGGGCTATCCGAAACATACAGGAGGCGGCGTGGATTGGCCTCCCTATTCGCCAGACATGAACCCCTGTGACTTCTTTCTGTGGGGACACTTGAAAGACCAGGTGTACCGCCAGAATCCAGAAACAATTGAACAGCTGAAGCAGTACATCTCATCTGCATGTGAAGCCATTCCACCAGACACGTTGTCAAAGGTTTCGGGTAATTTCAATCAGAGACTACGCCATATTATTGCTACGCATGGTGGATATGTGGAAAATATCGTACTATAGTGTTTCCCAGACCGCAGCGCCATCTGTTGTTGACAATTGTAACTACTGTAATTTCGAAAGTTTGTCTGCCTGCAAATGTACTGTTGTCCCAAGCATATTGCAACGAACGGTGTATTTCTATAGCTGCTCGTTTAGTTTGTATTGCCGTTTCAAATATACCGGTCATTTTTGAAACACCCTGTATTTGATCTATGCCGAAGAACTTCCTGCTCGTATTGGTATTCAACGTTCAGTTGGTCTCATCCAAATACATGACGGGAAGGTTGCTTAGAACTGGGAACTATCTATCTCCTATATTACGTCTCGATTGTGTCTGCAGTATTCTAACTAAGAAGGCCCCTGTGACGAACAGCGACCAGGGAATACGTTTGTCAATATCTTAAACTGTGACAGCTTTAGATGGAACGGCAGACTGTAGCATGAATAACGCCTTGGACAGTTCTGTAGACGAGATTCACTCGTCAGTGAAGAAGAATTACGTTCAACCAATTTCCTCTAAAGCTCTGTTTGTGACTGCCTCTTCTCTATTATCATAGGCTGTGACGAAACCATACATGTAGTAGTATATGAACGTACCAGACTCGCTCTAAGTGGCTGATGAAGTTTCGCTTCGGTTTTTCCGTTTTCAGTTCATGTTTTACGGATTTTCCACAAACTGTCGCTTGACCTCTTCACTGCAGATAGCTTGATGATCACGGTAGCCACAGATTCTACGGTAGATTTACTCACTAGCGTAACGACTAAACAAGCGAATCATATGATCCAAGTTTATACCTTCAGCAGCGTCTATCTATAGCATTTTCTATAAGAAGTCTTTCCGTGTGCGGCAGTATTATTCTACAAGCAAGACAGGCTGGTATTTCTGGTCGCAGTAAGGTAAACAATCAAATGAATCAGATATAGTACTGCTCAAGACCAGGATTACTGCAGCTGAACCATTCAACACGGTATTTTTATAAATATCTAAGTAGGTAGTTAGTTCCTGTTATAAGGCCATAGTTTTCACGTATCACCTCTACGTGATCAGTAGTAGTCTTACACTCTGCGTCATAGAGCACAGAAGAAGAGGAATTAATTTCTTTCTTTCATAAATTAGCCAATGAACATAACATGGGCTTTACATAATCAGATGAGCAATTGTGCATATAAATACTCAAATGAAACCTGCTAGTGTATATGTGTGCTGACTGACGCTCTACAATATACTCAACCAGCCTGTTACTGACGGGTAATTCGCCAAAATAACGTCGAACCGCAAGACATTTCAGGCGGCCGAACAGCCCCAGTCCAGTATTTCAGTCTATTAATAGCAGTGATAGCGGTCAGATGCGAAATATATAAGTAGGAGATCTGCATGGATGATCACATACACAATCTGAATAACAGTATCCGTACACCACTATGTAATGCGAAATTGACCACTATATATCACGAGAGGCGGACCCGACAGGAGGAAAGGAGGTGGGGAGTACTGTGTTGATACTAGAGGAACAGAATGGGTCGATAAGGTGAGCTCAGTGACTTTGCACATGGACTAGTCATTGGATGTCACCTGAGCAAAATAAATCCATCAAGCACATTTCAGCCTTTAATCTATTCACATAGACTGTTGGTGATGTGATTGTGAAGTGGAAACGTAAAGGAATAACCACAGCTAAAGCCAAACCAAGCGGACCTCAAGCAGTGACAGACGGGGACCATCGAGCACAGCGGAGGGTGTTTATAAGACATCACATGAAATCAGGGGAGGGACACACTGGTGAGATCGAAAGGTCTACCAGCAGTCCTGCTAGCGCAGTGAATGGGCTAGAACAGTTAAGCAGCTCTTCATGAACTCAAATTTCTCTAGTCACTGCTACACGATATTTGAGGTAGTGCAGCTGGACAGTGAATAACAGGAAACGACTCATTTGTAATCATGACTCACTCTATATCCTGCGGTAATCCGAGAGAATTGCAGATTTAGTGAATTCCTGGAGAACGTGCCCGTCATCGTATATAGGGGCAACAGTGATCCACGGAAGTAGTGGTGTTACGGTATGGGGTTGTTTTTGGTGATTATCGATTGGCCCCTTATTGCGCGTAGTAAATCACGGAGTGCAGAAGGACCAACGCATCTAACTGCATTGCGTACAGAATACGGCAGAGGAACAGTTTGGAGACGGTGGGTGTGTACCAGCATAAGAACAAAAAACTGGTTCAAATGGCTCTAAGTACTATGGGACTTAATATCTGACGTCATCAGTCCCCTAGACTTAGAACTACTTAAACCTAACTAACCTAAGGACATCACCCGCCCGTGGCAGGATTCGAACCTGCGACCGTGGCAGCAGCGCTGTTTCGGACTGAAGCGCCTAGCTCGGTCACAGCGGCCGGCTATGACAAAGAAACGAAAGAAGTTTACAGTATTCGAATGAGGATTGATAGTGTTCGTTACATCAACAAATGTTTGGGGATAATACTAATAAACATAATGTAATGGGATGGACACGTACAATTTGTAGTGCGAAAAGTGAATGGAAGATTTTTATTTTCTACAAGGGTTCTGGGAAAGTGCAGTGTATCTTTAAAGGAAGTTGTATGCATGATGATAGTACCACCAGATCTATAGTAATGCTCCAGCACTTCATCAGTCAAGCAAAACAACAAACAGCTGAACGAATTCAGAGATGTGCGGCCTTTGATGCCTATACCAAAGAGTAACAGACATGCTCAGGGAAACTTCGGAGAAAAGACTACAACTTATAGGACGGTAATCGAGAAAGACTGTACGATTAATCTTGTGCCGCCATCGTATCTCTCGCTTAGAGGCGATGATGGCAGATTAGGAAACGTCTAGAACAGAATTGGCCACGGCGTGCCAAACAGCAAGTGTGTCTGATGTGTGGGCAGCTTGTGGGACAAGGATCGTCCTGTCACGGATTTGCTCAGTTCTTCTGTACCCTGTACAGAACGACAGTTCATTTGGTACTGCGGTGTGGTAGCTTTCGATCACCTCAACTCTCTCCAGTACGGAATCGTCGTAAGAAGCCCAGCCTCTGTGGCCGAGCGGTTCTAGGAGCTTCAGTCCGGAACCGCGCTGCTGCTACGGTCGCAGGTTCGAATCTTGCATCAGGCATGAATGTGTGTGATGTCCTTATGTTAGTTAGGTTTAAGTAGTTCTAAGTCTAGGGGACTGATGGTTCAAATGGCTCTGAGCTCTATGGGACTTAACATCTGCGGTCGTCAGTCCCCGAGAACTTAGAACTACTTAAACCTAACTAACGTAAGGACATCAAACACATCCGTGCCCGAGCAGGATTCGAACCTGCGGCCGTAGCAGTAGCGCGGTCCCAGACTGAAGCGCCTAGAACTGCTCGGTCACACTGGCCGGCGAGGACTGATGACCTCAGATGTTAAGTCTCATAGCGCTTAGAGCCATTTGAACCATTTGATAATTTGCAGGTATGGAGCATGTGGAGAAAGTAGTGCATGCGTTACTCCACTGCCAGTGGCAACAGTTTTATATGGACTCGAACGAAGAGTATGGAGGATTTCTATATTACTGAAAAGTACGTTGCTTAAGTCAAGGGGCATGAGTGGAAAGATATTTCGATTTAAAACCCACTATTGTTTAATTAATGGAGGAAAAATGAGTGCAGGAACGAAAATTAGAACATCCGGAATGGACTGCAGACCTCGAATTTTAAAAGGATTTGAGTGTACATCGCTCACAGTAATACAAGGTGAGAAACAACTTATTTCTGGTTTGAAGGGGTTACATTTAATAAGAAAATGCATTGTAGAAGAGACAAATTCTGACAAACGCAGTCCAGTTCCATAAGCTCGTTAATGATAAAGGAACTCGAGACTTGAAGAACACATTGTGGCCTTGAAAGAATTGCAATGATTGTTTTCTACAAGTTTTGAAGGCACTGCAAATCTTTCGTTAATTATGTTTTCATGGTAGGGGTTCACAGAAATGTAGAATTTTTTAAGGACGTTATATTAACACTGACTGAAGAAATTATTTATTGCACAACTGCATTTCCGGCCTTTGGGCCACTATGAAGTACTTCAAAAGCCAAATGAATACAAAATTGTATAACAGAGTATGTATATAGAGGAATGCATACATTTGTATGTAGATTGTTGACATTACAAAAATTGTGAAGATAAGCCATCACTTACATTTTGTTTCATCATACGTAAGACTTGGCAAATATACATGTCACCATGAAAATTAAACCTTTTTTAATCTGTAAATACATTAACATCAAACGAATGTGAAGCTCTGTACATCGAGAAATGATATGAATTACGTGAACTGTTACTTATGCTAAGATCCTTCGCATAAATCGTTAGAAATCAATGTTCTAGCACCCTAGGTACATTCACAAGCTGGACTGTCTACGAATTATCAGAGACAGTAGGTTCCAGCGATAACAATTGTGAGCTTCTTCTCATAAAATCTTTTTATATCTTTTGACAACATACAGCTTTCTGTGTGATAATGTGGTGGAGGATAAGGGGTCAGGATAGGAAAATGTATTTGTAAGAGATTAAAAATAAACATGTATTCTCTTCAAAAGGGCTTACACTTGTTTGGGTACTAGTACAGAACATGGCAACACTAACCTTACATATTATTTTGTATGCAAATACATTATTGCTGACGATAAAACACCGAAGTCACAGAATGCTCACCAATGGTACAGGCAACAGTACAGCACAACAACTTGCAATTTGTAAATAAATAATTTCTACAATCAACAGCAAATACGAAATCTTTTAAAAATCTTTCATCTGCATTCGAGTGTTTTCGAGATCGTTTGCCGTGTCAGCTGGAAGCGCCCTTGTGCATGTGCAGATAGAACTGATTGCCTGCAGTATAATTCCAATTTTAAAGGCAAATATTTTTACGTTGAGACTGTCCAGTGCGATTACATCGGTTTCCTCAGGTGGAGTTTTCACGTCTCCATAGTTAGGCTCCAAACGTGTTAAAATATTTCGATGAACATATGAAAGACCTTTTTTAGATTACGAAACTAAGTAAATACCGTTTACGAGGTAAAGTGAATGCAGAAATCTGTGATATTGTCATCGTCTGTCTATACGCTGAAAGTTTTTACCGGATAAAAATTATAAGCGGTTCAAATGGCTCTGAGCACTATGGGACTTAACATTGATGGTCATCAGTCCCCTAGAACTTAGAACTACTTAAACCTAACTAACCTAAGGACATCACACAACACCCAGCCATCACGAGGCAGAGAAAACCCCTGACCCCGCCGGGAATCGAACCCGGGAACCCGGGCGTGGGAAGCGAGAACGCTACCGCACGACCACGAGATGCTGGCAGAAAATTATACCTCTTCGGCACGCCAAACATAATTAATAATGAAATTTTGTTTTGTTTGTGGTCTATGCTGTTCAGGAAAGTGAAATATAAAATAAAGTCGTATGCAGTGGGACTGCATAGCTATTAAAATTAGGCACGTTCGCAGTTTCCCCTCTTTCCCCTTAGACAGCGTGCCATGTCGGTGGCGGGAAAGTGCAGCCAGGGTGAGCGCTATAGCACTCGCTCCTGGGCACATCTCGTGTGCCCAATTCTTGACCTGCCCCCTAAAGCAACTGCGCCACAGAGCGATTGAGAATCGAAACTTAGACAGATGCCCTATTCGTTGATATATGTCATTTTTGTGTATGTCTTGCGGTTTTCGCGCTGTCATCTTCCGAAATCCTGGAAGTGCGTTGAATTTCCTTGAGCACAGGGCCGTATACTCTAATCGACAGTCCAATTATGTAAGAGTACAGTGATTCGACAACGTAAGTCTCATTCAGGGCTAGCCTGTGATCAAAAATTTGCAAGCTTATGAAGTACAAATATCTCAGAGAAAAAAACTTTGATCTAACGTCTTCAAGTAAACTATGAATGACTGAATAAGTATCCTTGATGTTACTAAATAACAAATGGATTCATTACAGAAATCTGGAGAATTGCGCAAGGTGAATAACCTTACCATTTGAGATATTGGATTTCCGCGGTCACAGTCAAGGTCTCCTACATCTCAAATAAAGGCACTGAATGGCCTGGTGTGCAGTATACATTGCTCGTAACTTGGGTTATGCTAGCATTTCGTCGCTATAACCGCTATATGTCAGTTTTTATGCGCGTCCTTGAGTGTCTTCGACGGTTCATGTTCTTACGGCAGATGCGGTGCTTAGCAAATGGGTGAATAAAAGTGGATGTCAAGCTGGTTTTTCCACACTGCGTATTCCCCAACAGTATTAGCGGCAAGTGATGACATTGTAAGATTTATGCAGTCTTCTACTTAGTCTGCAGTTATCGTTTCTAACGTACACGTTCTATCTGCTCTACCGTCATTTCGTACTTTACTGCCAGAATATTACGCTATCTTTCGGCATTCTGCGCTGATAGTAAGCGCAGCTTGAGATAGTAGGTGCTATAAAGTAATGTTTATTCTCTGATTAAGGGATGATAGGCGGAACACTTGACCTCCTCTCCTACACATTACCATTGTGTTGTAACTAAGTATGTATATCATTTGGGGATAATGACTGCAACTAAAAGGTTTTTCAGAAAGAAATGGTCTGAGGATCTTATGTATAGAAAATTCTCATCGAAAATGTTGTATCAGATTCCTACATTTATTTTAAGAACCAATATTTAGGTATCATCTTGAGTCAAGTGAAGTACCCCCAGTTAATTAGATGAAACAGTTACAACTAAAGGTAAACATACAAACGGACACTGTCGTAACAGGCCTTGAAGGCCCAACAGCACCGACCGATCGCCGTGCCACCCTCAGCCGTTAGGCATCATTGGCTGCTAATACAGAGGGGCATGTGGTCAGCACACCGTTCTCCCGGCCGTAGTCAGTTTTCTTCACCAATGCCGCTACTTCTCGAACAAGTAGCTCCATAATTGGCCTCACAAGGGCTGAGTGCACACCGCTTGCCAACAGCTCTCGGCAGACGGTGATCCATGCAAGTACTAGTCAAGCCCGACAGCGCTTAACTCCGGTGATTTGACGGGAACCAATCTTACCACTGCGGCAAGGCCGTTGGCAGTTACCGGTAAATATTGGTTATAATTACGATCTTCGATTACAAACATCCTTGTTGTCTTTGCGTGTTTTCTAGTACCATTTACACACATTTCGTCCGCAGCTCGTGGTCTTGCGGTAGCGTTCTCGCTTCCCGCCCTCGGGGTCCCTGATTCGATTCCCAGAGGGGCCAGGGATTTTCCCTGCCTCGAGATGACTTGGTGTTGTTGTTGTCTTCATCATCATTCATCCCCATTACGGTCGAAGGAAGTCGATGGCAAACAACTTCCGCTAGGACCTTGCCTAGTCGGCGGTGCGGTTCTCCCTCATCGTCCCCTCGGCTCCTCGGAGTATGGGACACCATCATCATCGTCACATACATTTCATGAGTTTGTCTTCTCAATCTTTTCTTATACCTCGGAATCCAGAAAGGAACGTCCTTCACCTAGCTGTATGTTTCGCGAATTTATACTTCATTTCCGTTGCTTTCGTAATGACAGTTTAGCACGGTGGGGACACACGGTTCTTTTATTATCGATCATAACGGCAGCAGTAGTAGTAGTAGAAGAAGTAGCAATAACTGTGGAAATAAACAAGTGCTGATTTAGTTGACACATTGGTTTTTGAAAAAGTAATGTTGATAGTAACAGTAATATTTGACTTATTTGTAACGTTAAACCAATGTGACTGTAGAAATAGAAACCTAATGAGAAAATACGACGTATAACAAGAAATAATACTGGATGGTGCAGCAGCGGGTTCTTAGCTTTACTCCTGGAGGTCCAACGGTGATACTACAACACACAAAATATTAGATCTTCTTCATGAATAAAATGAAATACTTAACTTTGTTACTATTCATGTCCATAGGAATGTATTGAGTATTTGTAACTGTTCCTGTACTTTAAAGTATCACTTCACACTGAACAAGATACTAGCTTCTTCTCAACTGACATTTATGCCCATTTCTGTCTTATGTAATTGTGTCACTGCGATATGGCTCTGTCTTCTTCGGCGACGACTGCTGGTTGGGCTGAGCGATTCTTCACTCAGACGTATGTAAGCGAGCTGATGCGGTGCCGTATGGATACTCTTCTGGGCGTGTCTTCCTTCTGGCAGCCACTATGTTTTATGTAAATTTAACGTGAAGGGGATAGTGGGAGGAAAGGAAAAGGAAGAAGTTATTGATGTCAACTGCATCGGGACTTTATACGGAATCAGCTGTGAAAATGTGTGCCGGACCGGGACTCGAACAGGGGCTCACCCGCTTACTAGGCAGTTGTGATAACCAAGGCGTTATTCGGACAGATTGTTTATCGAAGGTGCGAGGACTGTGTCGCTACGCTCACCGGCCGACGAGTACTCCAGCGAGAGCCACCTGTTCGTTGTCCCCGTGCATGTCCTCCATGCTCGCTACTTCAAGATTCCCGCAGGAGGTCGAACGTAATTGTGTATCCGCACTGAAAGTGGACCATCAAGGCAAATCAGTTATACGAATGCTTGCTGTTTGATGCACAATTACGTTCGACCTCCTGTGGGAATCGAGCATATAGCACACCAATAGTGACTGCGGATAGGTGGGGCTCGATGCTAGTGTGGATCGTCTGCGAAGCTTGCCGCTGTAGTCCGTGCAGTCATGATAAACACTGTGTACGGATGGCGCAGCCGGCACGGTAGCTCAGCATGTTCGGTCAGAGGGTTAGCAGCCCTCTGTAATAAAAATAAAAAAACTGAGCTAATCGATCAACAATGAACTGACATGGGTGTCTTTTGACGTCCGCCCCGAGCAGATTCAACAAACGAAAACGAACAAAATGAGAAATAACGCAACTGCCTAGTAAGTGGTAGATCCCGGATTCGAATGCCAGTCTGGCACACATTTTTCACTTGTCGACTCTGTTTCCACATAAAGTACATGTGCAACTGACATAAGTAATTCCTTCCCTTTGCCTTTCTTTCTCCCCACCTTCTCCACCTTCAGTTTACGTAATATGTATCACAGCTGTGTATTCCGCATGGTGTTTGTTCTTTGAGACATGTCCGAAAGAACAGACAACACGCCCACATATTTTTTTTCTTGTGGTTTCGTCGCGGGTTGCCAACCTTTCCTTGGCACCTCGCTCTTCAAACGCCACCGCATATAGCAATTCTTGGTTGGTCATAACGTAGCTCTAATAAATTAACAGCATAACACTACCGGCAAGGGTTGAGTGTCTTACACTCTATTACTTAAATCTACATTGACGTGCATGCTTCACAAGTAACCATACGGCGTGTGGCCGAGGTTACCTCGTACCACTGATAGTCACTCCGTCCCCTTTTCGACTCGCAAACGGTGCTAGGGAAAAAGAGCATTGATTTCTCTTGTCTTTGCGGTCCTTCCGTGCAGGGTGTACGTCGGTGGCAGTAGAATAGTTTTGCAGTAGGTCTCTAATGCTGGTTCTCCAAACTTTCTCAACAGTGTTTCGAGAAAAGAATGCTGTGTTCCTGGAGCAATTGCGTAACACACCATGTTGATCGAATATACCGACAAAAAATATAGCAGCACACCTCCGAATTTTTTTGATGTTTTCCTTTAATCAGACTTGACTGAGATCTCATACACTCACTCAGTAGTCAAGAATGGGTCGCAAAAAGTGTTCTCTGCTCGGTCTCCTTTATTGACGTGTTACGGTTTGCTTGAGTTCATCCAATAAATCGAAGTCGACCATTCACATGTCTTACAACGACCTTACGTGTTCGATCCATTTCATATTACTTTGCACTGTTACGCCTAGATATATTATCTGCGTGGCTGTGACAGGCAGCACACAATTAACATTGTAGTCAGACATTTCACGTTTGTTTTTCTTACTCATATGCACTCATAAAAATTTTCTTCTTCGGAGCTAGCTGTCATTCATCACACCAAATAGGAATTCAGTCCAAGCTATCCTGTATCCTCCTAAGTCACTCAATGATTACATTTTCTCGTACATTTAAGTGTCGTTAGCAAACATCTGCAGTATCCTGCTCCCAATATCCGTCGTACTATTTGTGTATGTAAAGAAAAACACACTCTATCCGAAGATACAGGGAAAGGGATTTGCCTATTGCCCTTTGTTTATGATTCGCAGGTTCTTTGGTGGAAAGGGCAGGCAGAGTTTCGAATGTGCAATGGTTTCCTAATGCGTGTTGATTTGTGGACAGAGGCTTTCCTCTCGGAAGGAAATTCATTACACGTGGTCTCTTCGGAAAGTGAGGTCCGATCGGGCGCGAAATGGAAACTACAGTGAAAATCCGATGAAGCTTTGCATAGATGTGTTGGGAAGTGCATCTAGTATGCCGTCGATCGCGTCTCGTTGCTCTTTTTCGTTCTGAGCGCACAGGGAGCACGTAAAGATGCCTAGAAACTATCTCCCGCCGAGTATGGGGCCCTGGTGAGAGATTTTACCTGATGTCTTGCAGTACACGTAACATAACTGTTATGTGCGTCCTTCTTCACGAAAATAGTCGGCCGCACTCTGAATACGATGGCAATGAAGAGGCTCCTGCAGTGTATTCGATGGGAACTATTTGATTACCATCAATACTGCCTGTACTTGACTCCCCGTGAGTCGCACCTCTGGTCAGTTAAACGACTGACTACGAAGAAAACATTCTGGTAGAGGCAACAACATGCAGACCAACAGAATTAGCGGAACGCATAGACAGCTGCCTTCTATGAAGAGGGTATTGGAAAGTTGTTACAACGCTACAAATGAATGACTAAGTGAGAGCAGAAACTATGAAGAGAAGTAAGTGGGAGGTGTAGCTATCTGATACAATAAAACATTTTTGATTCTCACAGTGGTTTACGACCGATCGGACAACACTGAGCCGTGCTGTGGCTCGCATTGGTGCCGTTTGTGGGTTGGCATCGTGTAGTAGGGATAGTGGCATCTCGTTTTCTTCTCGTGTTTCCTGGCGCCACTACGTTTGCTAGTGTTGTCTCTCCGTGAGTTGCAGCAGCAGCGGTTATCGGTATCTAGTACCCTAGTACTATCTTTGGAAGGGTGTCAAGTGTTTTCTGGATCGGAGTCTGTCGGGCTGTTCGGTTGGGACGGAGCAGCAGTTAGGTCTGGCGGCACCTGGACATGCTGCGACCACTGGCGGCACGCAGGCACTGCCGGATCTTAGGGCTGTAGCTGCGAGGGCGACAGCTTCGTTCTCCACTGGACCCAGGACGTTTGAGTTGAGTGAACATTAACCCAGTAGTGAAACCTCCACTATTTTGATATCACGCCGTTTGTTCGCAATTTGCTGCTCGCAGGGTCGCTGAGACAAAGAGCAATGAGTAGAGTGTTTGGAGTTGGCAACATTAATTAGCCATCCTCCACCTTTTATTATTAATAATTGAATTCCTTGTGTTTATTGATGAAGTTCAACCACTGGTAGTTTCATGCTTTGTGGCCGCTAACGCCCCAGTTACCTGCCCTGGAGTTTAGCATATTTTGCGGCAGTGTACCTTCCCTCGCCTTGCCGCTGCTGTCCGATAAGGCGTGTAGTTCGACAGCCTGCTTGATTGTGGTCCGGGTATTTCTTTTGTGCTACCTTGGTCGTAGTGGGTCCTTCTGCTTCTGGATGTTCCAAACATCGGATTCCGAAGACGCAGTGCTGTACGCCGGATCCGCCTTGCCTGGGTTATACCATCGTTGTGTTTGTTATCAGACGTTAGGTAGATGTTGCAAGAGTGTTGGCGTGCGTTTAAACTGTCGAGTTTGAGTTGACATCCGGTTAAGTGAATACAACTCTTGTCTGCCTATTCATCGTTTACGAAGTTGAGCGACTTTCCCAAGACGATCCTTGGAGCACTGTCTGAGGCTCACTTGTCTCTTGATGTGGTCAGATTGTGATAACTGTCAATAAGGCCTTCAGCCATGAATGCAATTTGTCTTAATAATTTTTAATTAGATATTGTCCCTTAATAGTGAAAATTTGATGATTGTCCTTTTTTATAATATTTTACTATCTCTTGGAGAAGTTAACTCGTTCTTAAGAATTTGCTATCTAGGCCTTAAGCTGTCAAATTTTTTTGGAGTTATTACTATTGGGACCTTCAACCGATAAATAATTAGAATTTCTGGTCACTTCGGCCTTCAGACGTGAGCGCAACTTGCTTAAGAAATTTTTTATTAGACATTGCGTCTTAAAAGTCAAATTTGATAATTGTTCCTTATTGTCAACCTTATTTGCAATTGTGATTCTTGAGTTTCTCCCGGCGTATTTGATAATCAAAATATCCACGGGTGTGCCCGTTGGATACTGTAGACCGGCAGTACATCCGTGGATATTTTGATTATTGACAATTGTTTTCAAGTAGTGTACGTCATTAAAAAAAACTGAACAACCAACGGTAACTGAGTACGGCCCCGTCCACAATGAATCCTTCCTTTCCTTAAGTACCACGTTTGACTTACTTTCCGAACAGCTATCGTATTTGAACTTAGAATATGCCCAAGAACCTTGCAGCAAACTTCCGTAAAGGATAATGGTCGGTAAATATGCAGCACCGTTCTTTTACCCCTCTTATATATGGTTTTCAACTATGTTTTTCTTTCGAGGTGCTTGAGACCCCTCGCTGGGCGACAGATTAGTGATAGTTAAAGGCCCATGGTGTACAAAACTCTATGTAAAACTGGAACGGACAAGACCTGGTGATTTACTTGTTTTGATGCCTCATTTGCTTCTCAACGCCAGTAATGCCTGTTTCTATGTCCTCCATACTAGAGTTTGTGCAACGGTAAAACGGCGGTATGTCTGTACGCTTCTCTTTCGTGAATAATGTTTTAAACGAAAAATTTAAAACTTCAGATTTCATTTTGCTGTCTTCTATTGGCACACCAAACGGATCGGCGATTGACTGGACAGTCACCTTTCACACGCTTAGTGACTTTACGTAGGATTATAATCATTCAGGTTCTCGATGAGATCGTTCGCTAAGGTATTATGGTGAGAGTATGTTTCGTGCATGGATCTTTTAATAGGCACACGAATTACTGCTAACTTTAGCCGGTCGACATTTCCTAACTTTTTCCCCGTTTGAGAGTGCAACAGTCTCTGCTGACTCAGAATTTTCCGAATTTCGTTATTAAGCTACGGTAGGTCTTCTTCTTCCTTAATCCACTTACGTGGAGTACATATCTCCAGAGCGATTTGAAATCTGTTTAAACATCGGTATTAATTCCATTAGGTCTATCATATTGGAACTAATTGATCTGGAGTAACTGTCTAAGCAGAATGCTAATAACTGCTTATCGGTTCTTTCCAGCGTAAAAGTCCCATGGCCTTCCTGAGTGCTTATTAACCTCACTAACCATCTTGGCTATGATGACTTCATGATACCTAATCTCTGTCTCTGTGTTGACAATGTCTGTAACTTCAGCAGTACACACACATTCTCCAGGACAATTGCATATCTTACCTAAGAAATACTGTGTCCTTGTTAGAAATCCAGATTCGAAAGTTTTGTGTCCACATCAATAGTAAATGTGAAGTTGTTTCTACGCATATCTCGACTATGAGTGGAGAAAGTGAAATAAAATAATTTTTGTCAATTAGTCTCCTGGAATAAATCAGTAGTATCGTCTAAAGATCTCAGTGGCATAACAAAGTCGTCAACTCCCATCGATACCATAGACGATAGTGATGTCTCTCTGCAAACTGCAATGACGAATGAAAGGCGTAATAAAATAAACTGATATCTCACTTGTTGTAGTTCCAATCCACCATCTCCCAGAGCAGTCAGAAACCCCGCAGTTATACGCGAAGATTGTAGTTTCGTCAGGGCGTAACAAAATCTAAGCGACTCTTTGACACATATTCGTGATCAGCCGTTTCATGTAACATTTATTTCCCAATAATTCTAAGTGATACTGTTCGGTGTAGTGTTTTACTAGTAAATTAGGTCAAACATCTAGATCAATCTTACAGTGCGTTAAGCAATGAGATACCTAGTTGTCAAGCAGCAGGGAAATAATAATAGCTAAACGATGTTTATCTATTCCTCACGTTTTATGATAAAATTTCATCTAAGAGACTGAAGCTTTTCGTAGCAACCACGGGCCTGTTCGGAATGAAATTCGAAGAAGACTCTTTTTCTCGTCTCTCGTAGCCAGGCGTTGCCACTTTATCTGAAGTGCATTGATCGGTTGTGACGAGCCGGTCCTCAAAGTTTTGTAGCCACGGAAGTACTCTCTCGGCACCGGTGGTTGTCATGTTCACGTATGTCGTTAGCTCCTTCCAGCTTTGAAGAAATAGAGCAGTGCTCGGGCTCTCGTAAAGTGGAAACTACCGGCGAAGTTGGCCTAGTGGACTCTAATCGCTATGATCGTAAGACTTTTAATTACAAAACTTCACGGCTTGAAAATAGCTATCATTATAGATCGTTAATAGACTTGATGAGGCCCCTCGTGTAAAGCAGGTAAAACATCAGCTAGAAACAGATTTTTGTTCAAATTTCATCTCAAAAAGAGAAATCGTAATAACAGTTGCGATCCGCCAAGAAATGATTGACTCACAAATCACTCATTTTCTTTTCTGGAAAACACTCTTGGTAAAAAAAAGTATTAGCCATCTTAACTTGGTAAAACCTCCGAATTACGGCAAGAGGTTGCCAATAACGTCAATCAAACGAGGAACAGAAATGATGGAATAACGGTATGTGCGTTCTTGGTTGCAGAGCCATTGTGGTGTCTGATGACAACGTTGTATGTCTTTCACATCGTCCACTCAATTTATCTTCCATCTCAAAGGCTGTATCAATGATAATGGATTGAGATGTTACACGTCACCGAAGATTTTCTAATGATATACGACTACGTGATACTATATACTTGGCTTGATAAATTCCGTTGAATGTTTGGAACTGAAATTTCCCCGCTTGGCAGTGGCCTTCAACAATTACCATAACAGAAACTTATCCAAAGAGCCCTTCCAAAATCAAAAGTAGTTCTGGTCGTACGTAAAAGGTATCAGTGGCACCAGAGCTGGTGTCCAGACACTCAAGACACGGTAACTGAAATTGAGGGTAACAATGCAGAGGAATAAATGCGTAACTCCCTTTTTAAACAGTGCTTAACAAAGTAAAATGCGGAAGTGCTCCCCCGTAAAATTCCCTCGCCACTGCAAAAATGAATCGTACAGATATTAGTGGGAGTGACCTTGAGGAATAATTGATATCGCTGGAATCTAACAAAGCTTCTCGCACCGACGGACTTCCTGTCTCATTCTATACAGAACTTGCGATTGAGCTAGTCCCTCTTTTAACCGTATTACTCATATACTGTAAATACCTTTTTGAAATTTTCTCTGCCTCGTGATGACTGGGTGTTGTGTGATGTCCTTAGGTTAGTTAGGTTTAAGTAGTTCTAAGTTCTAGGGGACTGATGACCATAGATCTTAAGTCCCATAGTGCTCAGAGCCATTTGAACCATTTGAACCTCTTTGAAAACATGAAACAAAGTTGTCCATTCGTTGATAATAATCACAAGTACCCCCGCGCACAAGATGGGTTATAGCACTGATGCACAAGACTACTGTCCAATTATTTTTTAAACATTACTAATGCATAATACAAAACTAATACGGCTTTCATATCCACCTGTTGGCAAACTGCCTGTTGGCTTCTGTCCGGGTTCTTCGGCCGACGTTTGTTTGATGAGTTTTCTGACGTTTTGCCAGCACGAGTGGCTGCCATTGTCAAAGTACCTCCTTCCATTGCTGGAGCAATAGAGGGTGAAACTTTGACAATGTCAGCCACTCGTGCTGGCGAAACGTCATAAGAATTATCAGACGAACGTCGGCCAAAGAACCCGAGACAGAAGCCCGGAGGCAGTTTGTCAATAATGCATAATCTTAGAATATATTCTGAGTTCAAACGTAATTAAATAATAACCTTCTCCATCCCAGCCAAAATCAATTTGAAAACCTTCGGTAATGCGAAACCCTACTCGCGCTCGTTTCGGCTGACATACTGAAGGCCGAAGTCAAGGCAGTCGGATAGATGTAGTACTTCTTGACCTCAGAAAAGCATTTGACTCAGTATAACGCCAAAGCTTGTTAGTAAAAGTACGAGAGTGTGCCGAAAAGTAATGCTTAAAAAAAATTATTTTAAAACTCTTAAAGTTTTTTAAGTAACACAAACGATCTGGAGCTATATTTTTGTACTTGATGCCTACATATTTGTTTCTCTACATACTCATGCCGACGATGAACAAATTTCTCCCATCGAGAGACCAGTTTGTTGATACCGTCAGTTTAAAACGTTTGACTTTGTTGACGGAGCCACAACCTCACCTCTGCTTGCACCACTTCAGTATTCTAGATAACAGACTCTGTTATCTAGAATAAATTAATACCCAAGATAATCTGCGTAGTACTCAGTCAGTTCTTTATCACATTTCAAATTGGTGCAAAGATTGGCAAATAGCATTCAATGTTTAGTGATACTGAATTATGAATTTCTCAAAGCTAAAGCAACAAAACAAAATGCCTTATTTCCACAGTCTCAATGGGACACAGTTTGAATCAGTCGTCTCGTTCAGACGACTATGTTTATAAATGGGTAACGATATGAAATTTCAGTATTAAATGGGATGAGGTAACCAGGCGGATGGCGTCGGTTCCTTGGCTTGATAGCTGAGAAAGGCAATCCGTCTGAAAAGCAGATCGCTCACGAAATACTTCTGCTAGCCACTCTCGAGTATTAGTAGAATAGTTTTTGTCTAGTGTTCTAGGGCGACATTGTCAGCACCCTTACATAAAAGAAAAAGCGGCGAGATTGGTTAAAATCTATTACAAGAACAACAAATTATCAAACATTATCCATGAAATGCAAATAAAAACGAAGGAAAACAACTGTAGGGACAATCAGTTATAAAATACCATGATAGATACCTTTAAGTGAGGAAAGATTTCGGTAGCTGGATGATTAGTTAAAAATAATTGGTGACTCAGTCACTATGTAACGCAGTCAAATCGCACCTAAAGTACTTTGAGAAAAGCTCCGGAAGCACACAAAGGTTTAAAACATGTACCGCATTTTAATTAGAGGACAGGTTCTGTGTGAGGCAGTGGTCTGCCCAAAGATCATCATATATTCTGTTGAAGTATGCTGTCTCGATACTCGTGTCCCACAACTCTGACACACTGGTTGGTGCTCCTGCCGTAAGAAGGCATGTAGGCAAAGTGAGAGGTCTATGTCTGTAACAGATCAGAAATAAGTAGCATGACCAACGTTCTTCAGATACACAAAGTTTGTGTGGGATCCTCAATTACTCGACTCCTGGAGAAATTTGTGTTGTAGCCTCATATTGCACTGTGTGCACCAAAAACCCCGTAAGAGGAGAGAAGTGGCAGTTCAGCAATAAGCTGAGGTGATTTCCGTCACCGGGTTCATGTGGCTGGAGGTATACAGGTATATAACATAATGAAATTAATATTCTCCCTTATCATGACCACCACCGCGTGTAGCATTGTGGTTAAGGGAGAGGCGAGGAGTAATAAGTGTCCTTGACGAACAGCGACAGCTCACCTTTTGCCCTGTTACTAGTAATGTCGTGTTGTTGGTTTACGTTATGTGCCTGTATTTTTAAAATAAGTCTCTTGGAGGTATAGACACTGACGTCCGTCCTGTACGAGCCATTTTATCATGCTGTACTTAATTTCTCCTTATCTTTATACCCAGATTGTAAAGCGCTAATAGAGGAGTGGTGGGCGGAGTGGGTTAGTTTCTCTATCTGGTGTCGTGACATCTACACTCCTGGAAATGGAAAAAAGAACACATTGACACCGGTGTATCAAACCCACCATACTTGCTCCGGACACTGCGAGAGAGCTGTACAAGCAATGATCACACGCACGGCACAGCGGACACACCAGGAACCGCGGTGTTGGCCGTCGAATGGCGCTAGCTGCGCAGCATTTGTGCACCGCCGCCGTCAGTGTCAGCCAGTTTGCCGTGGCATACGGAGGTCCATCGCAGTCTTTAACACTGGTAGCATGCCGCGACAGCGTGGACGTGAACCGTATGTGCAGTTGACGGACTTTGAGCTTGGGCGTATAGTGGGCATGCGGGAGGCCAAGTGGACGTACCGCCGAATTGCTCAACACGTGGGGCGTGAGGTCTCCACAGTACATCGATGTTGTCGCCAGTGGTCGGCGGAAGGTGCACGTGCCCGTCGACCTGGGACCGGACCGCAGCGACGCACGGATGCACGCAAAGACCGTAGGATCCTACGCAGTGCCGTAGGGGACCGCACCGCCACTTCCCAGCAAATTAGGGACACTGTTGCTCCTGGGATATCGGCGAGGACCATTCGCAACCGTCTCCATGAAGCTGGGCTACGGTCCCGCACACCGTTGGGCCGTCTTCCGCTTACGCCCCAGCATCGTGCAGCCCGCCTCCAGTGGTGTCGCGACAGGCGTGAATGGACGGACGAATGGAGACGTGTCGTCTTCAGCGATGAGAGTCGCTTCTGCCTTGGTGCCAATGATGGTCGTATGCGTGTTTGGCGCCGTGCAGGTGAGCGCCACAATCAGGACTGCATACGACCGAGGCACACAGGGCCAACACCCGGCATCATGGTGTGGGGAGCGATCTCCTACACTGGCCGTACACCTCGGGGGATCGTCGAGGGGACACTGAATAGTGCACGGTACATCCAAACCGTCATCGAACCCATCGTTCTACCATTCCTAGATCGGCAAGGGAACTTGCTGCTCCAACAGGACAATGCACGTCCACATGTATCCCGTGCCACCCAACGTGCTCTAGAAGGTGTAAGTCAACTACCCTGGCCAGCAAGATCTCCGGATCTGTCCCCCATTGAGCATGTTTGGGACTGGATGAAGCGTCGTCTCACGCGGTCTGCACGTCCAGCACGAACGCTGGTCCAACTGAGGCGCCAGGTGGAAATGGCATGGCAAGCCGTTCCACAGGACTACATCCAGCATCTCTACGATCGTCTCCATGGGAGAATAGCAGCCTGGATTGCTGCGAATGGTGGATATACACTGCACTAGCGCCGACATTGTGCATGCTCTGTTGCCTGTGTCTATGTGCCTGTGGTTCTGTCAGTGTGATCATGTGATGTATCTGACCCCAGGAATGTGTCAATAAAGTTTCCCCTTCCTGGGACAATGAATTCACGGTGTTCTTATTTCAATTTCCAGGAGTGTAAATTCATCTCCTCATCAGTCACACGTGCCACTGTTACATGTAATAGCATCAAGACACCTTTCGACCTCAGTATCGTGTTGTGCTCCTTTTCCTTCCTCCTTTCCGATTTCTAGTTGATAGGGAAAGGATAAGTTGAGAGGCTCTTCGTTTCTGGACTGCCTTCTCTGCACGCTATGTTAAATTTGTCCTCTTACCTTGTGCGGTGGCCAGCTGGTTTGCTGCATCTTTACCCTCTTTGCTTTTGCAGTTACATGCATTGGTGGTGGGTTTGGTATCGCTGGACGTAGTTTGCGTCGAACCATCTACCTTAGTACGAGGGTTCGTCACCAAGGAAGGTATAAGAAGTGGGGAAGACTGTTTTGCGTCCTTTTTCTGAAACTGGACACAAACCATTGATTATTTCTAAATGATTTGCAGACAAGTAAGTTTTTTTTTTATACGCGCAACACATACAATCAACATTCAACATCACGCTCATTCTGAATAACTCAACTGAAACACTATCCTAATCTAATGTGACACACTACACTGTCGACGTTCTACGGAAGGCGTGGCTACTGTTCTGTGTCGTCCCTGGTGGCTGTTGGTGGGGTGGAGCTGTGGTCCCCGGGGCTGGGCTCAACGAGAACTCCGACTGATGGGCCGGCGTTAAGCCCGTGTACGGAGCCTGTGCTCTTTGCTAAAGAGCGGGCCGCGTTTGAAGTAGGCCCCAGATGAAGGGTATTGCACATCACTCGTCGAACATTGAACGCCTGGCCTGTGGATGCAAAGTAATGCCTATAATCCAGTAATAAGTGAAGAATCAGGGAATATATCAAAACCTGGTATATACTTATCCAGTTGGGATTATGAATACAGGATTACACTCATTGCAGTGCACACCATGTGACTGAAGCCTTTCATCCGACAATAGAGCTGGGATTAACATTAACACGTGCTACTATGAGAGATACCCTCTACAACGCACTTCAAAATGGTCTGAAGAGTTTGTATATATCAGGGCTTGCTGAAAAGCAATGCCTCAGAATTTTTTATTGCATTCTCAATATCGGTTGAGGTATTACATGTCATTTATATTACTAAATCGGGTTTCCTGCTTCTTTGACGGAAGCTGCAACACACTGCCGCTAGAAGGCTCAAAATTTTAGAGTGTAACATGGCGGTGTGTAAGGTAACTATGCTGGTGCGTGAGAAACAGCGTCCTGTAATCGAGTTTCGAATTTGAAGAGTTCATCCACACATGGAGCACTTCAGCATGATAATTCCAGATCAAGCACGAGCGCTGCGACGTCTACAACAATCCCACGCATTGGCTTCACTGTCATCGGTCATATTCCATATAGTCCCGACTTGGCCCCATACGATTTTCTTTTGTTTCCAAAATTTAAAGAACGCCTTCGAGGACTCCACTTGATACTGTTAAAGTGGTTCACCCAGAAGTGAGGTTGTGGCTACGTCAACAAATTCAAATACTGTACAGTGACAGTATGAACAAACTGGTGTCTCGTTGGGAGAAATGTTCGACGCCAGAGTGATTGTTGAGAAATAAATATGTAGAGATGAAAATTAAAGATTTAGAGTTATTAACGTTTGTTTTATTCTAGAAAAAAATGGTTCAAGTGGCTCTCAGCACTATGGGACTTAACATCTATGGTTATCAGTCCCCTAGACCTTAGAACTACTTAAACCTAACTAACCTAAGGACAGCACACAACACCCAGTCATCACGAGGCAGAGAAAATCCCTGACCCTGCCGGGAATCGAACCCGGGAACCCGGGCGCGGTAAGTGAGAACGCTACCTCACGACCATGAGCTGCGGACTTATTTTAGAATCCTTAAGAGTTATCACATACAAAATTTGGAGACATTACCTCTAGTACACTCTCGTAGATGTAGATGAAAATATGTAGTCATCATTAATTGTTATGGATATCACCACTTATAAGACTCGTGCAATTCTCCTTGACATCAGTATGGTTGTTACTGAGATCTCTAGACGCAGATTCTCTCTTAATTTTTAATCTTAATTCAAATGTTAAAAAAGTGAAACAGTATGTTTGCCAAATAAATACGTGTACCACGAACTAGATGAATCTAAGATTGCTGTAAATGCGTATGTGTCAACTATGGAACAGATGGAGTCTTTACATGTATGGAAAGTATTTCAGATAGTTTCATATACAAAGTAATAGAGGAATCTAGTCTCGATAGCTTCAACTATTAGATTGTCTGAGTGAACTCTGGTACCAGAAGTGACATTCATCTTCAGTAATTGGCGGGGTTGGCAAGGAAAGGCAGTGAGGCCAACTTCTTGATAAAGTTTGGGTAAATTTTCAAATAGATTAGTAGTGTCTCCTGGGCTGACAACAGTTGAGGCGTCGGTGTGTGGAATGTGGATATTAAACTTAGCGCAACTTAGTACTGACAACAGGTTGCCTCCTCTGTTCTCTCTCCTCAGGCAATATGCATACCACCACACCGTACATGAAGGCATCTCAGCTACTGACTGCCTTTTAAGTCATAAACAAAGGGTGTGAGGAGGGAGGATGGGGACGACAAGCAAAAATATTTCAGAGAACTCGCTAATCAACGAAATATTCACTACGGAAAAGTGAAATACTTCACTTACAGTTAAAAACTGTGACCTAAGATACGTTGCAGTAGAGTCACCACTAAGCTGCATCCACATCTATACCTTCACTTACATCTGCCCTTCGAAATACACTTTACAGGATGTGGTGGAGGGTGTTTTGGATACCACTACCATTTTCCCACTTCCGTGTTGGAAGTTCACTTGTGGAATAACTGCCTTTGAGACGCCATATGGGCTCAAATAGGTTTTCCCATCGTGGTCACTTCACGATACGTACGTGGCAGAATATAATAAGTCGCCTGATTCTTCTTGGAATGTATACACTCGGAAATGTCACACAACTCCTCTTCGTATTGAACAACTCCCCTGTCGCAGCGTCTGTCACTGGACTTTGTTGAACATTTCCGTTGCGCTCTCGGTTTTACTAAACGATGCCAACTGTTAACACGACACTCTTCATTGTTTCTTCTCCAATTCCTGTATTAATCCCTGACGGCCGCGGTGGTCTAGCGGTTCTTGGCGCCCAGTCCGGAACCGCGCAACTGCTACGGTCGCAGGTTCGAATCCTGCCTCGCGCATGGAAGTGTGTGATGTCTTTAGGTTAGTTAGGTTTAAGTAGTTCTAAGTTGTAGGGGACTCATGACTACAGATGTTAAGTCCCATAGTGCTCAGAGCCATTTGAACCATTTTGAACCCACCTGTTGCGGGTCCCACACTGACGATATATTTAGCCGAATCTAGTGTGAATAGTTTCGACAAGGAAGCTATAGCAATGAATCTAAGTCTGCCATTTTCTTTTCTTCCAACTAGTTTACTTTGATGGTACTACTGCAAGTCACTCCGTACGCATAGTCAGATATTTGACGAATGATAGTCTGTCTAGTGATCGAGCGCCAGTTGAATAATCAGTTAACAATGTTCATCTACAAAATGGTTCAAATGGCTCTGAGCACTATGGGACTCAACTGCTGTGGTCATCAGTCCCCTAGAACTTAGAACTACTTAAACCTAACTAACCTAAGGACATCACACACATCCATGCCGGAGGCAGGATTCGAACCTGCGACCGTAGCAGTCGCACGGTTGCAGACTGCGCGCCTAGAACCGCGAGACCACCGCGGCCGGCTGTTCATCTACAAATCTCTATTAAAAACGTTCATCCCCTGTATGTCTTCAAGGCTTTCGCAACGATTTATGGTCTTTCAACGTTCCTATATGTAACAGCATTGCACACGAACACACTCATGGAATTTTCAACGCTGTCTGCCATTTATTAGTATGTATACTATAAACAGTAACGGCCATACGAGACGCCCTTGAGTTGTACCAGAAAATCCGTAGAGCTTAGCTCTACGAGGACGCTGCTGATAACGATGTGACGAGACTTTCCACGACACAAATGCTAATATTCTTCCTAATACAGTATGCGTAGCGCGAATGGTGTCGAGGCTGGTAGATGAAGCTGCGTCAGATGTAGAGCAACCACATTCAATAACTACTCAGTTGATGACGTGTTTTAATAGCTCCCTCACCAAAGAACTGTTCCCATATGAAGTAGCTGACTTTTACTACAGTGGGATACACCGTATAATCAGTAACATATAGCACATGTATGTCGAGTATGCCATAGCAAACTCTGAGTAAATCTGGCAGTACTTGGATTTGGATTGTTTGGGGGAAGACACCAAACAGAGAGGTCATCGGTCTCATCGGATTAGGGAAGGACGGGGAAGGAAGTCGGCCGTGCCCTTTCAAAGGAACCATCCCGGCATTTGCCTGGAGCGATTTAGGGAAATCACGGAGAACCTAAATCAGGCTGGCCGGACGCGGGATTGAACCGTCGTCCTCCCGAATGCGAGTCCAGTTTGCTAACTACTGAGCCTCCTCGATCGGTCTGGCAGTACTGATATTTTTAAATATCACTTTTACGTTACAGAAAAAAATATTACAGAAGACTGGAATTAGTAGCTCATGGCTCATGAATCTGTAATCCCTGAGGAATACGCTGAACAGCATTTCGATTAACTACCTTTGTTTCACCCGTTGTCATCGTTGTCTCAGTCTTCATCCGACGAATGGTTTGGTGAAGCTGTCCATGCTTGTCTGTCACATACAGATCTCTTCATCTATGTGTAACTACTACGAACTAAGACCATTTTAAAACGTTTGCTTTATCCAGTCCTCAGTCGTCCTCTAACATCCTAAGTCCTACTTCCAAGTCCCTCACTGTCTCTGACAAAACTACAGTTTCATCGGAGAACCTTGAAATTTTCATTTATTCTCTCTGTACTTTAATGCATTTCTCAAATTTCATCTCGTCTTCCTTCATTGTTTATTCCATGAAAGGAGTTAATGATATGGAGGAAAGGTTGTAAACTGTATCACTTCCTTTTCAAGTACTGCCTCCCCTTCTTCCTGTCCATCGACTCCTATAACTGAAGTCTGAAATCTTTACAAGTTTTAGATAAACTATCCCTTCTCGCGTGTTATCCTGAACCACTATCTGAACAAACATTGAAGCAAGAACCCCTTTAAAAAGCATCGAGTCGCCAAGTGAGACGTCCTTGTGCATACTAGGACGGCGAGGACTTTGTTAATTGCCGCATAAGCCGTATTGGGCGGTTCTAGATAAGTTGCCGCTGTCTACTTTTACATGCCGACGTTTGGATATATCTACGCTCTCGGCATGGATTTTATTAAACGCCACATAAGAAATTAACTATTCATTTATGAAGATATGGATACTACTGAACTCTGCATTCTCTTCTCTCTCCTGGTTTGCATGTTCCGACTTGTTACGCACTGATCTTGCGCGTGTGAGGTTATACGTGCGCAAACAGAGATGATAAAAAAAGCTGTGACAAAAGAAGTCCAATTCTTAAAACTCTAATCTTCACACTGAACTTTACATTCTCAACCAGCACTTCATTTGCTGCATTCGATTTCCAGCATTATTCATTGGCGCAAAACACGCTTCTCTGATGTTTTTTTTATTTTTTACTTGTGTACGAATAATTTTAGCAATACATTTTGTCGTTTATTACGAACCCTTTTTTATTTTGAAGTTTTTCAGCAGCAATCAAATACAAAAAATATAATCGGTATTCTATTGTTATTAAATGTATATAGATCAGGAGAAAGCAGCTGTTCGTGAAATGCTTCAATTTTCTCTCCATTCACTTATTAAACTTTTTTGACTATGGAATCTAATAATGGTGACATGCTCTTGTGTAGCGTACGCAGAAATATAACCTAGGTTGAAAGGTAGTTTGTTCGTTGGCTAGACCAGCACATGACGTCACACGTAGATCTTCACTTCTATCTAGGAGTCATATTTCACACATATTATTTTTTTATAAGTGGTTTAAATCCTTTATTTGGATGACATTTTGGCTCAAATCAGACGGCAGCTATCGACAGGTACAGTAGTTCCCCAGACAACGCTACCAGTTTCATAATGTGAGGGTGATTATGAGCAACGCCTGCATGGTACATTACCGACGCCAATATTACGACCTTTCAGAGCAATCTCACGAAAAACGTCAGGCGCACAGCAGCTGATTAAACTTATATCTTTTTTTGCCCACAAAGGGCACGAAATTAATAGTGAATGGTCTCTGGATATTGTAAAACTCACTGTGACCAAGATTTGTCACTCAGAGAATCACAGATGGAGTGAAAGAGGAAAGAAACGTTGAACGTGATACTGTTTCCTTCGAGCATGTTTTCAGCCTGGGTGCATTTTACTTGCCGTAGTTTTCTCATCTGAGCTTTATGTTTGTAAACTCTTTGAGAGAAAAAGATGCCTCCAGTTCCAATATCTCATCATCGTGCTGCACAAGGGGAAGTTCGGCGTTGCAACGTCAGACAAAGCAGGCCAATGTGGCAGCAGCCCGGAACAACGACCGCTTATTGCTCGTCCTATGGTACGCCAAGTTTGCCGCAGTAATGCAGTATTATGCATCAGCTTCATACTACTGAGCTTTCTTACTTCTTCTTCAGTATTTTCGAAATACTGAAGTATCACTTCTATTCATTAAATACAGATCCTACACCGGATATTGACTGTTACTTAATCGGCATTTACTGCCTATTTCTGTAGAGGCTCCTAACAAAGAAACAGTTCCACACCGTGTAATCAGTTCAGCCTGCGACATGTAACGAAGAACACATGGGAATTAAACACAAACGTTCACATATTGCCTCTAGATTTCAGAAAGCCTTATGGCAGCCTATACTGACAAGCAATGCTAAACATATGGCAATGCCCTTATAATTTATCGGTTTGGAAGAAATTTTTGCAGCATAAAGTCACATGCAGGAGAAATTGAAAAACGTATATACAATACTGACAGGAGGGGATATTATCTCGCCTACGTCATTTAACCTCATCTTAGAGCTAGTAGAGAATTCTCTAAACCTGGCCAACTGGAATGTAACTACAAGGGTAAACATTACTAGATCGGAGTAAGCGATGGAAATAGCACTCATCAGTTATTACAGATTCTAATCAACACTAGACTCGCATACGCGTTTGCAATAGCTATAATCAGAAATTACAGTGCAGAATTGATCAAAACTACCCATACACGGTGTTTCAGCAGGAGCGGGCAAAAATTAAACAGGACATAGATGATGCTCCACTGAACAATTTGAGGTGTTGAACTTGGGGTCGTAGAAGCCAGCTTGAGGAGATAATAGGAGTAAAGTCACATTACTGTGTACTTTTCTACTTACATTAGTAACTGTTAATTGCAAATACCATCACTGACACAATGAACGTACCATTTGAACTGAATCGTATAAAATGTGCTGAAACTGACAGCTATCAACCTCAACGCAAGCATGACATCGGCGAACAATATTCTGACACACCTTGACAAATATTCGTGGTGTGTATCGAATCACATCACGGGTAACTATAGTTCTGGCAACTAATTCTGTCTCCGTGTCCACTGGGTCTCATACACAAGCGACTTTAAATATTCCCATGGGAAATAATCAAGGGGCTTCAGGTCACGTGACCTCTCAAGCCTCCACTTCAAAAGCAGGTGTCTGAGTCATCCTCATGTTGCCAGGTTCCACATTTCTTCTTCCCAAAGGACCAGTCTCCTGCATTCGACGATCGGAGAAATAAACACTCGTCGTGACGGATGATGCCCGTTAGGAAATCATTCCCTTACCCCTGTTAGCAGCGAGAGCATTGCAAACGTACTTCCCCATATACAAGGTGCATGCCAGTGAGTTCTGCAAAACTGCACCGGTACTCCTCCACCGTATTGTACTGTACATCTCTGAACAGCCTTGAGTAATGAATGGATATGCCATTTATCCATAGCACGATTCGTCATGGGAGAATGTAAATACAATACCACAGAGTCATTTTTGGACAAGTAAAGTAAACAAAACCTGCATCAGGACATCCTAGTAATCAGGCTCATCCTTGTTTTCTTACACGAAATAATGAATGTACACGTAAATAGACAGCAGAGAATATGTAAACTTGTTTGCATATTAGTTTTAAATAAGCTGGAGAACCGTAATCCTAGTCCAAGCGGTAGACAAATTTACTTCCATATCTCCTTAGCTGGCTTCCCCGAACCCAGGATCCCTACCTCAAGTTATTCAGTGGAGCCTTCTCTATGTCCTATTACATTTTTTCACGCTCTTACTGAAACATCCTGTATGTATACATTACACAACTGCCGAGAAAACAGGTCTATGTCTTAATGAAAAAAAAGGAATACCTCGTGGTAAGTATGAACAATTTAATTTATGCCCCATTTGCAGTGGCTGTATTAGCCTTGAGGAGAGTTGACCCCTTCAAGTACTTAGGTCCATTTAATAAGAACAACAGAATAGATATAGACATAGACATTTGTTAAAGCTGCCAAGTAACACCTTGCTGTTTTACCAAGGTCCTATCGAGAAGGTCGCTCAGCACTAACTTCGATACCATTGATATGTGTATATGAAGGAAATAATTATGAACGTAGAGTTAATTGTAACAGCTCTACACACTTCTATACTCCTAACTCAGTTGGACGGGTATCGGCATTTCTGAGTCTGCGATGCCTCTGTATACTGTAGACCAGGAAGGCCTGCCTGCCGTGCCATTCTACACATGTGCTGCACCACAGAGCATGATCTACCCTGCGGTAGCGTTCTCGCTTCCCACGCCCGGGTTCCCGGGTTCGATTTCCGGCGGGATCAGGGATTTTCTCTGCCTTGTGATGGCTGGGTGTTGTGGTGTTGTGTGCTGCCCTTAGGTTAGTTAGGTTTAAGTAGTTCTAAGTTCTAGGGGACTGATGACCATAGATGTTAAGTCCCATAGTGCTCAGAGCCATTTGAGCCCTTTTTTTTTTTTTTTTTTTTTTTTTTTTGCTCACAGCCATTTGAACCATTTTGATCTACCCACTTTGTACTATGAAGTGCGCTATCAATCTTCTAAATGACGAGTGCTCTGCGAGATATTCTGCACATTTCTTAAGAACTTCTTCCTTTGCTTCCGTTCGTCAAGTTCTTAATGCCACCTAACGGCGCTACAGAAGAGACCAGATAAGGGTCTTCACGGCGGAACCAGAGGCGTCAGTCGCGCTGTATATGAGACGAGTTGCATTAAATGGGATCTCTGCTAATTTTCAAGAAGCAGCGCAGGATTTCCACCACAGGGACGAGATAAGTAGTGTGAATCTGCGCCTAACACTACCTTATAGAGCTGTAGGAAGTTATATAGCAGAATTTTATGTAAACGCTAAAATGATGATCGCCTACGAGAAGTGCACAAGAAACTATTCCTCGAGGTGACCATTTAGAAATCATACAGAAGGAAGGTAGAGTTCCGTATGATCAAATGGTTATATAGTCTGCCTTATCTGAATTACTTTGTCTATCAGAATAAAATTAAGAACGATGCAATTCATTCTTCGAAGTATGTATGGAGGGAATGCTTCTCGTCCAGCTGCTTTCCTTCTGCTGCATGGCAAGGGTCTTACGGGCTTCATATCTGTCCGTCAAGACTTACACATTTATTTCTATGTCATTTGTTGGTTGTCCATTCGGTGTCAATATTCGCCCTCACCATCTGCGTCTTCCGAACATTCCATCTACTTTCTAGAGAGATTCTTACTGAACGGTCAGCTTAATTCTTGTCACGTGAAAGGGATGTCATCAGATCTCATATTAGCCATCGGGCTGATCATCATCTTAAAAACTCAGCGGATTTGTTAATTCGATTAGAGACATTGACTCTGAATGTTTCTGATATTTTCGTAAGTCCACTCACGTTCCCTTGTCTCATTCATTGTGGTTAGCTGAAGTAAGAATTTGTGGTGCGTTAACTAACCTATTTCGGCATACTCTTTATTCAGTGTTCAGTACCATGAATAGATGGATGAAGATGCGATGGGAAGTTTCTTTATGGAAGACTTCGAGGAACGTGCCTTGCAGTCGGCGGCATTGAAACCTGCGTGTTTTTTTCAGATGTGTAGATGACACTTACGTTGTGTGCCCTTATGTTAGCGAGAATTTAAACGGCTCTTTAGAACACGTAAAATCACTCCACCAGAATATTTGTTTCAAACTGGACATGGAAACGGATGCCGGCCGGAGTGGCCGAGCGGTTCTAGGCGCTTCAGTCTGGAACCGCGAGACCGCTAAGGTCGCAGGTTCGAATCCTGCATCGGGCATCGATGTGTGTGATGTCCTTGGGTTAGTTAGGTTTAAGTAATTCTAAGTTCTAGGGGACTGATGACTTCAGAAGTTAAGTCCCATAGTGCTCGGAGCCATTTGAATCGACTGATGTAAATAACATGTTAGGTCTTTCGTTTCCAAACAGGCCCGAACTTATAAGACAAAGTTAGTGCAGCAGAGGAATACGACTGTAAACAGGATTTCTGATTACCTAGGCGGTCAAATGAAAATTTCATCTCCAGCACTGGTAATGTTTTGCCTCAACTGATGAAGTTCAAGCGTACTGTACAATACGCTTGAGTTCAAGCGTAGTGTACAATACGTTTGAGAGTGGTATATGCCACGTAAAGTTCTGAGGAATGAGCGAAGGCCTGCCATGGTACGATAGACGTGTTTGAAAGCAGTGCTACGAAAGCAAAGAGGGCGTCAATGATAATTTTAACGAAGCCAAATCTTCACAAACAAACAAAACTGAACAAAACCAAAAAGAAGAGCCTTTTGTGAAGCTTTCAACGAATTCGAACGTAAAATACTGTCCACCAACTTGGTAGAAAAGATTAAGGAATTCTAGTCTAACGTTGAATTAGTAAACGAGTCGAAACCATCTCTCCAGACACTCTGTGACCATGATGTCATCGAAACAAAGGATAGCGGAGAGAAGGCCGAGGTGCTAAACGTTCTTTGCATAAATGTTTCACTGAGCGCAATCGTACTGCATTTCCTCTTTTAAACTGCCACACGAACGTGAAAGGGGCACACATGGAAGTAACTGACCATTTGATAGAAAAGTAACAAAAATCACCCAACAAAGGAAAGAAAACTGGGTCTGACCGAATACCAACACGGTTCTAGTTAGCGTCTTCGCAAGAACATGCTCCCTTCTAGCTGCAACTTACCGTAGGTCCCTGGAGGAGTGAAGCTGAAACGTTCCTAGTGATTTAAAAGTACTACAGGTCAATCACGTTTTCAAGAAGGCTCCTCGAATAGACGCACGAAACCATAGCTTCGAATTTCATCCGAACTTTACGCGTCATTTGAACCGAGAACTTCTTATACAGGGACACCGTCGCAAGAACTTTGAAACCCTGCAGGCTTATAACTGTCGTAGGTGAGGTGTCGAATTGAGGAATCTCTTTTAGACATAGTGATTGGAATGAAGAGTTTCTAACAAACAGATCGCAGTATATCATCCTCAAATATGATAGATCTTCACACGTGAAAGTAACTTCGGGTCTACCCCACGGGAGTGTTATACGACCATTGTTTTAAAAGTACATCTAAATCACAATTAAATAACGTCGGAAGATCAATGGGGATCTTCGCGAATGATGCTGCTGTAGACAGGGAAGTCGCAATGATAGAAACAAGCACCGAACTGTAGGAGGACATGCAGAGATTTTGACGCTCGGTGCAGGGAGTTGCCGTTGATACTCAACATAAACAAATGTAATGTATTGCGCTCACGTAGTCAGGAAAGTCCGTTACTGTGTGATTAAATGGTTGTAAAATGACTAAAAGCAGTCATATCTATAAAATATTTAAGAATATGCTTACGGAGCAATTTAAAGTGGAACAAAAAATGGTTCAAATGGCTCTGAGAGCAGTATGGGACTTAGCATCTTAGGTCATCAGTCCCCTAGAACTTAGAATTACTTAAACCTAACTAACCTAAGGTGCCTGCCCGAGGCAGGATTCGAAGTAGCGGTAGCGCGGTTCCAGACTGAAGGGCCTAGAACCGCTCGGCCACTCTAGCTGGCAAAGTGGAATGGCCACATAAAACTAGTTCCAGGTAAAACAGATGCCACACTGAGACTCATCTGAAGAATCCTCAAGATATGTAGTTTATCTACAAAAGAGGTAGCTTACAAAACCCTAGTTCGACTGATATGCGAATATTGCTCGTCAGTCTCGGATGTGGCCACATAGGAAGTGTATGCGGCTTGATCGATGACAGTGAATCTAAGGTGTTGGATTGTTGCACATGTCGCTCGTGCATGGTCTGGCAATGACCTGCTGATGAAAAACTAAAATTGTAAGATGTACGACCAGTTTTAAAACATCAGGTAACAGGTCTATAATTTTACAATAAATAAATAAAATAAATTAAAATTGACATGCTGAAGGAGAGGTTACTTCATATGTGAACGAACTCTTCGAATGCGAAACTCAGTTATAACACGCTGTTTCTCAAGCACCGACATAGTTAAGTTACTGTGGAAGACTGCAAAGAAGAATAAAGATGTGGAATGTTAATAACGTTTGATTAATTTAAAGGCTGTAAGAGTTTACACATACAAAATTGGGAGGCATTACTTTTCAGCATGCCCTCGTAACTTTAATACAGGATGAACAGACCCAGTCCACTATTAGTTTTGCTAAGGATGGTCATAAAAATGATTAATATTAGACAATAGAGTGTTCACATTTCATTTTACCTACCGTAGGTGCACAATGTTTCTGAACAAGCCAACTAGTTATTAATTTTTAGTGTTGTAAACGTTACCAATGAGTCGAAAATAGATAATCTATTTTCCATAATACCTCTCAAAAGGTTAGCTGTCAATGAAATTGTCAAAGACAGAAGAATGTAGAAAATTATATGATATCCCTATTAGACGATCTATAAACAGTAAGCTTTATGGACAACTGATAAACTTGATTTCCAAACATGATCTAATGCACCATGACACGTCAAATGAAAAATGCTCAGTTGTGTACACGGGTTGTAAAGTAGTGCACCTAAGAAAACGTTGGCACCCTCCAACTGGCGGGCTGATGTTTGCAGCAGCTGATCGTGAATCCAATGATTGCAGGCAATATACTTCCTTCCCTGCCAATTTCCTTTTTGCGTACAACGTGCTCTGCGGGTTGCCACTATCGGCTCACCTTGAATCACGGCTAATGAGACTGATAACGGGAGCTCTCTATTGATTATCCGACTGCTCTGACCTTGTAACTGTAGATTCAAGTAAACTAGTCACGTGCATAGATTAGTAGTGTGGTGACGACGTAAATGTATCTGCCGAATACTACATATACACTTCACAAGTCACATTTCGGCAAGAAGCGAAACTATAGTGTTTCCACTCTTTCCAGTTCAATTTGCGAATGTACGCGGGAGAAGAGATTGTCATTTCGTATTTGTAGGACGTCGAATTTATTTCATTTTGCACGACATGGCCGTTTAAGCAGATGCACCTTGAAGGAAGTAATATGCCGGAAGATACGTTCACGCAGTTTGAACTGTAAACATCTAAGCGATCCACAGTACCCATCTTGTAGCGTTTGCCACTGAAGACCTATGAGCGATTCCTCGAGGCTCTCAGTCTCAGCACACGAATCTGTGAGGAAACACGCTGCTGCGATTTGGATCTTCTCTATCTTTTCTAATAATCCTAAGTGTCACCGATCGACTACCAGTGTTCAAGAATCGGTTCAACGAATGTTTTCTGAGCAGTTACTTCCGTGAATGAGTAACATTTCCTTTTTACTGTGTGCCTCATTGGAAACCAGACTACTAGAAAATTTATCGTCCATTATGAAGCCACGGGCGCAAAGTGAACATTTCACCCGAATCATGATCTTAGGTAAGCGTATTTCCTTTCAGTTGCCTTCCTTGAAGGAGAGTGCATATAAGAAGTAACAGCAAGTTACACATAAACCATCCGTATACACGATGTAGCTAAAAGGCTCAAACTAATTCCAGTTAGTGTGGTGTCATACTGTACATCCGAGGACATAATACTGCAGTCCTAATGTGTCAACGAAAGCGTGTTTTGTATGTGACTGGGCCATGGAAGAAAAGTTGTTGTGTTAGAACAGGAAGTGATTGTAGGAGTCCATAAGCTCGAATATTTTACGTCCATCGTGTATACATGTACACAGGTCCATTATTAGGGCCACAATTTTGAAGTGTAAATGCAAGAGAAACATTCAACGTAATCTTCACTCTCATAAATCTAATGATCTGAAAGATAGGAGTGGTTAAAGTCAAAGTGTACTGTACGAGGCAGTTGTCGGACGTCCTCCTCAGCTATCGCCGGCACGGTAGTTCAGCGTGTTCGGTCAGAGGGTTAACTGCCCTCTGTAATAAAAAAACTGAGTTCACGATCAACAACGAACTAAAACGAGTGTCTTACGACGTCCGCCCCGAGCAGATGTAACGAACAAAACCGAACAAAATGAGATAAAAAAAACAACGGGGTAACATAACTGACGTCACCGGCCATATTACGTAATGGGATTTAAATCTTCCATTTCACTGCATTTCAACAGCTGCAGAATGGCAGCAGATGACGGGATTTTGCTAAGAGTGAGAACACAGTCACTCTATCGACTGGAACCCAGCGGAGCGTCACTCAAAATGACGCTAACAACATAGTAGTTAGTCAGTAGAGCAGTAATTTGTTTTTAAGGTACAGTGCTAGGAAGGTGGACTAGACGGATGGCTGGCAAATACAAGTTACGTAAGTATTTTTGGACGATAGTCATGTTCAGTGGGGTTAATATGAGACTGTGATCTGCTTTTCGGATTTGTTTCAGACAATTTGGTGTGGTCGGTAGTAATTAGGCTACAAACGATTTTGACAGCAATTAAATCGCCATAATGTGTCGTGGCGACAATTTGAAGTATGGATCAATACTGGGTGTATCAAAATATGTTTAAGAAACTTCAGGGATTTGTTCTTGATGTCAGAACATTACAAGAAGTCCACATGTACATGGGTCCTAAAACACTTCGTCAGTCAGGTATGATATATTTCTTATTCAAGGAAAATAAATTATACATTCACTAAACTTATTTACATTTCCAGAAAATACTATAAATGACCACCTACTGGTCCCTCGAATCCCATGGGTCTACATTCCGTAATTTGCCGTTCGTTGCGGAAAACTCGTGGTGTTTTTCGTATTTGGTCACATCTATTTTGGATCCGCACCCTCATAATATCGACATTGGCCACGGGAATTCAAAGAATTAAAATGTCCCTGGAGGAAACTGTCCATTCGATTCAAATCCGGCGATCCGGCGGGACACATAATACAACTCTCTCGATCATATCACTTCTTGAGAAACTGGTTATCGGGATAGTGTCGTTTAAAGTGAGGCAGAGTACCATTGTGCGTGAACCACATTCGTTGGTTGACGTCTAGAAGCACATTATGAAATAAGTGAAGCAAGTCATGTCTGAGAAACTGTAGATGAGTTTGTCCAGTAATTAATTACTTTATCCCACACTTTGAGACAGTCTGTGTTGATGTAATAATTGATCTTGATGTACACTCCTGGAAATGGAAATAAGAACACCGTGAATTCATTGTCCCAGGAAGGGGAAACTTTATTGACACATTCCTGGGGTCAGATACATCACATGATCACACTGACAGAACTACAGGCACATAGACACAGGCAACAGAGCATGCACAATGTCGGCACTAGTACAGTGTATATCCACCTTTTGCAGCAATGCAGGCTGCTTTTCTCCCATGGAGACGATCGTAGAGATGCTGGATGTAGTCCAGTGGAACGGCTTGCCATGCCATTTCCACCTGGCGCCTCAGTTGGACCAGCGTTCGTGCTGGACGTGCAGACCGCGTGAGACGACGCTTCATCCAGTCCCAAACATGCTCAATGGGGGACAGATCCGGAGATCTTGCTGGCCAAGGTAGTTGACATACACCTTCTAGAGCACGTTGGGTGGCACGGGATACATGCGGACGTGCATTGTCCTGTTGGAACAGCAAGTTCCCTTGCCGGTCTAGGAATGGTAGAACGATGGGTTCGATGACGGTTTGGATGTACCGTGCACTATTCAGTGTCCCCTCGACGATCACCAGAGGTGTACGGCCAGTGTAGGAGATCGCTCCCGACACCATGATGCCGGGTGTTGGCCCTGTGTGCCTCGGTCGTATGCAGTCCTGAGTGTGGCGCTCACCTGCACTGCGCCAAACACGCATACGACCATCATTGGCACCAAGGCAGAAGCGACTCTCATCGCTGAAGACGACACGTCTCCATTCGTCCGTCCATTCACGCCTGTCGCGACACCACTGGAGGCGGGCTGCACGATGCTGGGGCGTGAGCGGAAGACGGCCTAACGGTGTGCGGGACCGTAGCCCAGCTTCATGGAGACGGTTGCGAATGGTCCTCGCCGATATCCCAGGAGCAACAGTGTCCCTAATTTGCTGGGAAGTGGCGGTGCGGTCCCCTACGGCACTGCGTAGGATCCTACGGTCTTTGCGTGCATCCGTGCGTCGCTGCGCTCCGGTCCCAGGTCGACGGGCACGTGCACCTTCCACCGACCACTGGCGACAACGTCGATGTACTGTGGAGACCTCACGCCCCACGTGTTGAGCAATTCGGCGGTACGTCCACCTGGCCTCCCGCATGCCCACTATACGCCCAAGCTCAAAGTCCGTCAACTGCACATACGGTTCACGTCCACGCTGTCGCGGCATGCTACCAGTGTTAAAGACTGCGATGGAGCTCCGTATGCCACGGCAAACTGGCTGACACTGACGGCGGCGGTGCACAAATGCTGCGCAGCTAGCGCCATTCGACGGCCAACACCGCGGTTCCTGGTGTGTCCGCTGTGCCGTGCGTGTGATCATTGCTTGTACAGCTCTCTCGCAGTGTCCGGAGCAAGTATGGTGGGTCTGACACACCGGTGTCAATGTGTCCTTTTTTCTATTTCCAGGAGAGTATATCTTTCTGCATTTCCTGAGAGTTTTCATAGTGGAATTCCACATTGTACGTCAAAGAAGAGTAAGCAAGGTGTTCGCAGTAATTATTCCAGTGATGTATTATAAGGGCAGCAATTTCTACGCTATTGTCAACAACACAAATAAACTTTTGGGACATTACACAGCTTTTGTTGCATAGAAACGAACTTCGAGACCACTAAGAAATCTTTTAGAAAAATTGTTCTGTCTATGGGATTTACATTTAAAATGTGCCAAAACAAATCGTCTTCGACCTATGGGCGAACGAGATGACATATCTGCAAAAAGGGCATACTGCATAAGGTTTTTACAGAAGAATGAAGCATCAGAATCAAAGCGGCCAGATGTTTACCTCGACGAAACGTAGGCTCACACACATTAACACAATAAATAGAAGTTGGTAAAGTGAAATTGTTTTGCGTATAACTCGGCAATGAGTTTCATTATGTTTACACTTCTCATATATGACTCAAAAACCAGACATGTCGGACTGTCACTCACAAATGGATCATGAAATCTTTTATTTATTTATTTGCGGATAATCACATTTTATCTCTCTTTGACAAAACAATGTACACAAATGCTGAAATATTTTCCAAGTTATAGAAACAAATCTAGTTGGTGATAACGCATTATTCTTCTTAGAGGGCAAATCTGTTAATTGGTACACCGATTTTATCTTACTCGTAAACGCTTTTCCCCGCCATGTTTTAGTCTTTTGTTGGTGATAAAATCTTCGGTAACACACATGGCGAGTGGTGGGGTCGACTTTCTGAAACGCTTTTTATGACGGTGGTCAAAAAAGTTCAGTACTCTAATTACAATTATGCGTCAAAAGATTAGAACAAAATAAATACAATCAACTGACTAAAAATAGTGATAAACAAAGTCATTTACATAAAGATTTAAAAATAAAAACTTCGCAGCACTTGAAGGGATTCGAATTCACAAGATCATAACTGGGAGGTATATGTTTTCTACCCCTACGCTACACTGTTACTCGGAAGCACACTCCTGTCCAGGAGAAAAAGATTGGTTTTAATGTGTTAGAGCGTCATGGAAGTTTCTTTTGTTAACTACTCGTGATTTCTTTACCCAATCGGTATACTTTTAGCCACTGCAACTGCACAAAATGTTTGATTACGATAGTGTGCAACCAGTGATAAGATTTTTAAACATCTCTCCTTGAACCGCTTTCTCTCTCTCTCTCTCTCTCTCTCTCTCTCTCTCTCTCTCTCTCTCTCTTTCTCTATTAAATAAAAAAAAAAACGATGAAGGTGCTGATAAACTCACTTCAAAGAGTTGATTATATCGGAACAGGACATTTAAATAATCCATTCGTAATACGCAAGTGACACTCGCTAACCGATGTTTGATCGAGTTAGCAAAACAGAGACAGGTCTAATATGTAAACATGACATCGCATTCGAATTTCGAAATTAGATTCCCATCTTCTTCACACTCTACCGCCTGTAAACGTACTGATAGACTGGCAGCGTGGCACTAGTGTGAGTACAGGAGTGTATGCTAGTAATGCCCGGCTTCTCACGCCCTGTTACTTGAGCGTAAACACGACGGTGCTGCCACCGCGGCAAAATTACCATTTCTCTGTGCTGGGTAATATTTTTTTTTAACTTACTGGCCTTCGGGACATGGCCATACAGCCACCTCAATAGTGTAGCTCACTTACGACGATACGTACTAAAGGACAGCAAAGTATCCAAACCCGAAGCGGAGAATATATTCGAGCAGGCCGAGAATCGAACCACGGATCCTTCGATCAGCAATTCGCCGCGCTGAACACGCAGTTATCGAGGCGGACGTTGTTGGTTAATACATCTACATTTATATGTTCCATACATAGTATACGTCACAATCAGTTACAGAGAAGTAGTTTCATGTTGGTAAGGCCGAACTTAAGTGATCTGTTTTACCTAAAAAATCACACTTTCCTGCACTTAGCTGTCCAAAAGCATCTGATCAGTCATTTCTTCTCTAGGCGTTTCCATGTGTTACGGTCTTCTACAGGAGTCCATATAGCATCTGCATGTTTGCTAATTTCATCTGCACATATTTCGTCAGGTCATCGGCTGTTTTTTTCCCCCTCGTGGTTCCCAGCGAAGAATGTGTTGTTCCATTCACGGACACTCGCCTTATGCTTATTCTGCTTTCACGGTTTCCGCTCCAGTATATAGCTTGAAATATTTTCTTTTCTTTTTGTTCCTATCCCGAACATGTATCTACAGGTTGCCCAGATACCCTAAGCTTTGAACGTTTCTCGCATTAGAACTACATGTCTCACTACTGTAACTTAGAACTGGTAATACGGCTTCTGAACTTTCCTCCATAGGGACATCTGATGCTTAAGAAAAAAATATCCATTTAGTTTACCGTAAGTCCATCCAGTCGTTTTCAACAGCCCACAATCCGAACTCTCATCAAAGGAATCTACATCTTCATTTTCAATTTTTATGTGTAAGTTGCTCATAACGTTTGTCTTACTATATTTAATTTCCTGGCCAACCTCAAGCATATTCCATTTTGTTTATAGGTTACAGCTATTGTCATCGACACTCTAGTTACGATATGACCGCCCTCAGAAAACACGTTTGTTGGGTGCTAGTAAACTCACTTACGAATTTAAATTTAGTTCTGCGTTTGTCGGCCTCAGTTTGCAAGCAGACAGTGGGACGTGGGGTTGATGTGTGACCCTGTGTGAAATATGGCACTTAAATTGGGAGGACCATGAAGATCTGTGCAATACCGTCTGCAAGTTCAAGTATTAGAGTTCGTTCGGTATAAACGCCTTAAAACTATTTTAACAAGCGTTTTTGTTGTAGCACGCTGATTCTCATAGCCAATGAAGGACTTACAGAACTGGAATATCTGCCATCGGATGCTTCACCTCACACGTTCAGTGTCACAAGCACACTTAATTTTTGCCAAATAATGTTATTGTGGAATACTAATTCCTTTTAAGTTCTAATACAACGGAAAATAGAATTAAATACGGCACAGCAATGCGCAATCGCGATATACTGAAATCTTGCGAGCGTTAGGAGAATTACAGTCTTTAAGTAAACTCGAAGACCTATGTGAAATCATTATGTCACTAAACCTCCCCGCAGTGCCCAACAATGCGAGTTCTAAATATTACAAAATAAAGTATTTCGTTAATTCAGAACGCCAATCTTGAGGTAGCCTAAAAGTGTAACAAAAATTTGACGGTTGTGCCAATAAAAGCCGCGCGGCAGTAGCCGTGTGCCTGTCCAATGACGAGCAGCCAAGTCACGCGCGGGTTAGTTGTGTCTGCAGTCGTGTAGCTACAGACGCGCGTCTGAAATGCGTTGCATTGAGTTGCACTAAGCGAGTGCTATTATACACACGCACTGCTACAGTCGCTTCGAATCCCACCATAAGTCTCACGCAGTTGACAAAGAGTCTGAACTGGTGCCGAACTTAACACTAATATCTCGCGAAATATTTTAATTCCAGCGATAGGTCACTGTAACGACTCCCTTTAGAAACGGAGCAGCGAAGTCATTATTTCTACGCCAAAAAGACACAGTCCACGCAAACTGACGCCTGAAGAGTAATACCCCTCTCGCGCGTTCCTGCTATTCCTTAAATATCAGAGCAGTCCCCCAACCTGGTTCTCATCCTAAGGTCTTAGCAAAATTATGAAAATGTCCTATCATTTATAATTATAACATGTTGATACAAGTTGTACCTGTCAACAGATGCTCATTTAAATGCAGGTCAGTTCTGAGGTCTTAGACAATACTGTTCGTCTCTTGAAGCGCTTATTGTCAAAGATAAATGGCAATTACATTTGAGTTATTTTATACAGCCAAACCAAATACTGTACCACACGAATAAACATTTAATACAAATAAAGTACTAAACAAAACAGTTTCAGTCACTCTTTATTGTGGTATCTTCATCAATCACATCAGGGGCAACAATTTTTAATGATGCTTAATTTCTGTTGTAGCAGCTTACCAAACTCGCTTTTATTCACTAAATATAGGTATTCACTAACGTTTCTACTTCTAAGCGATACGCGATAAGAAAATCTTTGACTTTATCGCTTGCTGTCGCCACATCCAGTCTACATGTAGTGCAGTCAGTAGTATGACTTGCTTGTACATAATAGGGTTTGGTGACCTAAATACGATTCAAAATCACAGAAATTGCCTGTATTTTTGAAAGAGAAACAGTAACTGTTACTAAAAAATTGTTGACGCTAGAGAGTAAAAATTGCCTTAACATGATACTAGATTTCATTCTTCAAAGTTACAAATGTAGACTGGAAAAAGTAAAAAGTGTCGTTTTTGGACTGAAATTCTTAAATAAGATACGGCTGTTCAAAAATATTATACACATTTTATATTGTTATGTACACTGCAGACAGAATCTTGAAGTCTTAAAAATGAGATACAGGACACACACAACGATACATATACATAACTAGAAGTCTCCTGTTGGGGATATTTCTTGGATATTTATGGCATACAATGTACGTCAGTGTGAACTACAAAAAATTCTTTATTTGTTTCTTCTATTTTAGTACTATTATGTCAGCCAGTAACAGTTAGGAACTCTTATTACAATTATACTTATTATACTGACACTGACACAAAAGAAGAGATACACAAATTATGATCACTGACTCACATACATTTTTTACAACCATCAACAAGACCGTTAACAATAAATCGGACTCCTCGATTGATACATACATCAAAAAATTTTTTGCATCACCTCGGTTCCTGTACAAAAAACTGGAATAGAGATAAACATAAACATAATATCCACCCTTTTTATTGCTCATGAAAACCACGCATTACATGTTGTATCACCATACAACGACACCTTCAGAGATGGTGGTCCAGATTTCTGTACACACCGGTACCTCTAATACCCAGTAGCACGTCCTCTTGCTTTGATGCATGCCTGTATTGGTCATGGAATACTAGCCACAGTTTCATCAAGGCACTGTTGGTCCAGATTGTTCCACTCCTCAAAGGCGATTCGGCGTAGATACCTCAGAGTGGTTGGTGGGTCACGTCGTCCATAAACAGCCCTTTTCAATCTATCCCAGGCATGTGTGATAGGGTTCATGTCTGGAGAACACGCTGGCCACTCCAGCCGAGCAATGTCGTTATTCTGAAGGAAGTCATTCACAAGATGTGCACGATGGGGGCGCGAGATGTCGCTCATTAAGACGAATTCCCCGCGAATATGCTGCCGATATGGTTGCACTATTGGTCGGAGGATGGCATTCATGTATCGTACAGCCTTACGGCGCCTGCCATTACCACCAGAGGCTTACGTCAGCCCCACATAATGCCACCCCAAAACCGCAAGGAACCTCCACCTTGCTGCACTCGCTGGACAGAATGTCTAAGGCGTTCAGCCCAACAGGGTTGCCTCCAAACACGTCTCCGACAACTGTCTGGTTGAAGGCATATACGACATTGATCGGTGAAAAGAACGTGATGCCAATCCTGCGCGGTCCATTCGTCATGTTGTTGGACCCATATGTACCGCACTGTGTAGTGTCGTGGTTGCAAAGATGGATCTCGCCATGGACGGCGGGATTGAAGTTGCGCATCGTGCCTATTGCGCACAGTTTGAGTCGTAATACGACGTCCTGTGGCTACACGAAAAGCATTATTCAACATGATTGCGTTGCTGTCAGGGTTCCTCCGGGCCATAATCCGTAGGTAGCGGTCATCCAGTGCACTTGTAGCCCTTGGGCGGCCTTAGCGTGGCATTTCATCGACAGTTCGTGTCTCTCTGTATCTCCTCCATGTCCGAACAACATGGCTTTGTTTCGCTCCGAGACGCCACGACACTTCCCTTGGTGAGAGCCCTTCCTGGCACAAAATAACAATGCGGGCGGGATCGAACCGCGGCATTGAGCGTCTAAGCATTATTGAACTACAGACAAGACGAGCCTTGTACCTCCTTGCTGGTCGAATAACTGGAACAGATTGGCTGTCGGACCCCCTCCGTCTAATAGGAGCTGCTCATGCGTGGTTCCTTACGTCTTTGGTCGTGTTTAGTGACATCTCTGAACAATCAAAGGGACTGCGTCTGTGATACAAGATCCACAGTCAACGTCTATCTTCAGGAGTTCTGGGAACTGGGGTGATGCAAAACTTATTTTGATGTGTGTATTTCCCACTTCAGTAACAACAAGAGGAATTGACAGTATCCCTATCACATTCACTCTTATTAATAAGAGAAAAGTCTTTTCATTTAAATTAAAAACTATTTTGTCCTTATCCAGAGATTCTAGAGATATAATTTCTAGATCATTTTCCAGTACTTTTTGTACGGCATAGATTTATCTGCAGTTGCATGAATTCCTCTTTCTTCCTCTAAATGTAGCCAAGATATAATTTTCTTCCCCTACATGTGCTGGATCAGTCATTGCAGGCATCAGGAGTGGATTCTCCAAAGTGATCGACGTTGTCCATTCTGTCGTCACTCTTAAGAGATATAGGACTCAAAATCAGTCATCTCAGTTTCCTTCCTTTTTAGTGCACTTGCCATAGTATACCTTTCTGGCTCTTCTGCTTTTCGCCTACTCCTTTCATCGTTGAAAGTTTTTCCATTCAGCACTGAGTTTACTGCCGGTGCTGTGGCAGCCTACGGTTGCGTTCCTGGCATCTATGAATGGCAGCACCGGCAGCACCGGCAGTACACTGCCGTATGGCTGGTGGCAGCGCCTTAGGTGACAGTGTTTCGCTCTTATGAATAGTTTAGTCATATTTTGGAATGGACCGTGTGATATTTAAGGATTATACTAAGTGCTTAATAATTATCTCTTGATGATACACGTGACAAAAATGAAAATTCAGCAAGCAGAGCTTTATTTTTTGTGCATGTACGACACAAATTTGGTAGTAACGTCGTCTAAAGTTGCGTAAAAGTGACAAATGTTCTAGAACTGTGGACACATTTGTTTTCAGCTTGAATGCGCTCTTTGTCACATTTATGTTTACCTCCAAAGTGAAGATCCTAATGGAAAAAAATTATGACTATTTCTAAAAAATGGTAATATTACTAAGAGTATGAACGCTTGTGGTAGGTACTGTTTTGTTATGAATAGACCAGGTGTATTGTTTTCTTGGAAAGTGTTGCAGTATCAGTTTTAGGACACTTTACTCAATATAATAATTAGTATAGCTTTAGAGCTACCAGTTGTATTAACAGTTAAATTTAATTAAAGATATTTGTGAAAATACAAGTTTATTTCATATCAGACATTGTGAGCCTTTGTTGCTATCGAAAACCGTCTGGGACTGTTGTTTTTATAGGTTGTGACATAACGTAAATCTTAATTTGCAGCGTGTCCCTGTTAATAACAGTCACAGAGATTGTGTCGAAGATACACTTAATTTGACTAATTGGGCTACGAATCCGAATTTCTCGTATGTCGATTACATCGTGTGAAAATTAATATTATGCTGAATAGAATGTACGTCCATTCAAGCGTTCTTAGTTGTCCCACTCCAAGCTCTTCCGGCTAAACCCGCCGTTGAGTTTCACCCGTTTCCAGTCTGACCGCCCAAGTTTGGTATCTCACCTCCTTTCTGTCGACTGGTTTCAGTTCTCGAATTTAGCCCTCCTAGTCCAGCTGAGGCTAAGCACCGCTCTTATGCTCTCGAGATAAGTGCCCTACTCCCCCCCCCCCTCCCCGCTCTCCCCCCCACCCCCACCCCCTCGGTTCGTTGCACCTGCATAGCCGGGACTTTGACGGTCAGCTGCCATTTGCACTGTCACAAGTTCTTCCATTCGCTGTTGAAGCTTGTTTGCGCTAAACGCAAATATTACCATGTCACTATAAAATAGGGTGGTTGCAATGTGATCCAATAATATTGATCACAGATGATCTGGTATTGTCTATCGGACCATAAGTTAGCCAGTGAGGAGCAGTTGTAAGAAACGATACGAACTGGGATGATCGGATAAAATACGCAATAGATTTTCCGAGTGGAAGGGTTCTGAAAATACGCTGTGCATCTGTTGAGGAGTTCCCAGACAGTATTCCAGCGCTTTAGCATGATAACAATCATGAACGAGTTCAGAGATGCGCCGTTATGGTCTTTACAGGTCGGTATAGCCCATACGAAAAAGAAACAGGGAAATATTTGGAAGGAAGATGGCTTCATTCTAACGAAATTTAGATAATTCGCATTCGAGGATGTCTGTGTGGTAATTCTGCCACCATCATTGTATGTTTTTCTTAGGAATGTTGCGATCGACGAGCGAGATGTAGACGAGTACAGGCGCTTATAAGTGGATAGACAGGGCAGAAAATCACAAAATTTTTTTACAAAATAGTACCTGCACTTGGTGCACAGTGACTTGCGGATTATACAGGGTGGTCCATTGATCGTGACCGGGCCAAATATCTCACGAAATAAGCGTCAAACGAAAAAACTACAAAGAACCAAACTTGTCTAGCTTGAAGGGGGAAACCAGATGGCGCTATGGTTGGCACGATAGACGGCGCTGCCATAGGTCAAACGGATATGAACTGCGTTTTTTTAAACAGGAACCCCCATTTTTATTACATATTCTTGTAGTACGTTAAGAAATAGGAATGTTTTAGTTGGACCACCTTTTTCTCTCAAAATGATATCCGTCAACCTCAATGCATTTGGCAATACGTGTAACGAAATTCCTTTCAACAGCGAGTAGTTCGCCTTCCGTAATGTTCGCACAAGCATTGACAATGCGCTGAGGCATGTTGTCAGGCGTAGTCGGTGGATCACGATAGCAAATATCCTTCAACTTTCCCCCCAGAAAGAAATCCAGGGACGTCAGATCCGGTGAACGTGCGGGCCATGGTGTGGTGCTTCGACGACCAATCCACCTGTCATGAAATATGCTATTCAGTACCGCTTCAACCGCACTCCAGCTATGTGCTGGACATCCATCATGTTGGAAGTACATCGCCATTTTGTCATGCAGTGAAACATCTTGTAGTAACATCGGTAGAACATTACGTAGGAAATCAGCATACATTGCACCATTTAGATTGCCATCGACAAAATGGGGGCCAATTATCCTTCCTCCCATAATGCTGCATCGTACATTAATCCGCGAAGGCCGCTGATGTTCCACTTGTCGCGCCCATCGTAAGATTTTCCGTTGCCCAGTAGTGCATATTATGCCGGTTTACGTTACCGCTGTTGGCGAATGACGCTTCGTCGCTAAATAAAACGCGTGCAAAAAAGCTGTCATCGTCCCGTAATTTCCCTTGTGCCCAGTGGCAGAACTGTACACGACGTTCAAAGTCGTCGCCATGCAATTCCTGGTGCATAGAAGTATGGTAAAGGTGCAATCGATGTTGATGTAACATTCTCAACACCGACGTTTATGAGATTCCAGATTCACACGCAATTTGTCTGCTACTGATGTGCGGATTAGCCGCGACAGCACCTAAAACACCTACTTGGGCATCATCATTTGTTGCAGGTCGTGGTTGAGGTTTCACATGTGGCTTAACGCTTCCTGTTTGCTTAAATAACGTAACTATCCGGCGAACGGTTAGGACACTTGGACGACGTCGTCCAGGATACCGCGCTTGGTAAACGGTCCATTTTAACCCGGGTAATATATCACGAAGCAATTACCGTTCGCACTGGCGGAATGTTACGTGATACCACGTACTTATACGTTTGTGACTATTACAGCGCCATCTATCACAAAGCGAAAAAAGTGGTCCAACTTAAACATTCATATTTCTTTAAGTACCATACGAATGTACAATAAAAATGGGGGCTCCTATTAAAAAAAAACGCTGTTGATATCCGTTTGACCTATGGCAGCGCCATCTAGCGATCCAACTAAAGCGCCATCTGGTTTCCCCCTTCAAGCTAGACGAGTTTCGTTCTTTATAGTTTTTTCATTTGATGCTTATTTCGTAAGACATTTGGCCCGGTGACTATCAATGGACCACCCAGTATACGTAGAAGTAGGTGGAGATAATAAATGGCAGAAGACACGCAGGCAGATTCTTTCATGCACACTTTAGACCAGGTCTGATTCTGATGTTTTACAGGGGCTGCTAGAACCATGGAACACTTTGTGATATTAAATGCCGGAATTGTTGAACCAAATGCTGAATGCTGAAATTACTGAAGCCGGGGTTCATGTGGACCACTAATTGTTACATTCGGTTCGCTGTTAGCGGATTAAAAGGGAGCTCATCACCATTCGAAGCAAAAGAGAGCTTACTAAATTAGGCTACGGTCGTAAATAATCAGCCCATAACTACTGAGGACGGGTGAGTATCTGCAGAATAGACTGCATGGATAGCCAGTTTTATATACATGGATTGTTAGGTGTGGACAATTGGTGTTCACCACAGAGGTGAGAGGTGGGCGATACGAGCCTTGCTGGAGGAAGATAATATCATCTCGATAAGAGATATAGTGGCGTACAGCTTCCGATAACTAGATTACGTGCCATTGTTCTGTGGCATCCCTGAACTCTTTCACTCACCTCTAAAGGAACGCGGACACGATAATTTGTTAATGGTAATTAGTCACGCAGTTGGAGACGTTTTGTTCGACATACGTAAAACCTGAAGATGAAAGAATCTAATTGTTTAAGGAAAGTTTTGACAGAGCTCCCTGGGCTTCCGAGGTTATTTTACGTCCGTTTAGAGTACATAATGCGCAACTGTGTAACTTCGAAAGCTGTCTGGATGGCTCTGGAGAAAATTTGTCATACTGCACCCACAATGGTACTTGGGATAATGCAGATAATCATGGTTACGGAAAAATTGGAGGGTGAAACGCTTATTTTGGTGGCCTATAAATAATCGTGCAATCTAGAATACGTAGGAAATATCCTGCAGTACGCATAACGAACTTTGTAGTTAATAATATATCGAGTGCTTATAATTAAACTGATGGTGTTGCGAGTGCAGCAGTGTGGAATGTTTAAATTGCAATGTGTTGAAACATCCTAGCTATGTTCGTTAATCGGTGTGCTCGCAGAGTATACTGAAAAAATTGTAGTTCCACTTTCCGTTACCAGGTGAAAATATGGCGCTGTAAGCAGTCAAAATATGAAATGTTTCCTGTTTTGACGCCAGTATGTTTTTTTTACTTGGTAACGCGTGTTAATTTCCTTCATGGAGTGACTGTTATAAATCCATGTGACTTCTGATTGTGCAGATATCTGAAAGATCGTGTCTAACAGGGGTGTATCCGCACTGTTCCTGATCTGAGATATAGCATACAACGACATGGCGCTTTGGTTGCACCAGATATGCTGCTACCAACTGACGACCATGCCGTGTAACGGAATCAGCTTGTTGCGGAGTCCGGAGACCATACAATACCACCACTATAATGTGTTTGATCGTTCCTACTCTTTTCCATCTGACTGCCTACAGCGCCATATTTTAACCTGGTGGCACAAAGGGGAACTACTATTTTATTTTTATTTTTCTTAATCACTCTCCGCAAGCGCCCCGACAGAACATATCTATGACGTTTCACCGTCTGGAAACTTATATAGCCGATACTGCAGCACACGGAACACCGTCAGTTTGATTATAGGCACCTGGTACATATATGGCTTTGGTGGTCCAGCGCACTGGACTACCGTTCGGGAGATAGAGAGTTCAACCGTGGATAAGAATTGGGATTTTTCCTTGTTCCAGTCTCTTCAGAAAGGCAGCGGGTCAACTCAGCCTGCTAAAAATGAGCACTGGGGTTCGTTCCTGGAGTTAAAAGGCGGCCGGGCCGATGGGGTCGCCACGCTCCCCCTCCTAGGGCCCAATGAAGAAAAGATACAGTCTACCTACACTCCGGCAGTAGCCCGGTCAGAGGCTTGCGCCACAGACTGCCCAATCCGTTGTCCTGACGAAGGCCGCTGCAACTCGGCCTCAATGTCGATACATTTTAGCGTTTCAAGTATTGTATTAGATGGCGCTACAATACACGCAGGATGCATTTAATGAAAGTTTGTTCTTTGCTACTAAATAATTCTTTGTCTCACTGCTATAGGAAATGGAAACGTCCCATTCAATGTAAATGTGAACCCATAAGCTTACACACCTCGCTGTTTCGCTACGCTGCTTAGTGGCACAAAAGCGCACTTACGTTACATAGCTACTAGGGTTTATCAAGTTGCAACTGCTGCTTCACATAAGCCACAAGTTGGAAGAACTGGCGCTGGCAGACGGCCGCGTTCTCGTCGGAGCCACGCAGTTTTGCAAGAAACTGGAACTCCCGGCCACGGGAAAGACAGAGTCGCTCATTTTGTGTGGCACAGGGTTTGATAGCCAGGCAGCGCCATGTAACTTCAGGTCCGTTGCGTCGGAAGTTTTGTGTCTCCCTTCGCACGGCGTGGGATCTCCGGCGGTCGGCGCGGAACTTGGCGGTCGCAGAGGTATTATAAAAGGAAAGTGTCTCCGGCCCCGCCTGGTTCAAAGTATACTCTAAAGGATACTCTGTGATAATGAAAGTTTTTCAGCAACTAGTTCTCAGATTTGCTTGATACAGCAACCACAGAGTTCACGTCAGTGTTACATTCGATAACGGTTCTGATTAGTCTCTTAGAAAGTTACTATCAATCAATAGAGAGGCTCCTAAATGAATACGTAAGAATACTCAAGACAATTCAATCGACCATTTCTGAAATGCTGTTCCTTACGTTTTTGATAACAGTGTTTTATAGTCGTTTGCGATTCTAGAGAATCGCCTCTTCGGAAATGGAGTTGACAAAGGAAGCCACCAATATTTTCATTAATTTCTGACAACGCCCACCTCCTAGATAACAGACAGTTCAGTAGGATACTGTGTCCGTAATATGTCCTTAGATCAACTCATTTACAGTCAACATTCTGAATATGGAGGAAAGGGTAGAATTTACCCGGCGGGGCAGAGTTTCTAAAAGGTAAGTGGTCTCTACATGAAATCTCGAGGGAGAAACACGGAAAATCAATCAAAGGTAATATTTAACCTTGAAAATAATTCATAATTCAGATACATATCAAACAAGACGTGTGATGGCTGCCTTTGATATCAATGGTGGATCTTGGCTCACCTTCGACTCACGTTTGCCAATAAAAACGCACTAGATTCTTGCTCTGTGTCCAATGCACAACGGTAGTTCCAGTAGAACATCAAATATAGAAGACTGTATGAAGACAATGAGATAGATTCGATATTAGTCTGTTCAGTAATACAAAGATAGAATGACAATCCCTATGAAAGAGAACTAAAGTCATAGACAACAACATTATTCTACGCATTGTACATTTTTCAGCAATATGCTACTTGCACACCGACTGCATAGTAAACAAGTACTAAATGTTCTCCAAATAATACAGTACTTGTACCATATAAATACTTAAATATAGGGAGCATAAGAATTTTTTTTAATTGCTAAGAGCGCTTATTCACAGAACTCGTATGATTATAATCAATCTATTACATGTAGAAACTATTTTTTTTTTTTGTACAAAGTATTTAGTGACGTAATTACCTATTGATGTCACATACAGTTCGATATTAAAAGACATATCTGCATTTTTCTGTAAACTATCCCCTGTAGGAACTGGCTTTTACAAATGAACAATTCAGTTGTTCCAGCTTTTTGGCCGGTATGTCAAAATTGAGGTAGAGAAGTAAACACCCGATTATGCACGTACTTAAATTAAGATGAAAAATCGCTTTGACCAAGCAATAAGGCAATGCACATCTTCTGTGTGTGGAGTTATTAAGTTGGCAGTGAATTCCTGTAGTGACTACCTAAACTTATTAATTGATTAATTCAATTTAACATATACTGATGAGCCAATACATGAAGACCACCTGTTTGATTTCGTGTTGGACCACCTTTTGCAGTGTAAAACAGCCGCAGTTTTGCGTGATATGGGTTAGACATGTCCTACACAGATTTTCGGAGGTTTGTGACACCACCTGTCAACGAATACTATTCTCGTATATTAGGCGCCGCTGATCTGTGGGCGCGGAAATTGCGCCCGATAATATCCCTGATATGTTCCATGGGATTCATACTAGTCGTATATGGTGTCCAAGACATTAAAGTGAATTTGCTATCAGGCTCCTCATGTCACTGTAGCACGATTCTAGCCTTGTAACAAGAAGAGTTAACCTGTTGTTAGACGCCACCACTGTCGAGAAGGCTTCAAGCATGAAGTAACACAGATGGTCCAAAATGAAGTTCACGTGCTCCTGTACAGCTGACTATCTCAACGTTGACGTGTACAAGTTATTAATTTTATTGCCTTTTTATCTAGTTAACATTTCACATCCAGTGTCTAGTCATTGTGGTCAGCTACTCATGCCGCTATATGCGGGCCTAATAAATGGACGTATGTTCAAGGATTGTACAGAGCATGTACCATGACGCCGTAGAGCTCTGAATTGTTTGCATAAACAGTCTGTAGGCGTGGGAGAAAGGTCACGTGACTGCTTCCCACGTCTTCTTGGAGATAAACACTTATGAATCACGCTTTCTTGGGTATCAGTTCTGTTCCAGGGTAGACGGCTTTATGCTGAGTTTCTCTGCCTCTCTTGTATTTTTCCTCTGTCTTTGTCTCTTTTGTAACATGCTTCTGCCTCCTTCTATATTATTCAGCGTTCGCCCCTGTTTTATTACCGTTCCTTTCTAATAACTTTTTACTTTTGTCCATTCACTCCCGTCGCCTACGCGACTGGCATTTGAAATAATTACATTCATTCTGGAAGGACCCTTTGTAATCCGAAACTGCAATAAACGCAGGCATTTTCTTTGATTTTATTAGTTTCAATTGTCTCTGACAGTCCACCTCTTCCGTTACACTGACATGCCGTTCACGCCGTCCTGTACCGTTCACAGGTGCCGCTGAGCTTTCGATTACGACGGCAGCTTCCACGGAGGACAAAGTGAATGTCCATTCGTAACTGACGGTGTCGTTGGGTTACGTAGAGGTAGTCTGCTAAGGCGTCCAATTTTCCACAACGTACGCTAAAAGATGTGCCCTGAAACACCTGTACCTGTACGGTATTGTATTCTACAACGGACCGCCGCCTATCTTATTTTGCAGAGTGGACAAGCCTTCGATCTCCACGTTCTGTGATAAGGTGTGGACTTCCAACACCTGGTCTCCTACTGGTGACCTCACAATCCCTCAACTTTCCGTACATGCGCAAAACAGTTGCAGCTTCACCGTTGGCGAGATGCTCGTCCTCAGGCCTCGGATTCGTCACCGGACTCAGTAATACATACGCTCTCGGTATTTCAACAGAAAAACTGTGTGATGTGAACACCTGTCTGCAAAACATGAAATAGAATGATGAGCCAAAACTTGATGACCGCCGCCCATCACGCGAATAAAACACTGTGGGTACGCGACGCGGTAAGGAAATTATACACGCGGAGCGCAGAATAATGGAAAATCGTTGTACCGATGATACAGCCATAAATGTTGACATCCACTGACACTAACGACCTCGACATAGGGCGGACTGCTATGACACAGCGACTGGAAACAAACGTCATGGAACAAGAATGAAATTGTCACTCTGCAGAGGAGTGTGCGCCAAATTCCCCCAGTACCTCGCCTCCTACCTTCCAAGCCCCCAAGCTGTGGCTAAGCAATGTCTTCGCAGTATCCTTTCTTCCAAGAGTGCTAGTTCTGCAAGTTTCACAGGAGATCTTCTGTGACGTTTGGAATGTAGGAGACGAGGTACTGGCAGAATTGAAGCTGCGAGGACGGGCCTTGAGTGGTGCGTGGGTAGCTCAGTCGTCAGAGCACTTGCCTGCGAAAACCATAGGTCCCCAGTTCGAGACTCGATCCAGCACACAGTTTTAATCTGCCAGGTAATTTCAAACATCTTGGAAATATCGAAGTTTGTCCGCTCTTCGCCTGCTAGGGTCGTGTGCATCTACGGAAAACGGTTTAAGGATACAGAAGTCACGGGTATATGACAAAGCGTAGGACGTCTACTCCTAATCACAGACCATGGAGGTCCAAGGCATGCCTGGTATGTGGAGAAGAACAGTCGGCGATATGTAGCGGATCTGATTACAGAGTACAGTGGTTCTGTACGTACAAGTGTTTCGGAGCACACCCTTCAACTCATAGTGCTGATCATGGGGCTGAGTAGGAGACAACCCCTACGTATTCCCATTTTGACCAAACGACATCGTCAATTACCATTGCGGTAAGTGTAGAATATCCAAGATTGGGCTTTCAGTCATGGAAACGGGTCGACTGGTAGGATGAATCATACCAGGATGAATCTTACACCAGGTGGACAGTAGTGGCGAGATACGCCGTCATTCCACGACCCTATGCAGCCTACACTTCTACACGTTTTCAAGTGAACCTGAAACTCCCAATGTTAACGTATAGTATTGTGGATATATAAATATTTAGCGTAACGGCACACGAAACGTGTGCAATACAGCTGCCTTACAATGTACTGTGGTGATCCATCGTTAAATGGTTAAGAATATAAAAGTCGGGTGGACATCAAAGTGATTCTCCCAAAGGTAAGTTATGAAAAAAGACCGTGTCTTGATTATAAAAACAGTTCATTTCGATACATTGAAAGTAATGACGTCTTGGATAGGGACTTGGAAGTTAGATTTAGAAGAGTTACGTTATGACTTGTTTGAATTTTTAAACTGCATCTTTTAAAACTGAAAAGCTTAAATTAATATTTAGATTTAATAAAAAGCTAAAATAATTGCTCGATCCTCTCGAATGTAAAGTTACATCCTCCTTGCAAGAACATGTTTACCAACATCTGGATGCAGCTAAGAAATTGTGAAGCACCATTAAAGTGGTCAATAACAGTGTGCCGTTGTCTCCAGAAAATTGTGTTTCTTAGTGTGCACTGCTCATTGAGCGACGATCTCCCGGGTGTTTCCAGGTGGGTGTAATTTCTATTTCTTCATATATATGTCCATAAAGTATCCCATGTTCGGTTTTCCAATTTAAGTAGGTGAATTACATTTCTGCTTAGCTGTTAAAAAGAATTTCAGTGTGGCGTCTACTTTTATGCCGACCAATGTCATGCGGTCTTTTCCCGTTATGTCGCAGCGGACGGATATGGCTCCGTATTTTACTGCTGATACTTCCAAGTCCCTACATATCTACTGACACTCAAAGCTCGTATTTCAAATACTCTGTTTGCAAGCAGTTTCAGTAACGTAAGCTCATCGTCAGACGCCTAGACAAAAAAACCGAAAGACATGTAAATGCACATAAGACAGCGTCTACATCTACATCTATATATACAATCATGAAAGACCACGTACCACAAAACTTTACTTAGAAAAATTGTCAACACTTTTGTCTTTTTACATTACAACCAAAATCTTAACAGCGGGTGGAATTTGACAGTTCAAACAATTGGAATGGATATAAATACCACTAAAGTTGTAAATTAGTAGTGGCATATGATGTACACTTCTTTATAAATACGATGTTCATTACATCGCAGCAGAAGAAAGAGGGACAGCGCGAAATAACTTTCCTCGTTTGTTATGTTGCGGCTACGAAGCTATGGACATTAGTCAAAGATTATCATGAATCAGAGATATTCTACTTTCATCTGATAGTGTTATAAAGAAAATACACAACAGAAGCATCACAGTCAACATTGACGACTTTGTTAGTATACTTGTTTATATGTACAGTAAATAATACACAGCCAGTAAAGAACTTGTCAATATGAACCCATTTATCAGTATGATGTTGCGCCTCCTCGGGGCTGAATTCACGCACTGATTCAGTTTGAGAGGTTGTCACAAAGTGGTTGAATCCTCTACTTACGAAAGATGGCCCACAACTGTTCTAACTAGTCCCTTATATCCTGGATACTGTTACTGCAATGGAGACGACATCCGAGTTGTAGCCACACATGTTCTATCGGGTACAGATCTGGGGATAATGCTGGTCGCAGAAATACCTTGACACCTTACAGAGACTTCATAGAAACACATGCCGTGAGTGGGCGAGCTCTGTACAAGGTGATGAATGACACTACGGTACTGTCGCATGATAGGTCTACATGAGGATGCATGGTGTCCATGACGTGCCACTGCCCTATCAGAGTTCCCTCACTGACTACCTGCTATGACCTAAAGTCAGCCGGCCGCGGAGACCGAGTGGTTCTAGCCGCTTCGGTGCAGAACCACGCGGCTGCTACGGTCACAGGTTCGAATCCTTCCTCGGGCATGGATGTGTGTGAAGTCCTTAGGTTAGTTAGGTTTAAGTCTTTCTAAGTTTAGGGAACTGATGACCTCAGCTGTTAAGTCCCATAGTGCTTAGAGCCATTTGAACCTTTTTTTTTTTTTTATAACCTAAAGCCATAACCGATGGTACCCCATACTATGTCGCCAGGACTAACACCGCTATGCATCTGCAAAATATTGGAAGGATGGGACCTACTGCAAGGTCGCTGCCATACTCGCCGACGATGGTCATACGGTTTCGTGCAGATCCGCGATTCATCGCTGAACTCGATGCCACGCAATTCGTCAGCTGTCCATGTTTCCCTTTCATGGCCCCACTGCAAACGCAGACGTCTGTGTTGTGTTAATGGCAGCCTACGGTTGGGACGCTAATTCCGTATTTGGATTGCTGCTAGTCTCCCACCAATCGTGCGGCAGTCCATTACGGTACCCGTTCTCGGATGGTAGATGCAGATGAGAAGGAACAACGATGTGCTTTGTGCTAAATGCTGTGATTCTCCCTTGTGTTGGTCAGACGTGGCCGACCGAAACCCTGACGACGAGTATGCTTGCCCTCACGATCCCAAGCAGTCCAACAATCTGTTACTCCTCCCCCCGCAAATCCTGATATTCCAGGACCAGACTAGCTGGCCAAATCACCATTTGTGACACCGAACCAGTAGTTCTGTACTGACAGCTTACTCTGTAACTGCAATATATGATCTGAAGATGGGCAGGTACCCTGAAACTGTTTATTGAAAATAAAAAAATTGCGATCAAAGACTGAAATGCCATATTTTTATTCAAATGGTGATGGACAATGAGACCCCTTCCAAATTCCGACAGGAACTGATAATGCTGTCACACACGAGTAAGTGGCACCTCCAAGTCCTTCACAGCGATCACTTAACGTCTGACGCCGTTCACGCCCCTTCTACAGGGTGTTCGCAAATTTCCGTTACAAACTTCTAGGACTTGCAGTGGGGAGTGAGTATATAATATGTTGAACAGAAACCCATGTCCGGAAACGTATTATTTCTGTTCTACGACAGTTTCAATTCTGATGTGCAACGCGTCCACGTCTGCTGAGGGAAAGAGTAAAGTCTGTGAGCTGGTTGTGATGGTATGCAAAGGGGTAGACAGGATGACGTGTACAACGTCTGAACAAACTTGGTGGTCGACACATGGAGCAGCTGTTGTAACGCATGAGCATTGTTCCTTACTTACAGTATTTTCGGTAACTTTTTTGATTTGGAGTAAAGTAAACACGTAAGTTTTAAGTTTTCATTTTAAACAAAACTTTACGTGATAATTGGGTGTTTCGTTATGTTTCCTTTCGAATCGTTACCTAATAATTTTACTGCGTCAGTCGTAATTCAGTTATTCGAGCAGAAGTTTATGAGTTACACATCTGAATTGAAACCGTCGTGCAACGGAACCGGTACGTTTCCGGACACGGATTCCTTTTGAAATTATTACGTACTCTCTACCCTCTACAAGTCATAGAAGTCTTTAACGGGAAATTCCTGCATACGCTACCAGGTCAGGTAACAGCACTACGCACAGACAACACCAATGCACTATGGTGGCCGTGTTAACTGCCACAGAGAACTGAAACTCTATAATCATTTTCGTGACCACCAACGACGTGTACGTTTGTGAAGTTATATTGACAATCGACCATTTCTTCTATATGCTTCATTTCTTTGATCAGGACGTGTAATAAAAAAGCAACAATTTTTACTATGTAAAACGCTATAAATGCCATCAAAAAAATGTTTACGTATTGCCACACACACTCCGCAGTTCTGTGGAAATGACTTTTTTATTTTTTTGTGCCGGCCGCAGTGGTCGTGCGGTTCTAGGCGCTGCAGTCCGGAACCGCGGGACTGCTACGGTCGCAGGTTCGAATCCTGCCTCGGGCATGGATGTGTGTGATGTCCTTAGGTTAGTTAGGTTTATGTGGTTCTAGGTTTAGGTACTGCTGACCTCAGATGTTAAGTCCCATAGCGCTTAGAACCATTTTGTAAAGCCACCCTAGAAAGTTACTTTTGACAGCCATTACATTTAGAGTTTAAGTCATGTATTGTAAATAGTCTGAAGAAGTCGCCCAGCGCAAATTTGTTAGTTATTCCGAGAGTCAAGATGATGCGAGCCGTGGTGCGGTCGGCAGCCCGAAACTGCGGGCCGCCTTACGACGCTAGGAGATGGCGCGTTCAGTGAACCCGTGCCTATCGGTCTTGAGCCGCGGCGTGGGTGATGGCCGTGTCCTGTGGGAACCCTTATCCCAGGAAATTGCAGTCCGGGAGGGCAAGTCCCTCGACAGCTTCTCGGGATCACGAACACCGCCGGTTACTTCACCGAGCTGAACCACCCGCACTACCAAGCTGTAATACGTAGCCTCTGTACAATCGTAGCATTGTTAATAGCCAGCCACGAGAGAAACGTTAACGTTATAGGGAATTTACGTGGTGTAGGAGGGCTGAGTGTTACACTTCGGCTAAACAAAATCGTACTAATTACATTTTGTGTGATTTAACACGTTTATCCTGAAACTATGATTATGTAGCCGTGAAATTCTATTATTTAGCTTCTCTGCTGAAGCCCATTCGTAGTATACGCCAGAGTTGACGCTAATTAATTTAAGTGAGAAGCGGAATAGGCTAAACAGTGCACTGCCCTATATAGACTATATTAATGTTGTGCGGTCTGAAAATATTTCCTGTTCCGTAGGAATGTTTCCTGTCTATGATTGGCATGCAGGCAGTGAGTTTCTTTATCATTTTCTGTGTGGCAGTTGATTTGTTGTTATTTTATGTTTTCTGTGTAAGTGTTTCATCACAGACTTTTGCTACAGCTATTCGTCTGATCGTGCTGAGTTCATCAAGCTTTTCATATTTATCCATTGGTGTACAGCTGGCTCTGTTAACTAGTGCTCTGTATGCAGTGCTGCAGTACTTTTGTTTGTGATAGGGTCGCAAGGAGGGGGGGGGTGTACGGTGGTGTCTGTTGTTGTATTTCTATGGACTTCGCAGGAGTGTAAATTATTTACTTCACTGGTGTTTGCGTGTAGGTAGTTGATGCTACCATTGTTTTCATACTCAACGGTGTATTTTATATTTCTGTCCTGTATATTAAGAGTATCAAGTATGCCGTTAATATCATTTGTCCACCAGCAGCAATGTATCATCCCTATAACGTTTATAGTAAAGAATTTCATTTATATAGCTTTCTTCAAAACTTTTACAACGTTGAATGCTTACTTTATAGAAAATATTGTCTTTCATAATTAAAAAGCTGTGTTTACCCAGTAGCTATATCATCTAATATGTACCATGTATTATGCATACATCAAGACAGAAAAGATTGATCTCCATTGTATATTACACATCTTAGCAATTTCAACTAGTTTATGTCAACAGTCAAAATTCTTCGGAGTGAAGATACTCTACTGAGGTTCTACCTGCTCTACCAACCCTAAAACCTGGTGGGTTCAGAAGAAAGATGAAAAGAGAATAGAAGCATATAAAATAAACATCCTTAGGTACGTGAAAGAATGTACTTTAGTGATGAAAAGGAAAACAACTACATTCGAGCTTAACCGAATACGAAAAGGTACAGGGGTTGGGCAAAAATGTGAAAATACCACGAGAAATCCAAAAAAAGGTTCGAATGGCTCTGAGCACTATGGGACTGAACTTCTGAGGCCATCAGTCCCCTAGAACTGAGAACTACGTAAACGTAACTAACTTAAGGATATCACACACATCCATGCCCGAGGCAGGATTCGAACGTGTGACCGTAGCGGTCGCGCGGTTCCAGAATGTAGCTCCTAGAACCGCTCGGTCACGCCGACCGGCCGAGAAACGCATGCCTGCATGTTGTGTTGTTGTGTTTAACCACGAACGGCACCTGTACGTTGAAAATGTCATTCGTGATCAGAACAGTGTTCTGTGTAGTTGTGATTACGTAATGTCGGACCTCAGTGCATTCGAATGTGAGAAAAGTTTTGGTGCTCCATAACAGAGGTAGCCGAATTGTTTGGTGTTTCGGGAGGCATTCTATCGAAGACGCATTCCATAAACTGGGAAAGCTTGAAAACATCATCGACTATGTCAAATCGCGAAAAGAAACTGTGTGTCCGATGACCGTGACTGACGGTCATAGAAGAGGATTGTGACAAAAAATAAGAGGACAACATTTGCGGAAGTCACTGCACAATCTAATGCTGGACTCTTGAACCTTCTCAGCGTCAAAACAACATGAAGCAAGCTCCATAAAATGTAAATTGCAGGGCAAACTGGAATTCCAAAACCACTCATCTGTGATGAAATATCCGTACAGGTAAACGTGGTGCGGAAGCCATAAAACCTCGGCTATGGAGCAGTAGAAGAAAGTAATTTGGTCTGATCAGTCTTGTTCCCCATTGTTTCCAGCTTTTAGATGAGCTTACGTCCAAAGAGCGAAACGTGGCGGGAGCTCGGTGATCATTTTGGCTGTCATGTCGTGGTATTTCATTGGCACCCTGGTTACTATGCAAGGTGGCATTACTGCCATAGTTTATGTGACCATTCTGGCTGATCAGGTCCACTCCATAGTAGAATGTTTGCTGCCCGATGATAATGCCGTGTTCCAAGAGGACAACGCCCCTGTACACACTGCTCGCACACTCCAGCAGTGGGTTTTTGAGCACCAGGATGAATTGTCGCATCTCCTCTGACCCCACAGTCACTGGATCTCAGTATTACTGTTCCTCTGAGATCTACGTTTGGCCGGCCGGAGTGGCCGTGCGGTTCTAGGAGCTACAGTCTGGAGCCGAGGGACCGCTACGTTCGCAGGTTCGAATCCTGCCTCGGGCATGGATGTGTGTGATGTCCTTAGGTTAGTTAGGTTTAATTAGTTCTAAGTTCTAGGCGACTGATGACCCCACAAGTTAAGTCGCATAGTGCTCAGAGCCATTTCAACCATTTGTCTACTTTTGGAAAGAAGGTTGGCTAACAGCTATCCACTTCCATCGTTGTTACCAGAACGTGCCTCTGTGTTGCAGGAACAATGTTAACTATACAGGACCTGTGTTTATCCATTCCGAGACGACTGGAAGCTGGTTTGAATGCCAACGCTTATTCTACACTGTATTGTGCACATTAACGTGTGTGTTTTTGGGGTGTTTCCATATGCTTATCGACACCCTTGAGACGGCACATCACGAAAATTGTGACGAGATACTTGAAAAACATGTGCGGCCGTGTGCGCGCGTTCTATTGTGACGTTAGGAGCAGGTGAGGCCAAACCACCGACGGTTTTGACAGCCAGAAGTGCTGGCCAGCCAAGCCAGGTAGGCTCCAGGAGCCGCATCGGTTACACGGTGTCATCAATAGATGATGGCACACTTTAAGGGGTGGTGATCGGCAGACTTTTAGACCACTTTTAGACCACAGGTTAGGTAGACGAAGGCTCTGGCCGCGTGGTTGGGGAAACCCGGCCGTTAAAGTGAAACATGGAGGTGTAGCCAGCACAGCTGAATTGGCTGTTCTAGAAAAAAAAGTCAAATAAGACTAAACTAATGAAAATTTATCCCGCCTAGTGACAGAGAAGCCAGTAACAAGTTTACATAAACAAAATCACGACTACTGCATGGGTTAAAATGCTCTCTCGATACGAAATGTAGTTTATAACTTATTGCGTGTTAAATCTTTTATGCATAAAATGAACTTTAGAAATTGCTATCTCGACAATGCCTTCAGCGAGTTTAACGTGTAAAGTGCATCTGGATAGGTCGCTATGAGCCTCATTGCACTGTCATAGTAGGTTTTTAAATATAAGTATTACTTATTCTGAATTACAGACAGGAATGTACATAACGCGCACGAAAACCTGAATTTTCTCATAAATAAGAGACGAAACACTGAAAGTAATGGCAGTAGTACTACGCAGACATAATTGGGGAAGTATGAGTGTACTTAGTTATAACTGTTTATATTTACTAGTAACAGAACAGCTCAAAGTGGTGTTTGCTTGGACAAAATCATAATTTGTAAGCAAACTGTTTAAGTTAGAGAAAAAATAAGAAGGTCGATAGAAATCTGAGGACATTTAATTGGAAATTCATATATGATATACGCATAGAACATTGAATTTATAGTTTTTAGGTATGTTACGGAAGTCGGAAGTGTGCGCGCTTGACTCACTTCAAGGGGAGAGCATGAATAGTGACACCCATCTTTGCTCTTAGACACTTTATGTTTCGTATGTGTGGTTGACATGTTTTTGATATGGAACAGACAGTACATATGTGTGACAGTAGGTCATTCATCAAGTGTTTTGAAATTTCTTGGAAATGTGGAGTCGTGGACTTGTAACATTCGCGTGTGTTGCTAGTGAAAACATTGAAATATATTGAACTTGGGAACTCTGAATGTTTTACGTAGGCGAACATATCCTAACCTCTAAAAACCTTACTGCGACTATTTTTGCGAGTGAGTTTAGCTGGGAAATTAGTCAGCTCACCATTCTGAATAGGACGACTTTGCTCCAGACCACAACGTACTAAATCAATATTTTCTCATTTCGGTATTGAGGATGAATAGCCTGCCATTCATCCAGAGAGTTTTAGAAACTTCATTGAAATTTATCCTAGCAGAGTTTAAGTCGTCACAAAGGCCAATGATCGACACACCCCATATTAATGTGTAGCCCACTAATGTGTGTCTGGATACATTTGATTGGATTGTGTATACTGGCTGAATAAGGAGGAAAGGTGCATAATTTAAGGGGTGACAGTGCTGGTGATTCTGAACAAAAAACTTCAAATGAACAAATGCCCTTTTCTTGCCCATATCCGACACATAGCTATTTGAAAATCACGGTCACCAGTCGCATGTCCTTCTACAACCACACTTATTTGCGAACACAGGCCAAGTGACACAAGGCAACGCACTGTTGTTTTTACTGACCATTTCAATGCGCACTTCACTTGCACATGCTGGGGCGACTGTTCCTGCAAGTGTGTACATTGTTTAGCTCACGTCTCAATACTATAGTGCTTGCACCAGTGTACTACAGTGTTGTTACGTGCACAGAAAAACAGTACGGGTCAGGGTAGTGAAAACGCTACAGGTCTTCACATGCGGAGTATGATGACATGATGTTTGCCTACGGATTTTGCAATGGGAATTCCAGAGCCGGTTTCGCGAATACGAACTAATTTCTAATCGCAGACTCCCAAATGTTTAGCAGAATGTTTCACAGATTGTGTTACCTCGGTACGCTTCCCAGCGTACATCTCGTACCCGAATGTCCCGTCCAACAAGATGTTGATGAGTCAATAACATTCTCATAATGGTAGAATCCTGCCCAAGTACTATTAATATAAAATCTCCTGCGCAGCTTGGTATTCCATAGATACGAGTGATGCGCACAGTACATGAGTAGGGTCGGCACCTGTATGATTGGCAAAGTGTGCGGCATCTACTTGCAGCAGATGAAATAAAACAAAAAGAATTATGTCAGTGGATTATTGACGAAAAACTGTTTTCCACGTATTCTATCTGCTGAAGAGTCAACATTTACCCGCAACTGTATCAATAACATGCGCAAATCTCACGTGTGGGCAGATGAAAAACGGCACGCTGTTGTGGAAACAAACTTTCGGCGACGTTTCTCAGTGAACGTGTTGTGCGGTATTATTGTTGACCAACCCATGGGTCCATTTGTTTCAGATAACCTTCTTAACTGAGTACGGTATCTTTATTTCCTTCAAAATGTGTAATCAGAATAATTCGAGGATATTCCCTTGGCAACACGACGTTGTAAGTTGTTTCAGCACGACGGAGCTCCGGCACATTCCTTACAGCCAGTGACACAGTATCTCACTGAAACGTACCCTGGGCGTTGGAGCGGTCGCCATGGTGCTGTTTCTTGGACACTGAGGTCACCTGATCTCACTACATTAGATTACTCTTTGTGGGGTTTGCTTAAGAGCGAAGTCTAGAAGCGCGGAGTGGACACAAAGGACGAATTTCTCGCTCGTAGTTTACATCCGTGTGCTCAAGTGAAGGGCCATAGGAATGAACTCATGCCAGCAATACAGGAGTACAACAGCTGAAAAATGCATTACTGGTGGACTTTTTGAACATCTTTTGCTAGAAGATGTATGTAATTAAACAAAACATTAGACCACAATGATTCATTCACTACCTTCATTCCTTGAGTTGTCCTATTCCCCTTTGTTTGCATTACTTTCCTCGAAAACTGTTAAGAATAGAACAAACGTTCATGTGACGTTTTTTGATCGGCATCACTATCTCCCCTAAAAGCACGTACCCTTTCTCCCGACTCACTCTGTATAAGCATCCAAATAAGGTAAAGAAAAATTAAATAAATTTGATGACCTAAACAGGGCACGGTCGCTTTAAATAAAACACAGCCACCATGTTCGTTGACCCATTATAAAAAAGTTTTTCGTCACGGGACTTCATAAACTGCTTGAGTGAATGGACGGTAGTTTCTGTTGTAACTGTATCACAGTGAGAGACAGACCAGCAACATTATAAGCGATTGGGACAATAATTAAATGAGACTAAAACCCGGGAGTGCCTTATTTTAACTTTTCTGAACAGGGCTGTACTGTTTCTGGTGACTGTACCCTATGAAGGAAGCGACTTATTTTAACCTACAATAGGTATACTGAATGGTGTGAAATATGAAGGAGAGGATAGGAAGAACAGAGGCGCGTGCAAGAGATGAAGAAGAAAATTTGTCGTACAGGGTATTCATAAAGTTCTGCTTCAAGTTTAAAAAAAGAACATTACCTTGGAGACTATTAAACAGAGAATCGTTTGTTGAAAACGTTCTCACCACTAAAAGTTTTTTTTCCGTAGTTGTTTGTTGTAGATTTGACATGATGTGACACGAAAATGACGACAGACTGGGAGAAAACACATTGTGTCATCTGGTGTGCAATACTCAAAGACTGTGTCCATTCAAACGAAACTGGAATAGAAGGGAGAACCAATAGAGGTACTCGGGGTACCCTCCGCCACACACCGTCAGGTGGCTTGCGGAGTATGGACGTAGATGTAGATGTAGATGTAGATACCACATGTTAAAAGCCTGTACCTGTATAACCACCTTTAGCTGCAAGAGACGCACAGGAAGAAGGTAACTGGGGTTCTGTGGGTACCGATAGGACGTGGGACCACGCTGTGTTCAGTGACCTGGCCAGTTGTGTAGAGTCTTTTGGTTTATGAACCATGGCGCGGCCAGCTCGATCGAGGTTATACCAGAGATTCGCCACAGGCTTTTAATCCGGGGATTATCGTGGTCAGGGCAGGACGGTAAACGTATCCTGGTCCTCTTCAAACTACACAGCACTTTGAGCTCTGTGACATGTTGCTTTGTGCTGCATTGACATGCCAAGGAGAAAGACAAACTGCATGTACGGGTGGACATCGTCTCCAAGGACAGATGCATTCCAGAATGACACAATCACGGAGGGAATCTCACCTAAACATTCCTCAGACCATAAAGCTGTTGCAGGGACTTTGCTTTCAGATGTAGACGCTGTACACGCTAACGGCTATCTGTCCACGGCGCATTAAACGTAATTCATCTGAAAAGGCCACATGTAGCCACTCACGAGGAGAACACAGCAAGTACCATAAATCGACCAGGGGCTTTTCAATTTTGCGCCGATGTTCGGACCCCTATATTACTTCTGTTTCCGTTTTTCATATTACTACACGAACGGTTTCCGGAGTGCATTGATAAAACGTTGTCATTACTCGTCAACTAATTGTATGACAGATGAATGAATTAAAAAAAAAAGTAAATTAATTGAGATTTTTTTGTGAAATTCCTGTTGCGTATCTTCATTAAAAATCAATTTCAAGTGCCAATTATCGGAAAAGTGATCCGTTATGCATTTTTTTGCTGCGAAATTACTACCAAAGAAAGAAATCTACACGAATGTTGATGACGTTTCTGTTCCAAATGAGATTCATATGAAGAAATGTCACTATGGCAAACCTCCTTTCCCGTGATGCTCGTGGTGTTCAGATTATGTGTTTCAAATGTTTCTTCGGTCAGTTTCATACAAGGGAATGTACCAAATCTACCTGAAGAATAAACACATGAATGAAATGCAAGAATTAATATCAGAACTGTATTGAGAATATAAAAAAATAAGGATTTAAAAAGGTTGTAACGTCGGCAGATGCCATAAACACACATATATAATAAATATGTGACACTTATTGAGAGTGGGCGAGAGGTTCTAGGCGTTTCAGTCTGGTACCGCGCGACCGCTACGGTCACAGGTTCGAATCCTGCCTCGGGCATGGATGTGTGTGACGTCCTTAGGTTAGTTAGGTTTAAGTAGTTCTAAGTTCTAGGGAACTGATAACCTCAGATGTTAAGTCCCATAGTGGTAAGAGCCATTTGAACCATTTGAACTTACTGAGAAATCCAGTTGTCATTTTACAACTAATATTACGCCCTTGCATTCTCTAAGCTGTAAGAAACATTCGTGTAGTAACCGTGTATGGATATGGGTAGATAAATTAAAACAATAAAAATAAAATAACAATAATTATCGGGTTTCGAACACAGGGTGAAAAATTTAATAAGTCATGACGCTAACCACTTTTTATGGGACCTATGTCTTTTGCAGGTAAGTAGTGCTCTACTACTTTTTTTAGGTTTCTTCAAGCGACAAATTAATCACAATTTCTCAGTTTTTCGAACAGGGGAGTATGGTAAACCCATCCCGAAGCTATTCAACCCACATACGTACACTGCTAGCTGCATTGTCCTGCTGGTAGATGGCATTGTGCCGAAAAAAAGAAAATTGCATCTAGGGCAGACATGGTCACTAACGACAGATGCATATTTCGGTTGATCTGTCATGCCTTCCAGTACGGCGCCATCACCATAGGAATGCCACTGAAACAGTCCCCAGTCCATAACGTTCCCATCTGGTGGCAGGGGGGTTTGCTTCCAGACGTTTCACGCCATACACGCATACGGCCATCAGTCCGATGGAGCATAAAATACGAGTTATCGAAAAAGGCCACCTGTTACCACTCAGCGGACGTCCAGTTGCGAAAGTGGCGAGCAAACTACAGCATTTGTCACCAATGAACAGCAGTCAATATTGTCAGTACGGTCGTTTGGGGAACTCTGTGGGAAGCTCCTTGGTTCATCGGGGTGGTGTTGCTCAACAGTTGCACGGCCATTCGCCCTTACACATCTCTGCAGCCGTCATTCATCCCTGGTGTCTATAGTCCGTGGTGTATCACAGATGCCTCTGTACCGAGGAAAAAATACGGGAAGATGACTGTTCAGACAGGCGTATGGCCATACAGATTTAGGTTTTCCGTGAATTTCCTAAGCCGAAATAGAAATTTGTAGTAATGTCTTATTGGACCAAACTGCTGAGGTCATCTGTCCCTAAACCTACACACTACTTAATTTAAGTTAAACTAACTTACGCTAAGGACAACACACACACACACAAACACAAACACAAACACACACACACACACACACACACACACACACACACACACACATACACACACACACACACACACACACACACACACACACACACACACACCAATGCCCGAGGGAGGACTCGAACCTCCGACGGGGGGAACCGCAAGGATCGTGGCAAGGCGCCCTAGATCGCGCGGCTACCCCGCGCGGCTCCCTAACTCGCTCCAGGCGAATGCCAGAATGGTAACTTGGAAAAGGCACTGGCGATTTGCTTCCCGATCGTTTACACAATCAGAGCTCGTGCTCCCTGTCTAATAACTGTAAGTCAACAGAAAGTCAAATCCAGTCTTTATTCCTTTCTTTTCGTTAGCTCTGTGCTGGTGTTGAATGGCGCTATTTTACCATTCATGGTATACATTAATGACGGTGGCACGCGAACTGTTCACAAACTTATTCGTTTTGGATATGCTTCTACCTTTGGCCCGACAACCAGTGATCATTCCCTTTTTGACGTCCGATAAATCGTTCTTTTTCCGCATTACGACAACGGCTACACTGTTTTTCGTGTCCCCGACACGCTTTATATTCCCTCCGCTTCTTGTGCGGTCACCCCAGTCTATGAGTTGTTATTGCACGTAGACGTCGAACAAATGGTTCAAATGACTCTGAGCACTATGGGACTTAACATCTGTGGTCATAAGTCCCCTAGAACGTAGAACTACTTAAACCGAACTAACCTAAGGACATCACACATATCCATGCCCGAGGCAGGATTCGAACCTGCGACCGTAGCAGTCGCGCGGTTCCGGACTGAGCACCTTAACCGCGAGACCACCGCGGCCGGCAGACGCCGAACATATGGGGTGGTTACTTTAACGTGATACCGTTACTGCCGAATTATCGACGCCAGTATGCGTTGGCAGTAACCGCAAAACGAAGCATAATTGGTTACTACATAAATTTTAAACAGACGGGTAGTATCAAAGATCTTTCTCGAAGTAAATGTCCTTCTCATGTTGACGAAGTATAATCTGCATTTGAGTGGCAGTTACAGGTAGCAAGGTCAAGAATCCTTAAGCGTTACATATGGTGTTACGTCTTTTTGTATACAACGTGCAAATGGTCTTAAATCATCACAGCCAAACGAAATCCTTTGCTGTATGTATTCAGGTGTTCCATGTTGACCTCCGTAGACGCTGACAATGACAGTAAAATGTAAACTTCCGTGCCCGTAATTGTCACAATTAATAAAATATTCCGGGCTACTATGCCGTGGTCGATCGGATTTCACTCTAAAAAGTGAAATCTGGTCGCTCATGGCATAATAGGTCGGAATATTTTATTGACTGCTGACAACGACTACCTGAAAAGCTATCTCTATTCAGATGAAGCAACGTTCCACATTTCCGGACATGAGACTCGCCAAAACATGAGGATTAGAGTCGCCGGAAACCATCACAACACACGTGAAGAAATCCGTGCGCGTCAGAAGCTTCCAGTTTGGTGTCTCCAAATGCATCATAGGATAATAGGCCTATTTTTTTCGCCGAGGGCCGGCCGATGTGGCCGTGCGGTTCTATGCGCTTCAGTCTGGAACCGCGTGACCGCTACCGTCGCAGGTTCGAATCCTGCCTCGGGCATGCATGTGTGTGATGTCCTTAGGTTAGTTATGTTTAAGTAGGTCTTAGTTCTAGGGAACTGATGACCACAGATGTTAAGTCCCATAGTGCTCAGAAGCATTTGAACCATTTTTCGCAGAGGTTACCATACACGGAAACCGCTACGCGGGCATTCTCGACCAGTCCCTGCCTCAAAATATCGGGCAACAACCGTCAATTATTCTTCTAACATCATGGTACACCCCACGTTCGACTTTGAACGTGTGGGATGTGCTGAATATCACATTTCCTGAGAGGTTGATGGGCCGTTATGGTGCCGCAGCATAGCCCCCCGCGCTCCCCGTGTCACGCCATTGCATTTCTTTTTGTGCGATGACTTCAAGTATGGCGCGTATACTACATCAATCACTGACATTACTAGCCTTCGTGCACGAATTAATAAAGCAATAAGAAGTGTTGAGGCTGCGATTCTGACCCGTACGTGGGCAGAACTAAAATTTAAAAAAATTCCCCTCCCACACATCAATAAATGGTTCTGCCGTTGTTCCAGTTAATGTAGTTGCTGTATAAATTCTTATCCGAACGGGTTTCTTGACGAAATAATCAGGGACGGTAGGTCTGGCTGATCAAGCAATTCTGAACTCGATATTGCAGGCGCCGTTGATATTCTGCACAAAGTTCTGAAAGCCCGTGTACAGGATAACTAATATTCGTCGCATTCATATGTATGTTTACTAATTTCACGAATGTTCAGGCCAAATCTCCCTGTTGCTGAATATAGGATCTTATATTAAAGGACAACAGGAAGATGTAAGGCCGATTAAAAAGTTTCCTATTTGAGGGCGTTGCTGCAGCGTATATGCAAGGTAGCACGACTCCGATGCGCGTATATGAGCACTGTCACATAGGCAAGAGTTTAGTTGTCATTCGTGTCTCTCCGACGTGCGTACGGTAAATGTGGGAATGTGAACGGTGTCGAAGCTATTACCAAATGCGTCCAAACAGAACCATTTTGCTGTTACTCATTTCTTGGTTGCCGAAGGACAAACACCGGTAAATATGCATTGTAGAATGTGGAACGTGTATGGCGTAGCATAGTTGTCCAAAACCATCTTTGTGGAATGGTGCGACAAGTTTCATGCTAGTCGCGATTAAACACATGAGGCCGGTCAAGCCGGGAGTCCATCATTAACTGTTAACGATGACAAGAAGCTGGAAACAGTACTGAGCAACGCTGGAGAAATTATGGCATGGAATTAAGGCGAAACGCCAGGAAGAGAAGCGTGAAAATGGGTGCTGCTGCTTCATGTTAATACACGTCCCAATATCGCAACAACTGTCGTAGCTCAGAAGTCACTCCACCTCAATTGGGGGAACACTCGAGCAACCCCAATAGTACTGATCTCTCCCCATGCGATTATCGTGCCTTTGGTCCCTTAGAAAAGACCTTCAAGGGTCGTTGATACCTTTCGCGCGAGGATATGCAACTGGCAGTTACAGACTTCTTTTTACTAAACCGATACCTTCAATCCGGGGCAATTTGCCTGATTGGCGTATCGATTTTGGACCGTATAGTTTCCAAAGATAACTTTTCGATCACCCTTATACACTCCTGGAAATTGAAATAAGAACACCGTGAATTCATTGTCCCAGGAAGGGGAAACTTTATTGACACATTCCTGGGGTCAGATACATCACATGATCACACTGACAGAACCACAGGCACATACACACAGGCAACAGAGCATGCACAATGTCGGCACTAGTACAGTGTATATCCACCTTTCGCAGCAATGCAGGCTGCTATTCTCCCATGGAGACGATCGTAGAGATGCTGGATGTAGTCCTGTGGAATGGCTTGCCATGCCATTTCCACCTGGCGCCTCAGTTGGACCAGCGTTCGTGCTGGACGCGCAGACCGCGTGAGACGACGCTTCATCCAGTCCCAAACATGCTCAATGGGGGACAGATCCGAAGATCTTGCTGGCCAGGGTATTTGACTTACACATTCTAGAGCACGTTGGGTGGCACGGGATACATGCGGACGTGCATTGTCCTGTTGCAACAGCAAGTTCCCTTGCCGGTCTAGGAATGGTAGAACGATGGGTTCGATGACGGTATGGATGTATCATGCACTATTCAGTGTCCCCTCGACGATCACCAGAGGTGTACGGCCAGTGTAGGAGATCGCTCCCCACACCATGATGCCGGGTGTTGGCCCTGTGTGCCTCGGTCGTATGCAGTCCTGATTGTGGCGCTCACCTGCACGGCGCCAAACACGCATACCACCATCATTGGCACCAAGGCAGAAGCGACTCTCATCGCTGAAGACGACGCGTCTCCATTCGTCCCTCCATTCACGCCTGTCGCGACACCACTGGAGGCGGGCTGCACGATGTTGGGGCTTGAGCGGAAGACGGCCTAACGGTGTGCCCAGCTTCATGGAGACTGTTGCGAATGGTCCTCGCCGATACCCCAGGAGCAACAGTGTCCCTAATTTGCTGGGAAGTGGCGGTGCGGTCCCCTACGGCACTGCGTAGGATCCTACGGTCTTGGTGTGCATCTGTGCGTCGCTGCGGTCCGGTCCCAGGTCGACGGGCACGTGCACCTTCGACCGACCACTGGCGACAACATCGATGTACTGTGGAGACCTCACGCCCCACGTGTTGAGCAATTCGGCGGTACGTCCACCCGGCCTCCCGCATGCCCACTATACGCCCTCGCTCAAAGTCCGCCAACTGCAGATACGGTTCACGTCCACGCTGTCGCGGCGTGCTACCAGTGTTAAAGACTGCGATGGAGCTCCGTATGCCACGGCAAACTGGCTGACACTGACGGCGGCGGTGCACAAATGCTGCGCAGCTAGCGCCATTCGACTGCCAACACCGCGGTTCCTGGTGTGGCCGCTGTGCCGTGCGTGTGATCATTGCTTGCACAGCCGTCTCGCAGTGTCCGGAGCAAGTATGGTGGTTCTGACACACCGGTGTCACTGTGTTCTTTTTTCCATTTCCAGGAGTGTATTTACCACAGTGCCCGTCAAAGACTTTTCTATATCACTAACAGCAACTATGCTTACCGTAGGTGAATCATGTAATAACACTGAAAACTTACTCATTTTCGTTTATTATATAGCTTTAATTAATAGAATTTTGAAACTATATGTGCAAACGTATTTCAAATCAGTCTCTGGTTGGCGGGGTAAAAAGATATCTGTGCGCTGAGGTATACGCCAGTTGCAATGTACAAGGTAGCTGAGCAGCCATATGATTTAAATTCAGCTAAAAGATCTAAAACCAGCAATATCTTGTTTCTCTATATCTCAACAACACACTTGACTCTGCGGCGCTTACTGTTCATAATATCGAAGATCCCAGTATGGTCGGTGTATGAACATTTAATTAAAGTAGCAAAAGCAGGGAAGAACGATGAAGGAGAACAAAAATGATGGTGTGACTCTCGAAATTGACTACAAAGAAATTAAACAAGGCTCGAGAGAACAGAAATCATTTGATTGTTTCGTTAACTACTTCATAAAATTTTATAAAGTTCATCGCCTTATAAGAGCTAGTTGTGCCTTTACGTAAGCCAAAATATACGAACTTCGTAGTCACATTGCTAATCTGGCAAAAATTTTCAAATGGTATCATCCCTTCTCTCCAGTACTATTATATGCAGCATCTCTTTTAACATATGACGCGAACACAATATTACCACTCAATCGGCATGTTTTCAAAGCGGTTTTGGCGGACTCCTCCACACAGATCATGAAGGCTAACCTGGTCTCTATTCTCCCCGACACGTTTTGCCCGCTCTACCCTCTCCCAAATCTTACAAATTACACTAATTGTTCCATACCTGCACATGGTACCGTTATTCTATTTTCTTCCCACATCTACATTTCCAATTCACTATGCAAAACAAACTAACCTCTCCCTACGAATTATTAGTCGTTTCTTTAAAAGACCGCACTGTTAATTTTGAAACACTAGATAGTGCAGAACTGGTACCAGGTGTTCATGTGAACCTTCCACCATTGGCGTAAGTTATGGCAATGGAGTGGTCTGTATGTGCCACTTGCTTGAATGAAGTCAGTGTAGTACGAGTAAGATGAGTCGACGTGAAAATGTAACATACTGGCAGAAAGAAACTACCATATTTGGACGTTCCCATAACCACGCTTATAATGAAGTCCGATTCGTTGGTACACAATCGCGGACTTTCAGTGTATTTAAAGGAATAGTGCACCAGCGGCAGCGAAGTAACAGGGCGTAACATCAGTGGTTACAAAAAGGATAAGAACTGGTGGCGAGAGTTACGCCTAGCCAACGACAATCTAGCTCCAGTCCGACAGGAAGTGTTGCTGCAAGTGAATGCAAATCTATGTGAATCAATTTCCGAGGGAATACTGCGAGTCGGCTGGTGTAGCCGAGCGGTTCTAGGCGCTTCAGTCTGGAACAGCGCGACCGCTACGGTCGCAGGTTCGAATCCTGCAGTGGGCATGGAAGCGTGTGATGTCCTTAGGTTAGTTAGGTTTACGTAGTTCTAAGTTCTAGGGGACTGAGGACTTCACATGTTAAGTACCATACTTATTAGAAGCATTTAAACCATTTGAAAACTGCGAAGGGAATAAAATCGATTGGATATTTGGAGCTAGGTATACCGAAGAAGGCCATTACGCAAAACTGCGCTTAAAGCTGTATCAAAAAATGGTTCAAATGGCTTTGAGCACTATGGGACTCAACTGCTGTGGTCATTAGTCCCCTAGAACTTAGAACTACTTAAACCTAACTAACCTAAGGACATCACACACATCCATGCCCGAGGCAGGATTCGAACCTGCGACCGTAGCAGTCGCACGGTTCCGGACTGCGCGCCTAGAACCGCGAGACCACCGCGACCGGCCAAAATGCACAGCTGTATCTTCGATGGGCAAGACGATACAGAAACTGGAGAGCACCTTTGCCGCGAAACATGTAGCGTGATCCGAAGGCTCGAGATTTACAGTCTTTTCAAAGGATGGCTCTCGTTGAGTGTACAGACTTTCTTATAAGACGTTCAAACCTCAGAGTGTCGTTGAAGACGGAGGTGGTTCTATGGGACTTAGGAGGTGGTTTATATACCGTAACCAGTGCCCACCCATTCACAGTACAGTGAACATGGACCAGGACGTTTATTTCAAGACTTTTGGTGACCAAGCGTTGACCTTTACTCTGGATCTTCGCGACGAATATGCTGTGCACACTTCCGTCTTGCAAGATGCCAACAGCCGTGTTAACAGAGGCACACGCATACTTTCGTGGTGTGATGAACGTTTGGTTACCCTCTAGCACTTTCACTTAACTGCTGCTGAATGACCTTACGTTAATCGAACAAAAATGAAGAAAATGTAGCGACAAATTAAAATAGCAGATGAAGCTTAGCTACCTACTCTGGTATCACGTATAGATACCACACTACCGTCGTATCGAAATTGGAGATATCTCATTTCGGATGAGATCAGAATATAAGTTGTTAGAACAAATGGGTGTCAAGATGATAGTTTCGTGGATCACCTCAGATACCTTTCCAGCTGGCTAGTTCTCATCGCATGTTCATGCCATTCATCTTTTCTGTGGTTGGGGAATTATATCATTCCCATTCGTAAGTCCTTCAAATAGCACTTCTCTTAATATCTGAACTCAATTACTGCGGTTCTGGCAACATCAGATTAGTTCACATACCGCCCAACATCGAATTGCGTATGCACAAACATGCAATAAAAATTACGTAATGCGTTGATTGTAGTGTCTCTGAACAAAACTAAACAAACTAATGCAAATGAATTAACGTATGGTTAAACGTCTTCTAGACATCGAAATTGGTGCAGGCCGGTCGTTGGACAGTGAGTGAGAAGTAGAACGGCGTGACGACAGGAATTAAACCAAACAACTATTTACTTCAAACAGTTTATGGAGAATATGTGAAGTTTAAATGAAGATGACGATGCGAAGATTTGACCATCCATCTTCCGTGAGTAGTGTATTAAACTATGTACTACAGTAGTCGTCTGCGAGCAACGGAGATTGAGTGACGGGACCTCTAACCCTTATTCAGTTTGGGTTTGTCGTACCGCGAAATTGCTGCCCGCACAGGCTGTAATCCTTCCACAGTAACCCGTTTACAGGGCAAAGGCTGAAGTCATAAACTTGGTGGTGAACCATGGAATGCGCGTTACGAACAGTTCGCCTATACAGGGTGATTCATCTCTCCTCACCGATGTCGTTTTACGCAATTCACAATGTTATATCTAGCGTTCAAAAACCACGTACGCGATTTTCATATTCTCCTGCTCCCTACGCCCCAACTACCAGTCCTACAAAAAAAGTTAAAAAGAACTTTTTGTTAGAAATGTAATATAATTAAATCTTGCACTGGGACACATTTTTGCTTGAGGCCACAATTTTCCAGTTATCCAAGAAAAACTAAAAAAATTGACCTTCAAACGCACCTCCATGGCCACACTCATCCCTCAGCAGGTACGATTTCTACTGCATTGTTTGTTGCACTCCTCCCAACCACTGCACAAAAATTTGTAACTGCACGAACTATTATCGATATTCGATATTTTTTGTCTATATTGACTGGGCTATTGCGCCGCCAGCGTAGTCCGTTATTTCGTTAGCATCATTAATTTAAACATGTCAGTGAGGCTAATGATAGGACAAAGACTTTCGTAAATTTTACGCTAAAGCTATTTACGCTGACATTTCGATCCAAACTTAACCCTTACAAGCACAGTAGTTACGTAGTCAAAAGGTCTGACGAATCCAATGATATAATAGCTTATTTTATGCTGTTAAAATTCACAACATTGTTAGGAAAAGTTTAATCAAACGTCAATTTCACAATCTACAAGTCTCCACTAAGCCAGGCCAGTCAATGAAGACCAAGGAAGGTCGAATATGGGAAATAATTCGTTTTGTCGCAATTTTTTTAATTTTTGTACAGTGGTGGCAGGGGATACCAAGTACAACATACTAGAAATCAGAACCGGTGGGGGTGCAGTACGGGAGAGGGAATGCTTTTGATGGTCACTTTTTTTCTTGAATAACTCGAAAGGTACGGCCTATACCGTAATCGTATCCCAGAACAAAATTACATTACATTAAATTCCTACTACAAGGTTCTGTCCATTTTTTCTGTAGGACTTATAGCTAGTGCATAGCGAACAAGACACTCGCGCAACGCTGACTCATTGCTGTCAGTGTAGAAATATCGTTAGTACCTGTTGTACTGTGGACAATGTAGAAATAACTTTGTGGATCCCTGAGTACTTTGTTCAGTGCACAGTTTCAGCGGTATTGTGAACAGGCAATGTTCAGTATATCACCCTTGTGTGTAATATCATTCGAATCCGAAGGTCGGCGTCTGCAGCCGTGACACAGAAGGCGATACTTACACATTCTCTGCAGCGTCATAGATGACTGCAACTGAAGGGCAATGGGTACGCTTCTGCTATTAGTCATTTACTGTTCTTCGTAGGAAAGATGGTAGGCAACATTCCCGAAAAGAAAAAAAAAACAGAAAGGTTGCTACAAACATTCATGGATAAACGCAAGGTGGAGAGAGCAGCTATGCGCTTGTGGCATTTTCTAGGTCGCTTCGTTTATATTGATGACAACGTCGAGTGAAATCGTTTTCGAAGTCTCTTAATACGAATAGCAGTATGAGTTCTTGGAAAAGTACACTCCATGCTTCCTTTCTATAAATTTACAACCCTAGTTTGCATTCCGTCTACAATGACCACGTAGTGTTGATACATTACGGTTTCTGATTATCCGCCCCCGTAGCCACAGACACGAACACACATTTGTATGGCGCAGCTCGAATCTTAGAACCTGGTTCTGATCCTGGTGGTGAAAACTTTTCATCGCCAGTATTTGAGGAGAGGCGGTGATTGTCAGTTTCTGACCGTCAGACCGAAAAACATTGGGTTAAATTACAAAATTACAATCGATGTTTCATGAAAGAAACGCATATGATATTTGTTGTTGATGGCGATCCGTTGTGCTATAGATGTAGCATGTGTTGCGTTTTCGAGCATTAGCGTCTTCCTTCTCTCATCACCAACAACACTTACGTGAGACTACAATTTTACGCGTTCTTATCACAGTCACCTCCATCAGACAGTCGCACGTAAGATGTCTGACATGCTAGCCGCCTTAGTGGTGTCAACCAGAAAAAGTCTGCCAACTGGACGAGAGTCACGGGACGTTTTTATTCATTGATTCATTCGTTAATTCACTAACCAATAAGTTTCTTTTTGATTTTCTGTGTATAATGGAGACGCCTCTTAATGTAAATACAGAAAAGTGTTCATTCAGTTGTGACTGGACGATTTAAATTCTGCACTGCTCAAAAAATGTGTGGCATATGGTGGCTATGAAAATGTCAGATTACAAATCCAAAGTTCCAAGGATTTTTCTTGTACTTACGGATTCTTTCACCTTCGGTAGTGATCTGCTTAATGTGAAATATTCGAAGTTTATCTCTTGTTCGTGTTCCTGGTTAAATTCTATGACCCTCTACAACTGTTTGGGTAAGTTAGGTCAAAGGTCGGAAGAAACCCGTAAAATAAAAAGCGCTGGCTTGCTTTGTTCTACAGTATTACTTTTATTATGTTAACCGGTTTTCAGCTTACTAGGACATATTCAGACATTTACTGACTATTCTCGCCAAAGAAGCTACAATGTCTGTAAACGACATTAGAAAAGAAGTTGCACATCTACATTGAAGCAGAAACATACAGTAAATAACATCTTTGACAGTATGTTGGTAAATCAGTGTAAAAAGTAAAAATTTGAACAGAAGATAAGTATAAAGGGAGTACACAAGGAAAAAAAAGTTGAACAGAGGATAAGTATAAAGGGAGTAGACAGGAAAAAAACTTACAGAAAACTGGAACAGCCAGTTAATATTAATAAACAAAACCTATAAAATGAAATAAAATTTGTATTTGACAAGGCTGATTCAAGAGCTATAAATCGTGGAGAGTGATATACAAAGCTATTAAAAGAAAGAACTATCGAAGTAACTACAAAATATAGGAAGAACCTGAGCAATATCAATAAGGTAAACCGAAATGAATAAATACAGGAAAATGGAGGAGTGTGAGGGAACATATAGTAAATGCCATCTTTGAGAGTATGGTGGTACATAATTTTACAAAGTGAAAAGTTTCACAACGTGCAGATATAAAAGGAGCAAAAAATACTGCAGGCTAATAACTGAATCTTATCTTTGTTATTGAAAAAACACTGGACTGTGGTATTCTTAACAGGTGGAAAAACCTATACTTGCAGAATTTCAGTGATTTTGCTACAATCTGTGATACGTCTCCTAAATATGGTAATGTACCCCAATTCTTGCAGACTGTGGAAGGGGCAACAGATGAGGCGTAGAGAAGGGGTATAATTTTCTGTTTTTGTCTCCTATGCAAGGTGTGGTGAATGTGGACTGGATTATAGCCATTGGTTGAGGCAATAAATTTTATTGTGTCCAACTTTGCTTTAAAATCATCTGCCGACATGGCGGCAGATATGAGACAGTGTACCATTGGGTCGAAAGCTGCATGTCTGTGAGCTATGGGGTGTTGCGAAATCCTGCAAGTATAGGCATTCCTGCTGCGTTAAGAACACCAAAGTCCAGTGTATTTTCAATAGTAGAGATAAGGTCAAGATATTAGAGAACAGTGGGGTATACAGCATTACCTGTTCTGATTGTGACAAGTTTTATATTGTTCAGTCAGGGAGAGACATAGCAACAAGGCTGACTGAACATGAACGCAGCTGGAGGTTGCAGAATTCCGACTCCACATACGCTGAGCCTTTACAAAGTGAGGACCACAACTACCGACAAGGGTCCGATGTCTTTCACTTAGCAAACAAAGGCCAAAACCTCAACCTGCTGGAAGCCCTACAAATTTAGAAACATCTAGATCACAGTCCAGATCTAATCGTAAATGGCCAGATACAGATTAGTACTCCTCCTCCCCTAAGCATAACATAATGCTCTCTGTTTCTCATTACTTCCCACACTCTCTGCACCTTCATATTCCCCCATTCTCCAGTATTCATTGTGTTCTTTTATTTTATTGAAATTGCCTGTGTAATACATGTAGTCTATAGTTACAAGTCTTTCTTTTAACTGGTACTCGTATTACTTTCCATGTTTGATACTTCTTGAAGTTGTCTCATCAAGCATTGTTTTTATTTTGCTTGATTAATTTATTTAATGCAAATTTTTACATAGGCACAGTTTTGAGTATAGTGTTAGTGTTTTTCCTGTTTACTCCCTTTATATTTATTTTCTGTTCAACTTTTTTCTTTTTATACAGTATTACCACCACATTGCCAAAGACGTTATTTCCTGTACGTTACTGAGTCAATCTGGGTGTGTAAGTCCTTTTCAAATGTCCGTTACAAACATTGTAACTTCTTTTGTGACAATATTCAGTAAATGTCTGAAGATGGCCATGTAAGCCGAAACCCAGCCAACACAATAAAAGGAATAATGTAGAACAAAAGAAAACCAGCGCTTTTCATTTATAATAATATTGTTCTATCACGATCTCAGAGAAAGTTCAGTTAAGGCTAGAACATGCAGCCTTATATTTTTTAGCTTTTATCAGATTTTTTTTATCACTATAGTATGCGAACTAGATTTTGTTCATTCCTCATGATTTAATAACGATGTTTGCAATATTTATTTTCTTACCATCTCATTTTATGTTCAATATTAGACGCAACTGTTTCCAGGGCAAATAATAATCCATCAGCGACATTTGCCCCTGGCTTTCCTTTAGTAACGCACACAACCCTTGAGATTAGCAATATATCGTTCTTTCTCTCTATCTCTCTCTCAGATAAGTATTTTTATCTCTTTTTACTGCCTTATGTACTTTTTTGTTCTGATTGATCTTTTATAAACCTACGTTTCCGGGCCATTCTAGCGCAACTCCTGCCATTCCAAACTAGTGTCCAGGTCAGGACTTCGCACATTCTCAATTTTCCACACGTATTCTAGAAACAGTTTTAATTTATTTTTCATTCCCAATCCCTACCTGCTTCGCTACAGTCCTTGTGATCTCCGCATTCCCCTTTGCTGTTCTCGTGTCACGAAACCACTACCATCTTATCATTCCATTTAGCTATGGTAACTATTAGAGTGAATGTTAGTCGCCGAGAGGTGTGCCCTAGTAGCGCAGTGTTTACACAAGTCAGGTATCGAGCTTCGAGTTCCACTCCGGTCGTAACTTTAACATGTCACCTATAATGAATTTCACTGTCCATTATTCTGAAAAACTGTACTTATAAGAGCGACAATACCCAAACCAAAATAACAAATGAACAATACTACGGCATTTATGCGTATAGTTTCATTGTAGTACCTGCAGAGTTTTCTAACATAACTCAATAAGGAAAGAAATGAGATTGTTTTACATGGCAAATGAAATGAAGCAGATAATATTCTCCTCAATGAAGAAATTTTTCTTCGAATCTCGTTCTATTAACATTTGTAACGAATGTAGTTGACGTTTTATGAGGGACAGTCAAATGAAAACACAACACAAGTCCCAACAGGACAATGAAATGGTTCCATTTAAGAATAATCACCACATGTTTTAAGACTTTATCCCAGTGGCGGACGAGACGATCAGTTCCTGTTTTGCAGAATGTGGCGGCCTCTGATGGATCCACAACGGCACCCACTCTTGCTCTTCCTCATCCGACTAAAACCTACTTGCAACCATGTCTTTCTTCAGGTCGCCAAAGATATGTAAATCACACTGTGAAAGATCCGGGCTGTAAGGAGGATGCTGCAGTTTTTCCGAACCAAATCAATGAAGTCTAGCCTTCATCCAATTGGCAGTGCGGTGGCGAGCGTTATCGTACAACAGGGGCGGCGGCCCGAGGGAAACGGTAAAGCCACCAGTGGAAACGCCGCACATCTCTCCTGCCAAAGAAATCAGAAGCTGTTCACGCAAGTTCCGGTAAGGTCATAGTGACCTTCTTCGACTGCAGTGGCCCTCTGCTCGACGAATTCCTCGAGCTTGGATCCACAATCAATGTGCAGGACTGTGAAGACACTTTGCAGAAACCGCGATGCGCCATAAAGTCATGGCCTGTGTCATGGCACATGCTCGATTTTCCCTAAACTGCGTGATGTATTTAGATTCTGCTTATCCTGTATGTAGCGTCCCATTCCCTATGTATGTATTGATTAAATTGTGTACATGTTTGCCTTTGCGTGTCATCTCCTCAAACAGCGTGTTTTAAATGCATTTCGAATTCGAAGAGTTCATTCACACGTCGTGTATTCTCTCGTTCAGCATGACAATCACAAAGCACACACGAAAGTTACATCTGAAACAGTCCGACGCATTGGTTTCACTATCACCGATCATCCTCCATACAGTCACGACTTGGCTCCACCCGATTTTCATCTGTTTGCAAAACTTAAAGAACACCTTCAAGGACCTCACTTGATAGTGATGAAGTGGTGCAATTAGAGGTGAGGTTGTGGCTACGTCTACAGAGTCAAGCGTGCTATAGTGAAAGTATCAACAATCGACGAGAGAAATGTGTTCGCCACGAGGGTGACTACATTGAGAAATAAATATATAGACATGAAGAATAAAGATGTAGAATGTTAATAAAGTTTTTTATTTAAAAAGCGTTATGAGATTCTTTATACACAATTCGGAGATGGTACTTTCCACCACGCCCTGATAACTGTACATTTAGTCAGGTGTCAGTACCAAGTGAGCTTATACAGACCTTGAGCTTCTGGACTGTCACCCGTTAGTAGGAATAAAAGAAGAAATTTCTAGATTAAAGTCCTATCAACACGAGAGGCAGAACATAAGATCAAATAGCACAAGTACGAAGATGAGGGTGTCTGTAACATATGCAGGACATATACTTTGCACGGGTTAGAACACATGAATACTATATTACTTAAAAGGGAACATTCTCAGGTGTCGATAAATGATCTTCATGAAATTTGGCTGTTGTGTAGAGAGGGCAAATAATGCAAAAAAGAATTTTTATTCTTGAGCCGAATTTCAATTTTGAGGGACGGAACGCTCTGTAATTTAGCATATTAGGTTTGGAGGGAGTATCTTTGAAATGATCATATATAAAAATGTTTCTCATATAATAACTAATAGGTTATTAACGTCTTAGAAAAAATTTTAATCGACTTTTATAATAATTTGAAATTTTTCGAAGTACACCACACCATTAATTAGTTCTGAAGAACGAGAACTTTCATTCAAATATAAGTTAAGGCTTTCAAGCTACATACATTCATGTGTAATAAGACGTGTTCCTGGTTTATATATTTATTTATTTATTTTTATTTTATTTATTTATTTTTGAAAATAAGCCGTACACAATGTGTTGTCAGAGTATTATCAGCAGAGCTAATATACGGAACGGACAACACCATGTAAATCAAAATTCAGCAGGATTTCAAATTGCTATGGATGTTTCTTTAAATATCTTGATTTGTATATTTCATTGTATTACTAAGCATTGGCTAAAAGAGTGGATTAGGTACTAGTGACTGCAGCTTAGTTATATCGTTTCTTAAGTGGTGATTGACATCAAAATCTTTCATCAAAACTACACCTACAATTCTACTCGAAAGTCCTTCCAACATCTAAAGCCGTGTACATGTCACGACTGTACCTGTACCGTCGAGCTCTCCAAGGTCACCACATGAGGAAGTTCCTAGTCATCACTCTGTACGGTTTTTCCACAATAACAGCCATATGATTCTAACAATAACGCAGATTCTTCTTCCTCACTGGGAAAGAAAATAAATTTCAACTACCTTTTAAGCTCTTCAAACGTTTGTTTACTAGATTTCGATTCTGTCACAATGACATTTTGGGCCTTAAATAGATAGTCTCGAATTATCCGTCGAAACTAACCATTAGTTTCTTTCAAAACTATGAAAAGATAGACGGTCAGTGCGAAAAAAAACCATTTTGACCATAATACCCGAGGACAAGAAAATTGTTCATCTGGTGACGCCAAAGGATTGGACGGCACCGGTACAGACATGGTATGTGCTCTTATCAGCCAGAAAATTATGCCCACCTACCCAATAGGCGGCATGTCCACCTTTGGCACGGATAACAGCGGCGACGTGTTGTGGCATGAAAGCAATGAGGCCTTGGTAGGTCGCTGGAAGGAGTTGGCAGCACATCTGCACTCACAAGCCACGTAATTCCCGTGAATTTCGGGAAGGTAGCCGATGAGCTCTAACACCATGTTTAATCGCATTCCAGACGTGTTCGATTGGATTCAGATCTGGAGAGTTGGGTGGCCAGCACATCAATCGGATCTCGCCATTGTGTTCCTCGAACCAGTCCATCACACTTGTGGTCTTGCGATATGGCACATTACCTTGCCGTCCAGAAGCATGATCGGCTTGAGGGGGTGTACGTGGTCTGCAATCTGTGTATGGTACTCCTTGCACGTCATGGTGCATTGAAAGATCTCCACTGGACCAGTGGATGTTTACGTGAATGTTCCACAGAGCATAACGGGGCCGCTACCACCTTGTCTCCGTCCTGCAGTACAGACGTCAAGGAAGTGTCCCCGTTGAAGACGACGGATTCGTGCCTTTCCATCGCCAGGCTGAAGAATGTATCGGCATTCGTGAGAGCACGCAACGCTCTGCCACTGCGCCAACGTCCAGTGGTGATGGTCACGTGTCCATTTCAGTCGTAGCTGCCTATGTCGTGGTGTTAACATTGGCACGTGCATGGGGCGTCGGCTGCAGAGGCAGATCATTATAAGTACATGCATTGTGTGTGTGTCTTACTAGCAGTCATTCCCCGCCAGGCGACGCTGCTGGATGGGTTTATATCGACAGTAGGTAGGTGGCCGTAATGCTCTGGTTGATCAGTGTATGTGGCTTTCGATAATGGAAGTAACTTGTGAGAAGTTTTTCTCATCTAGTTCTGCTGAATGGTTTCGATGTCAATCTCCATTTGAGAAACTATATAATTAGGCGGAAGTAAATAATTTATTCTTTTCGCTACGGCTTACCAATATACTGAATTATGCCTCATACCAAGATATTTAGAGGACGGACTACAAACTTTCAAATCCTGCTGAATTTTGTTTTTTAGTGTGTTCTCCGTAGTGCATGTGAAGAAATTTCGTTCATTTTATGTGCATGGTGTGAGAAAACTTCATATGGTGTTTAGAGACTGTCGTGGTTGTGATGATATTGTATCATATTAAGGAGGTGTTTATTATTTTCAGTTATCAAAATACGCGAATGTAAAACGGTGACCTAAAAACAAGAAAAGAATGTAAACGTAAAATAATAAATTACATAAAGCAATAACAAATAAAATAAATAAGTAGACTAAAAATGAAGCTTTAGATATTTTAATTAGGTATGTTGAAAATACTCTGACAGCACATTGAATACAGCTGACTTTCCAAAAATAGTATTTCAGAAACCAGCTGTATTACACATGGATATATGTAACTTAAAAGCTTTCAGTTTTCAAGAACGTTAATTACATATCATCTTTTACATGAGAAATATTTTTTATATACCACCGTTTCGTAGATATCTGCTACAAAAACGTAATACGTCAAATCAACTTTCGGGGTGTGTGTTACCCCTTAAAAGTGAAACTGGGCACAACCAACGAGTATGGGTTCTACTATTGTATCCCCTCTATATACCCTCCATGTTTCATCAAGATCTTTTTATTCACACTTGGTAATGTTCCCTTGTTAGATGAAACATTTGCCTTCAGTGTGGAAGGGGATTTGAATTGCGAACTACGTGGTACAAAACCGTTTATGTGTTTTAATTGGAAACCCACTGATTTACATTGTATCTATAAATTTCGAAGGATGTTTTCTTCGCTTGTAATTAACATTTTCTAAGTAATATGTGTCAGTTTGTTTCAATGGACAATTAATAATTAGATTAATGTTTCAAACCTAACCTTTCCGCGCGCCTTCGCGAAATTCTGTGGTTTAGTCATTGAATCAGTGACCAAATCACAAAGTTTCCATGTCATATCACTATATTCGGTTGTTTCTTCGATAAACGAACATTTTCAGAGAGGTACTGAAGACAAATTGTACTGCAAGTCCAAATATACCTCATTGAATCACAAAGTGTAGTTTAAGTCGATCAGACTACGGAAAAACTCACACATGGCTGTAGTGCTTTTGAAAAATGTGAACTCCCTTTTAGTCTTGTTTTCAGAAGGCCATTTTCACGCGTATCAGATGAAATTTACTAAACACTGAACAAATAAAATTCCATCAAATGAGTAGTGGAAAATTAAATACATCTGCCCTTGGGTCAAAGTACGTAATGTTAATGAAATGTTTCTCCTAGTCAGCAACTTGTGGAGTGGAATGACCTTTTTAAATGGACATATAGGGTACTTTTGTCTTTGGGAACTGTACAGAAGAACCAAAAACTTGGTAAGAAGTAGAGCAACCAACACGTAAGAAATGTCCCATATACGAGGTTTAAAACAGTCATGGAAATATAAAATGAAATGAAATATTATAGATGCATCTGTTCACACGGTAATTACGACCAACCTTCATTAGATAATACATTAAATGGAGGAGAACCTGTATTACTTTAACTTGTAAAAACATTACCTGTTCGCATAGTGTGCCCACTGGTTTCGTTTCGCAATACTGGCCGTTTTTTCCGAGGAACACTTTTGGCATTGCGTTAGCAAAACTAACACTTCTAGCACGAAGTAGCTACTTTTACATTCTCATTATTACCAAATTACAGATTTCACTACTTTCACTTATCACATACATGGATTTAAGTGAAGTGCCTCAAAATTCACTTTTGCGACAACTGTTATGTACTCTGCTGAGAGCCAGTAACATCCGCCTATGTAGTTGAGTGACCAAAGTAGACAGCTGTTACGCGGAGGATCCAGGTTCGATTCTTGGTACTGCCAAAGATTTTTCCTTGGTGAGAGGACTGGTGCGGGGTGCACTGAGTCTCGTAATGCCAGTTGAGAAGCTGTTTGAACAAGTGTTGCCTCCACGTTCTCGGAAGACTACAAAACGGCCGGGAGGGCTGTGTGTTGACACCATTCCCCTCCATACTAAATCTGCATGACGCTGCAAAGCAGAGGATGAAATGCTGCACGTAGACATCCCTTGACCCTTATGATCTGGTGATCGGGTCTCTAAGAGCCAATAGAATGTTAGCTTCGTCCGTGAGTAGGAACTGTGCTCTCAGTGTTAGTCAGAGTTTCAAGAAATGAGTGTTTGGATAAGGAGACAGATGTTGATTTCAACACTGATTGAAAACTATGCTCTTAGTGTCCGTCATAGTTAGAATTTGAGAAAATATGTGTCGAATTGCCAAGGTGCAACCATGCTAACGTACAGCAGCTGCACACAGCCTTAAGATTTTCACAAATTGAGTCCCCGGTAACTATTAAATGAAACCCACTCACAGTTCACCGAAAAATGTTTACAAAGCTATGTGGATGAGTTATTTAAAGCAACATCATAGTAGTACTTCTCTAGACACATTGTCGCAAATGAGATAACATGGGGTCACTGTTGCATTGCAGGATCAGAAGAAGCTAGATAATATCGATAGGAAATTAGAAAAATTTATGTAACTGTTTTTTTCTGGTACCGTGATTCATATAATGAGACCCATTCCAGTGGTACCAACGTATTTGTTTCTAAAAGCTTATTCGTACATACGTACTCTGATAATCATAATTTTAAACGAACTATTAAAGTTTCAGAGATGAAAATTTAAGCTGTTCATTTAAATGTCGCAAAGAGCTGTCAGAGGCAATCCAAATAATTGTGTTAAAACTACTATCAGCATTCCAAATAGTCGTTTCAATGATACTCTGAATGACAATAAATTTTGACTTAAACTGAATCTAACATTACATACATGCACTGGCTTTGGCAATTCTGCACCATCAGACGCTTCAAATCAGTGAATTTGGAGGTTTAGTTTTGTGGCACAGTACGTCACCCTCTGCTACTAGACTTCAGATTGTGCTCTTGGCCGAATTTTTAAAATCACTAAACTACCAACAATTATGAGGAAATAACATGGACGTCAGACGGTACTTACAAATTATGCGACGTTCTTACAGTTGCTGCGAAGACACTTTACAGTTTGTAAATGTCTTAAAACCGAATTACAGTCCAGTCAGCACGAATTTACACCTTGTTCTCACTCCGGAACGTAAATGTGCCACTCAGTGAAGATGGTCATTTACCTCTATGGAATTCACTGTTTACATTTTGAGGATGTATGTACACAGTCGTAGAAAATAAACAAATTTATTGTGGCTGGCTGACTACGTGACAGCAGAAGTGTCGAGCGGGAAACACAGACTTATTTTAATATGGACACCCGAACTTAAACTAGATACGGGTAGAAAAGAGTTTTCTGGTTTTCGCGGGTTCCGGCCACACTCTTTCAGCTCGCACGGTTTGACTGAACACCAGCTAAAACCGCGCTGCTGCTAAACCAAACACTGTAATATACAATCTGTTGACTGTTTGTTCCAAGGCTAATCTTTATCACGCTTCAGTTTACGCGGATGCGTCAACAGTAAATTATGCATGACGCGGAGAGCGACGAGGAGTAGCTTGAACGTTCCCGGGAAACGTGTCCTTCCGTTATCACTATGACGAGTAAGGGGATAGAATTAAAAGTGAATGTGATATAACGGCTAGCGTTACGGTTTTCCAGCGCTGCAGTCATGCGATAGGTCACTGAAAAACGGTGTTGATATTTCTGGTGAAAAGTTGGCGCAGGGCTGTAAGATGTGACAATAATAACATTATTCCGAACAAATATCACTACAAAGAAAAGGTTGCTTCGAGGATAATTTCATACACTCAGTCGATACTATGACATCTAATTAGTGAGCCACAATGTTCAGTGCTAGGGTCTCATTGCTGCGCCAGAAAAAGGATATAAATATTCATTAATTTAGCATGTGTGCTGGCTTCACTAACCTTACATCTCCGTCACAAGGAAGTAAATAGTTGCTGTTTTTCTCGTGGTTCTGAACATGTTTTGAGTTCAGGTTTTGTTTACTTTACAAGCAGTTTTGTACAGCATCTCAATAAAAGTCGATAATTTGTGTAACTATCAGAAATTAATAACCGCAACTCTTCACGGGCCGCTCAAGATTCTAGACACACATACAACTGTGTAAGTATTAGTCTTTTCTTTCTGTTTCACTGTTAACATGAGGTTAGAATACAAGTATTTAAGAAAGTACAAATTCTTATTCTGAAAGCAAACATAAATTTACCAAACCCCGTAATTGATAAATGATTCACGAAGGAACGTTTTACGGTACGGAATGCTACTTCAACAAAACATTATTATTTAGTGTACAGAGTTTCCCAAGCAATTTTATATTCATACACATGGTTGAGGAGACTAAACTGAGTTTGACATGAAGAACCGTCGATTTTGTAGTTACTGCTGTAGTCTTCAGGTCTAAGGCTGGTTTGGCGCAACTCTCTCAGGCAGTCTATAATGTGCAATTATCTTCTTATCTCAACAATTACTGCGAGATACATTCATTTGAACCTGCACGCTGTTTTCAAATCTTCTTCTCCGTCTAGAGTTTACCACCTGCTCATCCTCCTTCCCCGTTTCTATGAATTAAGAAAGTAACTCATTCTTGATCCGCCAGAGTCAAATTGTGTTCCTGAAGTGCTCTTCTCTCTAATTTCATTCATACTCTCTTCATTAGTTAGCCAAGATTCCTTTAATCTTCAGCATTCTTTTGGTGCATGATACTTCAAAACGTTCAGTTCTCCTATTATGTGTTCTGTTCAAAGTCCACAGTCACTTTAAGGACCCGTTGTTTGTGATACGGGTAAAAGTGATGCACACATACAAACTCTACGCTGTATTTTTCAAAGTTAGCCTTACATGAGGACGCTGGCTGTGGCTATCGATTTATGTGCTCCCACAAATTCTAACACTACCCCCGCATAATCTTTCGTGCGGATCTTTCTGTGCCGAGAACCTTGACCAGCTGTCTGGATCCCTAGCGACCGAATTTATTCTAAGTTTTTATAGACAGCATTACATTTCTTGCTGTCAGGATGGCACCTGTTACAAAATATTCCTTTACAGATTCGTTCAACTTCCTTGGAACTGCATTCCGCTACACCAGACGTTCATTGCATTACTGCAAGTCCCTATAACAAATAGTGCTAATACCCACAGAGGACTGTGTGTTATTTATGAGTAGCACCATCAAAATCTATGGGGCAAGCAGCGGACTTTTACCAAAAATAAGCAGTTTTCAAACACGTGCTTAACATGTACCCTATCTGTTCAGAAATAGCCGGACACGTTTAGGGAACATTAATATGGGGAGTGTCTACCACTCGCCTTTATAGCGGGCTAATCACTGTTGAAGACACTTTCTATGAGTTGTTATAATGACTGTGAAGAAATGGCAGCTCATTCCTTCCTCAAGAAACCAGAAGCTGGGGTCGGGAACAAAGTCGCCGTTCTAACTCATCCCAAAGGTGTTCCATAGGGTTCCGGTCTGGCTTCTGGGCGTGCCAGTCTGTTTGAGGAATGTTACTGTACTCAAACTATTGGCCCCTAGACGCTCAGTTGTCAGGATGCATTACTGGCATGCTGACACAAACAATCTCAGTGTTCGAACTCTTACTCTACTTTCCAAAATACACAATGTTGTAAAACGTTTTCAGGACCCTCTACATCTAGCGATTTCTTAAGCATCATAAGGGGACCACACACTAACCACAAAAGATACTCCTAAATCGTAACATCACCTCCTCCGTATTTCGCTGTTGTCACCACACATAATGGCAGGTAAAGTTCCCCATGTATTGACCAAACCCAAATCCTTCCATTCGATTGCAGTAGAGTACAGCGTGATTCGTCACTCAAATTCACTCATTTCCATTCATCCACTGCCCGGTGGCGTCACTCTTTACTCCACAGGAAGCGTCGCTTGGCACTGACTGGAGGAGAGTGTGGCTATTACGAGCTGCTCGACAATTGTACCCGATCTTGTTTAAATCCCTATGCACAGTCATTTTGCTAGGTGGGCTGCTGGTAGCACTCTGGAATCAACGAGCGATTCCTTTCTCTGATTTCATGTGATTTTTTGCATCTGCTCTCCGCAATGCTCAAAGGTTAATTCCCTTTACTGCATGAGGTCTGCGTGGTCTTCGTTTAGCGGTGTCGGTTCTTTCGCATTTGTACTTCACAATTACATCGCTACCAGCCGACTTCGGCAGCTTCAGGACGTCTAAGATATTCCTGATGGATGTGTTTCTCAAATAACATCCAGTGACCAGTTACGCTCGTAGTCACTGACCTCTCCTGACTGACCCATTCTACTGCTACTGTTTCTCTACTGACAATGCAATACTCCCCAACTTCTTATATACGAGTAGTAAAGTATACGCCTCTAGCGTCATATAGTGGTCACTTCTGCATTGCATAGGGATGGTAGGATATTTTTGATGTGACAGCGAAGTTCTGCTTCAGTACATCGTAAATTCTCAAGTATTCCTTTCTGAACATTTGTTTCTAATAGCAAAATACTCGATGTATGGTCCTCTATCATATATATAACTTTGACTCTAAAGGTTTTTGACACCCTGTATAAAACAGTACAACATAAGTGTGGGGACAGTGATTGATTTCCCACCACGGGCATGAGAAAAGTCCATTCTTCTCTTTTAAGGAGCACAAGAATCGCAATCGAGAAAATAAGAATCATCTAATTGACTGAAATGCCGGAAGATATCCTTTTAAAATGAACATGAATAGGGCAACAGTTATTTGGTCATATATATGGATTAGGTATCATTAGATAACAAGAGTTACGAGATGATACAATTTAATAACATTTAAATGTAACTATAAAATATTGGGAATCGTGTACTTACCTTGATACGGACTCACAGAAGGGAAAGCAACGAGAGATGTATTACATTGCTCTAAGCGCCGTCTCACGTACTGGTACTGCAGATTGATCAGTGTGGTCACCAACCTCCTGCAGGGAACATACAACCGTTTTAGTAATTTACAAAAGAACGTGAACAAATAGTTTTCATTCCTATAGAACGAAACAATGTGACTGCGGAAAATGAGAATCGTAGTGGCGTTCAGCGATAATTTGTTGTGTCATACTGATAGTCACAATCATCCAATCGAACTAGTTCTTCATACATGTTTCAAGGACCGGTACAACCGTAGATTTAATAGAATTTTACGTACAATGTGAATTGAAGAGAACACGTCAAAGAGAAACTATAGGATCAGACCACATATTTTATCAGCTGGTGGAAGTGGCGCCATTATAAGGAGACTCAGTGTTCTGTCCGGCAGCGACTAGTTCCATCAGGAAATTGACTGATACATAAAGAATCTGATCCAAGTGGGAGTGTTCATTCTCGGAGTACATTAGAAACTGTCAGTCACGTTGTTGCAAGTACCCGAAAGTGACTTCTTGCAGTTCATAAGCTCACATGTGAGGGAACATAGTGCTAGTCTGGTAAACCTTCTACTTATCTCGAGTGCAGTTTTTAACGATTTGAAGAGTCGTGAGATTAATCTGTTGCAAAAAAAAAGAATGCATGCATCGCTACGGCTCAAACAGCTGTCTCTGGTAAATCCAGAACTGTCTCGACACTGACGTCTCTCCTGAAATTCGGAGCTTGACATTGGGTGCAAAAGAACCAGTATCCATGTGGCACTAGAAACTATTGACAGTATTGTACCACAGACAAAATTTCATATCAGTTGGAATTTTCGTACTGTGTGCAAAGGTCGTTGAAGTAGATCTTTGCGATAGTACAAAACGGAGGACCGCAGTGGGGCTCGAAACAGTTCTTCAGGCTATAGAGATGTTGCGATTGACAGAAACGTCCCGTAAATAGAGCTGGCGTGCATTCGGTGGGACATTTCATGAGATAAGAGTCCCAGAGAAGAAAGTGAATGAAGTTAGGGGGTGCCTAGATGTCACAAATGTTAACATGCGTGCAGCTAGCTTCGTAAGAGTATTCGTTGTGCTGCATGTTAAAAGCTTACTCCAGGTGTCAGCGTTTTACATTACACAATCAGAAACTGGTTTCTGCATATGGTGTACGATTTGATTACGTACAATGGCGTCTACTGGCCGAATATGCTACGTTGACAGATAGTATAAGACTGCCCTAATCATGAACATATTTGAAAAAAAAAAAAAAGTTGTACACTGTGCGGCTAACGAGGAAAGGTACGCTGACATTCATAAAACAACACACTGATAATAAACAGAACTAATTACAAGTTACATTAATATTATCTTAAATCCGAGTCGCTATTTATTTATATTTGGTTTGCTATCTCCGTTAAACAAAGAATTACCTCATTAATTGTAATTTTACATGTATTTGTACGACTCATTCTATTCTTCTTTCTAACAGTTGGTCGTAATACGATTGTTTAATGGAAACGGGTCACCAATTATAAATAAAATGCAACTCGAACTGTTTCAGGATCGTTTTCTGTAATATGCTGCTGTTCTATAGACGCTATGTAGAAAATTATTCAAATGACATTTATTTACAAAATAGTCAGCAGAAGGAGAGAGTGCCGCACAATTACTTATTCAATAAGAAAACACTGTGAGACCTTTCAAAGTCTTTAGTACGTTCGTAAATCATAAGGAACCGTTATAGTACAACAGAAATCTAGGACAATATAGCCGTCAACAAAAGAATTTAAACAACATTTCTAATTGATATTCTCGAAAATAAACAAAAAATTGAAGCTCGACACATGCGGGAAGACTGCAAGAACATTCACTTATACACTCCTGGAAATGGAAAAATGAACACATTGACACCGGTGTGTCAGACCCACCATACTTGCTCCGGACACTGCGAGAGGGCTGTACAAGCAATGATCACACGCACGGCACAGCGGACACACCAGAAACAGCGGTGTTGGCCGTCGAATGGCGCTAGCTGCGCAGCATTTGTGCACCGCCGCCGTCAGTGTCAGCCAGTTTGCCGTGGCATACGGAGCTCCTTCGCAGTCTTTAACACTGGTAGCATGCCGCGACAGCGTGGACGTGAACCGTATGTGCAGTTGACGGACATTGAGCGAGGGCGTATAATGGGCATGCGGGAGGCTCGGTGGACGACCGCCGAATTGCTCAACACGTGGGGCGTGAGGTCTCCACAGTACATCGATGTTGTCGCTAGTGGTCGGCGGAAGGTGCACGTGCCCGTCGACCTGGGACCGGACCGCAGCGACGCACGGATGCACGCCAAGACCGTGGGATCCTTCGCAGTGCCGTAGGGGACCGCACCGCCACTTCCCAGCAAATTAGGGACACTGTTGCTCCTGGGGTATCGGCGAGGACCATTCGCAACCGTCTCCATGAAGCTGGGCTACGGTCCCGCACACCGTTAGGCCGTCTTCCGCTCACGCCCCAACATCGTGCAGCCCGCCTCCAGTGGTGTCGCGACAGGAGTGAATGGAGGGACGAATGGAGACGTGTCGTCTTCAGCGATGAGAGTCGCTTCTGCCTTTGTGCCAATGATGGTCGTGTGCGTGTTTGGCGCCGTGCAGGTGAGCGCCACCATCAGGACTGAATACGACCAAGGCACACAGGGCCAACACCCGGCATCATGGTGTGGGGAGCGATCTCCTACACTGGCCGTACACCTCTGGTGATCGTCGAGGGGACACTGAATAGTGCACGGTACATCCAAACCGTCATCGAACCCATCGTTCTACCATTCCTAGACCGGCAAGGGAACCTGCTGCTCCAACAGGACAATGCACGTCCGCATGTATCCCGTGCCACACAACGTGCTCTAGAAGGTGTAAGTCAACTACCCTGGCCAGCAAGATCTCCGGATCTGTCCCCCATTGAGCATGTTTGGGACTGGATGAAGCGTCGTCTCACGCGGTCTGCACGTCCAGCACGAACGCTGGTCCAACTGAAGCGCCAGGTGGAAATGGCATGGCAAGCCGTTCCACAGGACTACATCCAGCATCTCTACGATCGTCTCCATGGGAGAATAGCAGCCTGCATTGCTGCGAAAGGTAGATATACACTGTACTAGTGCCGACATTGTGCATGCTCTGTTGCCTATGTCTATGTGCCTGTGGTTCTGTCAGTGTGATCATGTGATGTATCTGACCCCAGGAATGTGTCAATAAAGTTTCTCCTTCCTGGGACAACGAATTCACGGTGTTCTTATTTCATTTTCCAGGAGTGTATACACTCCGAGATATAGCACACCACCTTACAATGTATGTCGGATGGCGCTTGTAGTATCACTGTCCTATTTCAAATGCAAATACTGAATGAGAAGGATAACCATCGTTCAGCCTCGACTTTTCCCGTGAAGGTCACTTCAGCAGACCTTCGTGAGCGAAAGCAACGTATCGTCTTACTGTTCTTGAAACGTCAGCTCTGAGAATTTTATAGTAAACCACTCTTTGATTCACATCACTTCATTGTTAGCCGCCCCAGACCGGAAGACGTACTTTCTTGGTGTATCAAAAGTTTCACAGTTTTGAGTAGGATAAACCGGCGCTTTGACACATCAGTATCGAAGATACCACAAATTAGCTAAGTAAAACCGTGCTACCTGCACGTTTATGTATAAACATATAATGACTTCCAAATAATTTTTTGTGTGAGAGCAGGTATATGAGATTCGTGTGTCGATTAGAAGTTAAGGAGTGTAATATTTTACTGTTCACGTTTTTTCCACAAAATCCTTCATGGATCGTGATACCTTGTGGGTTTTCTAAGATATGCGAGCGTTGCGAGAAAGCCTTACTATGTCATTAATTATAAACTTAATCTTTGCTTCTGGCAACAATGCCCTCGTTCTAAACCCACCGTTCCATTGTACAATTATGTGAAAAAAACAGGTGTGTATTTTGGAATTTTCGGACACTTGCAAACAAATTTTTGGAGAATTATTGTACTTTACGAGATTTCTGCATAACCTATTTCGTATAAATCGGTGTTTGTGATTTAGTTACTGTAGCACACACTAATTATAAGTAACGTATTACCTTACACATAGTTTTCTTTCTCAACGTGAGTGTAGCTCATATTATCTGCATTTAAAGTGAATTTTACAGTGTTTTAGCAACTGCAGCTTCAAAAAAGTTTCAAGAAATTTTCAAGTTTCAAGAAATTTTACCTCCCTCAACAGAAATCTCGTTTACTGTACTAGCAGCTTCTTACAGGGAATGAGTAATACTTTTACCTTAACAGATCGGCAGAGTAAAGCAGAATTAGAAAGCCCATTTTAAAGTTAGTTTTTTTTCTTTTCTGTAAAGTAGTACACCATCCACAAGGCAGCACCGCTGTGAATACTGTACCCGAACACGGAACGAGGTATCTTACTTTCGTAAGCAGCTGAAAATCGCCCTGTCTACTGTCAAACTATTAGAAGCTTCCGTGAATGAGTGTGTTAAGAAAGCTCTCGATAGCCATGTGCCAGAGATACCAAAGGAACCTCAAACACCATCCTCTCCTGTAGATACTGTCTTCTCTACAGGGGGTGTGGGATCTATCACTATGAGTGGCGTGTCAGTAGCAGGGCTAGGCACGCTGTACAGGGAAGGCAGGGACAAGGAGAACTAAGCATGTTACAGAGATCTCCCTAACCGACAATTTCGACGTGCTGTCATATTCTGGAACCGAAACTGAACCAGTGAGAATCACTTCACCTGATGGGGAACCTGCTGTGTACTGTCTCAAGAGGAGGCAAATGAAAAAGAGTGGGAGTCTACTAACCATCGGCAGTTCAAACACACGGAGAATAGTGTACCCTAGGGAAATGACAGTAAGGGATGGGAAAGAACACCAGGTGCTCTCAGTGTGTTTGCCTTGGGCCCTCACTGACCATGTTGAACCAACAACTCCAGAAGTCACTGGCGGAACAGAATGCAACAAGCTGGGATTGTGGAGAAAGTTGGAACAAACGATGTCTAACGGCTGGGCCCAGTGACGTACTTGGCTTTTCCAGCAACTGGTAGAGAAGGTTGAGAAGATCAGCGTTGCTTACTAAGTTTCAACGATGCCCACAAACAGCACCATTCACCTCAGAACTGATCGATTCCCCGGGCTCTGAGCCGCGTAGAGGGACTGAATCCGAGTTTTAGAAGATCTTGTGACAAGCTAGGCTGCGACTCCTAGGCCTGCAGAGTGGAGTTGATAACTGTAGGATCCCCCAGATGAGTTAAGAGTTCACTAGACATCAGAGGCTGCTACTCATGTACCTGACTATGTATGGAATGTGCCCAAGTGTTTTTCATATTAGGCAACTCACCATTCAGTTCACAAAATTACAGCTGCTAGGAACACAGAAGTGCCGGTATAGGATCCAAAGATCTGTGCCTCTGCAGGCGCGCGTGTTAAAGTCCTAGCGATTAATTGTCGAAGAATTAGCCAAAAACATCAACTACACTCATTCGAAGAACCCCATCGAAGCACCCCTTAAAAGTCATGGAGCTCACAATATATTAGGTAAGGAAAACTGGTGAAAACCAAAAATTACCAGCAGTCATATACGAGTAATTTTGGGGGAAATCTAAACGTATTTGGAAAGGATAGCATAATAGTAAATAGAGATGGTGCACTTGTTGTTGTAGCCAAGAAACTCAAATCCACCGAGAATGGAATAGAAACTGCATGCGAGTTTGTATGCCAAATCTTTGCGTGAGGTGCGGGGTCCTATCGAGCGCCAGACACACAGAGGTAACTGAAAATCTTAGAGAAACTCAAAGTTCGCTAGTACGTAAGTTCTCCAGTCATAGCGTCAGCACTGGAGCAGACTGCAACCACCCATCAAGCAAAAGAGAGAATTAAAATTTCGTAAATGGTGATCGTGACAAGATGTGCTAGGATACACTAATAACTCATTCTCTGAGAACTACCTAGAAGAATTTGTTAGGAAACCTACTCACGATGGAAATATTTTTGATCTAATAGCAACAAGTAGACCAGATCTCTTTAAGAATGTCCACATAGAAATTAGTATCAGTGAAAATTAAGCATTTGTAGCAACAACGATTAGAAAAGAACAAAGGGTAACTGCAAAAAGTAGTGAATTTTTATTTTTAGCAAATTAGTTAATGAGGCAGTAGTTTCCCTCCCTAGCCTGGCAGAGTGGCCGCACGAATACCGGCGCCATGTCACGAATCGCACGGCACCTCCTGCCGGGGCGTGTGTGTTGTCCTTCGCGTAAGTTAGTCTAAGTTAGTTTAAATAGTGTGTGAGTCTACGAACCGATTAACTCAGCAGTTCGGTCCCTTGGGACGCAACACACATTTGAACATTTTACCTTCCTAGATTACATCTCAACGAGAATTAAGAGAACCGTCTAGGATAGGTACCAGTGCCTAGTCCAGATGTTCCCAACGCGCCGTAGTTAGTAGGCAAAACTCTACATCGATCGCTAAATGGAAACAAATAAGAACTGGATTCTCACTAGTACGCATTGTAGACAAGGAGGTGAGTCGAGGACTGCTCTCCTGTGGACTAAATGTATTACTAGTATCATGAACACTGGCTGACTGGTGAAGACAATACGGACAGAGGTTCTAGCTGTCTCGTGATCAGCATGCGAACTGATCGTGTTGATGATTTAGAAGCCTTCAAGTTTGGGCTAAATCTGTTTGAGCATAGCTCTACTAAAATTTTCTTTTTGTATCAAAGACTGACAGTAATTTTTTTAATTTATCTGTTATCGACTAGGAAAATGAAGCAGATAGTAACGCCGTCAAGAAGAAATTATCTTGCAATATAACACTGCCTCGGAAACTTGGCCGTGAACTAACGCGTACTACATTTTAAATTTCTTGACTGTAAACAGATTCTATGTTTTCGAGCGCATAACCAAGGCGATAGGTATCAGTGACCATAATACTGTTACTGGGACGACGGCCACCAAAGTCGGAAAGGTCCAGAAAAAGTTTGGTAGAGCTCTTGTATATGGCAGAACTGTTGAACAGACAATATTATCCTGCATAAAAATACGAGCTAAAAAATTTTATTTGAAATCTGACAAACGGAGAAGAGGTACGGTTAACAGAAAACGCATCACAGTTACAGATATAAGAGGAAATCCACAATAGTTTCCATATCCAGCTCCTAGTTAAAGTTCTATCAGAAAGTACCAGGAACAACCGGTTGTTTATAAGGTCAAGGAAAATGATAAAGGTTACAATACACGAGGCCCTGACTGAAGCCGTATTACACATTTCGTTGAATACTCTGCGCAATTAGCCCCTTTACCAACTCATATTTATTGACAATTTCCCGCTCTGCGAATAGTCCCTCGTGCCTAGAAATAAGCGCAGGTCACTCCTGTGTTCACAACAGAGCTCATACACAGAATTACAGGCCAATATCACTGACTCAAGTCTGTTTCAGGATCGTAGAGCATATTTTAAGATCGAAGCTCATGATTGCCTTGGGGGACAGCCAGCTACTTTGAATGAACCAGCACGTGTTCAGAAAAAACAAGATCGTTAGTAACAGCTTTCTTTATTCACACACACACACACACACACACACACACACACACACACACACACTCACACTCACACACAATAACTTGGAAACAGTAATATACAGTTGAATTAGTACAGTCATCCTTCTCAGCTTTCTGAAATGCTTTTAGACGGTATGCTCCACTGTCCAATGATAAACAGGATGGAATCATATGGAGCATCTTCACAGATGCCTCACTGCCTGCATGAACGTTTCACTAATAGAACCTAGTACCCCACATTGGACAGTGAATTGTTGGACAGAAGCGAAGGTAATATCAAGATACCCTGCCCCGAGGCAGCGCAATACAACTTGTACATTCACTACATACAAAAATGAGTCATAAGGTACGGAAAACATCATTCTCAGAATGTCCGATGTCGATGCTGTTATCTGTAGGAGAATAACGTTGTTGGACGATCTCAGGAAAGTGCAGAACGACTTGTATTGAATTTTCAATTGGTGTACTAAATGACAGTTCTCCTTAAATATCAATCACTGCAAGAAATGCCAATACCAAAGACGAAAGAACTCTTTAGTGTTCTATTACATGATTAGTGGTGAAAGAGACAGTCACGGAGAAGCAGTACGGTTAAAAGCAAACACATCACAGTTACAGATATTGCATGAAACTCACAGTAGTTTTCATATCCAGATCCTAGTTGAAGTTCTATCAGAAAGTACCAGGAATTACCGGTTGTTTATAAGGGAATAATTCTAAGAAGGGGTATGACATAGGACGAATACCTAAAATATTCAAATCGTCATACGAATGGTAGACTTTGTTGGAAAGGGTTTGGGAAGTGCACTGCATCTGTAAATATATGTCATGCGGCCATGTAGCCATGAAGCAAATCTAGATAACTCTTGCATTGTCAGCAGTCCTCAGCACACATCGAAAGAACCAGATAAGTTGTGCTATAATAGCAACAGGGAGGTTACACCATTCAAAAACTGTATCAGAGATACTCAGTTGGGTTAAATTGGAATCTTTGGGAGAAAGAAGATGTTATTCTCACAAAATCCTACTGGGAAAATCCTGAGGAAGCCTGTGCGACAGTTGTCGTACCACCATCGCATATTTTGCGTAGGTATTATGCGAATACAATAACAAAAATCGCCCCCATCTCGTGGTCGTGCGGTAGCGTTCTCGCTTTCCAAGCCCGGGTACCCGGGTTCCATTACCGGCGGGGTCAGGGATTTTCTCTGGCTCGTGATGGCTGGGTGTTGTGTGATGTCGTTAGGTTAGTTAGGTTTAACTAGTTCCAAATTCTAGGGGGATGATGACCATAGATGTTAAGTCCCATAGTGCTCAGAGCCATTTTTTAACAAAACTCAGGGTAAGTACAAAGACAAACAAACATATTTTCGTCGCTCCGTACGAGATTTTGGTATTATAGAATTCTCTAACATTTCTGCGGACTACCGACCGAGAAGCAGTGTGCAATGACTTGCGAGGTACTTGTATAGATGTAGATAGACGGTTGTTGCACGTATTTGGTAGCGCCTGTTGATTCGAACTTCTTTTCATAGAGTGATTTTACTGTCCATTTTTTGAATGAGTTATGAAGACAAAGGGAAGCCTAAATCAGTAGGAATAAGCGGACATCGAACTTCAGCAACGAGGGCAGCACGTGAGAGCGCAGCACCTGAGTCGGTACTAAAACAGTATAAGGGATGGCGGCGGCGGCTGCTCAGATATAAACCTGCTGTCTCCCTGCCGAGGCGGAAAGCGGGGGGCGGCACAAGTTTACTACGCGGGGCAAAAACAAGGGCCAAATGCCTCACATTTCCTATCCTCACTCACTGGAAGAAAATAAAAATTAATGTACTCGAATGTGACCTTCGCCACGACAACTATACAGAAATTGCGTAAGTCAATAACACTTATTAAATTATTTCGATTTGCCTTATACGGCTCCATAACTCAGGAAATCGCTAAGAACTATTAATGAGACTTCCACAAAACAGTTCGACACTGGGTCATCTATCGTTTTTGAGACAAATGAGGGAGATGATGTCTTAATATAATACTCAGTGTGGGTCAAAAATCAGTTGTCAAAAATGCGTTTCGTACAGTAATACCAAACAAATGAAAATACAAATTTTTTGTGAAGACAGAAACAAATGTAGAATTCAGTGAACCCACAGAAGGTGCTCATAGATGTTTCCATGGTGTTGTAAGAAAGCTTTGCATCTTTTCAACACTGATTAACAAATTTTATCCTCGGGAGTCATTTTCAAATTCTGATTGGATTCTATCCTTCAAATGCTCAACATCACTAATCTATACCGAACGAACATCATTTTTTATCATACCGCAGACTTAAAAATCCAAGCGTGTCATATTTCGGGGCCATAGAGTCCATTCCATAGTAGTGTGTTTGCCAATCCATTCACCAAAGTTTTAGTTTTGAAAATCTCTCAGAAAAACTCTGTAACGTGGGGCTGCTCCTCCTTTTTTCAACATCAACTTTTCCTTAACAGGCAGCATATGTGCAAAAAGAAGACTATCTTCTACTGTAACTAACAACACTACCTGAAGCATATCTAGGTAATTTACAGAACTGGCAGTACCGTTAAAGAAATAAGCCTAATTAGCCCACCGCTGAATATCCATGCCCATACACTCAGGTCAGTAGAGTTTGACTCTTTCTCCACCGTCGGATGGGGATTCGTAGAATCCCATTAAACAGAGTTGTGTCTGTTCACTGTTCCGTTAACTTCAAAAGTAGCTTTGTCACTCCAAAGAGCACTTTTGTAAAACTTGAGATCAGCCTCTTGTCGGACTGTGTAGAAGACGTAGAACAGCTTACACCTATGCGGATCATCTTCATTTAGGCCTTGAAGTAAAGTAGGCTTATACGGTTTCAATTTCAGCTCTCCTGAACCGTTTGTAAGTTTGTTCTTCCTACTCCATACTCGGTGGACCCTTTCCTTCCATTTTTAGTCAGAGATTGCACAAAACATTAGGCGACAACTTTAAGATTCTCTTCCGTAGTAACAGAATTTGACCTACCAGATTGGGAAAGTTCTACCATGGATAAAGTAACTTCAAAATTTAATCCAAAATTTAATTCAAGCTTGCCTAATCAAGATGGACGCCGAAGGTTTGGAAAACATCCCACAAACAAATCACAAACATCGCTGTAATTTTGGTCATGTTTCCACCATGTTAGCAAAACAAATAACCTCTGATCGGCTATTAACTTTCAATTCATTATTTCTCAAATAATAACAAGTAACAATCACAAACTACTAGTATCAACTGATTTATGGGTAATACCAACTATCCGAGTTCACAACTGACTACCGCTATGCCAGTAAAACGAAGTCTAAGGACTGGTAATGACAACTGACTTCCACCCACAAAATTTTTCTAAATTTTAAATAGGCCGATGACGGCATACATCGACAGAACTTAATAAACATTGTCGTAGAATATGAAATTCCTTCAAAATTAATGGGATTCGTTAAATGTCTGCATAAGAATAATTCCGCAGTATAAAATCATCTTTCGGAGATACTGAAAATTTTAAGGTGTGCAAGAAACTGAGAATCGGGGACGCCATTCCTCCTGTATTAAGAAACCTCACCTAAAATGAGAGTGACAGATATTTTGCTGAAACTGACACGAAAGGAATCCGACTGTAAAGTGTAAAAGCTACCAGACGTGCAATTAATAAACATTTCCATAACATGAGTAATTAGAATGATTCAAATGCAAATGTAATTGCCGAAAAAATGGAGCTATGTGTTAATGGGGGAATGTGAAACTCTTTGCGACGAGTGACAACAATGCAACTGATTCCCACTTGGCTGTAGATGTAGGTCACCACTTCAAGTACTGAGGGAATCTCTATGGTAAGAGTAACAGAACAAATACAGGCATCGAGCTGTGATTAACACAACACTTGACAGTTAGGGGAACTATGGCTAAGAGTGCGCAGTTGAGGAATAATCATAAGTGTATAGGTTGTCATCAATAGCGAAACGAAGTCATTTTAGGTTTATACTTATTAACACAAAATGTACATGTTCAGAGAACTACAGCAGCAAGAAGGTAATACTTTTATGGAAATTATCTAGAATAGAAAAAAAGGAAAATGCGTACTCTTTCGTTCACCAGCACTTAAGAGTACGCAAAACATGCCCAAAGAGTACAAATTTAGCAACTGAGAGAAATGAACGCAATATCACCCTCAAATGAAGAGCACTGTTCGTGCCACCATCTCCCACACTTAATGCGTTGGATCCAGTCCTCTGGAAATACCAAAATCTAAGTTCTCTACTCACAGACTTCAGTCTCTTCCTTAAAGTAGGTCCTTCATACCAAGAGCAGCGGTAACGTTTATTTGCTTTCTCCATTTTCAATTCGTTGTCCAGCCTCACTGAACAGCTCTTCAGTTTAGATGAGCTTCCTGTCCGATTTTCGCACTTAATTTAAAGTCATTGGGAAACAACACCTATACTTAGGACTCCAAAGTGCAGTCAAGAGGTACAAATCTGCAGTTATGCTCTAAACAGAGGCCGAGCGATGTGGCGCAGTGGTTAGCCCACTGGACTCGCATTCGGGAGGAAGACGGCTCAAACCCGCGTCCCGCAATCCGGATTTAGGTTTTCCGTGATGGCAGGGTCATCTTCCTTCCCCATATCTCCCTAATAAAATGAGACCGATGACATCGCTGCTTGGTCCCCTCTTTCAAAATAAGCCAACTAACCAAATGACCCTAAACAGTGCGCACGCACTCTTTGAAGATGTTATATACGTGCTTTCTCGTACAGGAGCAATAATTCCAATCGAAGTCAACAGACGGCAGCACACGTCACATTTCCAGGACATGTAGATGGTAGATTGCTAGCCAGCCTTTCAATATGAAATTCAGAATTAAAGGCTATTCTTCTTGTATTCTGTGTATGACTTACGCAACAGAGTATCATAACTACATGAAGAAAGCTGAAAAGTGATTCTCACTTGTTTTACTTCGTAAACACAGGATTTGTGCACACAACTTCTACGAGGTGTTTCTGATACCACTTTGAACACAATTACGTCAGTGGAGACATGCTCAGTTTAGTCAACTGTCATGAACACAACCTGCGCTCTATTTGGGACTGCGCACTCTTTGGTAAATTCACACTGTGCGAAAATCCTAGTAAACTGAGCTCTCAGTATGAACTTCAGGATTCGTTTATGTGAGTGCACTATAATGCTATACGAGCTGTGCCTTCTGGCAATCAAGGACCATTCGTAACCGACAGGCTGCTGTTTCATCCATTGTAATTATGTAATAGGCGTATTTAAACTGTTTTAGCATGTAATTATCTGAACTGTTTCTTATTTAAATTGTTTTGTTAATTAAATTGCATTGTGTATTATTGAGAAAGAGCGGGAAACCGCGCATAGATACATTTTGAGAAAGAGCGGGAAACAGCGCGCAGTAATACATCTGTAATGGTAGCAGGGATTGTCTGCACCAAAAACCATTGTTGGCGGCGAGACCGCACTTTTGTAGCATTGAGCGTTGGAAGCGAGCAGTTGCGAGTAAGATGTGAGACGAGGCAGTCGTAGCTAGCGAGACATGAGAGGAGGTCGCTGTAAGCGAGGTATGAATTAACACTTTGAAAGAAGCGGTGTGCTCGCCAGCCACTCGCTATATGTAGCGCAATGCTAGTTTTTAAGAATTTTTGTAAAGAACTATACCCCTTGTAATTGTTTGTCAAGATCGTTCTCAGAATATAGTTAACTTCTACCAGATTAAATGCATTAAGAATTTCTATCCCAAAATCATTCACGTAAATGCTTTACGGAATTTATTGTTATCTTAAAAGAAAAGTCTAAACTGAGCTTCAGCTTTTATCAAATCTAAATTAACTTCAACTTAAAGAATTCCAGTCACAAAGTATTATGAAACTCCACCAGCAGCTTATAATTATGTTAAAGAGAAGTAAGTATATTCATTCCACAGTTTGCTGTAGCAGTCAGATGGCGATCCAGTATAAATAATTAAAGGTAAGAATCAGTCTTAATAATTTCAGGTAACGACTGAGGGCCACGGCGACAACACATTTTATGTTTCGTCGTAATAATCAGCAGGTAGTCTTGACAGAGCAGCAGTTAAAAGATTTTAAGAGACGCAGCGTTCAGTCAGCAAGCAAACGTTCATCCAATATTAGACGGGAAAGTTTCACCATTGCCAATAACGTTGCAGTTCTCCGACGCAGGAATCCCTGGCAGTACTGAGACTTAAGCTGAGGTCATCCACATAGTAGTCAGTCAAGCTAACCACTCGGCTACGTAGGGGAACATACTGTAATACCGGAAATTATTGCGCAGAAAAGAAGACTTAACCCATTAGAATACTAGAGAATGGGTGATTCACAAAAAGCGGAAAAATATAGGAGTAGTACAAACACCGTAACGTAGTCATAGGGCTGAAAAAGCGTTGATTCAGCTGGGCTGGGCATACAGTGATAATATCGGAAGTCAGACTCTCTAGGAGGGTGACTGTGAGTACAGAATGGCAAACAACGCGTTACACAGAAGTAAATGTATAAGGCTTGTGTAAGAAGCTAATGGTCCTTGCAATACTAAAGAAAAGAAAGAAGAATTTCTGAAAAATCCACTTTTCATGTGCCAATGACTATCTATTTGCAACTGATTTTTACAAGAGGCTGAATAAACGAAGGATACATTAATGTGTCCAATTTACTTGCGAAGAAGCGGCAAACCTGAGACTCTGGGGACAAAGGTCTGTTATGCCATTATAAGTAGTCAATTTTTTGATCTGCAAACGGATATTCGGACAACAGAATTAAGACGACCATACAAATATGGATAGAAATAATTTGAGGTTATTTTCTTCGAAATTCTATCCCACGAATAAAAAATTACTTTTTTGGTTCTCGAGACGAGCAGTCAATGTGAACAAAGCAGTAACGTTAGAAGCAAACTATCCATAGTAACACGTAGCGGCTATAATATTTGACATTTCTGCGGTGTTTCACAAATTCTCATGGCAAAAGCTATAAATTGAGCGTCTGAAGGAGATAAATTCCGCTAAAGATTTAAATAACTGTATACTAGATTACTACTAGGTAACGAGGCAATAGTCGGATCTCAGGACCAATGACTGAGCAATTATATCTCCATAGATTCCCCACAAGAATCTACCTGTGTTCTCGGCTTTGATGTCGGGTCAAATTTATCTGTCAATGGTCTGGTGGCGCACGTCTTCGTGAAAGGCAGCTCTAGAGGCAATCTGACAACAGGTTGTAACGCAGTTCATTTAAAGTAACACCTACTAAGAGAGCTAATAATGCGACTTTATCAATAAAGACCGCACACGCTAGTTACGTAAAACTGCAGACAGGATTGAACAACCCTTATGTTCAACCGAAAACCTGAGTGTAACTCGCATCAACTATAAATCAGTTTGGGAAAACCTCTACAAATCGCTATGATGGAGTTGGTCCCGCTTTGTCATTGAGAAGAACAGAAATAGACTTAAGTAAGAACAATGAGTCCAGTGTTCGAACCTTCCCCACAGCTATGATGACTTCAAGCTTTTAAACTTGTTTTCAGATGGGTCATGATGCTCGCAAGTACTCTAAAAATTTCAGCCGGTGTGTTCTTTATTTCGCACAGAAAGTATGAGAAGTTTAAAAATTTCATGACCGTATTGCACCCAGTTAACCAGTTACATGTCCTCAAACAGACGCAGTTGGCTCTTAAAGTGTTTCGGCGCGAACCCTAATCCTTAATAACAGAAAAGAGTAAAAAAATTGTTATGTTTCTCTAACGAATGGTAAAACTCTCAGAATGGCAGATTATACTTAGCAGACGGTATACAAATGAACAAATATAATTTACCACTAAAATATCATTCTTATTTTATCCCACTGACCATTTTGAAAGCACGACTTGGACATGCAGTTTCAAGTATGTTCCCGACAGTTTCTGAAGATAGGCTGCTTTGATTACTAATAATCGTTTTCTACGAGGGTCATTCCATGGCAGCTGGCCAGCCGGAGTGGCCGTGCGGTTCTAGGCGCTATAATTTGAAACCGCGAGACCGCTACGGTCGAAGGTTCGAATCCTGCCTCGGGGATGGATGTGTGTGATGTCCTTAGGTTACTTAGGTTTAAGTAGTTCTAAGTTCTAGGGGACTGATGACCTCAGAAGTTAAGTCCCATAGTGCTCAGAGCCATTTGAACCACTTTTGAACCATGGCAGCTGTGGTGTATCCTGCGATAACGCCACAACGAGAGAATGCCACGATGTGCATTGAAACGGTACCGCAGTGTATATCTGAAAGCCAACATAATACAGTGTTCTAATGCAGGAGGTCATGGTAAAGGCTGGAATGAAACACAAGCGTTGGAACTCTATGTATACTTAATGTACACTAGTGAAAATGGAACAAAAAATCAACTACAGTGCTCCACAATAGTCCTCAAGTGTGTACACACCGGATTCCCAACGATGAGGAAGGTGCTGAATGCCATTGGCATTGGCATTGTCATCAATGCGTGTCCCTGTCAGCGAAATGCCTAAGAACATTCGCCCTATTTGCAAAGCGCCTCCCAGGCAGTGGTTTCTTCAGCTGTAGAATAAGTCGAAGTTTCATAGACTAGCTCTGAAGAGTAGGGTGTGTGTGGGAGCAGCCATCTTTTATCTCGGCCAACTTCACATTGAATGTTTCAGGAGCTGGTACCGTGCTATCATCGCTATGCGGTCACAGTCTGTCGGTTGATTTCGCTCATGTTTTCTGCCGGGTTTTGAATGTATTTACTGTGATAACAGTGATGCCACACTTCACGCGATATGCCATAATTCCCATCACCTATAGAATGACCCTCGTGTAATACCATAAACTCTGTCTATATATTGTCATTAATTATGTCAGCAATGAAGACTTTGTTCTTACATGGATATATAAGCACACTATGTGATCAAAAGTACCCAGACAACCCCCGAAAACATAAATTTTTCACATTATGTCCATTGTGCTGCCACCTACTGCCATGTACTCCGTATCAGCGACCTCAGTAGTCATTAGACTTCGTGAGAGGGTAGAATAGGGCGCTTCACGGGACTCACGGACTTCGAACGTGGTCAGGTGATTGGGTGTCACTCGTGTCATATGTCTGTACGTGAGATTTCCACACTTCTAAACATCCCAGTGTCCACTGTTTCCAATGTGATTGTGAAGTGGAAATGTGAAGGGAGACATGCGGCACAAAAGCATACAGGCCGACCTCGTCTGTTGACTGACAGAGACCGCCGATAGTTGAAGAGCGTCGTAATGTGTAATAGACAATCGATCCAGACCATCACACAGGAATTCTAAACTGCATGAAGATCCACTGCAAGTACTATGACAGTTAGGTGGGAGTTGAGACAACTTGGGTTTTATGGTCGAGCAGGTGCTCATAAGCCACACATCACGCCGGTAAATGCCAAACGACTCCTCGCTTGGTGTAAGGAGCGTAAATATTGGACGATTGAACAGTGGTAAAACGTTATGTGGAGTGACGAAACACGGTGCACAATGTGGCGATCCGATGGCAGGGTGCTGATATGGCGAATGCCCGGTGAACGTCATCTGCCAGCGTGTGTAGTGCCAACAGTAAAATTCGGAGACGGTCGTGTTATGGTGTGTTCGTGTTTTTCATGGAGGGGGCTTGCATCGCTATTTTTTTTGCGTCCACTATCACAGTACAGGCCTACACTGATGTCTTAAGCACCGTCTTGCTTTGCACTGCTGAAAAGCAATTCAAGGATGGCGATTGCATCTTTCAACACGATCGAGCACCTGCTCATAATGCACGGCCTGTGGCGGAGTGGTTACACGACAATAACATCCGTGTAATGGACTTGCCTGCACAGAGTCCTGACCTGAATGCTGTACAACATCTTGGAGATGTTTCGTAACGCCGACTTCGTGCCAAGCGTTACAGACCGACATCGATACCTCTCCTCAGTGCAGCGCTCCGTGAAGAATGGGCTGCCATTCCCTACTAAACCTTCCAGCACCCGGTTGAACGTATGCCTGCGAGATTGGAAGCTATCATCATGGCTAAGGGTGAGCCAACACCATACTGAATTCCAGCATTACCGATGGAGGGCGCCATGAAATTGTAAGTCATTTTCAGCCAGGTGTCCGGATACTTTTGATCACATAGTGCAGATACATACGTCACCTGATAAATCGGTCATAAGAACTTCATACATGATATCGATTTTTGTGGTATCTGAAATAGGTTCTATCATCAGACATTCGCACGATAGTCAAATAATAATATCAGAGCAGAATCGTTAAGAAATACAGAGGCATATGCCATCAACGCTAACGGATCTACATTTCAGATGAAGGATATAAAGTATACGCAAAACATCTAGAAGTGTCAGAGCTTCCATAACACAAATTGGCATTCATTATTAAATAAAATTGTAATTTAATACACGCTATGTTAATCTCACACGTAAAATACAAAGTACTGATACCAGTATCTACGTTTTCAAAGACCAGATTTGGTCCACCACTGGTCAGTGTCTCAGTTATTCTGTGTACTGACTCAAGAAAAATCTGTACGAAAACTATTTTATATTCTGTGAGAAAGCTATAGAAGATTAATGGGGCAATTGTGTCTGTTTCTGTAACGGATAATAACGTGCTTGGATGTATATGAATCTCGTTACTGGTGGCCCATCCTTTGAAAACATCGTATGGAGTTACATGTAGCGCATTTTCCCACACGAGTGCTGTAGTTAGTGCAATTAATTATCCTCTTGAACTACGAGGATGTGTTGGAAAGTAATGTCTACGAATATTTTGGTGAAAACTCTTGAAGCTTTAACATTCGACATGATTATTCTTCATGTCTACTTCTTCGCAGCCCTCTGCCGCTAGCGGGCTCGCAATTACAGCGCATAACATAGCGGTATGTAACGCAGCTATGTCTATGCAAGAGAAAAAGTTGGCTCCAATAGAAATTCGAATTTTAAGAGTTCATCCACACATGCAGCACCTCTCCTTCAGCACGATAATGTCAGACTACCCACGAGCGCTGTGACATCTGCAACAGTTCGTCGCCTTTGGCTCACTATTATCTATCATCCTCCATATGGTTCTAAAACTTTAAGAAGAAAACTGGAAGACTTCAGTTTGATAGTGATGAAGCGGTGTAAGCAGAGGTGAAGTTGTGGCTCCGTAAACAAAGGCAAACATTCTACAGTGCTGGTATCAACAAATTGGTCTCTGTTTGGGAGAAATGTCTTCCTTGCCAGGGTGATTATGCTGAGAGATAAATATATAGACATGAAGCTTAAAGAGCTAGGTTGTTGATAATGTCTGTTTTATTTAAAACATCTGAAGAGTTTTCACTTTAAAAAATTAGGAGACATTACTTTTCAGCTCGCCCTCGTGCATATCGAAGTGCAGTACATTATGTTATTTTAATATTCTGCCAAGAAATGAATTACTGTGTTTATTAACACGCTACTGATGCTGTCATGTTTACCTTTTGCTACAAATGAAATATATCCATTACTTGGTTCGTAATTTTGGATTTGAGACACATCTGAAATTGTGGAAAGCTAATTAATTACAAATTATTGGAATAAGTTGCTATGTTAGTATTTTTGTTTGGTATTTTCAAGGGACGATGTGTGACAGTTAATAAGCATTTGAAATAAATTATTTTCGATAGGTAGATGTAGAAGTACATTTATTTCAGTTTGGACCAATACCGACGCCCTATTGGCTTTTACAAGATCACACGTTAACAGTATATCAAATACATCACTTCAAAAATTTTGGGCGTTTGCTTGTTAAAGACGTTGTTTCGTCAGCAATTCGTGAATACTCTGAGTAGGTGGTACGCAGTAAGATAAAAATTAAAGTTTTTAACACTGAACCACAGGCAACGTTAAGCGTTTTAATTTATATCTTGATCTATACCACTTCATGCTTTATAGCGTCGATGTATAAGAATGTTGGATCTTGCATGTGAAGAGACTGATTGCTCTCCAGATGGAAATAAATGTTCACAACTGTTATCAAGAGGGAGTACATACATCACTGGCCTCCTGACACACAGCTCACTAGCATGAACTATATCTGAGACTCTCTAAGTCCGGAGGATGGCCGATGCAGTACAATTAAAATGTAGATTATTTTACTACTGAAGTAAAGCACGTATATTTTCGCTAACGTGGCAATACAATAAGAAGAATTATAATGAGGTTATTCCCATTATAGCTGCTCAGACATCTCAAATTATTTCTGTTATTGTGTTTTATAAAATGTTCTCTGCTGAGTGAGTATTGCTTTATTATACTGTGGGTATTTATTGCTCAATTGGCTGTTTCTCCTTCAAGATGTTCATTTACAATTATTTCAGTTGCTTCGACTTTTTTCTCGTGTGCCTATATATGCCATGAGAGTGAAAGTTTCTCTTTGGCCTCATTCGTATCTTTTCTTAATCCATAGCAGCAAACGTATCTACAATTCTAATATTTTACTGAGACAAAACCTTTACCTCTTAATACTTTCATGTTTACGTGTTTCTTTCTGAATTCTTATTGAGTATAAATGTAGACACTAAGCTACAGATAACTAATAACACAGAATATTTATATGAGGGACCTGAATCACATCAACATTTTCAGAATTCATCTGTTGACTACAATAGCTTGAAAGGTCCCATCATGATTAAAGCCAGTGGCTAAAAATACAACGTTACATACGTTATTCAAGTTTGTGTGATGGAATTTTTTCCAAATACCACGAACGAAAAACGTTTATTTAATCACATGTCAGTTTCAGCGTATGCAGTTGTGAATTTATAAAATTAAACTACGATTTCAAATAGTTCAAAAATACGCAATGTTACTAGATTGTTCACAGCTGACGTAGTTTAAGAGTAATATGTCAGCTACGCGCCAACCGAACCGCTCACAGTAGATCAGAAAAAACTAAAACATCAGGCTAAATGGTGAACTATAGAATTTTATAGACGACAATAGCATTTAAAAAATTCAATCGACTATTTGTTTCCTTACAGTCAAAAAATGTTTTAAAATCGTTGCTCTAATCAGCAGCTATTGTTTGTTAGTGACGTACGTAAGAGATGGAGCAGCATCATATCTAAGCTTTCAGCAAAAACCTTACGCGAAAAACATAGATATCAATGAGAACAATAAATAGGACTAGATTTAACAAAGCGAACATGAAATGGACAGATCGCTGTCCCCAGTGGGCCAATGTGGTATTACACGATTGTTCTGGAAAGGCATATTCGTACGCGATTTGTCACGTCTCCGTCGTAGTGTACAGAAAGGGACGGCGGATAACATAATGATTGTGCAAACCTTTTTGCAGCGTAGCTGCGCCAGTACAGAAAGAACGCAAAATGAAAGCGACGAACTTAATGCCAACAACAGTGTGGGTGTAGCGACAGAAGAGTTAGGTATAAAATGTACAACACATGAGTTCATGTTTACCTTGAGTAAAGGAGGCAATGTGCTGACCACCGAGAACGCGACAGGTAAATAGAGGCCACTGTTTGTGTAACATGAGAAAGCAGAGAAACTAAATCTCAGCCGTAAAAGGTGACTCTGCAGTTTAACGGCAAAAGGACAGAACGTAGTTATTGAAGTGTACTGCGTTCCTGAAACCGAGGCCCTTGGGTCGTATATTATAACGTTTCGTCTGTTAAGGGATGAGAAGTGACATTAAAGCACATATGGGGAATTCAAAAAGTTATGATTCAGAATTTTGTAGGGTGTAATACGAAGTATTCCATACATAATAATAATAATAATAATAATAATAAACCCCGTGGAGGCCCGGGAAAAGAATAGGCCTCTGGTATGTTCTGCCAGTCGTAAAAGGCGACGAAAAGAACAAACCACTAATAGGGCTAACCCCCCTTTTAGTGTGATTAGTAGGTTCAGGAGAGAACTAAAAAAACCTCGGACAAGCGCCGTCATGGTCGGGGACGACGCTTGAACCCTATGCCCGCCCACAATGGTAACGACAGTGCTAGCCAACTGGAAAATGATTTAAATCCAAAAAGAGGTGTTTTGCAGGATATGCTTCCTGTAACCATCGTAGAAGGAAAACAAAGACAGAGGATGAGATGGTCAGATGAAGTTAACCGACACCTCATGTTCTGTTATTACCAAGCAACAAACCTAGGAACAAACACAACTGGATACAGATCACAAGTATACACAACATTTATTACCAGATACCCAGAATTAAAATTTTTAACAGAACAACGACTAGCTGATCATATCCGTGTAGTAATCAAAAATAACAGGGTACCCCAGTCAGAATTAGAACACATCAAACAACAAGTACAACAAATACTGTAACAAAATAGTGTGCAATCAGAAGAAGAAGAAAATACAGTAACGGACTCAAACATCCCAGAGCAAACAAACAAAGAACAACTCGCATCAATTAAACAGTCAGAGGAAAACAAAATCTTAAATCAGCCACCAGAACAAGCACAAATAGAACACGAAGTGACACACATGTTAGATACAGAAGAAAAATTTCAGCTGACATATATAGAATACAAAGACACAAATACAGACATTAGACCATTCTTGGATAGACCGCCAAATAACCCACAAGTCGAAACAACAATAACAACTATCAACACAGTCATACACAACAAAATGAATGAAAACACAACTATGGAAGAGTTACAACTACTGGTTTACATAGGAGCACTCACTACACTAAATATACACACTAGGCAGAGATCAGAACCAACCAACATACAGAAGAAACCCACACAACCAGCATGGCAACACAGGCTACAGATCAGAATTGAAAAACTGAGAAAATACATCTGACAGCTAACACGATTTATAAGAAATGAAATATCAGACAAAAAAACGAAAAAGGTTTGGTTTTCTCACAACAAGAAGCGATAGAGCAATTAGATGAAAAGAAGCAGAAATTACAAGCATTGGCCAAACGACTTAGAAGATACAAAAAAGTGAAAATAGAAGGAAACAAAACCAAACATTCAACACAAACCAAAAGAAATTTTACCAGACAATAGATAACACACACATTAAAATAAACAATCCACCAAACATAACAGACACGGAACACTTCTGGAGCACCATATGGTCAAACCCGGTACAACATAACAGGCATGCACGGTGGATACAAGCAGAAACAGACACATACAAGATGATACCACAAATGCCTGAAGTGATAATTCTGCAACATGAAGTCACCAAAGCAATTAATTCTTCTCACAATTGGAAAGCCCCTGGAAAAGATAAAATAGCAAATTTCTGGCTAAAGAAGTTCACCTCAACACATTCACATCTAACTAAATTATTTAACAGTTACATTGCAGACCCATACACATTCCCTGATACACTTACACATGGAATAACTTATATGAAACCTAAAGATCAAGCAGACACAGCAAACCCAGCTAAACACCGCCCCATAACATGCCTACCAACAATACACAAAATATTAACTTCAGTCATTACATAGAAATTAATGACACATACAACACAGAACAAAATTATAAATGAAGAACAAAAAGGCTGTTGCAAAGGAGCACGAGGATGTAAAGAGCAACTGATAATAGATGCAGAGGTGACATATCAAGCTACAACTAAACAAAGGTCGCAACACTACGCATACATTGATTACCGAAAAGCTTTTGATAGTGTACCCCACTCATGGTTACTACAAGTATTGGAAATATACAAAGTAGATCCTAAATTGATACAGTTCCTAAACATAGTAATGAAAAATGGGAAAACCACACTTAATATCCAAACAAATTCAAATAATATCACATCACAGCCAAAACAGATAAAGCGTGGAATATACCAACGACACTCATTAAGTCCTGTCTGGTTCTACCTTGCTCTGAAACCACTATCCAACATCCTAAATAATATAAATTATGGATACAATATTACTGGAAAATACCAACACAAAATCACACATTTGCTATACATGGATGACCTAAAACTACTGGCAGCAACAAATCAACAGCTCAACCAATTACTAAAGATAACAGAAGTATTCAGCAATGATATAAATATGGCTTTTGGAACAGACAAATGTAAGAAAAATAGCATAGTCAAGGGAAAACACACTAAACAAGAAAGATGCATATTGGATAAAAACAGCGACTGGATAGAAGCGATGGAAAAAACAGAGCCCTATAAATATCTAGGATACAGACAAAAGATAGGAATAGATAATACAAATATTAAAGAAGAACTAAAAGAAAAATATAGCCAAAGACTAACAAAAATACTAAAAACAGAATTGACAGCAAGAAACAAGACAAAAGCTATAAATACTTATGCTATACCAATATTGACCTACTCATTTGTAGTAGTGAAATGGAGTAACACAGAACTAGAAGCACTCAATACACTTACACGATCACAATGCCACTAATATAGAATACATCACATAGATTCAGCAACAGAAAGATTCACATTAAGCAGAAAGGAAGGAGGAAGGGGATTTATCGACATAAAAAAGCTACATTATGAACAGGTAGACAATTTAAGAAAATTCTTTCTAGAAAGAGCAGAAACTAGCAAAATACACAAAGCAATCACTCATATAAGTACATCGGCTACACCATTGCAATTTCATAAGCACTTCTACAACCCTTTAGATCACATAACATCAACAGATATGAAGAAAGTAAATTGGAAAAAGAAAACACTACATGGAAAGCACCCGTATCATCTAACACAGCCACACATAGATCAAGACGCATCAAACACATGGATAAGAAAAGGCAATACATACAGTGAGATGGAAGGATTAATATTTGCAATACAGGATCAAACAATAAACACCAGATATTACAGCAAGCATATTATTAAAGATGCCAATATCACAACAGATAAATGCAGACTTTGCAAACAACAAACAGAGACAGTAGATCACATCACAAGCGGATGTACAATACTAGCAAAGACAGAATACCCCAGAAGACATGAGAATGTAGCAACAATAATACATCAACAACTTGCCATACAACATAAACTAATAAAACAACTTGTTCCCACATGTAAGTATGCACCACAAAATGTACTGGAGAATCATGAATACAAATTATACTGGAACAGAACCATTATAACAGATAAAACAACACCACATAACAAACCTGATATCATACTCACCAATAAAAAGAAGAAATTAACACAACTAATCGAAATATCCATACCCAGTACAACAAATATACAGAAGAAAACAGGAGAAAAAATTGAAAAATACATCCAACTGGCTGAGGAAGTCAAAAACATGTGGCATCAGGATAAAGTTGACATCATACCAATTATACTATCAACTACAGGAGTCATACCACACAATATCCACCAGTAAATCAACGCAATACAGCTACATCCAAACGTGTATATATAACTACAGGAATCTGTAATTATTGATACATGTTCAATTACCCGAAAGTTCCTAAGTGCGATGTAACATATACCGTACAGTTAAAAGGAAGTCACGCTTGATCAAGGTCCGCGTCACTTTCCATTTTCAACCAGACATAACGTCTGAGACAGGAAAGAGAAGTAATAATAATGGTTTTATTTCATTTCATCCGGCTTTAGAGTGCTCAAGACCTATAACATTTTTATGTTTTCTGCCTTTCTTTTAGACCAATATTGTTTCATTCTTTCGATCTTGCGATCCTTTTTCTTCAGAGATTTGGGTCATTCGTTTGCTTATGATTGTAGCTTGAGATCTTTCCTTCTTACATTTGTTGCCTTTCCAGTTCGGTGAGTTAGCATATTCTATGTAATTTAAAGTTCTTTTAAGTCCTTCTTCGTTTTCTTAAACTAATCTTTTCTGTCTGCAGACGTCACAAAATATTTTTTGTTAGTCTGTTTGAATTCTTTCAGAGGATGTACCCATAAAGATCTCTTCGGCTTTGTCTCATTGTGTCTGAGAATGTCTTGTTTTTTTTTCTTAATGGGCCACATTTTTGATGTGGATTAATATGTCGTTATGTTATTTGGGGCGTACGGTTTTTCTTAAAATCCGCCCTCCTTTGATCTCCAGTGTTTCAGCTGGATCATGGTCGGTGATGGGCAGTGTTTCGTCTGTGTAAAGGCTTCTAATTTGATTACCTTGTAGTAGTGTCTTATTTTTGCATTCGATGACAGGGACATTTTGCTGCGTGTGGTTTTTGTGAGTTGGAGGGCTAGTTCTTTTTCATTTCTTCTACATTGCATTGCATTTTCTCTAGAGCATTCCAGCTGATCCATCTTACAAGATATTTGAATTATTTGACGATTTCTGATTCTTATTCTTCCAATTTGAAATATTTCAGTGGCTTTTTTATGTTTGTCATTATGTTGATCTTTGATAAGGACATTTTGAGACCAATTTCTCAGCTTTTTTTCGTAGTTGTTGTGTCTGTTCTTTGGCTTCTTTCCAAGTATTGGCCATATCATACGTAAAAGGTAGGTATGGACTTTGATGTCTTTATTTTTTGTTCCTAATCGGTTTCTACAATGGGTGTTTGTACTACACTCTCTGAGTCCTTTTTCTAAGGCGCAGTTAAGTAGCAGTGGGTAGAGTTCGATTCCTTGTATTACACTAGTTATTATCTGAAGAGGGTCGATGAGTTCTCCCTTACATTTAACTTTGGAGTATACGTTGGTAGGGTTTTCCGAGATTAGGTTTTTTTATTGTATTTACTAGGTTCAGTTCTTTTAATATAGAGATGAGGGATTCTCATTCTATTGAGTCATATTTTTTTCTGCTGTCAACGAAAGTGAAAACATACGATTTTGATATTGATTTTGGCAGGGCATGAGGTTTTTGAGGTTCAGGACCTGTTCTGAGCAGGATCTACCTTTCCTGACGTCTGCCTGCAATTGACTATATTGATGGTCTAGTTGGGGTTCTGCTCTGTTTAGTAAGACTATATCTTGTACATTAAGTCTAGCAGCGATATCTCTCTGTCGTAGCACATTCGTTAAGGTAAGCAGGCAGAAACAGATTGTACCAAAATACCTCGAAAAGTTCTAAATGTTGTCCATCCCTTGCTAACTTCGGTCGGTTTTGCAGCCTCTCACAACAGAGACACGAATACTCTCGACATCTTCAACACGGGTTCGAAACACAAGAACTTTCAAATGCCGCCACTATTAAAGCGCTTGCATTCTAAGGCTCCGACAACGAAGAAGCTGGAGAACTGGTTCACCTCTTCCTACCTATCTGTCAAGGAGTCTGTTGTTTAGAAGCCGACGGGCACTAACAGTGGAATAAGGAGGAGGTCCGTTGTGCATGAGTTAGATGTTACATTGCGGAGTCGAAATGAAAGCAAAACATCTTGTAGTAGACTACATAGAGCAATCACTAGGGAACGGTTGGTGAAGACAACTTATATGTAATAATAGCAACGGTTCTATTTGCAGACCTCCAGTCTAAATCTATGCATTACAACATAATCCAAAGAGGGAGGCGAGCCCTTGGTTGAAAATCATTGGGCTTCCAATGACTATTATTTCACCAGTGCTCTCCACACAGTATTTCTTTCACGATTGCTTATGAATTATCTCTCACAGGAAAAATCGCAGTCTCCTAAAATTCTTCTGTGGGAACAACTCCTTCTCAATAATATGGAGCAGCTCTACTAGATTTAAACGACACAGTTCGATGTAAATTCTCTAAACACGTCAACAAATTTCATACATTTAGCAGTTATAAATTTCTTCCGTATGCATAGATTAATCTTCCCGGATATTACATTTTACTGCATAACACACTAAATAAATGTCTGCATATTTCTGCAGCGAGTAATACTTCATAATCGAGACTCACACATGGGCGTAAACAGGCGTAAACCCTACCATGGAGATATTACAGTCGACTGTGTGTTGCTTTTCAGCGTAGCACCACCACAGCACTTGAATTACTAAGTTTCTTTTTTTTCTGAAACATAATCGGTTTACAACCGAGTACATCACATGCATTCTTCATTCAACGCCACGAACCATTTAACATGTTCTTGTTCCACCACTAGTTCGCTATCTCAAAATATTTATTTTATATTTGTCTACATGTTGGTGTAATTTTTAGTGCTAAGCGTTTTCGATGTACTCTACACGGCACTAAGCCCACAAATGATAGATTTTGGGCAATATTTATTTTTCTTTTTTTCAGGAAGATCGTGAAAATTTTGAACAAAAATTGCTTAAGTATTGTTTTAACTGCGTTCGTCGCAATTATAATCCCACTAAACGTACACAGAGTGTATTCGGTGCTAGGAGCACTTCTTCTGATGCAAATATTATTCCAAGTAATGGAATAAGATTTCGGCGAGACATTTTATGGGAAGGCGTAAGTGCTTGGTTATAAGATTAACTCTAGTATAATAAGTATATTTGATTGCAGTTATGATTTTTAATGGCGTTCGACAATTCTTAGTAAGTGGAATCTACTTATGAATGTCATCTTAATTTTTACAGTCAAATGTTTCACGAAAACAACGATAAAATGTGTTAATAGAGCGGCCAAGTCTCTGGAATTAGCGCACTCTAACCATCTTTATGCTGTTCGGCCTACAAGGGATGCAGATGCAAATAACATTTCCGAAATTATTACTCATAGGTAATCGTCGTCGAACACAAGGACATGTTTAATTTATTTTTTGTGGGAAATTCTATTATATCGTTTAGGCTGTTAATCGTGTTTTATGTGAGAGGACGAGTAAGAGAACAATTGCGCCCTGAGGATTTAATGATTTATCGGCTAATACACCAGAGGTGGACTGAACGTGTATGCTAATTGTGGCGTGCCTGGAAAGAGGTGAATACTGGTATTTATCGCCATTCGTCGACTGCAAACGCCGTGAATCTTTACTGCGATTTATTGATGGTCCCTGTCACTCGTGTAGTGCGGATGTATAAGAGCAGCTGATTCCGGCAGCGTCCGCAAAGCCTATTACGTGGGATCATTTAGTCTGTTCTGACGGAATAGTTACTAAGTTGTTACTCCATATCCACGACGCCGCAAAATACGTAGTTGTTTCGTTAAGGTTCTGCCAGACCAACATGTTGCGTTTCGGCGTTTCTTCATCTGGATAAGATTTGTTACGATGATCAAGCTTCATTAGTGGATCATGTTAATAATAACGCTACCATGGGTTTGCTGGAACACTATCACTCCTGAAGACGAAATGTACAACGCAATGTCCATAAAGTAAGCAGCGTCATCCCTTCATACATAGTTCACTTGTTTTTCCTAATTTATTCTATCTGCTCATCTTAACATGTCTCGTATCAAGATACCTTCACGGCTGCAAATAGTGTATTATTCAAAAACGAGAGCAAATAAATTACCAGGTCCACATGCAATCCCATTTAGATTTTACATAGAGTACTCTACAGCGTTGGCCAGTTACCTACCTTGCATTTATCCTGAATCTCTCGCCCAGCACAAAGTGCCAAGTTACTTGAAAAAATCTCAGGTGACTTCAGTCTATAAGGAGTGTAAAAAAATGGAGCAGCAAATTTACAGACCAATATTCCTCACTTCTGTTTGCGCCAGACTCCCTGAACATATTCTTAGTTCGAATACGATAAACTTTGTTTAGACTGAGAAGCTTGTCATCAAATCAGCGCGGTTTTAGAAAGCATCGCTTGTGCGAATCTCAGCTTGAACTTTTTCATATACTTCGAAATATGGATGAAGGGGAACAGGCGGTTTCCATATTTCTAGATTTTCGGAAAGCTTTTGACACGGTGCCCCATTGCAGGCTGTTAACGAAGATACAAGCATATGGAACGAGTTCACAGATACGTGAGTGGCTCTAAGACTTCCCAGTAAGTTGTCCTCGTGGAAGACAGTTCATCAGAGACAAGGGTATCGTCAGGCGTGCCTCAGGGAATTGTGTTATGACCGGTGCTGTTCTCTATATACGTAAATTATTGGGCGGACAGGGTGGGTAGCAATCTGCGTTTGTTTGCCAATGATGTCGTGTTGTACGGTAAGGTGTCGTAGTTTAGTGACTGTAGGAGGATACAAAAAAAAGGATAAGTGTAAGTTGATGCGTATGAGTAGGAAGATCAAACTTGTAATGTTCGGATACAGCATTACTAGTGTCCTGCTTGACACAGTCACGTCGTTTAAATATCTGGGCGTAACGTTGCAAAGCGATGAGAGGTGGAACGAGCACGTGAGAACTGTGGTGGGGTAGGTGAGTGGTCGACTTCAGTTTATTGGGAGAATTTTATGAAAGAGTGTGTTACCTTGTGAAGGAGACTGCATATCGAATGCTTGTGCGATCCATTATCGAGTATTCCTCAAGTGTTTGGGATCGATACTAGGTCGGATTGAAGGAAAATATCGAAGAAATTCAGAATAGGGCTGCTAGGTTTGTTACTGTTAGGTTCGAACAGCACGTAAGTGCTACGGAAATGCTTTGGGAACTCAAATTGGAATACGTAGAGGGAAGGCGACCTTTTTTTCGAGAAACACTGTTAAGGAAATTTAAAGGATCGGTATTTAAAGCTGTCTCCTGTACGATTCTACTGCCGCTAACATGCATCGTGCGTAAGAACCATAAAGATGAAATACGAGAAATTAGGGCTCATGCGGAGGCATATAGACAGTTGTTTTTCCTCGTTCTATTCGCAAGTGGAACAGGTAAGGAAATGACTAGTAATGGAACAGGGTACCCTCCGCCACGCATTGTACGGTGGCTTGCGGAGTATCTGTGTAGATGTAGATGTAGCTGCTCGTTAGTAGCAGCAGTTCGATCGTATGGGCGTGCTCAGCGACAGGTCTTAGCGAAAGATGGGTTGAGGTGACAATGGAACTTGATCATGAACGTTGACTGTTGCCGTTAGAGCCGCAAAAACCTTTCGACATCGGCACAGAAATTGCTAATTGTTATTGATAATTATTAACTACAGCAGACAAAATAGAGATTTCAGTGATAAGCAAACGTCATTATTTCAGCAGCAACTAAATCAACTGACGCATGTACTTTGAAACGATCATTTCCAAAATTTCCAGAAGTTGTGTGAACTGTGATCTAAAGTTTGGAGTATTCAAGCGGTTGAGACAAGCTAAGAGTAACTGTTCGGACACGGTCTTGCCAACAAACCCACGGCGGGTTGATCTTGGTCTATCGCTAATTTGTAAGACCAAGAGCAACGTTACATGTCTATCTTCACCTTGAATGTGAGGTATATTAACAATAATTTACGACGAAGACCGTTCCGTGGCGAGGAATTGCTTATAGTGCTAACTGACCAAGAACGTGATGGATGATTCGTTGTTCATTCCAACTTTAACTGTGTCACTAGCTTACTCTTCAGCTTGAGTAAATGTAGAGAAACTCTTGCTTCAGTACTAGGTTTTATGAGGATACATCTTGTCACGTTTCCTTCTGTGTTAATATTTGTTATACAATGGAAATACACTCCAACATTAAAAAGACATACCACGAAGTAATTATCCGAATGGGACGAAAATCTGCAGAAGCGACGTAAGTGTATAGACAAACAAATGATTACGAATTCAGAAAAAATGGGTAGTTTACTCAAAAGAAAGAGGCATCACAAATTGAACAAGTCAGTAAGGCGTTGATTCACATCCGACCATTATGCAAGCAGTTATTCGGGTTGGCATTGATTGATAGATTCGTTGGATAGTCTCCTGTGGGATCTCGTGCCAAAGTCTGTCCAGTAGGTGCGTTAGATCGTCAAAACACCAAGCTCATAATGCTCCGAACGTTCTCCGTTGGAATGACGTCTGGCGATCTTATCCAAGATAGGCTATGGCAAGCACGAAGAAAAGCAGCAGAAACTCTCGTCTTGTGACAGTGGTCATTATCTTCCTGAAAAGTAACGCCAGGATGGTTTTTCCATGAAAGGAAACAAAACGGTGCTTAGAATGTGGTCAACGTACCGCTATGCTGGAAGGGGGTCGCGGGTGACAACCAAAGGTGTCCTGCTATGAAAAGAAATGGCACCACAGACCACCACTCCTGACTATTGAACTATGTGGCGTGGGGCAGTTAGGTTGGTATCCCATGGCTGTCCAGGGCGCCTCCTGACACGTTTCGCCTGGTAATCGGGGCTCCCTTCGAAACGACACTCATCATTGAAGACACTCATACTCCAATCAATGAGATTTCAGGCCGAAGACGTGTCTGCCATGGTATTTGTAACGTAGAGTTGTCGATAATTAAATATTAATGGAATTCAGTTCAGCTATAACATAATTTCTTACCTAGAGTTTTAATCTTGTTTCCTCACCTCTAAAGACTCCTACGTTAACATTTTTTACTATAGTTATGCACCACTATGAAATTTTTACTCGAGGAATTGGACTTCTCATAGGCAGAAAGAGCTGAGTAGCTACCGGAACCAATGAGGTAGTGACTATACTCCATGTTAGTGCCGCTACCAAAAGCATCTGTGTCCCAGTGTCAGAATGGGAACCATAAATGTACAAAAAATGACCAAGATCTATAAACTTAAACCGCTAACTGCCGTTTGCTTCTCGTCTCCTGTGCAGCAAGCTACGTAAATTTAAGTATTAACTGCGTTTTTCTTACTTCGCGGGTACCGGGCGCGGTTGGGTCACCCTCTCCCCAAGGGTAGTGGATGGTTCAACGGCGCTCGCGTCGCACGAGGCGGAGAGTCAATGTGGAGGCTGGCCGTGTGGCATCGCCCGCTCTGCCTGTGAGTGGACATGTGGCCGCTCCTTCAGCAAGGTCCGAGCAGGCACACGTGGGGAGGGATTTATTAGTGATTGGGAGCTCCAACGTTAGGCGGGTGATGGAGCCCCTTAGGGAAATAGCGGAAAGGTCGGAGAAGAAGGCCAGTGTTCACTTTGTCTGCTTGCCGGGGGGGGGGGGGGGGGGGGTCTCATCCGAGATGTGGAGGAGGCCCTGCCTGCGGCGATAGAGAGCACTGGGTACACCCCACAGCAAATTGTTGCTCATGTCGGCACCAATGACTCCTGCCGTCTGCGTTCATAGGTCATCCTCAGTTCATACTGAGTATATGGACTATCAGACCAATTGTGTGATTGGATTGAAGACTTCCTAGATAACAGAACGCAGCATGTCTTTCTCAATGGAGGGAAGTCTTCCGAAGTAAGAGTAATTTCAGATGTGCCGCAGGGGAGTGTCGTAGGACCGTTGCTATTCACAATATAAATAAATGATCCTGTGGATAACATCGGAAGTCCGCTGAGGCTTTTTTCGGATGATGCTGTAGTGTATCGACAGGTTGTAGCAATGGAAAATTGTATTGAAATGCAGGAGGATCTGCAACGGATTGACGCATGGTGCAAGGAATGGCAATTGAATCTCAATGTAGTCAGGTGTAATGTGCTGCGAATACATAGAAAGAAAGATCCTTTACCATTTAGCTACAATATAGTAGGTCAGCAACTGGAAGCAGTTAATTCCATAAATTATCTGGGAGTAGGCATTAAGAGTGATTTAAATGGAGTGATCATCGGTAAAGCAGATGCCAGACAGAGATTCATTGGAAGAATCCTAAGGAAATGCAATCCGAAAACAATGGAAGTAGGTTACAGTACACTTGTTCGCCCACTGCTTGAATATTGCTCACCAGTGTGGGATCCTTACCAGATAGGGTTGACAGAAGAGATAGAGAAGATTCAACGGAGAGCAGCGCGCTTCGTTACAGGATCACTTAGTAATCGCGAAAGCGTTTCGGAGATGATAGATAAACTCCAGTGGAAGACTCTGCAGGTCTCAGTAGCTAGGTACGGGCTTTTGTTGAAGTTTCGAGGACATATCTTCACCGAGGAGTCAAGCAGTATATTGCTCGCTCCTACGTATATCTCGCGAAGAGACCATGAGGACAAAATCAGAGAGATTAGAGCCCACACAGAGGCATACGACAATCTTTCTTTCCACGAACAATACGGGACTGGAACAGAAGGAAGAACCGATAAAGGTACTCAAGGTACCCTCCGCCACACACCGGCAGGGGGCTTGCGGAGTATGGATGTAGATGTAGATGAGATGAAAGAGAGAAGTATTGGGATACTAGCCATGGAAGAAACAAGACGTACTCACAAAGAAGCAGTTGAGTCAGGAGGCTTCATAATGCTGAAAAGAAAACCAGGAATTAGAATGGGAAAGTAAATATACACACCTACAAGCCTTGGTACAGGATTTGCAGTAGACAACATGTACGAGCGTGGTATAACTGAAGTGAAGAATAAGTCAGAAGTGATCACGTTCGACAATGTTCCATTACGTGCTCCCACATATTAGTTTATCTCCAGCATAATCGAACATCATCCTTTTTGTGTCCCATGTTTTATGCTGTGGGGAGACCTACTGTTGTATGGCTATACTGAGCTCCAATATTTTAAAACATTATACTCACCAGTCAACTTTACTGTCACATTACCGTTTTCTAGGTTGCATTCTGCCCTGACAACATTTTTATGAATGAAAAAGCACGACTGCATCGAACAGCGCAGGTTGAAGAGCTCTTGCAGCGAGAGGCTGCTCGGCGAATTAGCTGGCCTGCCCTTGCTCCGATTTTAATTCAACCGAGCACGTGTGGAATGCGTTGCGGAGATGTATCACAGAACGTAAGCATGGATCAACGACCATCCAGCAGCGGTCATTCAAGCTTGTGGAGGAATGCAACACCCTACCGTAAGAACTTTTAACCGAACAGGTGGTGTAATATTTCTGGCTTATTCAGCCATCATATTAGGCTCCAGGAAGCTACTCCCATGACTGTGGAGATGCAAGAAGCATAGAGATGACGCAATGTGGAATGAGGTACCGGTGACAGATGTTAGATTCGGTACCATTCCCGTGAGAAAGACCACCTGCATGATGCTGCTGCTCTGTGATTGGCTGCTGTGTTCGGCGGTAGGGCGCCAAAACGTTAAACCTTAGTTGCTATTATTAATTAAAACTGGCATCCAAGTTACTTCATTTTTTAAATAAACATCTCTCAACAGCCAGCTATCAATCAGTCATTTCAAAATTATTAAAATCAAATAATTACTAAAACAAAAGACTGACGATATTACTGCCGATGTACTTCGGTGGCGTTTGGGTCACGCCTTGCTAGCTTGGCGCGCGAAGTGTCTCGGGCAGTCCGGCTCTCCAGTTCTGACCGTTCCAGTAGACAGACATGTTGCCCGTTATAGCAGTATTTGTTTCATGCTATTTTATTTACTACACTTCCGACCGTCGCTAGGTACAGACATGCTGTCTGTAATAAAAGTATTTGATTTATGTAATTTTATTCTCCAGTTCTGACGGTTCCAGTAGACAGACATGTTGTCTGTGGCAGGATGTATTTCATATTATTTTAGCCAGATATAATGACTGTGGAAAGATATGTTCAATACGTTGTGATCAACAATAGTTTCTCGTGTCTGTATCAATAAACACGCGAGTGATATCCCAAATGAGTTATAGTTTATTCGTAGCAGCAGTTCCTTGCGAAGTTAATTTCAGCCTCAAGAAAAAGAATCCAAGACATGCGTGCTGTTTTCTGCGCTGGGGACATCAACATCATGAAAACAGCAGGTTAGTGAAGTGTACAGGAATTTATGTATTCCACACAAGGCAGTGGAAACAACTAGGCACCTCACGTGTATTGCATGCACAGTTCAAATGTGCTCAGTGACACTTCATCTGCAGTAATGCAGAGGAGATAAAGAAGGATGAAAGTATTGACACTATCTCACTTTTATTCCTTTTTTCTTGCCGTAGTGGCCAGCATACGAACACCTTGCAGAGCATACATTGTCGATCGTGGTGATCACACACACTATTAACAACCACGTCCCACCCATTGCAATATGAATCACGGTCTTCAGTCTAATCATTGTCTTAAAAAAAGTGGCCTCATGTGTATTTCTTTCAGCTATATTATGTACTATACCGCAGCAGTTCTTTCTGTGTTTACTCCAAACTTCATAGGGAGAGCCATGTTACCTGCCAGTCATACATCATGAGAAAGTTTCTTTCGTGCTCAAGTTTTGCACATCTGTGTATATGTTTCGATGGGAATAAGGAGCGTACAAATACCTAATACTCATTTTTTGGTTAAATACGAATCCCCTATTCTCTCACTGCACTCGTAGACTCCATAATCGACATGAGAAACGATAAATGGGGTGGGGACGTTCGCCTAAAATTTTAACGGTGTCCTAATAGTGGAGGTGCACATCGCAGGACATATACTGACACATAACGTTTGCGAAGCTTATGGCTCTAGTAATTTATGAGGGTCAACCACGCACATCCTGCAAAACACGCTAAAGGGGAGTGCCCCGTAAATAACCTACTGCGATACCGATGACATATTTGTCACCCCACAAAATTTCTACAAACAGTGGTGGTATGCACCCTGACACTGACAGAGCGGCTTAATAGTGGTCGAACACACAGAGATGCAACTCAACCGATTCGAAAATTCGATAATGTAGTTCCATCTAACGCACTGTAAAACTGAGATCAGTAATGTCTCTAATGACCTCGTCGACGAAACGACGTTAAACTTCCTTTCCTTCTTCGTGGCAACAAGTTTTTTCTTGTAACTTTACACATGGGAAACCGTTAAATATTTTTCGAGTGATCTCGCGGTAATCACAGTAAGGGGGAAAACATGTCAAGGTAGTCATAGTTTGGTTCCTGTGGAACGTCAGTGTTAGATGTCAACAACGTCGTCACACCCTACAGTATAGCACCAAAGGGATTCCAAATTTGTATCTCCAACTTCACTGTGTGGTGTTAATTGGGAGTCCATAGACAGATATACATCGTAAAATAAATGCCGTTGTATGTTCAGTATTTCGATCGTAGTGTGAAATTGTTCGATGAAATCCACCTCTAATGTATCTATATGCAAAAAGTGTACGGGATGTTGAAACCAAATATTCCTTCTCGTTTTGGCATCATTGGGAGGGGACTCACCTCCGTATTTTTCAAGGCTACATATCTTCTTCGTAACTCTGAAACCTCAGTATCACAGTATCCCATTTCATTCAGCCCTTTCTGCGATATCTCCTGTCATTTTCGTTCTTTCTTTTAATTTCACATATGTCTCAGTTACTACAAACTGCAGTTTCTCTTCATTACATACATCTCCAGTCTTTGTAACTTCCTACCATATCAGGCTCACGTTTCACATTCATAGAGGCCATTTCGTCAATATCTGCGCAACCAGTTCTTTATTTAAGCCATTTCTTATTAATTCGCTTTGCTATACGTCATTTAGCTGCACGGATTTCTGCTCCTGGTCGTTTAATGTTTTCCATCTTTTCGTATCTCGGATGATTAACAAATGGAGATCAAGATTTTTAAATTTCTGGCAATCTAAAACAAGTTTATCGTCAGTATACATATTATTTTGTTCACATCTTACAACCAAATGATATACCACCATCAAAATTTCTTGAAAGTCTCGGGTGTGGTCCTCTTCTTCAAGCTAAGGAGTCATGTGACCTAAGGCTTAAGCATCTGAAGTAATTACCACCTAGTAATCAACCAACTGTATTGTGCGAAGACATGAACAATCAATCTATATTTGCACAACATGGAATTTTATTGTTCTGTTACGAAGAAATAATGAATTATATATCTTAAACAGAGTTGGCTCGAAAAAACACAAATGCAGTGAAGCTTTCGTAGTCTCCAATTCCTCAGAAAGCTATATACTTTCTAAAAAGTAAATCAATCGTAATAAAGTGAGATTTTCAAGAAATAACGTTCCTCTACATAACTCACAGGTTATAAAATCTGTCCTCTTTGACTGACTTATTTATAAGATGTACAACTCTTTCGTACAAGTTCAACGTAATGATGGGAATTGAGTCAGTTTATGAGACAAGCTACACATAATTTGTTCGTGAGGATGGCTACATGTTGGCCTGTGACTAGTTGCTAAATTGCACACTGGCTTAAACTGTATATGAAGTAACTTATTACTCTTTAACACTACTCGTATACCAAGTGACAAATTTAGATTTAGGACTTTTAATTATGTGTACTCCTTTTTTAATTAAAATTTGTCTTTACAATAGAAGATATTGTACAGGAGGAATTATTTAAGTCTAGATTTTGAATGTACTAAGCCTGTTAAATACTTTCTGTTATTGCACAAAAAGCCATTGATTTATGTGGCTGCATATAGAATTTTTCTTGCGCCTCTGAGATACTAATTTTCATTCTGCTCGTGTTTCAGCAGTCGGGATCACAGTATTTTTCTAACCATGGTGCTTTATATACGACGAAATTATTTAGCGAAAGCAAAATTTCATGAAGGAGTGGTTAAAATTCCCATCTCCTTGAAGATGCTTCTATATAATAATTGTGGGTAGACACTACATAGTAATCTCAATTATGCAGTCTGTGTAATCAATACTTCTTTATGCTAAGTGGTAGATTACACTAGAAAAGTAAGTTACTGATTAGGAAATTAGTAAAACATGTTAAGCCAATTTGTTAGTATCTGAAAAGAGCAATAACAGACTGAAAAAAAGTTGCCGAACTAAATCGTTTGTGCAGCTTAGCTATAACTTTCCTCCTTTTCAAGCTGTCATCAGTGGCTGCACCTTATAATTAGGAATATTTTACTCTGTTTATTAACTGCTGCACAAGTGATACATTCATTATCGGTGTCGCTCTATTAGTCGTTCAGAGCTGTATATACACATATTCTCCAAATTAACAGAAAGTCTACTTTCAATGAAAGATGTTTAATAGTGGAATATTTTACTGTTCCAGGAAACTTCCCATTGCTATTGATATATTACAGTTATTACTAAGGAAATTAATTACTTAGTTACAACTACTTTTTACGTTTGTGTATAGCACACCACCATGTTCATATGACTTTTTCGCTCCGGAGAATGTTCAAAATTCAAATAATTCAAGCGCAGGATACTGGTTGAGCTTCTAGTTGCTTCAGTTTTTGTTAAATGATACATTAATATATTTCCGTGCTTCTTCAAATCAACTATGTGATACTACTTTTGCTACTACATTTAGGATGCGATTATTAAAGTAGGTGAAATTTAAGAACTATCACTCATGACAAAGTTGCAATATGTATTTGATAGTCTCTTGTACAATCATTGGCTGCCCAGTCTCTAGTTTCACAATATTTCATATTGATCGAATTGCACAATCTACACTATTATTCTATGATATTATTTCTTTACTTCTTGACTTTCTAAAAGCTTTCCATATAATAATACAGTATTTTTTGTAAAATGTATGTAATACAAAATCTTGCATTTTCTAGGCTTTATATAACTTTCTGTTTCCACATTACTAGCTATTTTAATCCATTAAGTTATCATTTGTTGACTTGTTTTTAATGAATATTCCAAGTTACTTGGTAGGAAATTAATTGCTGACACAATTTATCGTGAAATACGCTCCATTTCAAATTATCGCCATCCTGTTGTATCTTTTTATACGAGACCGTGCTGAAACGTAACGTCTCCGAATTTTTCATGTGAAAATTCTTAAAGCTTTTCAAAGAAGACAAACGTTATTAACATCCTATATCTTTACAGTTCATGTATACATACTTACTTCTCAACATAGTCATCCTGGTGACGAACACGTTTCTCCCAACGATACAATGTTTGTCTGTGTAGACGAAGCCACAACTTCACCTCTGCTTGTACCACTTTACCACTAACAAAGTGAAGTCCTCGAAAGTGTTCTTTCAGTTTCGGAAACAGATGAAAATCGGATGGGGCTACGTCGGGACTGTATGGAGGGTGATCGATGGCAGTGGACCCAAGCCGTACGATTGTTGCAGATGTGGCAGCTCTCTTGTGTGGCCTGGCATTGTCGTGCTGAAGGAGAGGGAGCTCGATGTGTCGACGAACTCTTCGAATTCGAAACATGATTACAGCACATTCTTTCTTACGCACCGACATAGTTACATTACACATTGCCATGATACACATCACAATACGGTGTCCTTTATGGGGTAACAGGTTGCAACTTTCATCAACGAAGCGGGGAAGCATGACATTCAATACCTCAATCGATACTAAGAGCAGAATAAAAATGCGGAGATATTAATTTTCAGCTCGCCCTAGTATTACTCTTAAAACAATGTATCCTGTAATCATTAATAAACTTCGTTGTTGTATGTAAATATGTGTCAGAGCTACATGGCGCTATAGTTTCATTAGTTGCTACCATATCAAAATTCACTGTGACTTAGGGGAAAGTGGGATAATACAGGGTAGCGGGGTGAAGCCGGGTACCATGTTTCTGATGTCACTGTTTATGCCCTCTGGTAGAGAGACACAAAAATAAACTCCACTTATGAAGAGGAAGTGATTTCAGGCGTTCCCCGTGGTAGTGTTATAGGTCCTTTGCTGTTCCTTATCTATATAAACGATTTCGGAGACAATCTGAGCAGCCGTCTTCGGTTGTTTGCAGATGACACTGTCGTTTATTGACTAATAAAGTCATCAGAAGATCAAAACAAACTGCAAAACGGTTTAGAAAAAATTTCTGAATGGTGCGAAAAGTCGTAGTTGACATTAAATAACGAAAAGTGTGGGGTCATCCACATGAGTGCTAGAAGGAACTCGTTAAACTTCGGATACACGATAAATCGGTCTAATCTAAAAGCCGTATATTCAACTAAATACCTAGGTATTACAATTACGAACAAACTTAAATTGGAAAGAAAACATAGAAAATGTTGTGGGAAAGGCTAACCAAAGGCTGCGTTTTGTTGACAGGACACTTAGAAAATGTAACAGACCTACTAAGGAGACTGCCTACACTACGCTTGTCCGTCCTCTTTTAGAATACTGCTACGCAGTGTGGGATCCTTACCGGGTAGGACTGATGGAGTACATCGAAAAAGTTCAAAGAAAGGCAGCACTTTTTGTATTATCGTGAAATATGGGAGAGAGTGTCACAGAAATGACACGGTATTTGGGCTGGAAATCATTAAAAGAAAGGCTTTTTCATTGCGACGGAATCTTCTCATGAAATTCCATCCGACAACTTTCTCCTCCGAATGCGAAATAATTTTATTGACACCGACCTACATAGGGAGGAACGATCACCACGATAAAATAAGGGAAATCAGAGCTCGTACGGAAAGATATATGTGTTCATTCTTTCCGCCAGCTATACGAAATTGGAATAACAGAGAATTCTGAAGGTGGTTCGATGAACACTCTTCCAGGCACTTAAATGTGATTTGCAGAGTATCCATGCAGATGAAGATGTAGAAGGAATGACTACATTGGCGTGTTGTTGCAGTTCAGTTCACTGCGTCTGTGAAGGTTAAGTTTGTTTTACGCTATCAGCCGACTAATGTTCTTTCATTTTTTAACTGCAAATATTTCATGTAAATTACACTTATAATAAATCTATTTAGTCAGGAATATTAGAAGGTCAGTAAGCATTTATACACTATCAAACGACAGGGATCTGTTCCAACAATAGCCTGCTTTTGTTTCGTTTTTATGACCTCCACACTCGTTGTAAGCCCGGTATGCTGAGTGGGGAAAGACATGGCGGTAATATTGCACTGAAAACCATTTTATTCTTTTTTTCTGTGTAAAACATCCTGAGAAATTAGCACACGACAAACAGAAAATTATTGATCCTAGAGAGCATGGAAGAGGGCATAGCCGAAGTGTTATCGTGTAGGATGGGTTACTTGAAAGCTGCAAGAACCTTCAATGTTTCTCCAAATACTTTAGAAGATAGATTTAAAAAAAAAAAAAAAACTAGGAGCCAGAAAAGTAGAAAAAGACATCAACAAAGCACATGAACCAAAAAGAGGCACACGTTAAGAATTAACATAAAAATGTGTGTCGTGAAACATTCTCAGACCTTCCACAATGATTCTATCAATGAAGACTACAAAACCAAATAAGAAGTTAAATGCTTGTATCGTATGCTTGCAGAAGTGGCTAAAGGAGAAAAAAACCTGTAGAAGCATGAATTATAATGGTAAAGAGTCATGCAATTTACAGTAAAATTAAAGAAATATCTGGAAACAAGAGAAGCACCTGTTTGCATATTAAGAGCTCAAAAGATAACCTAGTACTAAGCAAAGAAGGAAAGGCTAAAGATGGAAGGAAAACAACAGAAGCCGTACACAACGGTAACAAATTTAAAGGACAATATTGTGGAATGAAAAGAGGCAGTAGATAAAGTAGAGGTGTAATAGTGCGAAAGGAAAGCACTGAAAAATCTATGTCGAAACAAGTTCGTTGGAGTATACGACATTCCATCAGAATTAGTGATTTTCTTGGGAGAGGCGGATCTTGCCAAGCTATTTCTCCTATTCGGCGAGATATACCAGACAGGTGAAATACCCCAGACTTGATGAAGAATGTAATAATTCCTTTTCCAAGGAATTGAGGTGAAGTCTGGTGTGAATAGTGCCGAACCATAATCAGTTTAAGGATTTTTGATTGCAAAACAATTAAAAAAAATAATGGAAATTGGAAATTTGTGGTAAGTACAATGGGACCAAACTGCTGAGGTCATCGGTCCCTAAGCTTACGTACTACTTAATCTAACTTAAACTAACTTAAGCTAAGGCCAAAACGCACACCCATGCCCGAGGGAGGACTCGAATCTCCGACGGGAGGAGCCGCGCGAACCGTGACAAGACGCCAATAGACGGCGCGGCAACCCGTGCGGCACAAAATAATTGATAACATGGTAGGAGCCGACATCATGGCTGACAAATTACGATTTCAGAGAAATGTGGGAACAACTTTACAACATTTGTTAGACGAAGGAGTGAAGAAGATCCACTCTGCGTTTGTGAGATTTGTAGAATTAAGAAAGGTTTCGACAGTTTTGATTGGAATATACTGTTTGGTATTCTAAAGGTAGTAGGGATTAAACACAGGGAGAGAGAGGTTATTTACAGCCTTAACAGTAATCAGACGGGAGTAATAAGAGTCGAAGGACACGAAAGGAAGCAGTAGCTGAGAAAGGCGTAACACAAAGTTGTAGCTATCCTCTACAACATTTAATCTATCTATGAGCAAGCTGTGAAGGAAACAACAGAAAAATTTGGAAATCGGATTTAAGAGACAAAGTTTTGAGGTCTGCTGATGACACTGCAATTATCGAAGAAGACAAAGTGCATCTAAGAGCAGTGAACGGAATAGGTAGGGCCTTGAAAAGAGATTATGCACTGTATATGAAGAAAAGTAAAACAAGTGTAGTGGAATGTAATATAATTACATCACACTACGGTGAAAATTGTAGATGAGTTTTGCTGTTGCTGCAGCAACGAAGTAACGCTTGCCGAAATAGAGAGAATGTAGAATGACGACCGGAAATATCAGGTCAATGTAAGTTGAAAAAGAGATATCTGCTAACATCGAATACAAGTTTAATTGCTAGGAAATCGTTTGGAGCTATTTGTGTAGAGTGTAGCCTTGTTCAGTGATGATATTTAAACGTAAAACTGTTCAAACAAGAAGAGAGTTGAGGCTGTTGAAATGTGGTGCTACTCTTGCATGAATGTGGAGTAATAAAATACTTTAAACTACTCAATATGAACTAACTACAGAATGCACTGTGATTTTGCTTTTTGCAATAATAGCTATAGTGCTATGTTATTATCCATAATCTGGTTACTACGATCAAATGGCTCTGAGCACTATGGGACTTAACATCTGAGGTCATCAGTCCCCCAGAACTTAGAACTACTTAAACCTAACTAACCTAAGGACATCACACACATCCGTGCCCGAGGCAGGATTCGAACCTGCGACCGTAGCGGTCGTGTGGTTCCAGACTGAAGCGCCTAGAACCGCTCGGCCACACCAGCAGGCAGGTTACTAGGTCGTTCAATATTTAATGTTTAACATGTTTATAAAAATGTTATTGGTTTGTCTCTAATTTCCAACTTCTATGTTTTTTATTGATAAGATCATGTTTGTAGTTTTATCAGATTCATTGCACTGCTGTGATTCTTTTGACGTTTGGATTTGCTTTACCATTTTTTTGCATAATTACAGACCAAAAATATAGTTAAGGATATATGTCTTTTGTAAGTCTTGAATACTTGGCAGCATCAAGATTCACTGTCTTCCGAACAAGCAAGTTACCAGCACCTTTTCCACGGCTATTGTTCAATATCAAGAATCCAGTTGTTTCTAACTTTCTTTGAGAGGGCAAAGTAGAGAATCATTTTGGTCAATCTTTTACCGTTCATACCAAGAATTTGGCGAAAAACATCAATCTTCTTTTCGTAAAAGCTGAGAAGGTCGGTATTTCAGTAGTGGAACGCTCCAGTACATTAGAGCAGTTAGTCGACGATACGAATGACGGTGGAAGTGGGGTTAAATGCCTGATGTAATCTGCATCGGTTAAATATACACCTAGCTATCGGTGTGGGAGTATTGATCCTCTGTGACGCTTTCGAAACTATGAATAAAAGAAATGAGGCACAAACAGCGCCGTTCTGTGACAAGCTCGTACTGCAGGACGTCTAATACTGTCCGTAAATAACGTTATTTTCACCAAGATTATCTGCTGATTGAACAAAAAAATTATTTACTACCATTTTCAATGGAACGGTCATCATAAGATTTTATAAAATGTCGAAGTAACATATTTAAGACAGACAGCACTGTTTCAAACGTAGTTCTTCACGGCGTCAATCCTTCCATCTGAGTTGCAACGAAAATATAGGAAGAGTAGTTTACATACGCGGCATTATATTCATTATCCGACCACCCACGAAAATTATAGATACTCAGAGTATAGAAAAACACAGCCTTCATCCTAGTGTACCTGCATTTTATCGAATTTCTTTTGAACGCGCTCAGTCAATAGGAGAAATTTCTGAACGCTGGACCGGCCAGAGTGGCCGAGCGTTTCTAGGCGCTACAGTCTGGAACCGAGCGACCGCTACGGTCGCAGGTTCGAATCCTGCCTCGGGCATGGATGTGTGTGATGTCTTTAGGTTACTTAGGTTTAAGTAGTTCTAAGTTCTAGGGGACTGATGACCTCAGAACCATTTCTGAACGCTTCACGGAACACCGATGCCAAATTCAGCAACGCGATTTAGACACATCTGCTGTTGCTTAACACAGTGTCATACGCAAACGTATGGTTATGTCTTATTAAATGAAAATCTTATCTCGTGTATCTGCTTACGGCGAATTTGTCATTAATGAAGCCGTTGAGGACAGATTTTGCTGAACGACTTCAACTATGACAGCAGTTATAGCTTCAGTGCTGCATGGAAACTAGCGCTACATACTGAAATACACAGATGAATACATTGACTTATCCACCTTCTAACGAGATCAGCATCAGTGCTACTGTTCCTCCATTCCACCATCAAAGAACTGGACGTAATTTGTGGTAACTTATGGAAGTTCCTTGACTCCATGGCGTCGGCTTCACATAGTTTGGACGATGACGACAGGGTTGCTGTCGAGAGGTCAAGTTTAAATACAAATCAGACACATCAAGAAATCTGTGAAGCATTTATCGAATGCTTTTATGTCGTCGATAAACCTAATATTTCCTGACACTATATCGTTATGCAGTCTTGCTGAACTGACGGTCAATATCAAACATATTAATGTAAGAAAGTTGCGGTATAACGCTCACTGGCATCGAGATTATTATAGATGGAATAATAGCGTGAATGAAGAAGGGTAGCGGAGTATTACACCATGTGGAGCGATGTAGTCGCTGTAGATTAAGATGAATCATGTAGGACAACACGGTATCTAAATTAGTGAACTATTAAAATAATCTTATTAGTACTAGGCTTATTAATATTGCTTTTACGTTTTACTTAATGTATCAATGACTCGTAGCTTTTGCTGTAAAGCGTATTAACGAAAAGTAGATGGAACACAAGTGTATAGTACCACATTCTACCAAACACAGTTTGCATTGTTCAAGCATGGTACTTTGCATACAGCACGTAGAGGTGAAAAGATAGATTTTGTGCTCCTAGATTTCAGAATCCTATTTCCATGTTGTTCTACTTCCTCAATTAATAACCAAGATATGAACATCCGCAGAATCTTCACAGATTAGCGATTGGTTCAATGAAATTCGGACTGTCAGCTATAGGCTTTTCGCTGATGACGATATGTTTTACAAGAGAAGAGCGTCGTTCGACGATCGGAGGAAGGTGATGAATGACTATTTCAACCTGATGGATAACGTCTACAAAATAGAGAAATGTCCCGATGCTAGCCGGCTGCGGTGTTCGAGTGGTTCTAGGTGCTTCAATCCGGAACCACGCGACTGCTACAGTCGCAGGTTCGAATCCTACCTCGGGCACGGATGTGTGTGATGTCCTTAGGTTAGTTAGGTTTAAGTAGATCTAAGCTCTAGGGGACTGATGATCTCAGATGTTAAGTCCCATAGTGCTCAGAGCCATTTGAACCATTTTTGTCCCGATGCTATCTGATTGCAAGATGGTGCTCATCTGCTGCAATTCGCCACATATTTTACATATTTACGATTAATACTAAAAAGAGGTGTGTATTGGAATGTACACTGAAATAAATGGCAGGAGAGGCGAATGGAAGACTTATATTTGTTGGGAGTGTTCTGGGAAAGGGCAATGCATTTATAAATGATACCGCATAACACGAGGCTCCTTCGACTCATTGTAGAGCAGAATGCGCAGTCATTATCCACGAAACATGATAGCAGAAATCGATTGAACTAACGAGTCGTGGTGCTGAGATCATAAAAGGTTGGGACTTGCCGCGTGACATTGTAAAAGTGATTCTCAGGGAACTAATAACAGCCCTACACGCCTCTACGCGCCACATATAACGGGGGCTGCGCAGCTCAGCTCTGCTCTTAATTACAGTGTACTTTTATCGTCTTTCATTACGAGTGGCTGGTCGCGCCTGCAAAACTGCATGACGATGCTACAGCCTTCAATGGCTTTTTTAGTGTCTAATTACGAACTCGCAAAGAGTAATATAATTTACACTTCGAGGACAGTTTGTACTTGCACCAAACTCTCTTACTGTTGCAAAACACGTGTAAAGTTGCTTTAATATTATTTAGGCTACGGTACTTATTCCGGAGATTTAAGTGAAGAACTAGGGGATCGTTCTAACCAGAACCAAAGCTTAGCACTTCACTTCACTCCTCACCTTCAATTATCGTTTTGATAATTAGTGTTTCCCACTAAATCACAGATAAACCACATTAGATTTACCACTGAGCCAGGAACCAATACCAACTCAACTTGACATCTTTCCTTTTGAAAATAAAGAGCTCTTCCTTCTGGTATCGGTAGTCGGTCCTGATAGGACGAATTTTAAAAATTATTCTGTTAATTAACCTTCAAACAGTTACGGAATTTATATTTGACTAAATATTATATTAGTTTTTAGCACCAGAATCATATTCACAAGATTTTTTACGATTTCCGTTTTCAACAATCACGTTACGAAACATTTAAAATACAAACATTGTTTCCAGATTTTATTTACTTTAGTTTTCAGAACATAATCAAAAAATTAATCAAGTGCTATTCCAACTCGGCCCATCAAAGTTTCGACTCTCTACTTTGTTACCTAAATGAATTACACAAACGTAACGTTAAACGCAATTACTTTTCCACTTAACAGATAACAATTTTGAGGTAGCATTTCAGCGAAGTAAATATAGGGTACTTGAAATAAGGAGGTAATATTTTTGAGATTGGTCATTACTATATTAATCCAAAAGTACAGTCACCACAATTTCTGTTAACAAAAGCCTGGCTTTCCTGTTACATTAATAATTATGAAATAAAATTTCATTAGCTTCCTCCAATAGAAAATTTTCGACTGGAAAGACCAGGGATAAGGCTTGATAGTTCACAGGCCTAATGGTTTCCCAATTTCTTTTGCTGCATACCGCAATTTTCAAAATAATAAATTATTGCTCCCTCAGAAAGATAACGGACTTCACAAACATGACGGTTTTAATCATGTGGTGCATGGATTTCAGTACAGTGGACAACTTTTAATGGTCAATTCTCTGGTGTTTTCAATCAGTCATGAGGCTGAAAATGCATGCAGGGCACAGCACCAGTAGGGGGTGCCCACTGCAGTGAACTGTGTACATTTGCAGCCTCAGGACTGACTGAAAATGCCAAAGAAGCGACCATTAACAGCTGTCCACTCTAGTGGACGCTGTGTGCCACAGGGTTAAATACACAGCTGTATAATAATGAAATAAAAGTTATCTTTCGGATCACAATGTGCTTTTACAGTCGTCTTATAACGCCTGTATTCCCGTATTCGCATTGAAATAATTATTATTGAACTATATCAGATTTTGACTACACATCACGGACTGTAAATCTTACAATCTTCCGTTACAAACTTCAGTGAGAACTTCGGAAAAAAGGCGAAACTCCCTTACTTAAATTAGAGATCCAGCATTTGCGAAAGACTGCAACAATTTAGCAGTTCGCCTCCAACATATAGCGTACATGGGGTGGTAGTAAGAGAATTTCACACGTGTAGAAATACACAGACAGTATTTTCTCCTCTATCAATAGGTTTTTAGAATACTACGTGAAGTGCCCTCCCTCACCCATCGTACAGTGAATTGCAAAGGCTATACGTTGACACAGAACTATGTTAAACACCACGGTTACTGAATCTCAACAAGAGGCTTTACTGCTGTATAAGCGGCATCCAAAATACCACGAAAGTAGTTGATGGAAGACAACTCATTACTATTCATTGCCTTATTAAGATGTTCTTTGATCTTGCATGAAAAAGCACGTGAAAGAATTATTAGTGTTCCTCTCACCGTGTTTGAACAAATCGCGAACCATACTAGTGAACACTGCACGTGAAGTATCTAAACACGTCATGTTATTGTATCAAGCGTAACTCGCATAACACTTATCATAGAATGTAGGTTACGTCGGGCATTTGCGAGACTGGTGATTTTCGTTTTATGAACATTAGGCGGTGGTCAAAGCCGTAATTCTCTGCCTAACGTGTCGTCTTCCTGTACTGGAGACATCTTCAGAGGATTTAACGTCTCAGAAAGCAGGTACAGTCTCAAACAAGCTCAGCAAGCCGAGCTGATCAGACGTATTTAAGCAACGGTCGATACGTGACGTCGTCAGGTCGCTGCCGAGATCGAGGAGTGGGCCTATGTATGCTATGGAGGTAGTAGGGGGGTAAGAGTTGACCAAGTTCCATCTTGGCAGCGGCCTGATGGCATCACGTACTGATCTTTGCTTGAACACGTACTGTAAACAGTTCTGCTTGCTCAGCTTGCTTGAGAATTTAACTCCTTTCTGAGACGTTATAGCCTCTGAGAGGATATGTCCAGCATTGTAAGATGGTCTTCGACCACGGTCTAATACCCATTAAACAAAAATCACCAATATCGGAGAGGTCTTACTAACATGTAAAAGTCTGACCTCCATGATAATAATAATTTTTACTCACACGACATCTTCTCTAGAAGACTCACACCAACCATTACTCTAGTTTGTGTGTATGAGATTGGTGCTTTATCAGCATGCTTTCAGAAGAATATTATTCATACAATCCCAAAGGTGCCAAGAGCAGAAAAATTAGAGAATTCTTGTATTATCATGCATCCAAGTCGTTAATCAGAGTAGTATACAGAAGACTGTAAAAGGAAATTGAGGATCTGTTAGACGACGATCAATTTCGCTTTAGGAAAGGTAAGTGCTGACCTAACGCTTGATAGTATGAACTTTAATTAAGGGGCGTAGGACGTCAAGCGTCCCGACTTGCAGCAAGGCAGGCACCACAGGACATTTTAATTCCCACTGTCTATACTTTTACAAATAAATTCGTAAAACTTTGTCAGCATGACCATCAGGGATTCAGGATTCATACTCATAGTAGTGGAAGTTCAAAAACATAACAAAATAATTTTTTTACATGTGAAATGTCATCATTTTTTTGATTCACTGCTGGTTGCATTTGTTGCTATAGGTACACTGTTCTTCGTAAGCAAGAGAGATTCTTCGATGAATTTTGCACAGAACACAAATCATACTTACAGGTATATGAAACTCTAGAATTTATTTAATTTATGAAAAAATGAATGAGCTGTTGCATTTTAAACTTCATGTTTAGAAGAAAACTCAACTCTTTTCGTTAATTACCTCACTTCTTACCACAGTTTTTAATAAATTTGGAAAATTCTAGAGTTTCGTACACCTGTAAGTATGGTTTGTATGCTGTGCAAAATTCATCGAACAATCTCCCTTACTTATGAAGAAAAGTGTGCCTATAGCAACAAATGCAACCAATAGTAAGTGAAAAAATGCTGAAATTTCACAAGCAAAAAAAAAAAAATCAGTCATGTGTTTAAACTTCCACTATTATGAGTGTGAATCCTGAATTCCTGGTCATGCTGACAGAGCTTTACGAATTCATTTGTAAAAGTATAGACAGTGGGAATTAAAATGTCCTGTAGTGCCTGTTTTGCTCAACGTCGGGCCGCTTGACGTCGTACCCCCCCCCCTTAAGGATAATCAATATATTTTTATCGAGTTGTCTACCTAGAAAAGCATGTAAAATGATCTAAAATATTTGAATTGCTCATACGCTTTAGGGAATCACGGGAATGTACACGAAACAAGAGGAAGCAATTAAAACGGATGTAAGGTACATATGCCGTTATATTTTATTCAGCCGGCATATGAAAGAAGTAGTAAAGAATAGAAAAGAAATTATATGAGGTGAGACTAAAATACAGCGTGAAAGGGTTGCAACGATAAGTTTCACTGTTAAATTTGCTATCACCTGTAAAAGTGAGAAAGAAGTACAGGACCTGTTGGATGGAATTTACCAATAACTGGGCATAGAATATGGATTGAGATTGACTCTAAGGAAGAAGAAATTATCGAGGGGTAACATAAATTAAATTAGCTATAAGCTTCACATCAGAACAGGGAACCACGTAATACAGGATGACCATAATTAAAGGCAGTGCGGGGTAGCCGGACGTTCTAGGGCGCCTTGCCACGATTCGTGCGGCTGCCCCCGTCGGAGGTTCGAGTCGTCCCTCGGGTATGGGTGTGTGTTGTCCTTATTGTGAGTTGGTTTAAGTTAGGTTAAGTTGATTGTAAGCCTAGGGAACGATGACCTCAGCAGTTTGGCCCCATAGGAACGTACCACAACCATAATTAAAGTTCCAGTTTCAGAACGCCGTAGAAAGAGAGTCACTGCTCAGAATGACGTCAAAACTGAAAAGAATATTACTGACACATAGGGAAACGTAATGAAAAAAAAGTTACGAAAATTTGACCAAAGGACGAGCTATAAGTTTCAGAAAATGCACACCAATAGATGCGCGACACGTCGCTGTTCCTCAGTTTGCGTTCGAGGTGCCCAATATGAGTGTCTCCATGAAGTATCGCGCGCTGCTGGTAAAGCTGTTTTATAAGAATGGTAACTCTACGCCAGTAAACATGGAGAAGTTCTGGTCACTCAAGTGTGTGATAAAAGGTATTGCTTCGATTTCTCCCAGGGTATGGAGAAAATTATTACAAAATTCGAAAGGAGAACTTTTGAAGTGCAATGTAGACGAGCGAGGAAATCAACGGATATGACGTCTGTCGAAGATGTGGCCACAACATTGCAGGAGGCACCGAGCGGTGGTATGCAAATATGCAGTGCACGGGGAATTGTCCGAACGTTGAACATGTCTGCCAGCACTGTGCGTAAAATCCTACGAAACATTCTACTTTGCTATCCTTACAAAATCATCCATGTTCAGGAGTTGCCTCTTCCTGACCTGCAAGAAAGACAAACGTCCGCTCTGGAATTTCTTGCTCGCATGGAAGAGGTCAATGAAAAACCATGGAACATTCAGTGGACAGACGAATCCCATTTTCATACTCAAGGAATATCGGTACACAGAGTTGCAGAACATGGGCAACGGAATATCGTAACGCATATCAACCGGTACCACTTCATTCTGCGAAGGTGACTGTGTGCGGCTTCACAACATCGTTTTTCGTAGTGCCGAATTGTTTCGAGGAGATGAGTCCTGCACGTCCTGTTACCTGCACTGTCACTGGTAAACGCCATGACAGTCGTTTGCTCACCATCATCATTCAAACCCTTCAACATGGAGGCTGTGTTAGTAGGAAGATTTTTATGGCAGATGGTACTCATTTGCACATTGCACAGCCAGTGAACCTGCTGCTACTGAGACATTTCTAAGACGCCGGAATTTTCAGTCATCATTTCCTTACAACCTGACCGTCCAAATCTTGATCTGTGTGACTTCTAGCTGCGGATTATTTGAAAGATCTCGTGTTCAGCACTCCAATTACAAAAGTAGCTGAACTGAAGGCAAACAATGCGGAACGCATTCTGAATATGACTCTAGAGACACTATAATCTGTTGTGGAACATGCTGTTTCTCGATTTAAACTAGTGGCAAATAACGGTGGACATCATAGTGAAGATGTCTGCCTCACGACAGCTAGAAACTGATGTCATTTTGTTTTTTATGCATTTTTTCCTCCAGGGCAATTAAAAACCGATACCGTTTTGCTTTGTATGCGGTTTTTGCCGGAGGACAATTAAAATCGATGTCCTTTGCTTTGTATGCGATTTTTGATCACAGGACAATTCAAAATCCATTTCTGCGATGTGGAACGACCTTTGCCTGGTAGGTGGCCTTACTAAGTAACAGTGACACAACTGTCCACTGTTGAACTTATGCCGTCATGCACATCGAACATTATGGACGGTAGTTTTAGCCGACCCCATTGACGTTAAGACTCTTACAGTGCCATCTATTAGCAAGATTTGCACCAACAATTTTATTTTTGTTCCATGACGTTTCTCCCTATGTTCATAATACGTTGTTCATATTTGAGGTCATTCTGAGCCGTGTTTCTCTTTCTACAACATTTTGAAACTGAACATTTAATTATGGAACCCCTGTAGATTAAGTGAAGGAATTCCACAGTGCTATATTGGCAGCAAAGCAGCTCATGACGCACGAAGCAAGGACAATATAAGGGGCAGTCCAGAACTGAAAAAGTGAAAATTAATCACAAAAATTAGTGTCAAACATAGGACTCAGCTAGGGAAATAAATTTCTGAGATAGGACGTCTTGAGTAAACAATGTATGGAAGTGAAACATAAACTGTGGGATATCTGTGAAAGAAAATAACCAAAGCGGTTGATATGCGATGTTACAGAAGGATGTTAAAAACTTATTACGCTGTCAAAGTAAGAAATGTGGTACAAATCTGCAGCATCAACGACGGGAAAATTATTTCTAAAGCACTCACTGGGAGAAAGACTTAGTGATAGTTGGTAATAACTACCATGGTACTGCCGAAAGCTTTGGAGGGCAAAGATGCAAGGTTGTATTAAATGCGACGACTATCTGGAAAGTATCGTGTATAGCGTAAGAAGTAGTGGGGAGAACCCAGCAGTCTACGCTAACTCACGTTGTAGGTCAGGTTGCGAGCAGGAATAAAGATTTAGTGTTTAACGTCCGGCGACGACGGGGTTCTTAAAGACAGAGCACAAAATCGGAAAAAGGGAAGGAAAGCGGCCGCAACCTTTCAAAGGAACCATGCTGGCATTTGCCTTAAGCGATTTAGGAAAATAGTAGGAAACCTTATCAGGAAGGCCAATCGGTGATTTGAACTGTCGTCCTCCAAAAGGCCAGGCCAGTGTGATAACCACAGTGCCAAGTCGTTCGGTATCGTTCTGAGAACTACCACTGTAAGGAAGCTACATCGCTTCTGGTTCCCCTAAAGTAGCAGTTCAAAATTAGCGTTGCGATTAAAAACTCTTGAGTAATCTGGTATACAGCGAGAAAAACTCGCAAACCTGTTGAAGTCACACAAGAAACGTGTGCTGCATACGGACCTACTGTAGAGAACTTTTGTGTCAGTGGAACCCTGTCTTAGAGAGTAGGAGGATGAATGGTCATAACGACCACGAAAGTGATAGATCATCTGTAGTCAGCAACGAAATGGTACAAAAAATTGACGAAATATTAGTGAAAACCGGACATCTTTCTGCAGGGTTCTTGTACTGTTTTTACGTAAACACCGTGACTAAACAAATAAGACACCACAAGTTCTGTGTTTGTTAGATTCCAAAACTCAGATTTTAATGTGGAATAGTGGAAAACCCTTTGTGTATGTGTTTGTTTGTGTGTGTGTGTGTGTGTGTGTGTGTGTGTGAGTGCGTGTGAGAGAGAGAGAGAGAGAGAGAGAGAGAGAGAGAGAGAGAGTGAGTGAATGCACTCAACGGATTGACTGACTTTAAGAAATATCGTGGCTGTAGCAGTGAATCTTAAGGTGGCTAATTTCCATTTTATCACAGAAAATATCAGATGTGACAATGGAGGGAATATCTACTCGAATCAAAGCAATGATTTAAGAGAAGTTTTAGTTTATTTCAAAAAGCGTCAGAATGGACAAGGATCGAAATAAATCACGAGAATTGGAAAACTAAAATATACGTCTGGCTAGATACCTCGCCAAGTGATAAAAGCGATTTCACTAGACGTGGTGCCAATCCCTGCTGGCGATTCACACGCCCAGTGGTGCAAAACAAGAGACGGTAACAAAATTAAAAACTAATCCTACCCTCGGTTGGCACTCCAAGCATATTACACGTATTCGTACTCACTAACCACGCGTCGTTTGCTAAAGCACTCCCAGTGGAGCCGATGTGTTTCAGAACGCGTGATTCACGATAGATTACTTTCATTAACACAAATTACTTTCTCCGCAAAACACAGGACCGTCGGCTTGCCTGCCTCTACAAGAACCAACTCTGCCTACAGGTAACAGAAAGTAAGACTTCAGCCCGATTCATGCAACATTTAACGAATGAGTAACCAGGATCAAAGAACAGGAAGAAGGACTTTAAGCACTTCAGCTACAAGGCAGAATACTAAAAAGTAGGCAAGTGCACTGCACTACCCATAACGCCAGACGGACGGCGTGTCACAACCACCTGTAGATACATGACTTCACGCCCCTGTGATACAACCAGGAAAAGCTGGCACCACCACTGCACGTGGCGGCCCATACTGGTAGTTAGTTCTGCAGTGTTCCGTGTCGCTACTGAGCTACCACGCCGGCACAATTAGGCTATCCGAGCACTACTCACGGCCAGACCCAAACTTACATATGTAGTCAGCCATGTATCTACAGCCAGCACTCGTACAGGGTGTTTCAAAAATGACCGGTATATTTGAAACGGTAATACAAACTAAACGAGCAGCGGTAGAAATACACCGTTTGTTGCAATATACTTGGGACAACAGTACATTTTCAGGCAGACAAACTTTCGAAATTACAGTAGTTACAATTGTCAACAACAGATGGCGCTGCGGTCTGGGAAACTCTATAGTACGATATTTTCCACATATCCACCATGCGTAGCAATAATATGGCGTAGTCTCTAAATGAAATTACCCGAAACCTTTGACAACGTGTCTGGCGGAATGGCTTCACATGCAGATGAGATGTACTGCTTCAGCTGTTCAATTGTTTCTGGATTCTGGCGGTACACCTGGTCTTTCAAGTGTCCCCACAGAAAGAAGTCCCAGGGGTTCATGTCTGGCGAATAGGGAGGCCAATCCACGCCGCCTCCTGTATGTTTCGGATAGCCCAAAGCAATCACACGATCATCGAAATATTCATTCAGGAAATTAAAGACGTCGGCAATGCGATGTGGCCAGGCACCATCTTGCATAAACCACGAGGTGTTCGCAGTGTCGTCTAAGGCAGTTTGTACCGCTACAAATTCACGAAGAATGTCCAGATAGCGTGATGCAGTAATCGTTTCGGATCTGAAAAAATGGGCCAATGATTCCTTTGGAAGAAATGGCGGCCCAGACCAGTACTTTTTGAGGATGCAGGGACGATGGGACTGCAACATGGGGCTTTTCGGTTCACCATATGCGCCAGTTCTGTTTATTGACGAAGCCGTCCAGGTAAAAATAAGCTTCGTCAGTAAACCAAATGCTGCCCACATGCATATCGCCGTCATCAATCCTGTGCACTATATCGTTAGCGAATGTCTCTCGTGCAGCAATGGTAGCGGCGCCGAGGGGTTGCCGCGTTTGAATTTTGTATGGATAGAGGTGTAAACTCTGGCGCATGAGAAGATACATGGACGTTGGCGTCATTTGGACCGCAGCTGCAACACGGCGAACGGAAACCCGAGGCCGCTGTTGGATCACCTGCTGCACTAGCTGCGCGTTGCCCTCTGTGGTTGCCGTACACGGTCGCCCTACCTTTCCAGCACATTCATCCGTCACGTTCCCAGTCCGTTGAAATTTTTCAAACAGATCCTTTATTGTATCGCTTTTCGGTCCTTTGGTTACATTAAACCTCCGTTGAAAACTTCGTCTTGTTGCAACAACACTGTGTTCTAGGCGGTGGAATTCCAACACCAGAAAAATCCTCTGTTCTAAGGAATAAACCATGTTGTCCACAGCACACTTGCACGTTGTGAACAGCACACGCCTACAGCAGAAAGACGACGTACAGAATGGCGCACCCACAGACTGCGTTGTCTTCTATATTTTTCACAACACTTGCAGCGCCATCTGTTGTTGAAAATTGTAACTACTGTAATTTCGAAAGTTTGTCCACCTGAAAATGTACTGTTGTCCCAAGCATATTGCAACAAACGGTGTATTTCTATCGCTGCTCGTTTAGTTTTTATTGCCGTTTCAAATATACCGGTCATTTTTGAAACACCCTGTATATTCATTGTGTATATTCCTGCACAGGGGGTGGGGGGCAATGTAACTGGAAGTCGCTTGCCCGTTGTTGGCTAATAAATACGATATTTTAGTGTCATCATCTCACTGTCGGCAATCCATTATACAGCTGATGGTTGTCCATATTCGCTACCGTGAATACATTTCATGTATTTCACAATGGATGTAGCCGCCGCAGTGCCTGTTCCTTTCGACAAGCATGCATGTCCCAGGGAGCACTGCATCGTGCTTCTTAACAACACAGGCACTGCAATATCCTACTGTGAAACTTATGTCGACTTGCTACACATCAAGTACAGTGATTTTCCTCGCAGAAAGCTAAAGAAACCTATGCAAATGAGACTGTGTTGACAAAGATTTTAAAGAGAAAGTGATCGTGAATATGAAAATCTAGTTCGTGATGGTTCTAACATGCCGGAGTTGCTTATTATGTTCACGACTATGGACGATAGCGTTTGTGCAGGACCGTGACACCGTGGCTGGCTGCCATCAAGTATCACGCTACAATCGCTCTGCCAAGGACTCGAACATCGGACCCCACTCCACTGTGGAGTCTGCTTTTCCAAATTAGAGCGCAGCCTTCACAGAACTGTGTTCAGCACCAAGTCCGGAAGTGAAGTCGTTCCTTCCTAGTCCGTAAATAACTGACTGCACATTTATTCCTACCAAAAATCTCGGCAATCAATTCCCTATTAGGTTACATTGGCCTGCCAATGGCATAATTGTTTCCTTAGGAAAATGTCACACCAATAATAGGTAAGACATTAAAAAACCAAACGTCTTGATTTCCTCCCCACTTTGCTAAAAGCTTTGGCCCAACCCGTTGCATCCCCTTAACGTCTCATTAATTTCACCAATCAGAGCCCTCTGAAGGAGCATCTGGCCTCGCATCACAGGCCCTGGGATAAGCTAAAAAATTGCAATTGAGTCTAGCCACCAACTCTGCGGTGTCTTCTGAACCTGTAGTAAGTCACAGCTACTTTCACTTGTTTGTTTAGAAAGCTGACACATGTTTATCAGCTGAACGCATTTTCCTTAACATGGTCCGAAAGCTTACCTAATGGAGGCTGCACTCCATCGTCCAGAAGGAAAGTTTTCAACTCAGACATCCAAAATCGACACGTGCAATAAACTGCACAGTATAATGGGTGCTTGTATGATGCTAGCTGAGATGACTTACCCAAGACAGTGGGAGTGCAGTTATACCTCCCCCCCCCCACCCCCCCGGGGCAGTTCTGCGAAGGCCGCGTTCCTTCAGCCCTTTTCCCACAGTGGGCTGCTTTCACTGTGCCACTTGCGACTGTATCCACATCGTTCCTTAATTCTAAAGCTCAACCAGAAAATCAATGAATATAGCCGCGACCAGGTTAAATTAAAGAATGTTAAAAAGAAGGAAATAAAGTCATCGCATACAATCACTGTAATCTCATTAATCCAGCTAAGCTTTATAGCTTGTCTAACTCAGCTCCCATCCACTCGAACTATTTATGATAAATATATTAAATGAGACAAGTTGAATGGCTTGCCGATTTTCAGTAGGACGTTTTTCAACATCTACTTAACATCCCAGACATAGCACTGAGTGATTTCTAAGCCCCTGTGTACAAGAAAAGGTGGCTTCTTCCTCAGCGCTGTGGTTCTGGAGAACAACTTGGAGATGCTTTCATGGGCTGGGTACAGTCCCAGGAGCATAATTTTATGAAGTGAGATTTTGTCAGCTCGGTAAGAGATCACATAAATATTTAAATGGGCATGGAGAGTATGTAGAGAAGTAATACAGAGGGAGCAGTTTTAAGAGTTTTTGATTAACTTGTTATAACTACGCAACATTTTATTAATAAGCAAATGGAGCAATTTTTTATGTTCCTAGCGGAGTGTCCCTTTCCTCCCACAGTAAGTCAGTTAAAAGTTTTTGTAATCGTCATACTTCTTTAATTAAGTTCACTATTATTTTTGTCGCCTGATTCTGTTTGCTTGCTAGAACTACATATATTGCCCGCATCTCGTGGTCGTGCGGTAGCGTTCTCGCTTCCCACGCCCGGGTTCGATTCCCGGCGGGATCAGTGATTTTCTCTGCCTCGTGATGGCTGGGTGTTGTGTGGTGTCCTTAGGTTAGTTACGTTTAAGTAGTTCTAAGTTCTAGGGGACTGATGACCATAGATGTTAAGTCCCATAGTGCTCAGAGCCATTTGAACCACTTTTTGAACTACATATATTACCACTATTATATGTATTAATTTCTACTGTTACGCATATCAATAATAGTTCCTATTAGTAATATCACCACCTTTGTTATAATGCATTAATAATAACTATTAACACTTTTATGATTACCATACTCCCAAGATGAGTGCTTTTCTTAACGCTTTGTTCACAGACCCTCGTAACACAGTTAAGTGGCGTGTTGCCTTGTATAAGTACACTCATTGTCTCTTCCCTGTATCTGATTGTACCTATCTTCTCTATACATTTTATAGCAGGTCGACCATGTTATCGGGTCAAGTCCAGTGTTGGCGAATAAATTATCTTTACATTTGGAACCACTGATTCTTCTCGGGTTACCTGTGCTCACCTGCCATCACACTTTCATTTATGGATCCAAGAAACAATATAGCAATCGGGCCTCTTTGTCGTTCCTCGGCCTCCTCTGCCAACTTTTATCATCATTGCTGTGGTTTCTATTGAATTTCAGAATAGCCCCCGCACAACAAATAATTGAGGATGTTTGGTATAAGTACCACTCTGAGATGAAAAGACGGGCACTGGACTGGAAATCGTGGCGTACCGCATCAGAACAGTCAGAAGAATGATGACCCACATACAAAAAAGAATGGGAGGAAGAAAGGAAAGAAGAAGTGAGGCCTAGAGCCGTCGTGGCGTGTTCGTGCGTTAAGGGTTAGCCGGATGGCAGAGGACGCAGCGGGCACAGCGCTGCCGCCAGCCGCCGGGCAGCAATCGATGGCGCCAGCGGCGGCCGGGCGCCAGTTCTTCGGCTGGCTTCAGCGTCGGCTGCCGCCGCAACCGCTGCTGGCAACAAAGCGCGCCTCTGCTCTTTCTTTTCTTCCCAATTAACTGGCTACACACTTTCGTTACGTCGGCAACCTACAAAGACGTCCTTTAGTTACGTGCTTCCCTGCTAGCGATACTTTCTTCCGACTTTCTGCGTTATCAGTTTGTGACGTAAAGTTAGGTACTGTTTAACTTTTAAACGACTTGCGACGAAAGCTGACATACATAAAACTCAGATTTGAGCACAGCAAAATCGAGATTGAAATGTGTAATCAGTCAAATGGCTCTGAGCACTATGGGACTTAACAGCTATGGTCCTGAGTCCCCTAGAACTTAGAACTACTTAAACCTAGGTAACCTAAGAACATCACGCAACACCCAGTCATCACGAGGCAGAGAAAATCCCTGACCCCGCCGGGAATCGAACCCGGGAACCCGGGCGAGGGAAGCGTGAACGCTACCGCACGACCACGAGCTGCGGACTGTAATCAGTCCTTCAAAAACCTAAGCTATAAATAACGAATATGACATCAGAATTGCCGGCCGCTCCGGCCGGGCGGTTGTAGGCGCTTCAGTCCGGAACCACTTTGCTGCTACGGTCGCAGGTTCGAATCCTGCCTCGCACTGGATGTGTGTGATGTCCTTAGATTAGCTAATTTTAAGTAGTTCTTTAAGTCTAGGGGACTGATGACCTCAGATGTTGAGTCCCATAGTTCTCAGAGCTATTTGAATCATTTTTTTTTTAACATCAGAAATAATATTGGACATAGTACACTTATCTGTACCGCGAAGAAAAAAATTCAGTTTTTCTTACGTATCTGACCGTGCTGGCTGCCTCTACAATTATGAAGCCTTCTATAGCTTATCGTATAATTCCTTTTATCTACTGACAAATGTGAGTAACAGAAATATAATACACGAAGTCGATAACCTATTGCGTCCATCAGGCTGAAATGTCCTTCGCACAAATCTGAAATTTATTTAGTACTTCTTTTATATTCCGGCTCAAACAATATATTTATGACAAGGGCTTCATTTAGCTTCAAATTTTCTGATTCATTTAATAACAAAACCTTTGCTCATTTACGTATCTATGAGCGAATCCGAATAAACGTCCATTTTGTCTACACGCTATGTTATGGCAATATATTTACCGAAAGACAGTAGCTCATGTAGTTCATAATCACACAGATGGCTCTGCAGAGAACTGCGCCCTTAAAGTTATACGTAATACCTGATATGTGGAAATCTACACAGGCCGAGTTATAAACTTTGGATTGTGTCACATGTCACAGTGACTGTGCTGTAGCAGACAACATAGGATGTTAAACAACCTTGGTAGAGACAATCAGGTGCAAATTAAAGGCTGTACGTAATTATTATTTAATAAATGTTACCTCATCAACATAAATCTCAGGAAAATTTTATCGTCAGAAACAACCTTCGCACGATGCGAGGGAATGAGGCACATCAACAAAATATTTTTACTTGTTTGTAATTTAAAGAACAGATGTGTTTTCCATTATTAATTGTCATCCATACTGTCGTCTTCTTGTAAAGCAAGTACAATTAAATAATTTTAAATAATGTTTCAAAACCAAAGTAACTACCATACAGTGACGGAGAGCATTTTAAAATTTTGTCTACTTTTTGAAGTTCCAACCTGGTGTTCAGCCAACAAGATCGTTAGCAAAATTCCATGATGAAATAGAAACTGTAGTTGTTGTATTTAACTACGTCAGACAGTTGTTTCTGAACTCTCCTATGAACATGACGTGTGCCTGTTAGACGACTATTCTTCGTCATTTCAGAACCGCCATATGTCAGATGTGCTAGCTTTTACCATGAGTGTGTTTGTCTACGAAATAATCGTGTAATAACATGAAGGAGTGTGTCTAAATAAGTATGTTAATCTAAATAAAGAGAACCATCAATTCCGAGACGGTAGACTTTCAGTCCTGGTGCGTGGAGTGGAACAAAGAGATACATTGACATAGTAAACGTTTCTTAAACTGAACAGACTACCTTCCTTGGACAGCAGTTTCACTGCAACTGCATCGCGCAAGTGCAAAGGAAACTTAAGACTTCGTAGAGTTCTGGGACTCAAGTTCTAGTGAGTGTAGTACAAACTACAGTACATTTCACGTACCACGATTGTATATTTACGTACCAGGATGAGGAAAATGCACTGTACAACTGAATATAACTTGTTGCTCTGCCTCAGGAAAATGTTATCCACGTCTGTATAGTGTATTCATTGTGAGATACAGATAAATGTTGCGAAACATATACAGAAGAACATGCGGCTTAGTTGAATTGAAATTTTCGTTTCAGTAGACGAATGCGCAACATAAACCGAAGGAAGATTTGGTTTAACATTCCGTCAGTAGGTTGCTCAGAAACGATACAGCACTTATGTAATTGGAAAAGGGTAAGAAAGAACCCCTCTCCATGAACCATGGACCTTGCCGTTGGTGGGGAGGCTTGCGTGCCTCAGCGATACAGATAGCCGTACCGTAGGTGCAACCACAACGGAGGGGTATCTGTTGAGAGGCCAGACAAACGTGTGGTTCCTGAAAAGGGGCAGCAGCCTTTTCAGTAGTCGCAGGAGCAACAGTCTAAATGATTGACTGATCTGGCCTTGTAACAATAACCAAAACAGCCTTGCTGTGCTGGTACTGCGAACGGCTGAAAGCAAGGGGAAACTGCAGCCGTAAGTTTTCCCGAGGGCATGCAGCTTTACTGTATGATTAAATGATGATGGCATCCTCATGGGTAAAATATTGCGGAGGTAAAATAGTTCCCTATTCGGATCTCCGGGCGGGGACTACTGAAGAGGATGTCGTTACCAGGAGAAATAAAACTGGCGTTCTACGGGTGGGAGCGTGAAATGTCAGATCCCTTAATCGAGCAGGTAGGTTAGAAAATTTAAAAAGGGAAATGAATTGGTTAAAGTTAGATATAGTGGGAATTAGTGAAGTTCGTTAGCAGGAGGAACAAGACTTCTGGTCAGGTGACTACAGGGTTATAAACACAAAATCAAATAGGGGTAATGTAGGAGTAGGTTTAATAATGAATAGGAAAATAGGAATGCGGGAAAGCTACTACAAACAACATAGTGAACCCATTATTGTGGCCACGATAGATACGAAGCCCACACCTACTACAGTAGTACAAGTTTATATGCCAACTAGCTCTGCAGATGACGAAGAATTTGAAGAAATGTATGATCAAATAAAAGAAATTATTCAGATAGTGAAGGGTGACGAAAATTTAATAGTCATGGGTGACTGGAATTCGGTAGTAGGAAAAGGGAGAGAAGGAAACGTAGTAGGTGAATATGGACTGGGGCAAAGAAATGAAAGAGGAAGCCGCCTGGTAGAATTTTGCACAGAGCACAACTTAATCATAGGTAACACATGGTTCAAGAATCATAAAAGAAGGCTGTATACATGGAAGAAGCCTGGAGATACTGACAGCTTTCAGAGAGATTATATAATGGTACGACAGAGATTTAGGAACCAGGTTTTAAATTGTAAGACATTTCCAGGGGCAGATGTGGACTCTGACCACAATCTATTGGTTATGACCTGTAGATTAAAACTGAAGAAACTGCAAAAAGGTGGGAATTTAAGGAGATGGGACCTGGATAAACTAAAAGAACCAGAGGCTGTACGGAGTTTCAAGGAGAGCATAAGGGAACAATTGACAGGAATGGGGGAAAGAAATACCATAGAAGAAGAATGGGTAGCTTTGAGGGATGAAGTAGTGAAGGCAGCAGAGGATCAAGTAGGCAAAAAGACGAGGGGTAGTAGAAATCCTTGGGTAACAGAAGAAATATTGAATTTAATTGATGATAGGAGAAAATATAAAAATGCAGTAAATGAAGCAGGCAAAAAGAAATACAAACGTCTCAAAAATGAGATCGACAGGAAGTTCAAAAAGGCTAAGCAGGGATGGCTAGAGGACAAATGTAAGGATGTAGAGGCTTATCTCACTAGGGGTAAGATAGATACTGCCTACAGGAAAACTAAAGAGGCCTTTGGAGAAAAGGGGACCACTTGTATGAATATCAAGAGCTCAGATGGAAACCCAGTTGTAACCAAAGAAGGGAAAGCAGAAAGGTGGAAGGAGTATATAGAGGGTCTATACAAGGGTGATGTACTTGAGGACAATATTATGGAAATGGAGGAGGATGTAGACGAAGATGAAATGAGAGATACGATACTGCGTGAAGAGTTTGACATAGCACTGAAAGACCTGAGTCGAAACAAGGCCCCCAGAGTAGACAACATTCCATTGGAACTAATAACGGCCTTGGGAGAGCCAGTCCTGACAAAACTCTACGATCTGATGAGCAAGATGTATGAGACAGGCGAAATACCCACAGACTTCAAGAAGAATATAATAATTCCAATCCCAAAGAAAGCAGGTGTTGACAGATGTGAAAATTACCGAACTATCAGTTTAATAAGTCACAGCTGCAAAATACTAACGCGAGTTCTTTACAGACGAATGGAAAAACTAGTAGAAGCCGACCTCGGGGAAGATCAGTTTGGATTCCGTAGAAATTTTGCAACGCGTGAGGCAATACTGACCCTACGACTTATCTTAGAAGCTAGATTAAGGAAGGGCAAATCTACGTTTCTAGCATTTGTAGACTTAGAGAAAGCTTTTGACAATGTTGAATGGAATACTCTCTTTCCCATTCTGAAGGTGGAAGGGGTAAAATACAGGGAGCGAAAGGCTATTTACAATTTGTACAGAAACCAGATGGCAGTTATAAGAGTTGAGGGACATGAAAGGGAAGCAGTGGTTGGGAAGGGAGTAATACAGGGCTGTAATCTATCCCCGATGTTATTCAATCTGTTTATTGAGCAAGCAGTGAAGGAAACAAAAGAAAAATTCGGAGTAGGTATTAAAGTCCATAGAGAAGAAATAAAAACTTTGAGGTTCGCCGATGACATCGTAATTCTGTCAGAGACAGCAAAGGACTTGGAAGAGCTGTTGAACGGAATGGATAGTGTCTTGAAAGGAGGATATAAGATGACCATCAACAAAAGCAAAACGAGGATAATGGAATGTAGTCGAATAAAGTCGGGTAATGGCGAGGGAATTAGATTAGGAAATGAGACACTTAAAGTAGTAAAGGAGTTTTGCTATTTGGGGAGCAAAATAACTGATGATGGTCGAAGTAGAGAGGATATAAAATGTAGACTGGCAATGGCAAGGAAAGCGTTTCTGAAGAAGAGAAGTTTGTTAACATCGAGTATAGATTTAAGTGTCAGGAAGTCATTTCTGAAAGTATTTGTATGGAGTGTAGCCATGTATGGAAGTGAATCATGAACGATGAATATTTTGGACAAGAAGAGAATAGAAGCTTTCGAAATGTGGTGCTACAGAAGAATGCTGAAGATTAGATGGGTAGATCACATAACTAATGAGGAAGTATTGAATCGGATTGGGGAGAAGAGAAGTTTGTGGCACAACTTGACCAGAAGAAGGGATCGGTTGGTAGGACACGTTCTGAGGCATCAAGGGATCACCAATTTAGTATTGGAGGGCAGCGTGGAGGGTAAAAATCGTAGAGGGAGACCAAGAGATGACTACACTAAGCAGATTCAGAAGGATGTAGGTTGCAGTAGGTACTGGGAAATGAAGAAGCTTGCACAGGATAGAGTAGCATGGAGAGCTGCATCAAACCAGTTCCAGGACTGAAGACCACAACAACAACAACAAGAAAGAACATCCAGAATGACATATTTCAAAGGATTTTGCGATATATTCATAGCTCCTAATGCCTACTGTCTTTCGTGCATTATACTGTGCGAACATAAATAGAACCGACAAACTGCAGGGACGATTTCCTAACTGGAAATGGACGAAAAATAGTCCTTTGAACATTTGTCCGTAAACGCGCCGTGGCCATGGTAGATGGCGCTGACGAATGAAAGTTCCTCTGACCACGTACCGTGCGTTCCTTGTCTGTTGCTGGCTGATTGATTGACATAGCGTACTGTAAGCAGCGGAATAGTCCGACGTTCATGCCGGGAACAAGTCGAGACGGTGTTTACGTACGGCGAAGCAGATTAAAACGGTCGAGAAGCAACACGAATATGCCAAAACAAGTACCCTCACAGACACCAACCACATCATACAACATTTCAAGCCATTTGTAGGCGTTTTTAGTTTATGGGGACTTTCAGACCGACGAACGTACAGGGAGTCAGCGGACTGTGCTTAAACCCGATATGGAGGACCGATTTCTTCAGGATATTGAGACGAACACTAATACATGCTCCACGCAAGTGGCCCGCGAATATGGTGTAAGTCAAACTACGATTATGTGTCTCTTGCATGACCACCGCTACTGTCCTATCACCGCAAACGCGTACAACGATTATCAGTAGCCGATTTCGCTCCATGCGAAGGATTTTGTTGACAGTTCTTGCACGAGGACATCACAATTATGGGATTTCTGTCATCAGTCCTCTTTACCGACGAAACAACCTTTACCAGAACTGGCATCATCAGTCTGTATAATCGTCATCTGTGAGCTACAGACAAACCTCGGACAGTGGTTGAGGCGTCTCATCAGCATCGTTTCAATATTAATGTGTGGGCAGGAATTCTTGGCGACCACACACTTGGACCGGTTATTATTCCATAACATCCCGACGGGGGAAGGTACCTGGACTACCTGCGGAATACTCTGCCTGGGCTATTTGAAAATGTAAACTTGGCAATACGATATGTTATGTGGTCTCTGGATGACGAAGCACTACCCCACGTCCGCATTACAGTTCGCCGACACCTCAACAACATCTTCCTTGGACGTTGGACAGGACACAGACGCCCAGGAGCATGGCCTACTAGATCACAGTGCTTAAGCTCCCTGGAGATTTATCTCTGGGGGCATCTGAAAAGAGTTGAGTGCGGCGAACCAGATCCTGGTGTGGAGATCCCTCAACAGCGTGTTTACGACGCCTGTGACGCAATTCGAGAGAGACCAGAATGTGCGAAAGACTGTGGCAGTCCATATGTAACTTGTGAACGATTGCATTACATCCCATGGAGGTCACTTTGAACGTCTCTTGCAACGTGGATGATATGCGGAATTGCACGGTGTTGCGAGATGATTTGTTGTCCTTGCAGCACACCGTGTGTTTCCAGACACATGTTCATGGGATCTTTTTTCCTCATTTTCCATTCAGGAATCGGTCTCTGCGGTTTGTCGGTTTTGTTACTGTTCAAACAGTGTATCAATTGTATGTAGCAGGTCGATAGCTGAATAACACATGCAGACTGTATTATCTTTTGGAGATAAGCTAAATTAAGGTAATGTTTAATTTACGTTCATAGCTACACACAACAGTTCTGACAAAACCTAAATTTTGTTCGCAATTGTCTGACTCATTATATACTTAACCCACTAAATATATTTAATACGCTGGATATTTAAATTAACGGATCCAAAACACAACACAACAAATAATTCCTGCGTTTATAGGAAGACAGGAAAGCACACCGTCAATTGTAATATAATGGTCCTTCCAGAGGACTGCTTCGCGTCACTCGTACACTTACCTGAGATGAGGTGATCTGAATTGGTCGTATTCCATCATTTTCACTACGTCACATATCAGAGTGATAGTTCACGTAAGAGACTCGGCGTCAATCTACCTCGGTATAGGCAATAGAATGCAAGCGAAATATGATATTTTAAATAATACTTAATTGAATAATGAGATCAAATAATTAATTTAGGTTTCAAAAGACTAAAATTGTGCTCCATCATTAAAAATAAATAATTAATTTAAAAATAAAAGAAAACGTTGCTCAAAGTGAGGACATTAAATCCAGGTCAAACTCTTGCGCGTGTTTTTCGAACCGAAACAAGAAAAACGAGCTATATAACTAAGCGTCCCTTAATATTTCATTTTTCAGTTGCCATGTTATCTGTTTGCGACTGCCATCTCATAGGAACTCTGTCAGTTATCACTAGCTTATACATTACACGTAGATAATGTTTAGTGTGTCTCTCTAGATTTATAGTTAGGCATGTACTCCTTGCATAAGGACTGTGGTACCAGTAGAAGAATGGTTTCGTAAGGTTCACACGATGCGTAGTATTATTGAAGCAATGAGAGGGTAGATTTAATGCTTCATGCTACCCCTCCCTTCCAGCAACCTGCCCCCCTCCCTCCCCTCCCCCCTCCCATAGGATACAACGTGTCCTCTTACAAGTACCCTCCCAGTTATTCATTTTAACCTATTTCAGAAATTCACGAAGAACCTAGCTTTGGATAGGCAGCCATGGAATTGAAATACTTTACTGCTGTATAATATTCCAGACACATTGCAAGGGTCTTATTCGTTCTGTAATGAGCATTTCTGGCAGTCTGGAAGTGGTGGCTAAGCGTTGCCCTTCCTCGAGCTGTCACGAGCCTAGAAATGTCTGAGCAGGTGCATTAATTGCCTATGGATGACCCTTGTGAGTGATAGTTCACTGTATAGTTTACGTTTCTCAGTTTTTATGGATGAATCTGAAACAAAATGAAGGAAGAGGGTGAGACTTGAAGCATATTTCCAAATAATATCCATGTGAATCATGATCATTCACATAAGATAAATTTTGTCTTCAAAAAAAAAAAAAAAATACACTGCTGGCCTTTAAAATTGCTGCAACAAGAAGAAATGCACATGATAAAGGGTATTCATTGGACAAATATATTATACTAGAACAGACATGTGATTACATTTTCACACAATTTGGGTGCATAGAACCTGAGAAATCAGTACCCAGAACAACCACCTCTGGCCGTAATAACGGCCTTCATACGCCTGGGCATTGAGTCAAAACAGAGCATGGATGGCGTGTACAGGTACAGCTGCCCATGCAGCTTCAACACGATACCACACTTCATCAAGAGTAGTGACTGGCGTATTGTGACGAGCCAGTTGCTCGGCCACCATTGACCAGATGTTTTCAGTTGGTGATAGAACTGGAGAATGTGCTGGCCAGGGCAGCAGTCGAACATTTTCTGTATCCAGAAAGGCCCGTACAGGACCTGCAACATGCGATCGTGCATTATCGTGCTGAAATCAAGGGTTTCGCCGGGTTCGAATGCAGGGTACAGCCACGGGTCGTAGCACATCTGAAATGTAACGTCCACTGTTCAAAGTGCCGACAATGCGAACAAGAGGTGACCGAGGTGTGTAACAAATGGCACCCCATAACGTCACCCCGGGTGATACGCCACCATGGCGATGACGAATACACGCTTCCAATGTGCGTTCACCGCGATGTCGTCAAACACTTATGCGGCCATCATGATGCTGTAAGCAGAACCTGGATTCATCCGAAAAAATGACATTTTGTCTTTCGTGCACCCAGGTTCGTCGTTGAGTACACCATCGCAGGCGCTCCTGTCTGTGTTGCAGCGTCAAGGATAACCGCAGCCATGGTCTCCGAGCTCATAGGCCATGCTGCTGCAAACGTCGTCGAACTGTTCGTGCAGATGGTTGTTGTCTTGTAAACGTCCCCATGTGTTGACTCAGAGATCGAGACGTGGCTGCACGATCCGTTAATGCCATGCGGATAAGATGACTGTCATCTCGACTGCTAATGATACGAGGCCGTTGGGATCCAGCACGGCGTTCCGTATTACCCTCCTGAACCCACAGATTCTATATTCTGCTAACAGTCATTGGACCTCGACCAATGCGAGCAGCAATGTTGCGATACGATAAACCGCAATCGCAATAGGCTACAATCCGACCTTTAGCAAAGTCCGAAACGTGATGGTACGCATTTCTCCTCCTTACACGAGGCATCACAACAACGTTTCACCAGGCAACGCCAGTCATATGCTGTTTGTGTATGAGAAATCGGTTGGAAACTTTCCTCATGTCAGCATGTTGTAGGTGTCGCCACCGGCGCCAACCTTGTGTGAATGCTCTGAAAAGCTAATCATTTGCATATGACAGCATCTTCATACTGTAGGTTCAATTTCGCATCTGTAGCTTGTCATCTTCGTGGTGTAGCAATTTTAATGGCCAGTAGTGTAGCTTTATCGTCTATTTAAGCATATGTTCTAACTGTTGACCATGTACTGAAAGGCACATATGCAATCGCCTTTCGGAACAGCGATGAAGAGATGTACTTGCAATGGATGATATGGTAGAGCATGCACTGGTGAGTCGACGACACATAACGTCTGACATAGTAGGTGCATCGTTATAGATTGCATCTTGGAGTGCTCTCTAAAAAAAGATATCAAGAGGCGTTAAACCTGGGAACTCTCAGCCCATTTGACAACAGAATTTCGTCCTATACAATGTCCAGGAAAGTTCTTATTCAGTATTTACATTGCAACGCGGTAAGAGTGAGCTGGACAACCATGGTGTTGCAGCCACATACGCTTTCCAATATAAAGTTCTAGAAGAACCGGAGGAACGTTCGTCAGAAAGTGCGGCTACGATTGTCCATTTAGAACACCTGAGAAAGTTCTCCAATGTAATTTTCTACGATGCCGGACCATACGTATACGCTCCACGGCCCTTGATGTTGCACCTGACGACGCCAATGTGGAGTTTCAGCTGCCCAGTAGTGCATGTTACGCAGATTTACATTAGTGTGGTTAGTGAATGTACCTTCATCTGTAAGGAGCACACGTTGGAAAAAACGTAGGGTCATCCTTCAATAGCTGAAGATCAAACCGACCAAATTCTGTACTACGTTCGAAATCACGGTCGTCCAGTCCCGCAGAATGCGAATGACACTTTTCTGGCTGATTCCACATTCCTTGACAATACATCTCGTAGCACTGTGCGGACCCACTACCGTCGTAGCCAGAACAGTTTCTCCGCGTTCTCTGTCACTTGCAATCTTCCTCCTTGTCCTCTTTTTGACGTTCAGGCAGCCTGTCAGCACTAGCGTGTTACAATTCGTGCAACAGCCTGGCGTGTCGGGCATTGGCGATCCGAATAGATAGCCCTACATCGCTACGGCATTTCTTTTACATTCATCATATAGAAGTAGTATATTCAACTTCTCTTCATTGGTGTACATGTCTGCACACAACAAATGTTTAAGTAGAAATGAACGGCCTGCAGTGCAGACAAGTAAACAGGCAAATGTGTTGATATTCTGACACAACATTGCACGATAGCTCTGTTTGGCGGCGTTTGGATCGCTGATGCCGATACCGGCCTCAGTGCTCCCGAATTTTTTACGACAGCTTTCAACGTTAAAAAACGCTATATCACTGCAACTGGCTTCTCAAGAGCTTTCAAATGCAGTTACATAAGGTATACAGTTCCATTTTTAAAAAAATACATACTTGCTTCAATATCTCCGTTGATACCAACGCCAAAAATATTAGATAAACAAAGATAAATATGTACCCCTCTACGCTCTAGCATTTGCCGAAAACCACGTTTCGAAATGTGTAACCGTTCTTTATTTAAATACGATCATGTTGAGTTGAAGTTAAATAAAATTTTTGTTCTCTTACGTTGTGTCTACAAACAGAAATCGGAATAATCACTGCAAGGTTAGAGTTTGACGTCGTGTCAGTGAAGAAGTTATTAGAGACGAAGTACATACTGGGAGTGGACAAGGAAGGGGAAGTGATTTTGTCCCAACCGTACCGCCGTTATCATGAGTTTACTGTCTAAAACTCTTGTGCGGTGACACCTCGAGGTTATGAACAACTCTCTGCACGTGTTGTGCGGATAATGCGACAGCATTACCTCGTTCCGGAAATTTCAGTCTCAGAAAAAGCGTTGGGCTGGGGTGCGCAGTAGGCCGACAATGGCAGAGCTAGCTAGCTTCGCACTCGGGAGTAAGGAGCAGGTTATAATAACAGTGTTCCCGTGCGCTGGGTCGGAGCACAGAAAGGCCATTTGCATTAGCAGTCCGACCTCAACAGCCTACAGGCGCTCTGTACATTCAGCACAATGGCTTCTCGGGATCAAGTTTCGCACAAATAGCAACTTGCGCTTCCTCCATACGTCACGAGAAATGTAACTGAAATTGCAGTGTTTTGTTTTGCTAATGTTTTGCTGATTTTCATGTCTACCAAAACCGCATATTGTCCCCTAATAAGTAGCTCCTTACATTAAAAATAAACTCGTTCACTAGAACTACTATTTACAAGTGTTAAAGCTACTTGTGTTTAGCGTTACTGTTTAAATTTTCGTAGAGTTACACACGTTTGTCCCAAAATTAATGTTATATTCATCGAATATTTATCATCAAAATGGAAAAGGAAACCTTTGTAACAGCCGTTAGAATTACCACCTTCAGCAGTTACATATGTCCTTCACAGTAAATATGTGCTTTTTAGTGTTCAGACAGTTGCTACCCGTCTGCGTGTATGCCAAAAGATAGAGGCTTTGTGGTATACGCTGAGTTCTGCCCTTTCATTTACTTGCATCTTAGGTTATTCACTGTTACACGTTTTAACAATAGTACAATTATTGCCTCCTGCGCGATGTGTTTAAATATTATGGCTGCATTGTATTAGAAAACAGATGGCACCAATTTTGCGGCTTCCCACATTAATATAGTGTGTCTTGAATCCGAACACCTTGACCATCCTAAGGAATGTGCAGCTTATATTCACGAGTTAGGCATATAGCTCTGGAAGATCTGACTGCATCTGAAGTAGCGATCTGAGCATCAATAGGCATCATAGTGACACAAAGAACTGCTACAAATCGACAGATCCGAGCCAGGCGCCATGTACCGTGCATACCGCTGACCCCAAACCACCACCATTTGCGACTTCAGTGGTGTCAAGCGAGAGCTCATTGAAGGACAGAATGGAGGTCTGTTGGGTTTTCTGATGAAAGTTGGTACTGCCTCGGTGACAGTGATGACCGTGTGTTGATTAGAACGAGGCCAGTTGAGGCCTGCAACCAACCTGTTTGTGTGCTAGACTCACTGGAGCTACAACTGGAGTTATGATCTGGTGTGCGATTTAGTATGATAACAGGAGCACTCGTGCTTATCCCACACATCCTGGATGCAAGTCTGTACGCCCGTCTGGTGATTCGACGTGTTGTGCTGCCATTCATAAACGGCATTCTAGAGGGTGTTTTACAACAGGATAACAGTCGCCAAACACCGCTGTTGTAACTCAACATGCTCTACAGTTTGTCGACATTTTGCCTTGACCTGGCCCATCACCAGATCTGTCTCAAATCGAGCAGGTATGAGACATCAGCTGACAACTCCAACGTCATTAACAAACAGCATTAACCGCCTTGTATTAACCGAACTAGTGCTACAGGCATGGAACTCCATCCCACGAACTTCCATCCAGCACCCGTGCCACACAATGCAAGCACGTACCAGCATTTCATATTTACAGTGGCTTTTATCGTGCTTACATTAACCTGTGACCTTGCAGTACTAATGACTTAAATATGTTAGCTTGACAAATATATTCACAAAATTTCGTTACTCTATATTAATTATTTTGGGATGTTACGATATTTTTGTTTCTTGGGCTCTGGATTGCTGACGTGCTCGTTTGATGTGTTTTAAACAGTTTAATATCGTATGGTCTATTTATTTTAGCGTTTTGGTACAATGTAACATATTGCTTGGCATGTGTGTAACAATATCTGATACTGGAACGTTATAACACACTGCAGGTAACGTGGTCAGTTTATTTCAGCATTTAGGAACGTTTGTAACAATTCACAGAGCATATGTGTAGCAGTATTTCGTTACAAACACGGTTCAGATCGCTGTTGTTGTTACAGTTATGTTTTTTATACGGTTCTGCTGTACCGCAAGGAGTAGGAAGTATCTGCTTGTTTTGAATAGTAACATATTGCATCGTCTTTTTATGCAAACATTTAGGACAATTTGTGATACATCACAGTATCTCGTTACACTTCTTGCCTTCTTATACTTCTCACTTTATCATCATGGTTTAGGTTTCCCTTGGTTTCCCCGAAATCGATGAATATGAACGCTGAATGGTTTGTTTAGCACAGAATGCTGCTTATTTCCTCCATAACGCATGTATTACCTGCGATCCTACTCCGGTTTTGCTGATTTCGCCAACTAAAAGGCATTAAATAAAAATTTTCCTTCTTTCCCCACCTTAATATATCCCTACAGGGAGTCTTTTTCTGTTACCAACATTCTTGAAACGCAAAGACATGACAGTAAGCTTACTGTACAATGTAGAGCTGTGATTCAAAAAATGATTATTACTCAAGAATGATTTTATTATTATAGCTGACGAGTGAAATGTGATATCCAGAGAATTGTATTGTTTTTTTTACATTATTTTAGATGGTCATGAAACTTGAAACACTGAATTCTCCTACAGTCGAGCTGAAAGCCTGTTATGTTCACTATGCTCGAATGAGCTCGAACGAGCCAGTTCACTACGATTCCTTAGCTTCCAGGAGTGCTACTGCAGAAAGATTTGCAAGAGAGCTTGAGTGAAGTTTGAACAAGAGGGGAGAGTTACTTTGTTATCAGATACATGTTTTATCAACACCCTTCAAATGTTTTTGAATATAATCAGTCATTCAGATTTTTTAGAGTAATGCAGTTTGGATTCAACTGAAAAAAAGTCTTTGAGACGCTCACTCAATAAAAGTTAGCAAGTACCCTAATCATTTTTCTGTATTGATTGAAACGTAAGAGATTCGAAAGGGAACTCTGTACATATCCCATTATTATCTCACTAGTAAGCAAAGCGTAAAACGTGAAACCCGGGACAATGAAGCACGAAAAATACTCATTTGCTGGTGATATATACTCTAGTACTGAAGCGCCATTGGAGCCCACTTAGCTAAATTACCAGCACTTGGCCAAATATGCGGCGCAAAAAGCGTGACCGCTGCGTAGCTATCGTTTAAACTGGAGCCGCCCCCGCTCGCTTCGATCAGAGCAAATGCTGCGGATAGCTGTAAATAGAGACGGCTAAATCACTAACGAGTAATTATTGGGGTGTTCGCACCACTCCGTCTACCGGAACGCCCTCTCACAAAACGCATATTACTGATGGGTGGGGCACTGTGGTTACGCTGGTGGTAAAATGCCGAGGGCTGCAGCTCCACGGCGCATCAGCGCATAATGTTGTTCGCTATAATCCCCTGCTCCAAGCCCACACAGGGATTTTCTAAACAGGAGTCTCAATCTTATGACTTTAACAAGGTAAGATTTACCTGTTGGTCTTCCTCATTCAGCAATTGAAGGGCAAAAGAGAAAAGAGGTAAGTCTACTTTTTTGTAAAAGTCATTTCCTGCGACATTAGAATTGCTTCAGATCTGTATGCTACAGTGCAAAAATGCCTTACGGATGAAGAAAGTTACTCACAGAAATGTTAACTGTGCAGGAAAGCCCAGCGCCTGCTTGGGGAGGACAGAGGAACGTCCATAAATGTCTCACGGCATCATACCAGCAGCAGTTCTTTTCTTTTTCTTTAATTGACGAACTTTTACTTAGTTAAAGAGACAGTTGTTTTATTCTCCACTTCTGTCTTACTGTAAAGCCGTATGCTCGGTCTCATTGTACAATTTTTCCGTACAGCGTTAGTTGTACAATGAACCCTGAATAATTTCCCTATGGACAACAATACAGTGAAGAAATGATTGAAAAACCCAAAGAAAGGAAATTAGTACATTCTGAAAGTGCATAATTCTCTTATTTGGGATACACGGTCAGTAAAATTTTGTAAAGAACATTATAATCGCCTCTGACTGTAATACACTTTATCTGAGCAACTCACTATTGTACACAGCACATGTAAGAAGCTAACAATCATCTAACAAATATGCACGTCGCATTTTATGTTAGTCAAGTACAAGACGTTAACAAAGATAAAAAAGTGTTTACGACTAACGCCATATTCACGATTTACCAAGCTTTGCTCTCATTTAATGTAGGCGCAGTCGCACACTCAAAAATACAACACACGAATTTGGCGTCGACATGCATATACGAGGGCGTGCTGAAACCTAAAGCCTTCGATTTTTTAATGTGAAAACTCTTAAATATTTTTAATAAAACAAAAGTTATTAACATTCTACATCTTTGTTGTTCATGGCTACACTTTTTTTTTTTCAACGATGTCACCCTGGCGACGAAAACATTTCTCCCAACGAGAGACCAGTTTGTTGATACCGCCATAGAAAAAGTTTTACACTGTTGGTGAACTCACAACCTTACCTCTGCTTTCACCGGTTCATTACTATCAACGTGAAGTCGTCAAAAATCTGAAGGGGACATGTCGAGGCTGTATGGATGATGTTTGCTGACAGTGAACCCAAGGCGCTGGAATGTGGCAGATGTCACAGAACTTTTCTTCGGTCTAGCATTGTCATGCTGAACGTGACGGTGATCCATCTGTGGATGAACAGATCCAATTCGGAATTCGATTACAATACGCTGCCTCTCACACAACACCATAGTTCCGTTACACAGCGCCATGTTACACGCCACAATTCGGAGTACTGTAGCGGCAGAGGGCTGCAGATATGTAGACATAAAGGAAAAGATGTAGAACTTTCATAACGTTTGTTTTACTTAAAAATCTTCAACAGTTCTAACATAAGAAATTCAGAGGTATTACTCTTCAGCACGTCCTCGAACGTTTTGAGTTTTACCTGTGCTAAAGGAAAGTTATTTCCATTGGACAATGACAGAACGGCCGAAATTGTAATCACCGACTGTTCAAATAAAGAATTTTGCTGTCAAAAGCGACCATGATGCATTTTACAAATTATTAAATAATAGTAACGTATTTATTGAAAATAAATTCCTTTCATGCTTTGAAAGTATTTATTTTTCAATATAATTGTGTCTTACATCTTTTGGCCCGAAGAAGGATTATTTGAAATTTGTTTCCGGTGCTTACGGAACAAATGAAAGGCTTACAATTATTCCGACAAATATGAAACACTGAGCGTAAAGGGAGGTTTTAACAACAGAATATTGATGTATGAATTATTGTGTTCTAGTTTTTGCAACTGTTGTCGTGTAAAATTTATTCACATTGATTTACCACCTTTCTCCCGTGTGGTATCAGTTTCCGATTCGATAGCTTACGCACACTGTAACTAACTGCTAAAAGTTACACTATAAATTTGTGAACTTCATGCGTTCATTTCTTTAAAGATATGAGACGTTGTAAATGTATTCCAACAGAATGTGAAATGCTATAGGAATGTGTTACAGACTAAGTAGGATACCAAATAGAATACAACCTCGTAGCTCCAGAGGGACCAAACTATGAATTCAGAAACAAGGGTTTCGTCTTGAGAAATAAATAGTTTGGTGCCATAGGCAACTATTAATTATGGTCGGTATGTGCTCTCAGTTTTCTCTCTCCGTCGTTTCTTCCGAAAGGAACGATCAAAGATAGAACATTTCTGGTCATTTTGAAGCCCATGCGTAATGTATGTCCGTGGAGGTATGTACCTAACAAACTATGATATCTCCAGAATGAGATTTTCACGCTGCAGCAGAGTGTGCGCTGATATGAAACTTCCTGGCAGATTAAAACTGTGTGCCGGACCGAAACTCGAACTCGAGACATTTACTTTTGGCGGGCAAGTGTTTTACCAACTGACGACTTACGCCCCGCCCTCACAGCTTTACTTCTGCCAGTACCTCGTCTTCTACCTTCCAAACTTTACAGAAGACTAAGATCCCGAGTTCGAGTCTTGGTTAGGCACACAATTTTAATCTGCCAGGAAGTTTTAACTATGATATCATTTGCATGTAGTTCTTAGATTAGGTATATAGAGCGGAATAGCACTCCATCTTGTTAAGTCAGTGCTTCACTTCCAGTGCAAATCTTTCACTCACGAGGAACTGCTTAGTCTTGAATCACGTTCTCTTTGCGCATTTTGAAAGACGTTTTAGAGTCGATAAGTTGGTTGCACGACGCGATAGACAGTCCACCTGTGCCAAATTCACTTGCACTAAGCTGAGCAATCATTAGCCGCATTACGCGCCTCAGGCGACGGAAGCGGGATTAACTTCTCTACTGATGCTTGTAATTGCCTTGACCTGCAGCTACACGAGGCGCTCGGTCGCGGGTCGATCAAAATCTGATTATCGAACTATGATCGCATTAAGCGTAACTGTGGCCTGCTGCTCAGACGGAGTGAAACCACTAGTGGATTGCCGTGACGACAGTGAGGTAAGTAGCACGCCTTTGACGACAGCGACCGACCATACTTGCAGCGGTAACACACCAACTGACAGGCTTTCAGGGCTTCATTTCACTAGCGGATAACACTTTCAGGAAAGCGGCCACAGTAATTGCACATTTATCGTCAATACTTTCTATTGTCCCTGCCGTGAAATAGGGACAGGGTGTAATATATCTATACACAAGGAAGGTAAATGAAAGACGTAGAACGTGTTGGGTTGGTGCATAAGTTCGTAGCTTTTTTGCATATGCTTAATAAACAACAGATACATATAACCGAAACTTTAATCGTTAATAATATATTCTCCTTCACTACTTACAAGTCTACCAACGGTAGGGTAACTTTCTGATTCCACGACATTAGAAATAAGGTAGTTTTTGAGGCAAAGAACTAGTCGATCCACGTTCGAAGAGCATTTTTATACGAAAAGGAAGTTCCTTTAAAGTTGTTCGATACAGAGCGAAGAAGAATCCTTTATTGTATGATTATATGACAGCGGAACAAACACTGGTAGCAGTTACTTCTGCAAAATATCTGGGAGTATGCGTACGGAACGATTTGAAGTGGAATGATCATATAAAATTAATTGTTGGTAAGGCGGGTGCCAGGTTGAGATTCATTGGGAGAGTCCTTAGAAAATGTAGTCCATCAACGAGGGAGGTGGATTACAAAACACTTGCTCCACCTATACTTGAGTATTGCTCATCAGTGTGGGATCCGCACCAGGTCGGGTTGACAGAGAAGATACAAAGACGAGCGGCGCGTTATTTGGTAACCGTGATAGCGTTACGCAGATGTTTAGCAAACTCAAGTAGCAGACTCTACAAGAGAGGCGCTCTGCAGCGCGGTGTAGCTTGTTGTCCAGGTTTCGAGAAGGTGCGTTTCTGGATGAGGTATCGAATATTTTGCTTCCCCCTACTTAAACCTCCCGAGGAGATCACGAATGTAAAATTAGAGAGATTCGAGCGCGCACAGAGACTTTCTGGCAGTCGTTCTTCCCGCAAACCATAAGCGACTGGAACAGAAAGGGAGGTGATGACAGTGGCACGTAAAGTGCCCTCCGCCACACACCGTTGGGTGGCTTGCGGAGTATAAATGTAGATGTGGATGTAGAAGGTGAAAATATAATGGAGCAATACCAGATGAATAAGGCTGGTGCCGAATGACTTCCCAAACCAGTTCCTCTTCAGTGTTTTTTTGACAATCTGGCAGAGTGGGGACTGGCGTTATCGTGGAGTAGCATCACATCACGCAGTCTTCCTGGTCGTTGATCTGGGACTGCGTGTGCAAAACGTCTTAGTTGATCACACTAAAGGTCAGCAGTTACGGTTTCACGTCAGAGAAGCAATCGATAGTACACCACACCGTCGCTGCACCACTAGATGTATTACACAGTATTTTGTGTAGGCGCGCAGGTGTTTGTACGGGGAGCTTTGGCTTTGTTTGGATTCAGCCATTTCTTTCTTTTTCTTATGTTACCATAAAGGCTCCATTTCTCGTCATCAGTAGCGATACGGGATAGGAATGGTTAGTGTTGTTCGTGAGCCAATTGATGACAAGCACGCGGAGATGAACATATGTCCACCCTCTGATTTTTGTGATTTTGGCTTAGAACATACGGTACCCTTACACACGATTTTTTAACCTCCCTCAGTGCATAAAAATGTCACACGCTGGTGAAATGACCACAGTTAATCACATCTGCGAGTACTCCACTACACTGACGTGAATCATTGTGGATTAATGCGTTTAAGCAATCTTCGTTAAAGCCCCCATGGCCTCCTAAACGGGGAGAGTACCTAACGTCAAAACGATCCTTCTTAAAATGAGAAAACCAATTTCTTGCCATGCTGTGTCCAATGGCATTATCTCCTTTTACGGCGCAAATGTTTGTAGCTGCTTCCGCTGCTGTCACCCATTTATTAATCTCAACCAGAAGAATATGTCGGAAATATTCCGATTTCTTCAATTGGCATTTGATTTTATAGCATCCACAGAGCCACTCACTATCCCCAAATAACAATATGTAAACTCAAATATCAACAGTGAACTACAAATTACCTTCGCTCCGCAGAAATTCTCCGCGTCCCACCTGTCTCCATCATCCTTATCCATTAATGGACGAACATTCTGTCACTGTCGCGACAGAGAAGTAGTGATTTCAAATTCCACTGTAACTATTCATACAGCAGGTCTTTCAGACATGCTCCGCATACATTCAACTCGGTACTCAGTAACATAGTGCCTAAATTCTTCCAATATTTTAACGAACAAAATTTTGATTACTACATTGGCTGAAAGACATCTATTTAATTTTTTGGCTCACAGTGTCCAGTTGTAGCTGATGACCAACGTCAGTCCTACAACAATGAGTTAGAATTACCGTCATATAACACATATGTGGCATAGTCGCGTCAGAGTCTTCCTTCCTCTCCATGTCTTCATAAGATTCAGGGATTCATCTTGCACTTGACACAATCACCACATTGAGTTATTAGAGTGAAGTGTTTGATTTTCAAATAACACGTTAAAGAAAATGTCCATCAACAACTGAAGCTCTAAACTTAACTAAGAAATACACTGAAGACCCAAAGAAACTGGTAAACGTATCTAATACCATGCAGGGCCCCCGCGAGCACGCAGAAGTGGCGCAACACGACGTGGCACGGACTCGAGTAACGTGTGAAGTAGTGATGGAGGGAAGTCACCATAAATCCGTAACAGTACGAGGGGATGGAGATCTCTTCTAAACAGCACTTTGAAAGGCATCCCATTAGCTCAATAATGTTCATGTCTGGAGAGTTTGGTGTCCAGAGGAAGTGTTTAAACTCAGAAGAGTGCTCCTGGAGCTACTCTGTAGAAATTCTGAACATGTAGAGTGTCGCATTGCCCTACTGTAATTACTCAAGTCCTACCGAATGTGCAATGGACATGAATGGATGCAGTTGATCAGACCGGTTGCTTACGCACATGTACCTGTCAGAGTCGTACCTAGAGGTATCAAGGGTCCCATATCACTCCAACTGCACACGCCACACACCCAGTCATCAACAGTCCAAGGCCGGTGTTGACGGGCCGGGGCGAGGTGTAAATCTATGTTTCGTGCAGTCATCAAGAGTACACGGGTGGGCCTCCGGCTCCGAAAGCCAACATCGTCGTCCCCGAATGGTTAGCGCACTGACACTTGTTGATGGTCCAACATTGAAATCTGCAGCAATTTGCTGAAGGGTTGCACATCTGTCCTATTGAACGATTCTCTTCAGCCGTCGTTGGTCCTGTTCTTGCAGCACCTTTTTCAGGCCGCAGAGGTGTCGGAGATCTGATGTTTTACCGGATTCCTGATATTCACAGTACACTCATTAAAAGGTCGTAGGGGAAAATCCCCACTTCATCGCTACCTCGGAGGTGCTGTGTCCCATAGTTCGTGCGCTTACTACAACACCACGTTCAAACTCATTTAAATTTTGGAAACCTGTTATTGTAGCAGCATAACCCACCTAACAAGTGCATTAGAAACTTGTCGTCTCATATAGGCGTTGCCGATCGCAGGGCTGTATTCTGCCTGTTTACATATCTCTGTAATTGAATACGCATGCCTATACCAGTTTCTTTGGCGCTTCAGTGCATGTTTTTCATAAACAAATATGTTTCATACGTATAAGACGAAATTTGTTGCTGCTGAAATATTCAGCGTGACTACCATGTGGTCACTGTGTACTTGGATTAGCTACATACAGTAAAATTATTAAAAAGGTATTGATATATAGAGAACTGAAAATGATCGAATGCAGATATAAACTGCCCTGTTTGAAAGTGGTAGTTCATGTAACAATGTCACGAAAGATCCGATGTCAGTCGCATGGGAGATAGTGCCCATCGAAGCCTCTGACTGCTATCACAGGCGAAAAAACCGACTCAGTTTTCAGTGTCTAAATGCGAACGCGTTTGTTTCTGAAAAATACACACATACATGCGCGCGCGCATACGCAAACGCACACATGCGTGCACGTACACACACACACACACACACACACTCACACTGAGAGAGGGTGGGAAAGAAAGAGAGAGTGAGAGAGAAATAGCGCACCCAAACCTGTGATAATGTTTGGGAGAAACTCCTAAACCTACTCTCCCCTCACATCACTTACGTGAATGCTCATTGCTGCCTACGACGTCCGCCGGCCAATTTTTGTGCTTGTACGGGTGTGTGCCAGCATCATACGACTCATGTTAACAATGAGCGCGGCTCAGAAGTACTCACAACTGAAACACCAAGAAACTTATTGCTAGTTAAGATACAGTGTGGTCAGAACTTTGCCCATGTAGAATAGCCCATGTCAGCTATTGTTAAAAGAAAAATGCTGCGTTAGGTGCTAAAAAGTCTAAGATCACTCCTTTGTGCAGAGTGATTTGTATTGTAAGCTCACTTTAATGCGTATCTGAAAGTTCGAGGATAGACTCTGCTCTTGTCGCTGTACAGCGTGTAAAGAAAAGTGGCATGACTCAAGAATTGAGAATAACAGTAGGTATGTCATTAATATGTTGGAAGGAGCTACTGCCAAGAGACGTTAATACAAAACGAATGTGAAACCAATTAGAGTCATATCTTAAGAACAGAGCTATCCAGAAGATTATCAGTTAATTTTTTTACTATAATGCGAGAGTTGCACTGATGAGCCAAAGCGTTATGACCACTACCAGCCGCGTGACTAATGCCACCTGGTGGTGTTGCGGGCACGAGACGTGGTAAGCGAAGTATGCAGGGACTTTTCGAAAATGAATGTAAAAAATGTGAGGGCTATTAGAGTGGGTCATGACTACCAACTTTCACATACGAACACATGCCTGCTTCCCCTTCCGCCGGGAAGGTAGGCATACAACCCATCATCAAAGTGGACGTGGTAGAAGGCCTTCAGAACAACGTTTTCAATTTTTGCATATGCTTAATAAACAACAGATACACATAACCTAAACTTTAATCGTTAATAATATATTCTCCTTCACTACTTACAAGTCTACCAACGGTAGATTAGGGATGCATCAGAGGCTGCCGTAATTCGCTCTTCATCCGTCCCGATAGGTGCTTCGTAAACAACAGATTTCAGGTGACCCCAGACGAAAAATTCAAGGGGTGTTAAATAGGGGTGATGTGCAGGCCATGCCACCGCCCCACCACAGCCCACCCAGTTGTCACCAAAGGTCTCACCCATCGCATGAGCAAAGAGTGCATATGTACCATTACGTTGGTACTACATGCGGTGTTGCACTTTGAGTGGGACATGTTTCAATAACTCTTGCAGTGTTTTCCTTACGGAGATTAAGTATCTGTTAGCTTTATGTCATTGGGGAACACGTGTGAATCAATCAGATTATCGTCTACCAAACTAGTCCAAACACTGACGGCGAAACGTACTTGGTGCCCACGAACAAAGGCAGCATGCGGATTTTCCCATGCCCACACATGTCGATTGTGCCTGTTGAACACACTTCCCCTTGTAAAGGATGCATCATACGTAAACTGAACGAATTGTGGGAATTCAGGTTGAAAGGTACACTTCTGAAAAGCCACTGGCAGAAGTCAATGAGACGCAGATCTTCTGGGTTAAGGGTTTGAACTTTCTGAAGGTGATAGCGGTGCCAATAATCATAATTCCACACACTACAGATCGTGGAATGCTTTTACCCATTTCTCGAGCAACACTCAAGGAGCCTGTCGAGGGCGTGTTTTACAGCAGAGCTAACGCTTTCTCTTCAGTATCTGATGTACGCACCGTGGGTTCACGACAGCATCTGTCCAGCCTTCCCCACATGTACCACAAAATTATTGCATGGGATTTCGATGTAGCCTTTAAATTCACACACGTTATTACGACACCTTGCCAGTACACAGCTCACGTCAGCTGCAGTTGTGTCTCTTAGGGACCTATCGATGACAGTGAATGTGCATGGATCGGTCACTCGACGGATCAGAAACCGCTGGACGTACAACTGTTGAGCAACGAGAGCATTTCCTTCCCCCGACATCTAAGCACAATGAATGTGTAGTCTTTCCTCCAAAGGAAAGCGCTCAATTTCCCGTCCGCTCCGCACAGGACTAAACACAAGAGTGTCCCAGTTTCTTGACACACTGATGCAGGACAAACCAGAGGCTGCAACGTGCACAGGAGCTGCACTCTGTACGACATGGTATCAAAAAAAATGGTTCAGATGGCTCTGAGCACTATGGGACTTAACATCTGAGGTCATCAGTCCCCTAGAACTTAGAACTACTTAAACCTAACTAACCTAAGGACAGCCGGCCGCGGTGGTCTCGCGGTTCTAAGCGCGCAGTCCGGAACCGTGGGACTGCTACGGTCGCAGGTTCAAATCCTGCCTCGGGCATGGAAGTGTCTGATGTCCTTAGGTTAGTTAGGTTTAAGTAGTTCTAAGTTCTAGGGGACTAATGACCACAGCCGTTGAGTCCCATAGTGCTCAGGGCCATTTGAACCATTTTTTTAACCTAAGGACATCACACAATATCCAGTCATCAGGAGCCAGAGAAAATCCCTGACCCCGCCGGGAATCGAACCCGTGAACCTGGGCGCGGAAAGCGAGAACGCTACCACACGACCACGAGCTGTGGACGACATGGTATCGAGCAGGCATTTGCACTGCGAAACGCAAAGCATTTGTATCCTAGCAGATGCCAGAAGAGCCTCCGTGGTGTTGTCCCGCCCGGAATGTCTCCAACAATTTCGACTCGGAAGTCGGGCTGTTTGCCTAACTTCCCGGCAGCCCGCGACGCTGGTAAGTGAGGACTAGTGCCGAACGCTAAGGAACGTGGACATGAGTTGCTACGTGAAAGTTGCTAGTTGCGACACATTCTACCAGCACTGTCATTTTTTACACTCATTTTTACCATTTATAAGCAGAACAAAGTATATAAGCAAAGCAAAGACGAATGGGGAATCATTCCAGTGACGATACGGCAAGCCAGTGTGGAAATCCTCTGATTTTAGCGACTTTCAAAAATTACAGGTTGCTATGGCACGGCGCCTGGAGACGAGCACCTCGACAATGCCGAAGCTGCTAGGCTGTTCTCGTGCTGCTGTCGTGACCATGTGTGGCATGCGGCTGAAGGACAGTAAAGGCATGCGGAGCCCGCAAAGCGTTCGACGCTCACGGCTCATCACAGAACATCTACATCTACATCTACATGACTACTCTGCAATTCACATTTAAGTGCTTGGCAGAGGGTTCATCGAACCACAATCATACTATCTCTCTACTATTCCACTCCCGAACAGCGAGCGGGAAAAACGAACACCTAAACCTTTCTGTTCGAGCTCTGATTTCTCTTATTTTATTTTGATGATCATTCCTATCTATGTAGGTTGGGCTCAACAAAATATTTTCGCATTCGGAAGAGAAAGTTGGTGACTGAAATTTCGTAAAAAGGTCTCGCCGCGACGAAAAACGTCTATGCTGTAATGACTTCCATCCCAACTCGTGTATCATATCTGCCACACTCTCTCCCCTATAACGCGATAATACAAAACGAGCTGCCCTTTTTTGCACCCTTTCGATGTCCTCCGTCAATCCCACCTGGTAAGGGTCCCACACCGTGCAGCAATATTCTAACAGAGGACGAACGAGTGTAGTGTAAGCTGTCTCTTTAGTGGACTTGTTGCATCTGCTAAGTGTCCTGCCAATGAAACGCAACCTTTGGCTCGCCTTCCCGACAATATTATCTATGTGGTCCTTCCAACTGAAGTTGTTCGTAATTTTAACACCCAGGTACTTAGTTGAATTGACAGCCTTGAGAATTGTACTATTTATCGAGTAATCGAATTCCAACGGAGTTCTTTTGGAACTCATGTGGATCATCTCACACTTTTCGTTATTTAGCGTCAACTGCCACCTGACACACCATACAGAAATCTTTTCTAAATCGCTTTGCAACTGATACTGGTCTTCGGATGACCTTACTAGACGGTAAATTACAGCATCATCTGCGAACAGTCTAAGAGAACTGCTCAGATTGTCACCCAGGTCATTTATATAGATCAGGAACAGTAGAGGTCCCAGGACGCTTCCCTGGGGAACACCTGATATCACTTCAGTTTTACTCGATGATTTGCCGTCTATTACTACGAACTGCGACCTTCCTGACAGGAAATCACGAATCCAGTCGCACAACTGAGACGATACCCCATAGCTCCGCAACTTGATTAGAAGTCGCTTGTGAGGAACGGTGTCAAAAGCTTTCCGGAAATCTAGAAATACGGAATCAACTTGAGATCCCCTGTCGATAGCGGCCATTACTTCGTGTGAACCTGGAGATCGGAGGCGTGCCTGCTCTTTAAAGTACACTAAGTGGCTCACTGTGGCAGATATGAAGATGTACAATGCTACGCAAAAGTGTTTCGGAGCACACCGTTCAGTGGACATTGTTAAATATGGAAATCTGCAGTAAATAACGCCCACGTGTTCGTAAGTTGATCCAGCGACATTGTTACGATTACAGCAAGTATGGAAACATCGAGAGGGGACTGTGGATCAATGGGAACGTGTCCCCTGGTCGAGTGGATTATATTTTGCTGTTACGCCAGGTGGATGGTCCTTTCTGGATTCTCAGTCATCCAAGAAAACGACTGATCGAAACAGGCACCGCGCCGCGGACGCAGGCCGTGCTAGACGTGATAATGTGAAACAGTTCTTACCTAAAGTTGTAGGAAATACCTCCGTAACGTAGCATAGCGTTTTATTCCAAGTCATAAAAGATTTTCTCTTTGGTGAATCAGATTGGGGCAACTTTTTGAAAATGCAGGTACAACTTAAGTGGGTTATTTTGACATAAGCCGCCACACATACCTGTTACCGAACGACATATGAAACGTTAAGTAAGTAAGTAAGTACTCTCCTATTCATTCGATATTAGTTGACGACTACTCGGCGTCGCCTGGAACACAAAATAAATGAAAAATACTAAATAGAGTAACCTCTACGCTTCAACGAATGTACTGAAGATTCAGAATGACGTTGCTGAGACAAATCAATGAATTCGTGTAGTTAGGAAAACTACAAACCACATGTAGATGGACACGTTATTTAGGCGACTGAATTTCCTATTTAACCGGAAATCTGCAAATCTGATGAAACTGAAGGTCTATTGTATATACGAAAGTTGTAACCTACGGAGGTTAAACTTAGATTCAATTGCACAAACCGTAGGAAACTCTCTCACAATGTTAAATAGCAAAACATATATCGACAATAATGCGAAGTAATAAATAAACGAATACGTGGGCGAGGAAAAAGCCAAACTTAAGGATGCTGCAGGCTCTCTTACAAAAGTGAAATTGAGATTGGCGGTGTTCGTAATCTGAAGAATGAATGAAGTCAATACTAATTTGTAAATCTAAAAACCGTATACTGGGGAAAAGTCTGAGAGGATAGTACACTGATGAGAAAAAAACAATACGACCAATGCACACCTCGACGTTGGGGGCCGCCTGGGGGCGTTGTGGGCACGTAGCTCGGTAACAAAAGTATGTAAGGACCACGCTAGCAAAGATATAGGCTGAAAATGGCGAGGTCCATCGAGATTGATTATTACTACGCAGATCCTGTGATCCAATATCCCGAAACCTGCGAGCCTGGTCAAATGTTCCAGTGCTAATGTCGTGAGCATCTACTAAAGGAGCAGAAATACCGTGAAACTACTACTAGGTGCTAAATGGTAGGACGTCCACGACTATTCACAGAACGTGAGATTCGGAGGCTTGTCTGCCCAGTAATGTAGGATAGATAGTGACCTGTGCCATCTCTTCCGAAAGAGCGCAATGGCCGACCGTTGTGGCCGAGCGGTTCCAGGCACTTCAGTCCGGAACCGCGCTGCTGCTATGGTCGCAGGTTCGAATCCTGCCTCGGAAATGGATGTGTGTGATGTCCTTAGGTTGGTTAGGTTTAACTAGTTCTAAGCCTAGTGGACTGATGACCTCAGATGTTAAGTCGCACTGTGCTTAGAATCATTTGAACCATTTTTTGAGAGCACAATGCTGGTGCACGGACAAGTATTTCGGAGCACACCGCTCACTCCGCAGCAGACCACCCGTACGTGTTCACATATTGACCCAGCGACATCGTCAATTACGACTGCAGTGGGCATTGGACCATCTGGATTCGACCGTCTATCGATGGAAACGTGTAGGCTCTTCGGGTAAATCACATTTTTGCTCCATTAGGTCGACAGTCGTCTCCACAAACTCAGTCATCGAGATGAACGGCGGTTCGAAACGAGCAGCGCGCCATGGACGAAGGCTGGTTGGAGCAGTATTACCATATGGGAGATATTCTCCAGAGCTTCCATGGGACCTGCGGTAGTAATCGAAGACGCTCTGACAGCTGCGAACCACTTCATGCTCGATGTACCCTACGCCAGTGTCATCTTCCAGCAGTTCAATTGTTTGTGTCTCGGAGCCAGAACCGTCCTGTAGTGGTTTGACGAGCATTATAGTGAACTTACGTTGATGTCTCGGCTACTAAATTCGCCTGACATAAATACTATGGAACCCATCTAGGCTGCTAGCGGGCACCATCAGCGCTTACGCAAATCAGCTGCCCGTTACTTAAGCGAAATACATCACCTGTGAGTAGACATCTAATGCCACATATCTCCACAAAGCTATCGACAAACTGTCGGATCCCTGATACGCAGAATGGGTGATGTATTTCGTTCCAAAGGCGGACAAACAAGCTGTTTGTCAGATGAACGTAATGTCTTGCCTCATCAGTGTATATTCAACTGTGGATGAACAGTGAAGGTAGTTGTTGTTGTTATTGACTCGTTCTATGAAGGCGGTAGTGGTGAGATGTGATCCGACTGGGAAGATGTCTGGTAGGCACACACGTGTTCACCAGGGGATGGACAGATTTTGTTGATGTTATTCTTATTGTTTCCTATGATTTAATGACTCTACCAATGATGGGGGGGACAATATGTGAGTGGAATGAAACGCCACATATATTGATTCCGAAATGAGATTTAGTCCTTGAAAACCACTTTGCCTGAGCTGAAAGGACAAAAGAGCGACTGGGAGGGGCTAAATGTTTCAATACACTAATAGCAATATGTAGTAGCAGGCTGCTGTTATTTCCATACGCAGGACGAGAAGTAGAAAATAACAAGAATATAACGAAAAATCGTACAACGTAAGAGCCATATGTTAATCCACAACATAATTATTCCACTACATTTTGGCCAGGGATTAGCGCTGAGGAGACGTTTGTTAGAGGTAAGGAACTGCCGGCAAGAAGCGTAACGCTGTTGCGACGAGCGGATTTGGGTACCTAGCCGCTAGTGGCCATTTGGATAATCCCTGGATACGCCCTTCGCATCTGCGCTCCGCAAATGGAGTCCTGCCCGCAACCTATGTAAGGTTTCTAACCTGTTTGTCAGGGGCTGCAGAGCACTCGACTTCAGAAATTCAACGTTTCTCCACCTTACTTTGCCTTTATTGCTTCACTGCTGGTCGCTAATATTACTCATAGATACAAACTTCTGATGAAGAAAAGCCCAATTACTCTATTGTGTTCCTGGAGTTTATTCGTTCCGTCGTAACAACTACAAGACACTGCTTGATTTTGCACAATACGCGTTTCGCTTTATTGAGGTATCGTAAGCGATCCGTAATTAAAAATATTTACAATTTTATTTGTTTTTGAGATATAAAACCAGGTCCTTAACAATACTTTGGTGTTCAGTTAAGGTGGTTTCTGCTTGATTTCTCGCCTTCATCGGGAAATGCCGTCTGTTAGCAAATCATTGGTGTCTTTCTTCGTTAGTCACTGCTACTTATAGACTAATTTTTCGTTACTTTCCAGAGCTATGTATTTACCACGTTTTTGAAAGCACATCTTTTTGCATACCACTGTTTACTGTTCATTTCTTTTATGTTTCTAAGTATGTATTTTGTTTTGTGCTGTTGCCAAGACATCGTTGTCGCTAGTTTGTCTTTGATCTGTACTTTTTTATTTTGATAGTTATTTATATGTGTCATTCTGTATATATATATATATATATATATATATATATATATATATATATATATACTTAAACAGAATGACACATATAAATAACTATCAAAATAAAAAAGTATATATATATATATATATATATATATATATATATATATATATATATATATACTGTGTAAGGCTAATGAAGGATTAATGGTGGAATATTTTTTCTTTTTGTTTTCTTCCTTTATTTAGATGGGAGAGGGAGAAGCAATGATGAGGGAAAATAAGTGTATAGCAGTGTGATGGTAAGTGAGTTGGAGGAAAAGCGGAGCAGCAAGAAGTGAAATGAAATTTTAAGACTTTGCGGGTTGGGTGCGAGAGGGTGCAGGACAGAAAAGGCTGCTTTCTTTTTCATGTGATTTTTACAATTGTTTTTATAGTGTTTGTTTCCAGTATTTATTTGGTCTTTGAGCAAATGTCTATTTTGTGTTAATGCTTTCTGTGTGTGTAAGTTTTCGTGGAAAAGGAGGAGGTGACTGTTTTTACTGATTCTTACGATGTTCGTATCTTTTTGAATATTGCTTGGTGTAAGGTGGTTTTGTTGTAGACGATCTTCTTGTACGTAGTATCCTTGATTATGTTCAAAATATACAGGGTGAGTCACCTAACATTACCGCTGGATATATTTAGTAAACCACATCAAATTCTGACGAATCGATTCCACATGTTGTGGTTGGCAGGAGAGCCAACACCGTATTGCTAAAGGAGGCCGAAATGCACGCGTTTTAGCTCACGCAGGCTGGCGTGAGGTCTGGAACATGAAAAGGGAATTAGAATTGAAAAAAACGGACGTAGCTGGTGGAATACTTAACTTTAATCCATTAATGGAGAACGTCGCTCTTTATAGTACATGATTCACAATATAAATAGTACGGATACTGGCGCCTTGCTAGGTCGTAGCAAATAACGCAGCTGATGCTATGCTAACTATCGTCCCGGCAAATGAGAGCGTAGAAGTCAGTGAACCACCGCTAGCAAAGTCGGCTGTACAACTGGGGCGAGTGCTAGGAAGTCTCTCTAGACCTGCCGACCTGCCGTGTGGCGGCGCTCGGTCTGCAATCACTGATAGTGGCGACACGCGGCTCCGACGTATACTACCGGACCGCGGCCGATTTAAAGTCTACCACCTAGCAAGTGTGGTGTCTGGCGGTGACACCACACCACAGACCGAACGTGAGGAGAGGGGCTAGTGTAATTGGTTAATACAAATCATAAAAAATGCACGGAAGTATCTTTTTTAACACAAACCTACGTGTTTTAACATATAAACAAATACGCAATCAGTGCCTTTTGTTGCATTGTAAAATGTTAATTACATCAGGAGATATTGTAACCTAAAGTTGACGCTTGAGTACCACCCCTCCGCTGTTCGATCGTGTGTATCGGAGAGCACAGAATTACGTAGGGATCCAAAGGGAACGGTGATGGACCTTAGGTACAGAAGAGACTGGAACAGCACATTACGTCCACATGCTAACACCTTTTTATTTCTGTTTTTCACTGACGCACATGTACATTACCATGAGGGGTGAGGTACACGTACACACGTGGTTTCCGTTTTCCATTAAGGAGTGGAGTAGAGTGTGTCCCGACATGTCAGGCCAATAGATGTTCAATGTGGTGGCCATCATTTGCTGCACACAATTGCAATCTCTGGCGTAATGAATGTCGTACACGCCGCAGTACATCTGGTGTAATGTCGCCGCAGGCTGCCACAATACGTTATTTCATATCCTCTGGGGTTGTAGGCACATCACGGTACACATTCTCCTTTGACGTACCCCACAGAAAGAAGTCCAGAGGTGTACGATCAGGAGAACGGGCTGGACAATTTATGCATCCGCCACGTCCTATGAAACGCCCGTCGAACATCCTGTCAAGGGTCAGCCTAGTGTTAATTGCGGAATGTGCAGGTGCACAATCATGCTGATACCACATACGTCGACGCGTTTCCAGTGGGACATTTTCGAGCAACGTTGGCAGATCATTTTGTAGAAACGCGATGTATGTTACAGCTGTTTGGGCCCCTGCAATGAAGTGAGGACCAATGAGGTGGTCGCCAATGATTCCGCACCATACATTTACACTCCACGGTCGCTGTCGCCCTACCTGTCTGAGCCAGCGAGGATTGTCCACGGACCAGTAATGCATGTTCCGTAGTTTTACTGCCCCGTGGTTCGTGAAACCCGTTTCATCGGTAAACAGATAGAACTGCAACGCATTCTCTGTTAATGCCCATTAACAGAATTGCACTCGATGATTAAAGTCATCACCATGTAATTGCTGATGTAGCGACACATGAAACGGGTGAAAGCGGTGACGATGCAGTATGCGCATGACATTACTTTGACTCAGTCCACCGGCTCTCGCAATGTCCCGTGTACTCATGTGTGGGTTCATGGCAACAGCAGCTAACACACCAACTGCACCCGCTTCTCCTGTAACGGGCCTATTACGCATCCGTTTGCGTGCTACGACCATACCTGTTCCATACAGTTGGCGGTAGATGTTTTGCAATGTGCGGCACGTTAAATGCTCTCTGTCCGGGTACCGTTCTGCATACACCCTGCAGGCTTCAGCTGCATTTCGTCGACACTCGCCGTAGATGAGTATCATCTCCGCCTTTTCAGAGTTCGAATACACCATGGTCACAGTTCCTACAACACTACACTATGACAGACGTCTGGTAACACGGTGTACTACAGTTGGTCTGCGTGCGGAGACGAATGCAGAATAACAATAGCAGCAAGCGCTACATGCGGACACTGCGACAGGTAGACCAAACCACAACAGTGCACTATAGCCACACTCGTAAACACGGTCGTCTTCGTAAACATGTCTCTGCAGATGCTGCTCGCCGACCGTGGCCCGTGTTTGTTACAACACGCAACTGAACGTCGGAGGTTTCAAGCGTCAACTTTAGGTTACAATATCTCCGGATGTAATTAACATTTTACAATGGAACAAACGGCACTGATTACGTATTTGTTTATATGTTCAGATGTGCTAACACAACTAACTTGGTTCCATTTTAAAAAAAGTAGGTTTGTGTTAAAAAACAATGCTTCCGTGCATTTTTATACGGTTTGTATTAAACAATTACACTAGCCCCTCTCCTCACGTTCGGTCTGTGGAATCGGTTCGTCAATATTTGATGTGGTTTACGAAATATATCCAGCGGTAACGTTAGGTGACTCACCCTGTATTGTTGTGTTATTAACGGTAGCAATCTTATGGTTTCGTCTGTGTTTTCATGAGGTAGCTGCTTGTGTGTTTTCAGATTTTCTTCAATTATTTTTATGATTTCATTTACATTTACAGGGATGCAGCTGTAGATACTTTCTACATCAATTCTATCACGAATGCTGCACACAAGTAGAAGGTTTACTCATGGGTTCACCTGTTTCTACATCTACATTTACATCTACATGGATACTCTGCAAATCACATTTAAATGCCAGGGAGAGCGTTCATCGAACCACCTTCACAATTCTCTATTATTCTAATCTCATATAGCGCGCGGAAAGAATGAACACCTATATCTTTCCGGACGAGCTCTGATTTCCCTTATTTTATCGTGGTGATCGTTCCTCCCTATGTAAATCGGTGTCAACAAAATATTTTCGCATGCTGAGGAGAAAGTTGGTGATTGGAATTTCGTGAGAAGATCCGTCGCAACGAAAAACGCCTTTCTTTAAATGATGTCCAGCCCAAATCCTGTATCATTTCTGTGACACTCTCTCCCATATTTCGCGATAATACTAAACGTGCTGCCTTTCCTTGATTTTTTTTTATGTACTCCGTCAGTCCTATCTGGTAAGGATCCCACACCGCGCTGCTGTATTCTGTTACATTTTCCAAGTGTCCTGCCAATAAAACGCAGTCTTTGCTTAGCCTTCCCCACAACATTTTTATGTGTTACTTCTAATTTATTTTGTTCGTAATTGTAATACCTAAGAATTTAGTTGAATTTACGGCTTTTAGATTAGACTGATTTTATCGTGTAACCGAAGTTTAACGAGTTCCTTTTAGCACTCATGTGGATGAAGTCACACTTTTCGTTATTTAGGGTCAACTGCCGCTTTTCGAACCATTTCGATATTTCTTCTAAATCGTTTTGTAGCTTGTTTGGATCTCCTGACCACTTTATTAGTCGATAAACGACGGCATCATTTGCAAACAACCGAAGACGCCTGTTTCAGTAACACTAGTCAAAATTTCATGATTCAAATAGAAGAGGATGTAGATGAAGACGAAATGGGAGATACGATACTGCGTGAAGAGTTTGACAGAGCACTGAAAGACCTGAGTCGAAGCAAGGCCCCCGGAGTAGACAAAATTCCATTAGAAATACTGATGGCCTTGGGAGAGCCAGTCATGACAAAACTCTACCAGCTGGTGAGCAAGATGTATGAGACAGGCGAAATACCCTCAGACTTCAAGAAGAATATAATAATTCCAATCCCAAAGAAAGCAGGTGCTGACAGATGTGAAAATTACCGAACTATCAGTTTAATAAGCCACGGCTGCAAAATACTAACGCGAATTCTTTACAGACGAATGGAAAAACTGGTAGATGCAGACCTCGGGGAGGATCAGTTTGGATTCCGTCGAAATGTTGGAACACGTGAGGCAATACTGACCTTACGACTTATCTTAGAAGAAAGATTAAGAAAAGGCAAACCTACGTTTCTAGCATTTGGAGACTTAGAGAAAGCTTTTGACAATGTTGACTGGAATACTCTTTTTCAAATTCTAAAGGTGGCAGGGGTTAAATACAGGGAGCGAAAGGCTATTTACAATTTGTACAGAAACCAGATGGCAGTAATAAGAGTCGAGGGGCATGAAAGGGAAGCAGTGGTTGGGAAAGGAGTGAGACAGGGTTGTAGCCTCTCCCCAATGTTATTCAATCTGTATATTGAGCAAGCAGTAAAGGAAACAAAAGAAAAATTTGGAGTAGGTATTAAAATTCATGGAGACGAAGTAAAAACTTTGAGGTTCGCCGATGACATTGTAATTCTGTCAGAGACGGCAAAGGACTTGGAAGAGCAGTTGAACGGAATGGACAGTGTCTTGAAAGGAGGATATAAGATGAACATTAACAAAAGCAAAACGAGGATAATGGAATGTAGTCAAATTAAATCGGGTGATGCTGAGGAAATTAGATTAGGAAATGAGACACTTAAAGTAGTAAAGGAGTTTTGCTATTTAGGAAGTAAAATAACTGATGATGGTCGAAGTAGAGAGGATATAAAATGTAGACTGGCAATGGCAAGGAAAGCGTTTCTGAAGAAGAGAAATTTGTTAACATCGAATATAGATTTATGTATCAGGAAGTCGTTTCTGAAAGTATTTGTTTGGAGTGTAGCCATGTATGGACGTGAAACATGGACGATAACTAGTTTGGACAAGAAGAGAATAGAAGCTTTCGAAATGTGGTGCTACAGAAGAATACTGAAGATAAGGTGGATAGATCACGTATCTAATGAGGAGGTATTGAATAGGATTGGGGAGAAGAGAAGTTTGTGGCATAACTTGACTAGAAGAAGGGATCGGTTGGTAGGACATGTTTTGAGGCATCAAGGGATCACAAATTTAGCATTGGAGGGCAGCGTGGAGGGTAAAAATCGTAGAGGGAGACCGAGAGATGAGTACACTAAGCAGATTCAGAAGGATGTAGGTTGCAGTAGGTACTGGGAGATGAAGCAGCTTGCACAGGATAGAGTAGCATGGAGAGCTGCATCAAACCGGTCTCAGGACTGAAGACAACAACAACAACAACAACAACATATAAAAATTAATATTTGAAGGCACAGTAACAAAAGATATAAATCATCTACCGATACAGATAAATGGATGACGTAATATGCAGAGTAGAGGAACCTAAAAATAGATTACAGCAACTACACAAAGACGCAAATACTGTATAAAAATCATAGGCCTAAAATTCATGCTAGAAGAAGAACAATGAACCTCACTCAACTTTCTAGACATAATCATAAGAAAAGACAATAACAAACACATATTTGACATATACAGAAAACCCACAACTGGTGACACTACATTAAATGCAACCGGAAACCACCAGCAGAATCAGTAATTGGCTACGTGAAACGTATCGAACAGAGGCTCCCTAAACACAACTGATAACCAGAAAGAGCAGTCCATTTAAATCAAATAGCATTAAAAATGGACGCAAAGAAACAATGGGGGACAAACTAAACAAAAAATAAAAACACTAATAATGAAAGAAAACTAACCATAAACACTAACACGTACAAACTGCACTATCACAAAAAACAGTGACCTACCACAACAATTTCAGACATAAAATACGTAACATACTAAAAGAAAAGCATAAACATTGCTTTAAAAAATGTGCAGCTCAATACAGAAGCACATCCGACAGCTTCACACTCACCTATCTAAATAAAAGGAGAAAAAAAGAAAAGGAAAAACACTGCATCACTACCCCTTCATTAATCTTACGCAGTATATGAATACATAATTAAATAGAATGACACATACAATTAACTGCAAAATTAAAAATTTACAGATCAAAGACAAACTAGTGACAGTGATATCTTGGCAACCCTACCAAACAAAATACACACTTGGAAGTATAAAAAAAAAGTAAACAGTGGTATGCGGAAAAGTGTGATGTGTAAAACGCAAGAAATGCACAGCTCTGCATAGAAACGAAAAATTAGACTACAAGTAACTGTGTAATGAAGAAAGACACCAATGATATGCTAACAGACGGCATTTCCCGATACAGGTGAGAAACCAAGCAGAAATCACCTTCACTGAACACCAACATATTGTTAAAGAACTGTTTCTCGATCTTAAGAAAGTTTTAAATATTTTTAAATACCGACTGATAACGATGTTTTACCTCAATAAAGCGAAACGCATATTGTGACAACACGTGCAGTTTCTTGAAGTTATAACGAAGGAAAGAAAATAATCCAGGAATTGTAAAGGAACTACGGACAATATGGCTCCACAAATGAAGAATTTATTCTTTCCTGTATGATGCATTTTCAGAACGAAACGATAAGTTGAGGTCACTAGATACCTTCTCTGATTTAACAGACATGTATGGCTGTGTGAACAACGCAATACTTTTCAGTAAGTTGGAACATTATTGTAATAGGCGAAAATCTGAACATTACTCATTTTACATCATGAAAACAGGAAGCATAAATTGCCCACCATTGTCCACAAATAAAGAACAGATTTGATTCTGACTTGAGTTTTGTAAAGTGAGTATGCACCAAGGTTCTGTAATTGGTCCATTACTTTTCTTAAAACGTATCAGTGATCTGCCCATAACCTTGGCATTCAATTTTTTGTTGCTTCTTCCTTGAAGGTGACAAGAGTAATTGTGAAATATGTATAATGAAATGGATATGACTCAACAAATAAACTAATGGATAACAGTACCTTGAGGAGATTAACTGCAACAAAACACAGAGCATGCAGTGACAGAGAACAGCATTAGAAGAAAATTTTGCTGTTATAAGGCAATAAGATAATCTGTGAATATAGATGAAAAGCTCTCTTGGAAACTTCACACTCAGGAGATTGTAAGACTGTAAGAACAGTTTGCTTGATTTCTGACTTTGAGACGCAAATGCTTCTATATCTTCCATACGTTCGTCCTATTACACGCTATGGTATATTTTCAGACAACTCTTTGCATCCACAAACAACTTTCCAGCCTCGAATGTGGGCCGTTAGAGCGATCTGCTTTGACAGTTTGTAAATTGAAGAATGTTGTTGAAAATCTCGAAATTTTAGCTCTGCCATCCGTTTTCATACAGCCCCATGGATTTGTGGCTAATAAAATGGCGTCGCTCAAAAGAAACTACCACATTCACACAGCGAACGCTAGACGGAAAAACGATTTACACTTGGGTAACTTATTATTGAAGTATTTTGCAGAAATTTGTGCAATTTTTTACAGGTTTAATTTTAACAGTCTTCTATCAGAACTAAAAAAATGAGTGACAATTCTGAGATTTTCTACTTCGAATTGAACAGCTTCCTTGTGGCACTATAATTCTATTGTTTAAGGAGATTCCTCGCTATTCCTAGACCGCTTCACTAACATATTGTTTATATTACACATTATTGCAGCCTTTTAGTGTTAATTTGTGCAGTGATTTTTAATTTTTAAACTTTTTAGCTGACCTTTTCCTTGCATTCTTATAAAGGCCTTTGCGAGACTGTATATTTTGACCGTGTTTTGTTAACAGTCTGTGTTTTATTTTGCGACGAGATCCATTGTATAGTATTAATAAACTGGCACCATCAGATAATTTCGATAGTTATTAAATGTTAGCATTTTAGTTTTTAATGAATGGAAATGCGTTTAAGCTAATGACATGATTCTAACGAACAGGATGTAACAATTATTTACTGTGTCTCGGTCCTGGCCTAGCCCATTCTGAATATTTTTTTCCTCAATACTCGTTTACGCTTTTATCCTCCGTACGAATTTCCATTGACCCGTGCGTCGCGAAAGTCCCTAAGGGAAAAAATTCCTTCAACGCTTCTCTTTATTTTTTCTTTGCAGCTAGAAGGCGCACCACAACCCACGCAGAGTTTGTAAGCATTCTTCTTGGACAGTCGCTCTTGAATCCCTTGCCGTAAAATCTTACATTATAAATGGTGTCTTTTTAAAAATTCTTTCCTCTCATTTGCATTCATTTTGCCAGCGAGAGAATCTCTTATTATCTGTCTTCATCTCACTAACGAAAAATTTCTAGTGATAAGAATTATTTAATCTGGCAACTCTGTAAATTTATCACACTCCCTTCGTTCATCTCCTACGAACACACTGAAGCTCCCCGAAAGAATTCTCTGTTATTTATAGTTCGATTGCATCCCATAAATTTATACCACAGCAGTTTTAAACTTCCAACGAGTTATTTATGTCACATCTTAAAATATTTTGTCGTTATAGCAATAGACTAGAGTTAAAATGTAATTTATGTAGTTGTTTTAGAAATTTTGCCAGTCAATCGCTGATGGAGAGAGGGATATGAGATAATATCCGTTTCCATTAACTCCTCACACATTAATTTCAGGTCTAAAGACAAATCTCAAACTTTCCCATCGGTACGTTTCCAACTAAGCTTTGTGTTAAAATTATCTACATACTGCACCTTTTTTTAAATGTTTTCTAAAGGTTGTTTTATTTTCTTCTTGCTTCGCGAACTGCAAAAATTGCTATTCTTTCGAAATTCTAGTTATGGTTTTCTGTTTATCAAAATAATGTTTCTGCATTACAGTTGTCGATACTTCGTTTCTGGAAGTATCGTTCTTCTTAGTAATTCCTAAATATTCTTTAAGCTCAGTCATGTTCGTTGAGACGCCAAAGCAGCTACAGCATATACGACCGCAATGAAGAATATAAATTTGACTGCAGCTTGAGTACGTGGTATAGGACCTACTGGATAATTATTATGAGTTTGGAGAGATTTGGAGATTTTTATCAAGGACTATGGGTCCAAACTGCTGAGGTCATCGGTTCCTAGGCTTACTTCATCTAACTTAAACTAACTTACGCTAAGGACAACACACACACCTATGCCCAAAGGAGGACTCGAAACTCTGACGATGGGAGCCGCGCGAACCGTGACAAGACGCCTCAGAACGCACGGCTACCCCGCGCCGCTATATTATGAGTTCGTTTGTATTATTTCACTGTTTGCTTAGGCTTAACAACAAATGCAGCTCAACCTTGTAAGCAAATCCCACTTCGTACAACTGTAATATAACGTCCTGAATGTATTTTTCAATAGTGCCCTAATCAACAATAGTCGAGCAGTTCATATGTTGTTCGAAAGACTGTTATTCACAAATTAACTGTACATGCTTTATATCTTGAGCTGAGTAATGTTCCAAAAGTTGTGGTAGAATTAAAATTTTCGTAGAGTTTAAAACACAAGTGTAATATAACGTACAAGTGTAATATAACATACTTTTCAGCACGGCCCTAATCAACAACTTTCGATCTATTCGTATCATGTTATTCACGAATTAACTGCATATGCTATAAATCTTGGGCTGAAGTTTTGTGTTTTAAAATACGCTGTAAAGTTTAAACTTCCATAGAATTTAATTTAGATGCTGTTGTTGTTGTTGTTTTCAGTCCAGAGACTCGTTTGATGCAGCTCTCAATGTTACTATATCTTGTGCAAGCCTCTTCGTCTCCGAGTAATTACTGCAACCTAGACCCTCTGAATATGCTTAGAGTATTCATCTCTTGGTCTCCCTCTACGATTTTTACCTCCTACGCTTCCCTCCAGTACTAAATTACTAAATTGGTGAACCCTTGCGCTTCAGAATGTCTCCTACCAACAGCTCCCTTCTTCATTCATGGTGTACCACAAATTTCTCTTCTCTCCAATTCTATTCAGTACCTCCTCATCAGCCACGTGCTCTACCCTCTATTCCCCAGCATTCTTCTGTAGCACCACACTTGAAAGCTTCCATTCTCTTCTTGTCGAAGCTTAATTAGGACAGCAGGGGAAATTTTTGACATCTTTCAGATCTGTTGTTCTTCTTTGAAGACACGTAGTGCCTATATGGTATATTGCAATTCAAATGGAACATACTTTTTTCTGTCGAATTTTCTCAAAAAAAGGGAGTCTCAGAAAACTGACAGGACGAAAAACGCCAAATATGAAGTAGCGGCTCTCAGATGTGGTGTACAGCGTTTTACAGTGGATATACCCTCAAAATTCCTACAAGACTACAAACTGCCTCAAAATTCCGTAACGATATTCACTCAATATTTATTTGTTAAGTTTTTACGAACACCATTGACCAATGTGAAGTACTGGCTAACAACAAAAATTTTTTGTTCCTCGGACGTTGAATACATGATAAAACTAAATACAAAATCAGCCACTAAGCTATAGTGCGTTTAATTTAGAACAGTGTAATGCGACGCTTAGCAGTGAGAATTATCTGTTGCAAGTAAAGTTTCCAAAAGCGTACATAGTATCAGTCCATTTAACACCTTGTCAGCAGCTCGTGGTCTTGCGTTTGGCGTTGATCACTCTTGATCTTGTGATCCTGGATTCCGTTCCATCTCGCATCGGGAATTTCCTCCGCTGTGTGTGTTTGTGTTTGTGTGTGTGTGTGTTTGTGTGTGTGTGTGTGTGTGTGTGTGTGTTTTGTCCTCTCCATCATTTCGCAATCTTCGACGTTCATGTCGACGAAGTGTCCACTAAAAAGACTTGCAGCCGGCAGCCGAATTCCGGAGAAGGGGGTTTTCTGTCAGAAATGCCATACGCGCATTTAATTGAACACCTTCATCCGCGTAAACCTTATTAACTATGGAGGGTCTGTTTACAACCAATTCTGAAATGTGTTGTTGATATAGAAAAAGATAATGGGAGGATGTGAAGGTTTGATATGTTTTTATCCACTTGGATGTGTTTTCTGTCATGATAACATTTGGAGGATATAATGGCTGCATTAACAGCAGATACTAGGAGCTGGTGTAAAGTGAGATACGTAATATATACTTCGTTCTTCGAAGGAACGCGAAAAAGGAGACTGAAGAAGAGCAGGAAGACCAGGATAGGGGAAATAGGAGGAGGAAGATGATACAAGAGGGTAGGGAGACTTAATAACACAATCTACGAATCACAGCCTTCACATTTATCTTATCTGCAGTACCGTAGTAGAAAGAGGCGAAATCTTCCACCAGTGGCTGCATCCAATGCTTGTAAAGAACCTTGTTAAAGACTAACCTATCTCAAAACTGGAACAGACTAAAGGAATTAATTACCATTTCACTTAACTTACTTCACGCGGCATAATGATGAATTTTAAAGGGAAATGAAAATGTCTCTGCCATATTAGTTGGAACTGAAAGTGACAGCATAAATTTAATTTTCGACGTCAATCATGCAATAGACGACATTGAAGAATCGTTTTATGCTCTACTTCAACGTTTAATGCACAACCGAATAGTAATTATGTGTAAATCGAGTGTTTTATTGCTATATACTAACATGTTGTACGTAATAGGCTCTAAGACATTTCTGAAGCTTGGAACCACTCGAAAAAGTGCTGACATGAAATCTATCAATGAACAATAAATCGGGAAACACGATAAAGCACAGAACGTATTACGACACGTTTCATCGTCATGTAAACTACACCACCTCATGCATCACTTGAATATCGGCACCTGGTAATAACTTCGGAAACCGTAACTATTGAGGTAAAATTACCCTGTGTTTAGAAGCAGTATGCGAAAAGCAATGGGAAATATCACCTTCATAGTAAGCACAAATAAATAGTCACCTTTTACTCATAAATCATAGTTGAATCCAGGGCTGGCTACGGCTTGCCAAGCTTCTTGCGGGCATGTTGTGAAGGCCTTTTGCGGGCCACGGATCGTCCTGGCTCGGCTTTTCCCGTAATTTCTCGGAGGTACTCGTTACAGGGCGATATTTCATTTGGTATTGCGATGTGACATTATTGGGTCGTCATAGCTCTCTTCAGTTCGGCAAAATCATGGTGTCAGTGCTGCTTACCATTTCCTATTCGTTCGTGGGATTAAGCACGTTCACAGGTTCCGATGGATGTTTGCACAAAAAGAGTCAGTCGAGCAGTCTATTGTCACAATAGTTTAGAAATGAAGGTGAATGACAGAAGAAATTGTAAGTAGGCCGTTTAGGTTTTTTTATTGATAACGCCACGTAGCGCTCTGTATAAAGATCACTGGCTGTGCTGTGTGCAGTCTGTGGCTGGTTGGCATTGTTGTAATACTCGCCATTGTAGCGTTGGGCAGATTGATGCTAACAGCGCGTAGCGTTGCACAGTTGGTGGTGAGCCGCCAGCAGTGGTGGTTGTGGGGAGAGAAATGGCGAAGTTTTGAAATTTGTAAGACTGGATGCCATGAACTGCTATATATATTATAATTTTTGATGACTATTAAGGTAAATACATTGTTTGTTCTCTATTAAAATCTTTCATTTGCTAACTATGCCTATCAGTAGTTAGCGCCTTCCGTAGTTTGAATCTTTTATTTAGCTGGCAGTAGTGGCGCTCGCTGTATTGCAGTAGTTCGAGTAACGAAGATTTTTGGTGAGGTAAGTGATTTGTGAAACGTATAGGTTAATGTTAGTCAGGGCCATTTTTTTTGTAGGGATTATTAAAAGTCAGATTGCGTTGCGCTAAAAAAATATTGTGTGTCAGTTTAAGCACAGTTATGTTTAATTTTTCTAAGGGGACGTTTCAAAATGAATGAGAATTCTCAGAACCTATTATGCAGTCACATAAGTGATAGATACTGCAGATTTGCTACGAAGCGGTATTACAACACAATGCAGGAAGAGTCGGAGGATTTAGTTGACAAAGGAAAAACAAAAAGTTACAACCGTCGAAAGACACAATACATTTTTCAATATATTAAAGAAAACTTTGTGCTAAATTTTCAGGTATGCAGGAGGTGAAGCAATTGGTGATATGAAATGTAAAGTTTATGAAGTATCACGACCTATTCCACTGTCAGTAGCAACAGTTTAAAATATAACTGAACGAAGAGTACAGATACTTTATGTATCGCTGAAAAGTACGTATATAAGGTCAAGGGCACGGCTGGAACAAGTTTTCTATTTCAAATTCGCTATTGTTGAATTTATGAGGGAAAAAGGAGTGGAGAAACAACGATTACAACATCCGAAATGGATTTCAGACCTCGGATTACAAAATGAAAAATAATTTTTACTGGACTGATGGCGATTCATTTGAGAAGAAAATTACGATATAGGGGAGAATCATTCTGACAAACACAGTGCAGTTCCTTAAAGTTACTGCTGTCAAAGGAAACTCGAGGTCTGAAGAAATCATTGTGTTGGAGCTCTTTCTGAGACCATTTGTCATTACAGCTCAAAGTGACCCTGTGCATGTGCAGCCGTAATGATTGACCTGTGAGGTAATAAGCCGTTTTAATGACAAGTCATCTTACGTTAAAACTGTACACGACATCCACATAGCGTTGCTCAGGTAGTGTTTCCATCTCTCTGTAATGGGGTTGCAAAAGCGCTAGAATATAGCAATCGACATATTTGACTGAAAAACCTTTTTGTGATTACGAAACTAAACAAGTCATGATTACATGGAACTTGAGTGCTAACATCTGGGGAGTTGTCTGCGTCTGTCCAGACGCTGAGAGTTTGCACCAGATGAAAATGATATTGTGTCTTCAGCACATCAAAAATAATCAAGCAACAGTAATTTTTTTTGTAACCTATGTTGTTGAGAAATGAGAAATATAAAACCAAGTCATTTGCTGTGTGACTGCATTGCCATTTAAATGCGGTGCTTTCACAATTTTTCCCTCTTCCCCCTCCTCGCGCTCAGACAGTGTGGCGTGGTAGTGGGGTAAATGTGTAGTGCTGAGTGCTCTGGCACACTCATCTAGGCACGGCCCGCGAGCCGAAGTCTTGGCCACCACTGGATTTGGAGGACTGTAAATCGATGTTTGCCTGGGCATTAGGCAGCCCATAATACTATCGTGTATGACGAGTGAACCGGTATTCGTGCCTCTCAGTGACTTGGAGGAGAAACTACTCTACAACGTGGTTTACAATTTAATCTAAATTGAGATAAGTAATGTATTATTAAATGATTTTAGTGTTCCGTGGACGTAAAAATCAGATTTACAAATGCATCGTTACATTTGCTGATTTCCAGTCCTAAATGCTTTTGTGTCACTACAGCATGTGCTCAAAGAGTTGAGCCACTTATCTACGATGTGATACTGATGCTTTATGCATCACTTCACCACACTTGCGACATATGTTTGTCGGTGTAATGTCACTCCACCTAGTGGCGAAATGTCTACTGTGTAAACTACCATTACACTGAAAATGGGCAAGCAACCTTGTCACTGCTTGTATGATGGAAAAAATTTAGTAGGCTTTTGCCCCTAGTAATATCTCCACTTTCAAACCATACAGCTTTAGGATAAGGACTTAACTGCAATATCACTTCACGAAACATGTCGTATATTGTCTAGACCGTCAACCTTTCAGCAGTCACCTATCCCCTTCCTACCTAAAAATATGAATTTTGTATTAACATCGTGTATTAGCGCTAACTACAAAAAAGAGGTCTTTTACTGCGTTGGCAGGTTACTCTTTATTATGTGTATTTGCTTCAGCTTCTGGTTTACGAAGGTCCAAGCAATATCAGGTGTGAAACGATCTTTCATGTACAAAGCTGTGGAGTATTCTCCGAATGGTAGGTCGTAGGGCAAGTTGTTTCGTAAACGTTTGGCGGTAGGTAAATTATCGTCACCTTATCAGAAGCATTTCACAAACTGTGGCGGAATAAAATATTTCAAGCCTGTACGGTCTAACGCGTTCCAAAATCAAGTAAAATGTATTGTGTATTGTGTATTTGTTTTCCTATTCATCCGTTTCACGGATTATCCCTCACGACATCTGTTGTTGGCAACAATAACGCCATCCTTACCACGTTGTCCTCAAGCTGCTTTCAGTATACTGATTGATTCTGTCTAGGGTTTTGTTTTCCGACAGTGTTAATTGTGCTTTAACATTGATACATTGTAGTACTACGGATGAAGAGTTGGCCGATATGTCCATCTTGTGTGGGTTCACTGAATGCAGTGGACGAGCAGCACAATGAGGCAATGCTGAGCTGTTCCTGTTCCGTCAGCAACGGCATCATCGTACTTTTGCATCCGTACATAGGTGTCTACGACAAACTACATCCTTCCGTATTAGAAACTGTGTGAGGTATGCTAGGTCACTCGATATGGAAGAGAACGTGACTAGCAGTCGGTCCGTTGTACGAGGTCTGAACACAAGCCAATCAACGGTTGTGAGAGTCCTACATAACAATTACACCCATATCATTTGCGGAAGGTGCAATCATTGCAGCCCGCGGACTTCCCATTTCGAGAGGCCTTTGTGAATAGAACTTAAAGCAATGTACAGAAAATCCCAGTTTCTCAACTTTCGTGTAGTTTAAAAAGACTAGGCCATGTTTACAAGAGAGGGTATGTTAAAAGGCAGAATCAACCACGTATGACATGAAGAAAATACACACGCACTAGTACGTCATTCCTATCAAAAGAGGCTTGCTGTGAATGTATGGGCTGGTACTTGTCAACGATTTTATGATTGAACCTTACCTCTTGCTGATACACTGAAAGGAGCCGTGTACAGAATGTATCTTCATCATGACCACCTCCAGTTCTACATCTACATCTACATCCGTACTCCGCAAGCCACCTGACGGTGTGTGGCGGAGGGTACCCTGAGTACCTCTATCGGTTCTCCCTTCTATTCCAGTCTCGTATTGTACGTGGAAAGAAGGATTGTCGGTATGCTTCTGTGTGGGCTCTAATCTCTCTGATTTTATCCTCATGGTCTCTTCGCGAGATATACGTAGGAGGGAGCAATATACTGCTTGACTCTTCGGTGAAGGTATGTTCTCGAAACTTTAACAAAAGCCCGTACCGAGCTACTGAGCGTCTCTCCTGCAGAGTCTTCCACTGGAGTTTATCTATCATCTCCGTAACGCTTTCGCAATTACTAAATGATCCTGTAACGAAGCGCGCTGCTCTCCGTTGGATCTTCTCTATCTCTTCTATCAACCCTACCTGGTGCGGATCCCACACTGCTGAGCAGTTCCACGAAGATGTGCGCTTGACATTCGTCAGCTTATGTGGTTCAGCATGACGGGAAGCCGGCGCACTTTGAAGTCGGTGTTAGGAACCACACTGAAATACAGCAGATGGATTGGTAGGGGTGGTGCTGTTCCATGTCCAATAAGGGCATCAGGCATGACACCAAGGGACTTCTCCTTCTGGGGGCACGTGAAGAGTCTTCCTTAGCGGACTCTGGTCGATACTCGCATACATACAGCTTGCTAGGATTATCGTAGCAGCGAAATTAATACACCAAAGTCCTAGCATTCTTAAGCGAGTAAGACAGTCGACGGTGCTCCTCTGTACAGCCTGCCGCGATCATGGTGGTCGACATTTTGCACAATACCTGTAAGGGAACAGTTCTGAACTCTTACATGTTGTAGTATACACTGGCTGAACAGGCTGAACATATTATGATACATTATGCGATCAAAAGTATCCGGACACTACCAAAAACATACGATTTACATATTAGGTGCATTGCGCTGCCACCTACTGCCAGGTACTCCATATCAGCGAACTCAGTAGTCATTAGATATCGTGAGAGAGCAGAATGGGGCGCTCCGCGGAACTCACGGACATCGAACGTGGTCAGGTGATTGAGTGTCACCTGTGCCATATCTCTGAATGCGAGATTTCCACGCTTCTAAACAACCCTAGGTCCACTGTTTCGGACGTGATAGTAAAGTGGGAACGTGAAGGGACACGTACAGCACAAAAGCGTACAGGCCGACCTCGTCTGTTGATTGACAGAGACCGCCGCCAGTTGAAGAGGGTCGTAATGTGTAATCGGCAGACATCTATCCAGACCATCACACAGGAATTCCAAACTGCATCAGGATCCACTGCAAGTACTATGACAGTTACACGGATGGTGAGAAAACTTGAATTTCATGGCCAAGCGGCTGCTCATAAGCCACACATAAAGTCGGTAAATTTCAAACGACGCCTCACTTGGAGTACGGATTGTAAACATTGGACGATTGAACAATGGAAAAACGTTGTGTGGAGTGATGAATCACAGGGCAAAATGTGGCGATTCTATGGCATGGTGTGGGAATGGCAAATGACCGATAAACCTCATCTGCCAACGTGTGAAGTGCCAACAATAAAACTCGGAGGTGGTGGTGTTACAGTGTAGTCAAGTTTTTCATGGAGGCGGCTTGCACCCCTTGTTGTTTCGCGTGGTACTATTACAGCACAGGACTTAGTTGATGTTTTAAGCCAGCCGGAATGGCCGAGCGGTTCTATGCACTTCAGTCTGGAACCGCGTGATCGCTGCGGTCGGAGGTTCGAATCCTGCCTAGGGCATGGATATGTGTGATGTCCTTAGGTTAGTTACGTTTAAGTAGTTCTAAGTTCTAGGGGACTGATGACCTACGCTGTTAAGTCCCATAGTGCTCACAGCCATTTAAACCATTTGATGTTTTAAGCACCTTCTTGCTTCCCATTCTTGAAGAGCAATTCAGTGATGTCATTTGCATCTTTCAACACGATCGAGCACCTGTCCATAATGTACGGCCTGTGGCGGAGTGGTTAAACGACAATAACATCCCTGTAATGGACTGGCCTGCACAGGGAGCTGACCTGAATCCTATAGAACACCTTCGAGATGTTCTGGAACACCGAATTCATGCTAGGCTTCACCGACCGACATCGATACCTGTCCTGAGTGCAGCATTCCGTGAAGAATGGGCTGCCATTTCCCAAGAAACTTTCCAGCACTTGATTGAACGTATACCTGCGAGAGTGGAAGCTGTTATCGAGGATAAGGGTGGGCCAACACCATACTGAAATCCGGCATCATCGATGGAGGGAGCCACGAACTTGTAAGTCATTTTCAGCAAGGTGTCAGGATAGTTTTGATCACATAGTGTATCTGCGTACGTGTTTCATCTGAATTTTGTTGCATTACACTGTCTTGTGTGTTATATAACCATATTCATTGTGGGGAAGATATTCTCACAGCAACAGGTTGACAGCATTAACAGATCGAATAAGTCATAACTACATTATTACTCTGTAACGAGTAGTTGGAACCGTGGGTCCGTTATACCAAAATTCTCAGAAGGTATCCGTGAACATCTACCCATTATTTTACAATCACATGTAGACTCTTCACACAACCGACGTAGGTCACGGGGCGATCTTAGCGAAGGTGGAGATTTTGAGCCATTCGAATCGGAGACTCAGTGTAACACCGGTAGGATAGTAAGCAAGGCAATTTCAAACTGCCACCCTCCGTAGCTCGGGTTATTTGTCTTATTCGAATCCCTCATAAAGGATGAGGCACATATTTCAGTTTAGTTTTTTTTATATCCTAGAGTATTTACCACTAGGCTACCGTGCCGGGTGGACGTGTTCCATGTTGTGATAAAATCGTCGCAGTATTTTGGTGGAACCGATATTGATGTGTGACTGTAGTTGTAAGTAGGCTGTTTAGGTTTCCTTATTGGTAACGCCACGTAGCGCTCTGTATAAAAATATCACTGGCTGTGCTGTGTGCAGTCAGTGGCTGGTTGGCATTCTTGTAATACTTGCTATTGTAGCGTTGGATAGTTGGCTGTTAGCGGCGCGTAGCGTTGCGCAGTTGGAGGTGAGCCGCCAGCAGTGGTGGACGTGGGGAGAGAGATGGCGGGGTTTTGAAATTTGTAAGAATAGATGTCATGAACTGATATATATATTATCACTATTAAGGTAAATACATTGTTTGTTCTCTATTAAAATCTTTCATTTGCTAACTGTGCCTATCAGTAGTTAGTGACTTCCGTAGTTTGAATCTTTTATTTAGCTGGCAGGAGTGGCGCTCTCTGTATTGCAGTAGTTTGAGTAACGAAGATTTTTGTGAGGTAAGTGATTTGTGAAACGTATAGGTTAATGTTAGTCAGGGCCATTCTTTTGTAGGGATTTTTAAAAGTCAGACTGCGTTGCGCTAAAAAATATTGTGTGTCAGTTTAAGCACAGTCTTGTATAATTTTTCTAACGGGACGTTTCATATGTCGATCCTTAGCCGAGGATACCTCACTGGAATCTTCTGATTTTTTCTCCTTGTAGTTTGTGTAATTAATGTAGCTTTTGTTTATTGCTAGCGCGTAATCATAGCGAGAATTTCCTTTGTAGCTGCAGTGTTTCATTGTTGTACAGTAAAACAGTTGTGGCATGCATGTAGTTTTACACGAAGTATTTCGCAGCTGCGCTTGCAATTAACTAGATATTATTTTCAGTGCTATGTTAATGTGTTCTCTTATTTTTGCTCTTCAAATTGTGCTTTTATGTGTTATCGTGTGAAATATTGTGACAATAATGGCGTGTGAAAAACGTAACATTAGGCTCCAAAGTAAACTGAGAAATAATAGTGATGACGACGAGCGTAGCTTACCAGCACCACTGTGTAATGAATTAACAGACATTCAAAGTAGTAATTTGGTAACTATGCATAGGGAAATGGAGCGGGCGTCAAATAATGGTGTAGACAGTGAAACAGGTAGTGAACAGGGAAGCATTATCTATCGATCTGTCGGCAACAGCTCGCCTCAGGAATCCGAAATGACAGAACACAATATTGAAAATACTGTAGACTTAGGTTTTGGGTCCTCACCGTTCTCTCAAATGAGTCAAGACACATTTTCTGCCTGTCAAAATGTGAATGTTGCTGGTGAAAATGCACTGACAAAAAGCATAGAGAAACAGATTCCAGACACTAATACATTATTATTGCAATTAATGCAACAAATGGAACAGAATCAGAAACAAATGGGACAAAATCTTCAAAAGCTAGACACAGTGGAACAAAATCAGAGACAAACACAGCAAAAGCTTCAAAAGTTAGACACAATGGAACAAAATCTTCAAAAGTTAGACACAATGGAACAAAAGCTTCAAAAGTTAGACACCACGCTTGAACAGACATGTGAAGATTTAACTAATGAGTTACATAACATTGAATCGAAATGTCAAAAAGTCTGTAATGACGTAAAAACACAAATTTGTGTGCATTTTCAACCTATTTTTTCGCGGCATGAAAATGCATTACAGAATCTCGAAGCAGACATACAAGAACTGCAAACTATTATTCATGAAAATCATGAGACCTTGCAAGCTACAACTGACTCAGTTGAATCTACCGATTCGGTTACGCAACTTGCAAAAACTCAGGAAAACTTAAAGGACACAGAAGATACGATTTCAACACAAATGGACACTCTGAAACTTGGTTCAGAAAAACACACGAGGAAATAATTTCACTATCGGATAAAGTAGCCGAACTTTCAGATCAGTTCACTAACTTATCTACAAAGGTAGATGATGATCTGAATGACACAAAACCTGTAGCCTTCACTGAAACTGAAGAGTATGAACAAATTAGAAAATTCAAACTGAATCAAAATCAAATCAACACACAGTACAAAAGAGAAATGCAGGAAGTACAAGATCAGTTGGCTCAAATAATACAAGAATTACATATTTCAGAGGACACTCGTGCTCCAGTATGGGAAGAGGGACATAGAAATACAGAACAACCACAAAATAATAACCTAGGGCACTTCGGAAATTATGAAAGAAATTGGCAAGGTACACCGAATTTTGAGATGGAACCGCCGAAACGACGTAACAATGGCCGACATGCGACTCGCCGACATGATAATTTTGACTATAAGCTGTTCATTACTACACGTAAATTCAAAACATTTAAGAATTCTGGCAACGACATTCAGCCACAAGCGTGGCTCCATCAATTCACTCATTGTTTCCCCCCCCAACTGGTCATTAGAGCACAGATTAGAATTTATGTGTGGCTACTTAGAGAATGAACCAGCTGTAAGAATGCGATCGGTCATTCACGATTGCCACAGTGAAGGAGAATTCTACCATGCCTTCCTCTCAGCATATTGGTCTCAAGCTACACAAGATCGAGTAAAACATAGCATCATAATGATGAAACATTTCGAACAATCTGAATTCTCCAGTCTTGTGAAATATTTGGAAGACATGTTGGACAAGAATCAGTACCTGTCAAACCCATACAGCCCCTCAGAACTCGTCCGCATTTGCTTAATCAAATTACCTGAACATTTACGGCATACTATTTTAGCAGGACGATGCAAAGACGACATTGAAGCTTTTCAGGGACTCTTACAAGAATTAAAAATTAACACTGACAATCGCGGAACGCGAAAACAGGAGCACAACAATTACAGGTCACATCCGTCACAATTCAGCGATGACAGAAATAATACACGACAAGGCTATTCTTACAACGTAAATCGTGACCAAAACAGACACCACCCGTTTGACAACCGTTGGCAGAGTAGTATTAATTACAAGGAAAGATTACCTCTCAGTGGCAATAACTATCACAGAGACAATCAGAGAAACAGACAATGTGGGAACCAAAATAATTATTATCAAGGGAGACAGAATAACTTCAGACGCAATGGTGCACCGCGCAGTTACGATTCCGGGAGAAATTCTCCACCACACGACCGACTAACAAGAAACTGTCTATACTACCGACAAAATGACAGAGCTGAATTCCATCAGAACTGGCGTGCTTCAAACAGGTCGGGGCCTTCTCGTCAATGTGAATTTGTAGAAGTTAGGTCTCCAAATCCCAATAACGACGCTGCCCAACAAAGAAACAGACAATGACTCGCACCGGAGGCAGCCACGTGCACCAGCTGGCTCAGAGAAAAATAACATAGACGTTAACATTGATAGCAATTTTAGCATTCTTTGGCGACGTATACCACATGATAATTGCTTTGAAGTTGAAAGTCTGCGCACTATAAAGGGTAAAAGATTGCACCAAATTTCACATTCAAAACCGTTTTCTGAAAGATAATCTGCTTTCTAACTTTCTCTTTGCCATAAAGCTGTTCACTTCACGTTACTAATATGCTTTGTGAGACTTAGAATCTGTTAACATGCAACAATGTTTGAAGTTGAATATTCAGTCAAGAACCAAGAGAACTTATGTAAACAGAAATTACGACTGCATTGCTATTGTGAACAGACGACACATTCTTGCTTGTTAGTTGCACGATTACATAACGTCTATAAGGCTCACATACTTAGAGCATTTACCAGTACTGCTAATGAGATTTTAATGCAACATTTTGGTTTACTTGAAAATACAATCTGGATTTAAAACACTTTCTGTGAGATACCAGATGGCACAGTGGTTAGTTTATGTGACAGCCACACGATTTTATCACAACGCTACTAATGAGTGACAATTTACAATGTTGCTTTTGCGGTTTATCTGTTTTATATCTGCACAGTTTTTCTGAATTCTTCTGGAAAGTAAAATATGTTTTCATAGAAACTTTTGTGGTATAGCTACAAGGAGACAGCCTTTTCCATAGCACAACAATACGTTACAGCAAAGTACTTTCTTCATCACGGCAATAAGCGTAATAACTAAGATATCTATACGCAAAGCATTTCACTTTTGTTTATCATGAGGTAAGTACTTCCGCAGAACTTAGCTTTCGGAGGGCGATAACTACGACACTTCCACAGAGATTATCTTACAACACGATTCACAGTTTAGCGCTACAGTACACGTATTTGAGTGACTAATTTTGTACTTAAGACATTTATTTTTAAAGATATTTGAAGTACAATGATACAAAGATTTTCCGTGATACATTTCATTCCATTGCTGTAATCTGTAACACCTGAGGATATAATTACATTAATCCTCAGGGGGGTACACGCTTACTTTGTGTACCATGTGTATGGCAAGCACAAGGAGCCCTAGCTAATATGGTATTTGCTTATACAACTTTACACATCGGTACCATATTTCTCTAACAGAATTACACAGCTATCTGATCATTTAACTGAGAGAGACATATTTATTTTACTACATCAGTGACAGGTGTTTACGTAATTACACAGCTGGATAACTTCACACTTATGAAATTGTATTTTGTCTCTACTTTGTGAAATGTTCATATTTTTTCGGAACCATTGTGATACTATGAGAGCTTTGAATGATGTATTTTATATGGGATCATGATTTTTAAAGTACGTTTGAAGTAGATGACACTATTGAAATGAGCAGAGAATATTTTTTAGGTTTTCAAGTTATTGCAGAAAGCTACGAAGATTTTGAGAATTGACTGAGATAGTATGATATTATTACGACGACGATGTGTATTATGCTGTTGAGATATGTTTATGATCAATAGGCTGATGCTATGTGAGGACTTTGATTATGCTACGTATTTATTATGATGAAATATTGAAGAAGTTTCTATGAATATGTATATGTGTAATAAAGCAAGGAATAATAATTATTGGTTAGGGACTCTGGTTTGTGAAAAAGGATGTTGGAACCCGAGAATCGTACTTTAAGAGTTATGAAATGTGTGGATATATGTGAATGTATCACTATGCTGGCGAAAATTTTTTGGACACTGTTATATTTATAGGATTTCGTTTGTAGAAACAAAATCCTATAAATATAACATTTGTAATGCAAATTCTCGACCTGTGAAATTTTTATGTGAGACTGTCACTGTAGCGGAAACTGCTGTCGTAAATATTTCGGTAAGAAAGGTAAGTGACCGTGACGTAATGCGTTGTGAGCGGCCAGGTGTGTCAGCCGCCTTGAGAAAAAGTCATTAGTGTGTGCCTTTCAGAGGCACAGGTGCAGAAAAAAGGAGGCCATTAACCTCGCTATTGACATTCCTTTGTAGAAAGAATCGCAAATACGACACTCCCAAACATGAAAACATATGATTACACTGTGGAGCTCTTAATTTATGACATTTACTGAAATGAAATGATGAGAAACATTTCACGTCTATTGTCTTGCTAGTTGAAAGATACACTCCTGGAAATGGAAAAAAGAACACATTGACACCGGTGTGTCAGACCCACCATACTTGCTCCGGACACTGCGAGAGGGCTGTACAAGCAATGATCACACGCACGGCACAGCGGAAACACCAGGAACCGCGGTGTTGGCCGTCGAATGGCGCTAGCTGCGCAGCATTTGTGCACCGCCGCCGTCAGTGTCAGCCACTTTGCCGTAGCATACGGAGCTCCATCGCAGTCTTTAACACTGGTAGCATGCCGCGACAGTGTGGACGTGAACCGTATGTGCAGCTGAGGGACTTTGAGCGAGGGCGTATAGTGGGCATGCGGGAGGCCGGGTGGACGTACCGCCGAATTGCTCAACACTTGGGGCGTGAGGTCTCCACAGTACATCGATGTTGTCGCCAGTGGTCGGCGGAAGGTGCACGTGCCCGTCGACCTGGGACCGGACCGCAGCGACGCACGGATGCACGCCAAGACCGTAGGATCCTACGCAGTGCCGTAGGGGACCGCACCGCCACTTCCCAGCAAATTAGGGACACTGTTGCTCCTGGGGTATCGGCGAGGACCATTCGCAACCGTCTCCATGAAGCTGGGCTACGGTCCTGCACACCGTTAGGCCGTCTTTCGCTCACGCCCCAACATCGTGCAGCCCGCCTCCAGTGGTGTCGCGACAGGTGTGAATGGAGGGACGAATGGAGATGTGTCGTCTTCAGCGATGAGAGTCGCTTCTGCCTTGGTGCCAATGATGGTGGTATGCGTGTTTGGCGCCGTGCAGGTGAGCGCCACAATCAGGACTGCATACGACCGAGGCACACAGGGCCAACACCCGGCATCATGGTGTGGGGAGCGATCTCCTACACTGGCCGTATACCTCTGGTGATCGTCGAGGGGACACTTAATAGTGCACGGTACATCCAAAACGTCATCGAACCCATCGTTCTACCATTCCTAGACGGGCAAGGGAACTTGCTGTTCCAACAGGACAATGCACGTCCGCATGTATCCCGTGCCACCCAACGTGCTCTAGAAGGTGTAAGTCAACTACCCTGGCCAGCAAGATCTCCGGATCTGTCCCCCATTGAGCATGTTTGGGACTGGATGAAGCGTCGTCTCACGCGGTGTGCACGTCCAGCACGAACGCTGGTCCAACTGAGGCGCCAGGTGGAAATGGCATGGCAAGCCGTTCCACAGGACTACATCCAGCATCTCTACGATCGTCTCCATGAGAGAATAGCAGCCTGCATTGCTGCGAAAGGTGGATATACACTGTATTAGTGCCGACATTCTGCATGCTCTGTTGCCTGTGTCTATGTGCCTGTGGTTCTGTCAGTGTGATCATGTGATGTATCTGACCCCAGGAATGTGTCAATAAAGTTTCCCCTTCCTGGGACAATGAATTCACGGTGTTCTTATTTCAAGTTCCAGTAGTGTAGTTTACTGCACTATGAAACGCCATATGGCTAGTGAATGACGTTTCACGCCTTGCTTTGTCTATTTTGTTTAATATCTCGTTTCTAGATGCACTGCAGCATTGGTTAAAATAAGATTTTATAGATGTACTAATACATTCTTCGGCGGAACTCGAGAGAGTTGCGCCCTTCGAGGATTGATTTCCGCAATCGTCGAAGCGATAGGTTTAGCAGCAGCAGCAGCAGCAGCTACAGCAGTTCCAGTAGCGGTTCCCGTCGCAGTTCCAGCAGTTCCAGCAGTTCCAGCAGTTCCAACATTTCCGGCAGCGCAGGCACCAGTGTCAGCAGCAGCAGCAGCAGCCGCCGCCCCCGCAGCGCGACTCCTGTCGCCGGTGCAGCCCTTCCTGCTCGCCGTTCTCGTCGCCGGCTGACGCAGTCTGCCCCGTTCGTCGTCATCGCCGCCGCCGCCGCCTCCGCCAGCCCGCCGCCGAGCCCGTCCACCTCCGCCGCCGGAGCAGCAGGGCGGGGCCCCGGACTCCGCTCCCCGCAGTCGCAGCAGCAGCCTCCGCCGCCGTCTTCGCCTTCCTGGACTTGTGCAGTGTAGTGTAGTGTTCGTCTTCATCTTCGTCTTCGTTGTCTGTCATCCTTAGTGTTTCTTTTTCCCTCATCCCGTTCAGTTGTTTCATTTCACCATGACCACCCCTACCACCACCGCCTCTGTCACAGCCATAACTTACACCTCCCCCTCAGCAGCTACCACCACCATTACTTGGTGTGCTCAAACACCCCCCGCCCCCTACATGCTACCCCTCCTCACCCTTCCCTCCCCAGCTCCCTTTGTCGCTCCTTCTCCCCCAACCACCTCACCTGACCCCTTCCCTCCACTCCCTCACGCCACTTCATCCGCTCATGGAGCCCCCGCCAGGGTTGTGGCTCAGAGAGCCACCACCCATGCCGCACCTTCACCAGCACCAGCACCAGCACCAGCACCTGCGCCCGCACCTGCATCATCTGCAACACCGGCCCCAGCACCACTGCCGGGACCTGCCTCCCCCCACCATCTCCCGGTTGCTCCTGTACCCCGCCCCTCTTCCCATCCTGTAAAACGTCCAAGTGGCACCCCTGCCCACTCCACTCCCAAGAAATCACAGCCCCTTCCCCCTCCTCGCCCCAAAGATACCATGGATGTCTCCCCGCCCGCCCCTTCTACCGCTTCCTCTACCACCCCCTCCTACAGATACCTCCTTTCCCATCTGGATCCCTCTCTCCTGGAGGCCCGCAACCTCACCTTGCTTCTCCGCCAACACTTTCCTGGCGCCCCTATCTCCCTTCTCACCCCCGTAGGGACTCCGTCCTTATCACCTCCTATAGGCCCACCCTCCACACCGACATCCTATCCCGCATCCCCATTACCCGCTTCGGCCCCAATGCCTTTCTCGCCCCTGCTCCTTCCCCTTCCTCCTCCCATCAACCCCAACCCCCGCGTCGCCCGCCAACCTTCACCGCCGTGATCACTCAGCTTAGTCCGACGATCACGGAGGAGGAGGTGTTGGCAGAGCTTAAGGTGCATCCCTACCTCGATGTTCGTGCCGTTCGCCAGATCCACAACCCTGCCGGCCCCACCCGCCTTATGCGGGTTTTTTCTGAGCACGCTCCTTCGATCGACCTTCTCCTTAAGGAGGGTGCCCTCCTCTTCAACCGCCGCTACAAGGTCGACCCTTCCCGCTCCCCTCCCCAGTCCATCCGATGCCAGAGGTGCCTGCGCTATAATGCACACCTAACATCTGAGTGCCACAAGGCCCCTGTCTGCCTGCACTGCAAGCAAGCGCACTTCCTCCGGCAGTGCCCCAACCTTCAGTCCCCTCCATCCTGCAACACCTGTAACCTCCCTCACCCCACATACTCCCAGAAATGCAAGGCTCGACCAGCCCGTTCCACTCCTGAACTCACCGTCCCTGTCCGCCCTCTGGATAACCCTACCCCCCCTGGTAACTCCCTTCGTCCCCCGCCCACTGCCGAGGACATCATCCGCTTTGTCACCATTGTCCTCCAAAACGTCCATCCTTTTCAGCGCCCCCACACCCTCCAGCAGATATCCCTCGCCGCACGCTCCGTGTTCCATCTCAATACCTATGCCACCTACTCCCATAACCAGGCCCACTTCACCTTCTCCCATCTTGACACCCTCGTCTAAATTCCCATCATGGCGCGACAGCACCGTATCTTGTTCAATAACATCCGCTCCCTTCCTGTCAACAAGAACCTCCTTCTGCATACCCTCATGACCCACCGCGTGGATGCCTTCCTCCTGAACGAAACCTTTCTCCAGCCCCACATCAACGTCCACACCTCCCCCTACCTCCTTCATCGCTCCGACAATCCCCTCCCAATAGCGCGTGGTGGAGTCGCCATTGGCCACCACTGCCAGATCCCTGTTTGGCTCCAACCCCTCCTTCCTGACCCGACAGAACATCTGATCCTCAGCCTCTTCTTCCCCGGCCTCACCATTACCTGTGCCACCATTTATGTCCGCTCCACTGCCCCTATTCCTTTCGACTTCCTTTCCCACATCGACCGTACCTTCTCCTCCTACATGATAGCCGCCGACCTTAACATCAATAGTCGCTCCGCTGCCCAGCTACGGCGGTGGCATCGGTTCCTCGCCACCCTCCAAGGAGATGTCCTTCCTCTTCCCCAACACACCCGCCCTGAATCCAATACCACTCCTGATGTTGTCCTGGCCTCCCCCAACCTCCTTGGCCGCATAGCGGTGGACGTCCTTGATCCTATTGGCAGTGACCATCTCCCTGTCCTCCTTACCATATCTGACGGTCGTCGCCCCCGTCCCGACCCTCGCCATGACCCACCCCCCAAGTATGTCCATGATTACTCCCGTGCCGACTGGAATGCCTAACAGGATACCCTTACTGCCCGAGTCGGTAGCCACCCTCTCACCTACCACGAACCTGATGATATCACCCATGCCGCATCCTTTCTCCAGCAGACCTTGTCTGAGGCCGTGGAGGCCCACATCCCTACCGTCGCTATCCACCCGCATCGTCCCACTTTACCCCCACAGGCCGTTCTCCTCCTTCGAGAATCCCGTCGTCTTTACCGTGCCTTCCTTCACACGCGTGACCGGGACACACTACGACGCCACCGGCAACTCCAGAGACACATCCGGAACTTGCTCGGGGCTAAGAAACGCCGGGACTGGCGACAGACATGCACCCGTCTTAATGCTACCCTACCTCTTAACTCATCCTAGTACTGGTCTGCCTTCCGCCGCCTTACCGGATCTAAACCCCCCCTTACTATCCTCTGCTACATAATGACCGTCCCTTTCCTGACAACCTTAGTAAGGCCAACCATTTTGCCTCCTACCTCACGGATATCTTTACCGTCCCTGACGATCCCCAGTTCGATAATTCCCTCTTCCCCAATGTCCGCGATCGAACTGACACCTCTGTCCCTCCACTCGCTACTGGCTTCCAATACTTGGACAACATTACACACACCGAACTCAATACCCCTATCACTACACTCAAGACATCCTAGCTATACTCCGCACCAAACGCAACACCGCTCCTGGTCACGACCGTGTTACCATCACCTCCGTGAAGCTCCCGCCTCCTTCCTCTCCACCTTGGCCAGACTGTACACTGTGGTCTTGTCCACTGGCTTCTACCCCGACCTGTGGAAAACCTCCCGGATCCTAATGTTCCTCAAACCTGATAAACCACCTTCCGTTGTCTCCTCCTACCGTCCTATAAGCCTTACCTCGGTCTTCAGTAAGGTCCTGGAATCCATTCTTACCCGCCGCATCCACCAGCACCTCCACCAGCACCGCTTCCTTCCCTCCACCCAATGTGGCTTTCGGCCATCCTTCTCTGCCGATGACCTTCTCCTTCACCTCACTCACCTCCTCTCAGAACAACTCAACTCCCGTCGCTCTGCCATCTTCCTCTCCCTCGACCTTGAACGTGCATATGACCGTGTATGGCATTCTGGTCTCCTCTTCAAGCTCCAAACCTTTGCCCTTCCCATAAACTACGTCCGTCTGGTCGCCTCCTTCTTTTCCCACCGTCCTTCCTATGTCACCATCCACAACACGGATTCCTACACCTTCTACCCCTCCGCCGGTGTGCCCCAAGGCTCCGTCCTTTCCCCTCTACTTTACCTTCTTTATTCGGCGGACATGCCTCCGCCTGCACCCCCCCTACACCTTCTCCAGTACGCTGATGACACCGCCTTCCTAGCCCTCGCCCTCACCCTGCAACGCTCCCAGAACCTTCTCCAATCCCATCTTGACCAGTTCACCTCTTGGTGTAACCAGTGGTTGCTCAAGGTCAATCCTTCCAAGACCCAGGCAATCATCGTAGGCAAAACCACCCCTTCCTTCCGTCTCCTTGATTTCTATCTTACCATTTATGGCCGTCCTATTAACCTCACCCCCACCCTCAAGTACCTTGGCGTCACCCTTGATCGTCGCCTCTCCTCGACCCCTCATCTCCGGACAATCCAAGCCAAGGCACGCTCCCGACTCCGCCTCCTCAAGCTTCTCTCTGGCCGCACATGTGGTCTGGACCCGTCCACCGTCCTCCACACCTATAAATCCCTCATCCGTCCTATCCTTTGTTATGCCCATCCCGCCTGGATCTCCGCCCCTCCTACCTTTTACCAATCCCTTCAAATCCTTGAACGCCATGCACTCCGTCTCGCCTATCGCATCCGCTTCCCTTCCCCCACGTGGATCCTCTATGACCTCATCCCCTTCCCACACCTCCTCCTTTTCCTCGAACGGATACGGATCCTCTACACCTCCCGTAAGCTTGATCCTCCCCACCCGCTTGTCTCTCCCATCCTCTCCCACCCCAACCCGCTGCCGCACCTGTACTCCTGTATCCCACCTGCTCTCCATCTTCACACTCTCCACACCCTCTCCCAAGGTGGCTTTCGCCAACTCCCCCTCCCAGATGATGCCCTCCTCCCCTCCATCTACCCCTCCTACCAACTTTGAGCCTTGCCTTCCCTCTCCTCTCCTTATCCTGTGGGCACCCTCTCTCCCTTCTCTCCCTCCCTCCTTCCCTCCCCTCCCCCACTCCCTGGGCTTCCGCACACCACCCCTCCCTCTCCCATCCTCTCCCCATTAGCATCAACCCCTCCCCCATTCCCTCCTACCCTCGCCCCTTCCCTCTGGCAGGTCCCCGGCCTTACTCGTGTGACAAGTACATCACCAACCGCCGGAGATTGTCACCGCAGTGCTTATGTGTTTTGTCGTCCCGCTAGTGCATCCGTGTCTCTTGTTTCGTGCTCCATCGTTCACGTGTGCTATTTTGTATCTCTCCGTTATGTGCTGTGTGAATCACTTTTAACTTGACTGCTCCACAGTGAACGGCTTCTGTTATTTTACTCTGTTTTGTCTACTGTTTTTTAACCTCCATGTCTCTGTGTGTCTATTACTGCTTGTACTATGTTCATGTCTGTGGCCGAAGAGCGGTTTAGTTACGCCGCTGCTGGCCTACCTATGTATAGGTTTAAAATAACAATAAAGAAAAAAAAATGTACTAATATAAATATTTTCTGTCTACAGATCCCATATATAATAATAATGTGATATACTTCCAAAAAATGAGGGAGCACAAAAAGACATTTCCCTTCACAGGAACTGCATATACATAATTTTTTTTCAAGTACTTGGTAATTTATTTCATAGAATAAGTTTTTGTGGCGCACCACTTTAATTATTTAGACATTAAGATGTGAATATACATTTCCCTTATCTGCGTTGTTGTCTTTAGTGTACTATTTTTTCTGCTTGTGGGTTTGTCATGTTTAGGTATAAGTTATTACATTTATTGCTGCTTGCTTTGCTTACTTGCATTTTTTTGTCATTGCTGTTTGTGTTAATTGTTTTGTGCTGCTGCATTGCGTCGTCCCGTAGTTTAGCATCTGAGCTCAGTAGGTTTAAGTTAGCTTAAGAGGGGGTAGACTATATATGAAACTAACTATGATGAATTGGAAGAAAAGCATTGAGAAGCTATAAGAAAATGGTTTGGCCAAAAAAGTGGTGTACAGTGGAGAAAAACTATTTTTGAAAGAGGATGTGAACAGAATAAAGAAAGCATGCTTGGATAGGTTTTTTTTTTTTTTTTTGGCTGCAGGAAATGTTGAAATAAGAGGGACGATCTATGGAATGAAGTTTTGGGTTGGACTGCAGTACCAAATGTTACACTGAAAACAAACCCTGTCCTTTCCTTTCGTGTTATCCCACTATGTGTTTATGTACCCTTGTGTATTTGTTTTCTTCCTGTCTCTGTGTACTGTTTCATAGAATTATTTTTCTTCTAATACTAAGCTACATTCACTATGATGAGGAATACTGTTATCCTCAAATATAATTTGCATTAATAACATGTTATTTACTTCGTAAAGATGTTTACACATTATTTATGCTGTTTTGTTCTAATGCTCATGTGTGAAGTTCATGTTTCAAAAGTTATTCTGATCTTTTATTTATTTACTTATGTCACAATTCCTATAACACTGATGTATATGTTTATTTCTATTCTTTTGTAAAGCCCCTATTACTACAAATGTTATCTGTATTGTTATGTTCTTTAATGATGTATTTTGTACCTTTGTTATTGTATTCTTATGTTATAAAATTGTAATTGACACCAGTTCATCAAATTAAGTAACTTGTAAGTTACATTTCACTGCACACGTTTCTGTTGGTCATAGTATATGGGCAATATGTGAGAAGTAGGGACTGTTAGTGTTTGCACGTGTGTTAATAATTCAGCAAGGGACTGGATAACAGCATTGCTGGTTCTAAGGATAATTAGAAAAAAAATTTGTGAGTCCACAAGTGGTGGTTTATGGACTTGCTATATTCTCCGCAAGACTCTTCGATGGTGATTGTGCACCTGCACAGTCGCAACAGATGGCTGCTAGCCATCTCTAAAAGGACTCAAGTGGGTCTGCACCTTCGATGGCCCACCAATACCATTATTTCTACGAGGACTGCAGTGGGTCTGCACCTGTGATGACCCACCACTACCATACTCTCTACCAGGACTACAGTGGGCCTACACTGTGGCGACCTACCTACCAATATTCTTCAAAACTTCGACTGACTCTGCTGTGGGTTTGCTCTGTTGTGGCCCATTAGCTGTCAGCATGTCAAGAGTCAGCATTGTCTTTCCGTTGGAAGGATAACACTACTTCTTCAAGACTGTGTGGAAATCCACTACTTCAGTGTGCATTTTCTTTTACTGCTCAGACATTGAGCACAAACACTGCTATTTTATTGTGATGAACGATCAGGGCTGTCTTTATGGACTGTGAGAAAATTTTAGCTTTTGACCAACATTGTATCAATAAGTGTGTGCATTTCATATCTTTGTTATTGTAATTATGAAATTTTTTTCAAATATGTATTGGCCACTGCCAAAACAATTTGTAAAATTTTTTGTGGGGAGCGTGGGGGCTATGTAAGTAGGCTCTTTAGGTTTTCTTATTGGTAACGCCACGTAGCGCTCTGTATAAAAAAAATCACTGGCTGTGCTGTGTGCAGTCAGTGGCTGGTTGGCATTGTTGTAATACTCTCCATTGTAGCGCTGGGCAGTTGGCTGTTAGCGGCGCGTAGCGTTGCGCAGTTGGAAGTGACCGCCAGCAGTGGTGGACGTGGGGAGAGAGATGGCGGGGTTTTGAAATTTGTACGAATTGGTGTCATGAACTGATATATATATATTATGACTATTAAGGTAAATACATTGTTTGCTCTCTATTAAAATCTTTCATTTGCTAACTGTGCCAATCAGTAGTTAGTGACTTCCGTAGTTTGAATCTTTTAGTTAGCTGGCAGTAGTGGCGCTCTCTGTATTGCAGTAGTTTGAGTAACGAAGATATTTGTGAGGTAAGTGATTTGTGAAACGTATAGGTTAATGTTAGTCAGGGTCATTCTTTTGTAGGGATTTTTAAAAGTCAGATTGCGTTGCGCTAAAAAGTATTGTGTTTCAGTTTAAGCACAGTCTTGTATAATTTTTCTAAGGGGACGACCCTGGCAATGAGTTGTAAATAGAGTATCTGAAAGGACAGTTGGGAAAATTAGAGATTGAAAATAATGAACTGAGCACTCACAATAATAAGCTTCAAGAATAAGTTAGGGATCTCACCACAAAGCTGGCAGAGCAAGCATAAAATCAAGTCAAGACACTTGCATATGCAGCAGCCCTGACATATTCACCTAAAACAGAAGAGGTAAAGCGTGTCGAAGGGGCTAAATCCAAACAAGCCACAACATTGTTCATCAAATCAACAGCCAATCAAGGCGCAAATTCAGTCAGGTAAACACTGATGTGAAAAATACACCCAAGAAAAGAGAAGTTGCACATCAAATCAATTCGAACAACACAAACTGCAGCTATCGTAGAAACTGCTATTCACGATGATTTCAGGAGAATTAAGGAAAAAAAGAAGGAACTGGGCACCATCGTATGTGAAGGTCTCAGAAAACGAAAGCCTCAAATTATAGTCCACACAATCCCTGACATAATCACTGACAACGAATTTCTCAAGAGTCTCTTTGACCAGAATCTAAGCAACATAACGTCTAGACCAGAGTTCGTTTAAATATGAAAATTTGCTTCAAAACAGGCAATAGTAGTGGTGGCTACTACCATCAGCTTATCAGGTTTTTCAGGTGACACTAAAATTTTATTGGAACCTCACCAAAAAACAAAAGATCTATATTGATATCGAGTCACTTAATTTCAAGTGGAACCAACACGTTATTGGTACCTTACCAAAAAACAAAAGGTCTACATTGATTTCGACTCACTTCATTTCAAAGACTTCATCACTGTAAGGCAATGTCATAAGTGCTGCGATTGTGGTCACTCGTCCAAATCATGAACAAACCTTGAGGCTATTTGCGTCAAATGTGGCCACGCTGGTCACAAAAATTCCGAATGCAGGGCCAGGGAACCCATCTTATGTATCCCTTGTAGAAACAGGAAAAGACAATGTAGTAACCCAAAAGTAGGAGAGTGCCAGACACACAGTTACTTGACAGGCTCGTCAACAGTAGTGATTATGATGATGACTCAATACACAGTGAACAACATTGAGAATCATAATATACACGACATTACAACAAGAAAGCATAAATCTCCCTCCACCAGAAGTAGAAACTTCCAACGCGCCACCTCATGGTACCGACTGCTGGACCTACTACCGGCCCTCTGCGGGTTCGGGGGTTAGAATAGGCCGGCGGTAATCCTGCCTGTCGTAAAAGGAAATTAAAACCAGTCTCAAACGTTTTGGCCCTTATGTGATGGTCCCCTGTCGGGTTTGACCTCCATATCTCAAAATTCTTGTGAAGAGCGAGCCGATTGGGGAAGGGCGCCCTACATCGTGCATTTTATCCATCGTGCATTGAGACCTTTAGCCAGCTTTCCCGTCGTCACATTGCCGTCCCGCTCGTTCTCCATCTCTTGGGCGAGAATGCGTTCCTGGGTGCAATTTCCACTATGCACTGTGCAGTGTTGCTTTTTGCGGAGGGGACGACCATGGAATTCATTGCACCTAATATCCAGCAGGGTAGCCAGTCCGTTGTGGTGGGGCCACCATGTACCCTGTTGGTTGTAGACCCTTGACAACACAGGGATCGCTCTACTGATGCCTGCGCCGTTTACTCTCCATGTATGCCAAGGAGTAGACGCCCATCTCCCTGGGGCATCAAGACTCCCGGCAACGGCCATCCTGCCAGGTGGCCCTTGCTGTGGCTGGGTGGCGCCCATGGGGAGGGCCTTTGGTCGGAGTAGGTGGCATCAAGGTGGATGACACGCAATGAGGCGTGGCACATCATCTCTTGCTGATTGGCCAGCCACCAGCAGTCTCTAAGCGTTCGAGGGCTCATTTTAAAGCTAATGTGTATGACCCCAAATCGTTCCCCTCGCTGGCCACACCATGGGAGGAACGAAAGGCTATGAATGACAGTGAAACGTATTCGCCCCAGTACCTCGTCTGTACCAGAGCTGATGGTGAATTCTTTGCATCTGTGAAGCCTCAGTTCTTTGTAGAGCATTTAGAGGACAAGTTCAGGGATGTGGAGAGCTTGTCCAAAACGCGGTCCGGTTCATTCTTGATAAAAACAGCATCCTCTGCGCAGTCACGGGCCTTGCTCGCTTGTAAGATGCTGGGGGATATTTCAGTTACTATCACCCCTATAAAGGCTTAAATATGGTCCAGGGCATTATTTTCCAAAGGTATCTCCTTTTACAGTCCGATGACGAGCTAACGCCAATTTAGAGCGACGAGGTGTCCATTTTGTCCAGCGAGTCTACCAGGGTCTGAGGGATCATCAAGTTGCCAGCGGTTCCTTCATCTTGGCCTTCGAGGGTGACACATTACCTGAGATGGTCAAGGTGATGGTCTATCGCTGTGATGTAAAGCCATATATCCCTCCCCCAATGTGGTGCTTCATGTGTTGGAAGTTCGGCCTTGTGGCTTCACGCTGTGCTTCCAACCTGATGTGTCGCGATTGTGGTCGTCCATCCCATCCTGATACTCCATGCGCCCCCCTCCCATCTGTGTCAACTGCAGAGAGCACCATCCCTCTTGCACGCCGGACTGTCCGATTCTGCAGAAGGAAAGGAAAATAATGGAAATCAAGACCCTAGACCGACTGACCCACACGGAGGCTAAGCGGAAATTTTAACAGCTTCATCCCGTGCGCATGACGTCTTCTTATGCCGCCACTGTAACTCCTGCTACAGTTCCATCAGCTGCAACACTTTCAGTCAGCTCTCAGAGTCGAAGGACCACACCTGCCCCCTTGATAGTGGGGGGCACTTCACTCCCTGTTGCTCCTGCTCCATCTACTTCAGGAGTAACACCTCCCCCCCCAACCATTGGGGACATCGGTTCCCACTTCCCAGCTGAAGAAGTGTAAGACTTCTTCGGCTCCTCTCGCCAAGAAGGGCTCCATTGGGGACCTCCCTTCTCAAGTTCAGTCCAGTGGAAAATCGGATACCTGCAAGTGACTGAAACAACCATCGGTCACTGGTTGAAGGGGCCCCACGATCGTCGTCTGTCCCTGAGACTGAACCAAGCAAGCCCTACCGGCCAGAACCACCGAAGGCACAGAGCGAGAAACAGAAGGAGATAAACGTTCCCAGTTCCCAAGAATCCTGAAATTATGGTGGCACCCATCCCACCGCTTCCTACAAGCTCAGCGTCTGAGGATGAGGTCGAGATTCTGGCGTCTGCTGAAGACCTAGATCTCGCCGGTCCCTCAGATGCAATGACTGTCACTCGCGCAAGTACTGAATCGGTGGCAGCAAGTGACCCAGTGGCGTAAACTGACTCCACAGTCCCTTCACGCCTTTCTCAGCCATGGACAGTACCATCCTCCAGTGGAACTGCAACGGTTTCTTCCACCATCTAGCTGAGCTCTGACAACTTCTCAGACTTCAACCCTTCCTCTGTATTGCACTACAAGAAACTTGGCTTCCAGCAATGCAAACCTCCGCCCTCTGTGGCTATCGGGTTATTATAGGAACCTGGCCGCTTATGATAGGGTATTTGGTGGCGTCTGCATCTATGTCCTTCACTTCCTTCACAGCGAGTCTGTCCCTCTACAAACACCTTTAGAGGCTGTCGCTGTTCAGGTGTCGACGCCACTGGCTGTTACTGTCTGCATTCTTTATCTTCCACCAGATGGTGATATCCCACAGCAAGTCCTGGCTGTGGTGGTAGCCCAATTGCCACCGCCCTTCCTGTTACTGGGTGACTTGTTTTAACTGTGCTCAGGCAGACGTTTGCTCTGCCTGATACGCACCCTGCCCTTTTAAAAGATGACACTGCTATGGCAGGCTTAGTTTTGCGTTTTATTCGGGCAGTTTTTTTTATCACGTTATTTGAGTGTTTGTTATGTTTTTTTTTGTTTTGAGTCTCGCCTTTGGGCTATGATTTTAGACTGAGTTTTAGTGTGTTTCTCAGTGGTTGGCTTTTCCATTTTTGTCTCTATGGTCGGCCAACCGCTGTCACGCCCTATGTGCTTTTAATTCGTTTTGTCTGATCTCTGTCTGAGTCTTTCTTGTCCTGTGTCGTCTGTTGTCGTCACCATTATTCGTTTTATTCTGTGTGGGTGTTTGCAGGTCTGGAAAAAGAGTCCGATTACTATCGCAGTCTGGTCCCTTCAATCTCATAAACCAACCAACCAACAAACCTACTACCGGACACCAACTACAATTAGGCTCATATAACTGCACTTTTAGATGCAATAGCACAAGCGGAGAGTTACATAAATACAATGTAGTGTATTGAGGACCTTGCCTTAAATGCACTTTTAGATGCAATAGCACTAGCGGAGAGTTATATAAATACAATGGAGTATATTGAGGACATTGCCTTAAATGGATCGATACATAACGAGGTAGCAACACTAATAAAAAAACTGATGTTCCACTGGATTAACTTTCAAGCTTCGTTAATTCAAAGAATACAGGAATTAGCGGACGAGCTAATAAACGATGCAGAACACTCAGACAACAGCGAAAACTACATCGCCGTGTCAACAACAGCCTTGAGAACAGACAATCCATGGCCGGGCGGTCTGGCCCATCGGTTCTAGGCGCTCCAGTCTGGAACCGCGCGACCGCTACGGTCGCAGGTTCAAATCCTGCTTCGGGCATAGATGTGTGTGATGTCATTAGGTAAGTTAGGTTGAAGTAGTTAAGTTCTACGGGACTGATGACCTCAGATGTTAAGTCCCATAGTGCTCAGAGCCATTTGAATCATTTGAACAGACAATCCAAACACTAGACCCAACGGAAGACAACACACAATACACACAAACATCGAAAACCAAACACAACTAGAAACATCAGGTATGAAGGGAAGTAAACATGGTACAAGCAAGTGTGAGCGCTACACAAAGCCTTTGGCTTTTGTATCAGACAGACTACTGAACCAGGGCACAATACCACCAAGTACTGTGGTCAAACCGCATATTACAGAATGCAACAAAAAACTGCCGAGAAAGAGACGGTACAAAGAGGAGACACAGGCATAAAAATATCCACGCATGAAACACTACTGACCCCAAAATTACAACCATAGACTGCTAGTACACAAAAGACAATACATTATGAAAACGAAGGTAGTGATGATTAGAACGAAACTGATAATGAATACAGGTGTCCAATTAATACCTGTAACACACGTAATCAAAACACACCAACAGATGGAACCATCACAACAATAACCAGTACTCCCCTGGTAGGCCAATCTGCCACTACACAATTCAACAATGCCACCAATAGCAAAGGAATAAACTCCCAGCAACATTCAATTGTTAGTCTTACAACAACAAACCGAGTCAAAAGAAACCTGCCTCCAGTGTAATAGGTGGTATCGTAACACCAGTAAAACCACAAAAAAAGAGTCGTCTACAGGCGGCACAAAGTATTTTCAGAACTATGTATGCGACCGAAGAGGCGATTAATGCGTGTGACGTAGTGAAGGGAGGTCAACACCAAGATACCTCAGCAAACTACCCAATGCCACATCTACGTCCAGGATGCCGACACGAGGTCCAGCGCACCCACTAACAACGGCGCCAAGGCAAAATCAACCACCTCTGTCCCAGAGATGCTCTCAACTGGCACCAGCCCGATGGCATCTAGTACCACAAAACAGCGCCCATCTCGGCCACTAATGAACATTTTTCAGCTGAATGCAGTGAGGAGCAAGCGAGTTAGTGCTAAACCCCCCAAAACAGTTAAAGACCTAAACATTGATATATTGTGTCTGCAAGAGCCATACACCACTGAAGGCAAACTAACATGCTTTCTGGCACATGTGATAACCATAACCAGTAGTCGGGGCAGCAAGGAAGCACTTTCCATAATAAATAAAAGTACAAATATTGTAAAAATAACCGAATTATGTAATGAGCACTTGGTTCAAAATGGTTCAAACGGCTCTGAGCACTATGCGACTAAAGCTCTGAGGTCATCAGTCCCCTAGAACTTAGAACAATTTAAACCCAGCTAACCTAAGGACATCACACAAATCCACGCCCGAGGCAGGATTCGAACCTGCAACCGTAGCGGCCGCGCGGTTCCGGACTGAAGCGCCTAGAACCGCTCGGCCACTTCCGCCGGCGATCACTTGGTAACACTTGAACTTTCATACCAAGCAGATGTATGGATAGCTACTTCACTGTATGCCCAATACAGTCAATCCGTAGCGCCATATGCAAATTATATAAAGCTAATAGCCGAATATGAACAAGGTAAGAAGGTGCTCATATGCTCGGACCATGTTGAATTCCTACACAGAAGTCGACGGAGGACGCATAATAAGCGACGCCATACAGGAAACGCGGTTACAAGTAGTTAACGTAGAAGGTAACTTACCGACACAAATTGGACATGACAGATAAAAAGTAATACACTCGTAAATGACGCTGCCAAGAACGAATAACGGATTGAAAAGTACAACACCACATTACTGTCAGTGACCACAACGCGATCAGTTTCAGAGTAACAACAGAAAACAACACAACCAAAAAAGTACCCACCCGACACTTGCCATTCAATATACACTCCTGGAAATGGAAAAAAGAACACATTGACACTGGAGTGTCAGACCCACCATACTTGCTCCGAACACTGCGAGAGGGCTTTACAAGCAATGATCACACGCACGACACAGCCGACACACCAGGAACCGCGTTGTTGGCCGTCGAATGGCGCTAGCTGCGCAGCATTTGTGCACCGCCGCCGTCAGTGTCAGCCAGTTTGCCGTGGCATACGGAGCTCCATCGCAGTCTTTAACACTGGTAGCATGCCGCGACAGCGTGGACGTGAACCGTATGTGCAGTTGACGGACTTTGAGCGAGGGCGTATAGTGGGCATGCGGGAGGCCGGGTGGACGTACCGCCGAATTGCTCAACACGTGGGGCGTGAGGTCTCCACAGTACATCGATGTTGTCGCCAGTGGTCGGCGGAAGGTGCACGTGCCCGTCGACCTGGGACCGGACCGCAGCGACGCACGGATGCACGCCAAGTCCGTAGGATCCTACGCAGTGCCGTAGGGGACCACACTGCCACTTCCCAGCAAATTAGGGACACTGTTGCTCCTGGGGTATCGGCGAGGACCATTCGCAACCGTCTCCATGAAGCTGGGCTACGGTCCCGCACACTGTTAGGCCGTCTTCCGCTCACGCCCCAACATCGTGCAGCCCGCCTCCAGTGGTGTCGCAACAGGCGTGAATGGAGGGACGAATGGAGACGTGTCGTCTTCAGCAATGAGAGTCGCTTCTGCCTTGGTGCCAATGATGGTCGTATGCGTGTTTGACGCCGGGCAGGTGAGCGCCACAATCAGGACTGCATACGACCGAGGCACACAGGGCCAACACCTGCCATCATGGTGTGGGGAGCGATCTCCTACACTGGCCGTACACCTTTGGTGATCGTCGAGGGGACACTGAATAGTGCACGGTACATCCAAACCGCCATCGAACTCATCGTTCTACCATTCCTAGACCGGCAAGGGAACTTGCTGTTCCAACAGGACAATGCACGTCTGCATGTATCCCGTGCCACCCAACGTGCTCTAGAAGGTGTAAGTCAACTACCCTGGCCAGCAAGATCTCCGGATCTGTCCCCCATTGAGCATGTTTGGGACTGGATGAAGCGTCGTGTCACGCGGTCTGCACGTCCAGCACGAACGCTGGTCCAACTGAGGCGCCAGGTGGAAATGGCATGGCAAGCCGTTCCACAGGACTACATCCAGCATCTCTACGATCGTCTCCATGGGAGAATAGCAGCCTGCATTGCTGCGAAAGGTGGATATACACTGTACTAGTGGCGACATTGTGCATGGTCTGTTGCCTGTGTCTATGTGCCTGTGGTTCTGTCAGTGTGATCATGTGATGTATCTGACCCCAGGAATGTGTCAATAAAGTTTCCCCTTCCTGGGACAATGAATTCACGGTGTTCTTATTTCAATTTCCAGGAGTGTAGCTGACTGGGAGATACTAAGAGGAATAGTACAAGACGGAATCCTTGAAACCATCGGCAGAAGCTTTGACTTCAAGGCACACGTGTCTACTAATCTCATCACAAAATCATAAAATAAATCCATATTAAAAACACAGAACACAAAACGCTCAGAACTACCTTCGACAAATAAACTGACTAGACTACCCGAAGAGTGAGATTACCATACCAGCGATCAATAGCACACAGCGATAGACAAAGAAGATTGGAAGCACATAGGCTCCTAAAAACCAGTACAAAAACGAAGGCGCGCGGAGTGGCCGCGCTGTTCGAGGAGCCATGTCACGGACTGCGCAGGCCCTCCCGCCGGAGGTTCGAGTCTTCCCTCGGGCATGGGTGTCTGTGTTGTTCTCAGCATAAGTTAGTTTAATTAGTATGTAAGTCTACGGACCGATGACCTCAGCAGTTTGGTCCCTCAGAAATTCACACACATTTTAACATTTTTGAAGAAAGGGATGGAAACAAATTCCGGCTGCACGAGCTCCTATGCCATGACATCGTCAACACTGACACACAGCAACAAGCAACTATGTAAGAGGAACTGAACGCACCATACGATACTTCTGCAGTCACCTGTCATTTTGCGCTAGAAGAGGTGGCGATAGCGATATCGGAGCAAGAAAGCACCTGGACCAGACGGAATTCAGTCGGAAGTACTAAAACAGATAATATCACAGATCACGCCATTCTTTACAACTCCACTCTAGGGGTGGGTCGGGTGTCTACAGTTTGGAAGGTTTCCAAGGCAGACGTAATAAAGAAGCGCGCTGTCAGGGATCCGTCAGATCCCATGAAATGTAGGCCTATATTTGCCAAGATCCAGGAAAAGCTTCTGTGCACCCATTTACAGGAGCCCAGCACTGTCCAAGGCCTAAGAAAAGACCAATTCAGCTTCAGAGAGGGTAAGTCGGTAGATGATTCCATCAGCCAAGCGTTATAGTTTGCCAACAACACTAGATGCTTGAAAATGGCCTAAGGCTGAAATTGTTCAATCGCACATGAAATAAAGAGAATGGTAGCTGGAGGCATCAAGAAATCTTTAAAAAAATTCATCTCAGCTGCGGACCCTATCACATTGAAAATTATGATCGACATGTTGGTGCCTTTGACGATCTCTGGTGGCCCGCAATGCTCAAGAGATTCAGACAACTGGAGGTACCTGAAACACTATACAACAGTCTACTAAACTAGTGTGTAGATAGATTGGTCGAATGGCAGATGGACGGCCGAAAAGTAATCAATTGAATTACAAATGGGTCCCCCCAAGGGTCTGTGGCCCCATGTTCTGGGACATTACTACTGAACCCCTCCTGCAACTACTGGGGGAAACAATAACAACAGATGAGCTTGTTGCATACGCAGACAACCTTTACGTCGTAGTACCTGGTACAATAGATCCCAACTTGAAAAAAAAAAGCAAATGGAGCACTCAAATCAATAACATAATTACGTCAGAAAAACAAACTCAAGATAGCCGATAAAATAATAACATACACTTCACTGAAGAGGTCTCTTCAGATAAAGTCTAGTGATTCATTACACGCCATTTTTGGGCACATATAGACGAAAAGCAAAATTTGCATAAACACATGAGCATTTTCATATACAAAGCAGCAAAAGTAGTACACAAATTGGAGAGACTTAATTCAGAACAATTTAAACTCTCCTTGTCAGTTACACGGAAATACTACTGTGCTCTCCTCGAGCCGGTACTTAGCCAGCAAATGGACTCACAAGTTAAGCCTATCAACAAACTGGATCCCTGTCAGACGAGGACAATGGAGCGGCTTATTTAGACTATCGGGAGCTTTCGGCATAAACTCAGTGGAATCATTCTGCGTGGTGCTCGGAAATGACCCCAGTAGACATAATATACAGAACGGCTACAGTATGTACTGACTTAGGATGGGAAGGCACGACCAGGTTCGGAAGGTCACTTGAGTACCAAATGTTCAAATGTTTGTGAAATCTTATGGGACTTAACTGCTAAGACCATCAGTCCCTAAGCTTACACACTACTCAACCTAAATTATCCTAAGGACAGACACACATACCCATGCCCGAGGGAGGACTAGAACCTCCACCGGGACCAGCCGCACAATCCATGACTGCATCGCCTGAGACCGCTCGGCTATTCCCGCGCAGCCACTTGAGTACCAATTGACACGAAACGCTAAATGAACAATTGTAGGGTGAGTACCTGGCTAGACGAGTAGGACATAAGTGTTGAGGGACACTGGCTACATCAGGTCTTCCCCGATGTAAGGGAGAAACTAAAACTTAAATACATCGATTCCAGACGCGGTATGGTCCACTTCTTAACATGACACGGTCCTTACCCCATGCACTTAAGCCATGTGAGCCTGAGGCTGACACTAAAGTGCACATGTGGGGAAGAAGGCTCTTCAGAACACATCGTCTTTTTCTGCGGACAATATACTAACATCAGACACACATTACACTTAAACGTCAACAATTTTGAAGACACTGTACACGCAACGCTCAGACACTTAAGACCAATGCACCATGTAAAACACACTCACTGACAATATACCATAAGCGTTGTATAGAGAGAATCGGCTGAAGAGACAGATCGCGACACGACCGGAGCCGCGAGGGGTAGCCGCGAGGGGTAGCCGCGCGATGTACCCACGCGGCAAAAAACGCCTTGCACGATTCGCGCGGATTCCTCTGTAGGAGGTTCGAGTCCTCAAATGGGCATGTGTGTGTGTGTGTGTGTGTGTGTGTGTGTGTGTGTGTGTGTGTGTGTGTGTGTGTGTGTGTGTTGTTCTTAGTGTAAGTTCGTTTAAGTTAGATTAAGTAGTGTGTAAGCCTAGGGAACGATGACCTCTGCAGCTTGGTCTCATAGGAACGCACCACCACCGCTATAACAATGAAGAAATACGATAAATAAACAACACAACAGCCTAAATAAAAGAAGGCTCAGGTTTAATTACTAGGAAATCTAGAACAAATGTTGGATTTAGGCTAAGAGCAGTGATTGGCACTCAATAGTCCAAGACACTCCCTGTCATACACACTTGGTGCAGGATTATTCTTTCGCTACCATATTTCCTATTTCCTGTTTTTATTCTTCCTAAAAATATGGTTTCTATTTACAATTCAATTTTCCAAAATTTTATTAATTTCATAATTGTTTACCTTTTATCTATCCACCTTAAATGCAAGAATCTTGTTTAGTTTAGAAACATTTTTCCGAGTATATAATTTCACAAACATAGTGACGTTTAAGTCTATAAGTATTTAACGCAGCAATATTATTAATCCTTATTCAAAATAAGAAATAACAAACAAGTTTCACTCTCTGCACATGTAAAAATTTTTATTGTAAAAGTACGACCTGTCTTAGTAACAAGGTGGCAGGTCATTTGTAAATGACAACAATAAATACACTCCTGGAAATGGAAAAACGAACACATTGACACCGATGTGTCAGACCCACCATACTTGCTCTGGACACTGCGAGAGGGCTGTACAAGCAATGATCACACGCACGGCACAGCGGACAAACCAGGAACCGCGGTGTTGGCCATCGAATGGCGCTAGCTGCGCAGCATTTGTGCACCGCCGCAGTCAGTGTCAGACAGTTTGACGTGGCATACGGAGCTCCATCGCAGTCTTTAACACTGGTGGCATGCCGCGACAGCGTGGACGTGAACCGTATGTGCAGTTGATGGACTTTGAGCGTCGGCATACAGTGGGCATGCGGGAGGCCGGGTGGACGTACCGCTGAATTGCTCAACACGTGGGGCGTGAGGTCTCCACAGTACATCGATGTTGTCGCCAGTGGTCGCCGGAAGGTGCACGTGCCCGTCGACCTGAGACCGGACCGCAGCGACGCACGGATGCACGCCAAGACTGTAGGATCCTACGCAATGCCGTAGGGGACCGCACCGCCACTTCCCAGCAAATTAGGGACACTGTGGCTCCTGGGGTATCGGCGAGCACCATTCGCAAACGTCTCCATGAAGCTGGGCTACGGTCCCGCCCACCGTTAGGCCGTCTTCCGCTCACGCCCCAACATCGTGCAGCCCGCCTTCAGTGGTGTCGCGACAGCCGTGAATGGAGGGACGAATGGAGACGTGTTGTCTTCAGCGATGGGAGTCATTTCTACCTTGGTGCCAATGATGGTCGCATGCGTGTTTGGCGCCGTGCAGGTGAGCGGCACAATCAGGACTGCATACGACCGAGGCACACAGGGCCAACACCCGGCATCATGGTGTGGGGAGCGATCTCCTACACTGGCCGTACACCTCTGGTGATCGTCGAGGGGACACTGAATAGTGCACGGTACATCCAAACCGTCATCGAACCCATCGTTCTACCATTCCTAGAACGGCAAGGGAACTTGCTGTTCCAACAGGACAATGCACGTCTGCATGTATCCCGTGCCACCCAACGTGCTCTAGAAGGTGTAAGTCAACTACCCTGGCCAGCAAGATCTCCGGATCTGTCCCCCATTGAGCATGTTTGGGACTGGATGAAGCGTCGTCTCACGCGGTGTGCACGTCCAGCACGAACGCTGGTCCAACTGAGGCGCCAGGTGGAAATGGCATGGCAAGCCGTTCCACAGGACTACATCCAGCATCTCTACGATCGTCTCCATGGGAGAATAGCAGCCTGCATTGCTGCGAAAGGCGGATATACACTGTACTAGTGCCGACATTGTGCATGCTCTGTTGCCTGTGTCTATGTGCCTGTGGTTCTGTCAGTGTGATCATGTGATGTATCTGACCCCAGGAATGTGTCAATAATGTTTCCCCTTCCTGGGACAATGAATTCACGGTGCTCTTATTTCTATTTCCAGGAGTGTACAAAAATAGCGAACAACATGTTATGATAACCGTGTTAAAACCGAAAAGGAGGTATCCAATTTGTTTCATCACATTAAACTATACGATTTTTTATCTACAATTATAGTTTCAGATAGGTTCTGCTGCTCTTTATGCGTTCTTCTTAAATTAGTAAATTGTTACCAGACTCTTCATATTTGTATTCTCAGAGTTACACTTGAACACCGCACTTCGGGTTTAGAAATTAATCTTATTTCGGTTGCAGCATTTCGTTTGCAGCAAATTTCGCACGAAACCACAACTCTCACCATTCAGTACCTATAACAAGATTTTGAATCCAGCCCTCTGGTGCTCTCACCTAAATTTATGATAGTATGTATGGTAAAAAAATGGAGCACCAAGGTGACATGGTGGGGCGCAAAAAAAAAAAAAAAAAAAGAAAGAAAAAGGAAGAGAGAAAAAAAAATTCGTACGCGTCCACACTGTCGGCGGTTATGTAAACGATTAGACACGCAATTCTGTATGATAGACAGACCGGTCACCTGAGTGCATTAGCGTTGTTCGCTTTCAGTGTTGTTAGAAGGTCTAGTAGGGTATATAAGGGGTGTGTACAGCTCAAACGTTGAATGGTCATTGCGAAGGACACACACGTATGAGACAGCGTTATCAGCGCCTGATCGACTTTCAAAAGGGTCTCTTAGCTGACCTGTATATGGTGACCTGTTAGAAACGTGCAGTATCCAGGTTTCTGAGGGATTCGGATGTGACAGTGACACGATATTGGAGTGTGTCGAAATGTAGGGCAGACATAGCCGTCGTCAAGGTCCCGGTCGACCACGTCAGACCACCGTATTGGAGTATCGCAGTAATGTGCACCACGTACACCGAAACACCTTCATCGTGCCATCCAAGAACAAATAATGAATTCATTGAAACATTCTACGACACCCCACACCACTGGTCGAAGACTAGCAATAGCCGGAAAAGAGAATTACAGTCCCATGTGTAGGCTTCTGTTAACATCACAACACAAACGGCTGCGTTTGGAATAGGATGGACTACTGATGAATGTCGTCACAGAATGTTCATTGATGACTCGCTGCTTTGAAATACCACAGGTGACTATCGTTGGCGAATATGGCAGCGACCTAAGGGAGAGGTCGCATTCTTCCAATATTCTGGAGAGACATCGTTGTTAGTCCTGGAGTCATGGTGTGGGGAGCAATCGTGGTCACGGCTGGTAGTGGCTGAGGGAACACTAACGCCACAACGATGCGTCGTGGACATGCTGCATACTCGCGTATTGACTCTCACGCGGCTGTATTGTGGTGCAATTTTTCGAAAAGGCAATGCTCGTCCACTCATGGCACGTGTTTCTATGAACTGTGTGGGTGGTGTTGAGGTACTCCCATGGACAGCATCACCCATGATCTGTCCCCGACTGAACATATGTGGGACCAGCTCTGGAGTCAACTCAGTACAAGCGTCAGTATCCTGGATATCAAGGTCAGTTATAACATTTGCGGACCATCTTGGATCAGGAGAGGATACAATGGCCCTATTTCAGCTTTTCCAACCGAATTAGAGCATCCGTAGGAAAGCAATACGGATAAATGTGTTAACGTTGCCAAGTTATTTGCATATCTGAGTCGATTTTGTAATCACTGAAATAACGTCACATACTTTCTCAGCTCATGTACTTTCTTTTCGTTTCCTTTTCCCTTTATAGTGTTTCACTTTTTCTGGCAGGAAGCACGATAGAAGTTGTCTCTGATGTAACTTTGGACTGCAACATCGGATACTTGTTGGTTTTTGAAAATTAGTCATTGCCATATTTCTACTGGATCAGTGACCAAGGTATGATTCATTGTTTCGATTCAAACTCTCTTCTGGGAAGTTATGTGTGAAGTAGAAATTTTTATTCGTATTCCGATAACAGAATTTTTTCGGTAACAGTTTCACGTAAAAGTCTCACTCAATTAGGTAAGAAAGTGCAGCCTCCCTTGCACTTACATGAAAGTGCGTACTGAAGCACATTAAGTACATCAAACTACACTCCTGGAAATGGAAAAAAGAACACATTGACACCGGTGTGTCAGACCCACCATACTTACTCCGGACAGAGCGAGAGGGCTGTACAAGCAATGATCACACGCACGGCACAGCGGACACACCAGGAACCGCGGTGTTGGCCGTCGAATGGCGGTAGCTGCGCAGCATTTGTGCACCGCCGCCGTCAGTGTCAGCCAGTTTGCCGTGGCATACGGAGCTCCATCGCAGTCTTTAACACTGGTAGCATGCCGCGACAGCGTGGACGTGAACCGTATGTGCAGTTGACGGACTTTGAGCGAGGCCGGGTGGACGTACCGCCGAATTGCTCAACACGTGGGGCGTGAGGTCTCCACAGTACATCGATGTAGTCGCCAGTGGTCGGCGGAAGGTGCACGTGCCCGTCGACCTGGGACTGGACCGCAGCGATGCACAGATGCACGCCAAGACAGTAGGATCCTACGCAATGCCGTAGGGGACCGCACCGCCACTTCCCAGCAAATTAGGGACACTGTTGCTCCTGGGGTATCGGCGAGGACCATTCGCAACCGTCTCCATGAAGCTGGGCTACGGTCCCGCACACCGTTAGGCCGTCTTTCGCTCACGCCCCAACATCGTGCAGCCCGCCTCCAGTGGTGTCGCGACAGGCGTGAATGGAGGGACGAATGGAGACGTGTCGTCTTCAGCGATGAGAGTCGCTTCTGCCTTGGTGCCAATGATGGTCGTACGCGTGTTTGGCGCCGTGCAGGTGAGCGCCACAATCAGGACTGCATACGACCGAGGCACACAGGGCCAACACCCGGCATCATGGTGTGGGGAGCGATCTCGTACACTGGCCGTACACCTCTGGTGATCGTCGAGGGGACATTGAATAGTGCACGGTACATCCAAACCGTCATCGAACTCATCGTTCTAATATTCCTAGACCGGCAAGGGAACTTGCTGTTCCAACAGGACAATGCACGTCCGCATGTATCCCGTGCCACCCAACGTGCTCTAGAAGGTGTAAGTCAACTACCCTGGCCAGCAAGATCTCCGGATCTGTCCCCCATTGAGCATGTTTGGGACTGGATGAAGCGTCGTCTCACGCGGTGTGCACGTTCAGCACGAACGCTGGTCCAACTGAGGCGCCAGGTGGAAATGGCATGGCAAGCCATTCCACAGGACTACATCCAGCATCTCTACGATCGTCTCCATGGGAGAATAGCAGCCTGCATTGCTGCGAAAGGTGGATATACACTGTACTAGAGCCGACATTCTACATGCTCTGTTGCCTGTGTCTATGTGCCTGTGGTTCTGTCAGTGTGATCATGTGATGTATCTGACCCCAGGAATGTGTCAATAAAGTTTCCCCTTCCTGGGACAATGAATTCACGGTGTTCTTATTTCTATTTCCAGGAGTGTAGTTTGCCTGCCAAGCTGAGTTGTAACGTGTTGGCTACTGTGCAGAGGGACCGTGTTTGATTCCCGGCCGGGCTGAAGATTTTCTCCGTTCATAAACTGAGTTTCGTCTTGACCTCCTCATCATCTCATTATCACCGACACACGAGTCACCCCATGTGATGTCACCTGAAATAAGACTTGCCACCAGCGGGCGAACGTCACTGGATGGGGCCTTTCGGCCAACAATGCCACAGGATCATTTCATTTCATTGATCTCAAACTAAGTTGCAGGTCAAATTACCTAAATTTACATGCCTGTTTTCCCACATAAAATCGTAATATCATAGTAACCCATTCTAGTTAGTTTGACTCGCGGTCCTCTTGCACAGTGAATACACCTCAGTGACCGGAAAAAGTGCAGGTCACATCTTCTTACATCATGATTCAACAACGAATTCATAAAACTACCGCTGAAATAGTTGTTGTCTGTGTGTTGCAGGATGCCGTAGAATATTCCAAACTGAAACGTTCTGTCGTTTTGTGTGATGTCCTTAGGTTAGTTAGGTTCAAGTAGTTCTAAGTTCTAGGGGACTGATGACCATAGATGTTAAGTCCCATAGTGCTCAGAGCCATTAGAACCATTTGAACCATTATGTCGTTCCAGGAGATTCAAATGGTTTAAATGGCTCTACACACTATGAGACTTAACATCTGAGGTCATCAGTACCCTAGACTTTGAACTACTTAAACCTTACCAACCTAATGACATCACACACATCCATGCCCGAGGCAGGATTCGAACCTGCGACCATAGCAGCAGCGCAGTTCCGGACTGAAGCGCCTAGAACCACTCGACCAAAGCGCTCGGCGTTCCAGGAGGGAATATTTTTTTCTCGTAGAGTTAACACGGATTCAAGAAAACCCTCTGGTGTATCTTCGAAGAAATGTGACTGGTTTGCTGAATAGTTGATTAAGAGAACCCACTGACCTGTGCTGGAAGGCGAAATTGAACAGAACGGTACGTAATAACGAGTGTGGCCCAAGGGAACGTACTGAAACCTTCACTGTTCCAAATAAACCTTTCCTCCCGTAGGATCAGCAACGGTAGAATATCGTTCGCTGACGTTACTGTTGATACACGGAAGTTTAATCATTGAATGATGCAGGTAGACGAAAATATTTACACTTTGTGCAATGAGTGGCAACTCTCTTTAAATGTGGATAAACGCAAACTAACGCTCGGAACAAACAGATGCACCACATTAGAATTGGATTATAAGCATATTAGTGAACGTGAAGAACACGTCACATTGACAAATATTTAGGCATAACACTAAGACGTAGTATGAAATGTGGTGAAAATGTAAAATCTGTGATATGGAAGTGGAATGGTAGGCTAAGTTTTGTTGGAAGTGTTCTGGGAAACTACGCTATTGCGGCCAATTGTATTGTTCCAGATATTGGATAGCTTATCAGCTAAGAATGACAATAGATATCGAACAAATCTTGCATTGTAATCTGTTGAACATGCTACCTCTCTACTAAGATAAATCTACTAAGAAGATGAACAGAAAAATACTGGATGGTAAGATCTCTGGAAATGCAGGCGAAAGATAGATGTTTCGCACATAAGATTCTCATAGCGCCACCGTAAGAAGTATGTGTATGTAACATATGTTATATGTTTATTCGACTATTTACGATTATTTCGCCTCGATTTGTAGAACTTGGGCCCTCACTTATTGGTTACTGCTGATCATATGTTATATCGAAAGGCAAATACATGAAATCTAAATTAATAAGGTACTTAACAACTTATACTTGAAACCCGATTTTCCTATCATGTGGAGAACAAAGTCTTTTATCTGTCAAAGGAATAAAATTACACTAATCACTAAACATCACAAAATAAATAAAAAGTTTTCAGAAATCAGCCTGCGTAATTTCAAAAAACATACTCCAGAGTACATGGTTAATGTAGGTTCTGGATCACTAGCACAAAATAAAAAGAATTACTCGTTAACATTCACAATTGTTGTTATTTTTTAAAATATTGATCTAATTACCCTGAACCTACATTAACCACCTAATTTATATATTAAGCATCACTATTAATAAGTAATTTACTAAGTAGAATAATTTTAGTAAAGTTCTAAAATTATTATTATTATAATTTTTTTTCTTTCTCAGACGTTATGTCTGGTTAAAAATGGAAAGTGAAGCGGACCTTGACCAAGCGTGACTTCCTTTTAACTGTACGGTATATGTTACATTGCATTTAGGAACTTTTGGGTAACTGAACAAGTATCAGTAATTTGAGAATTCTGTAGTTGTATACACTCCTGGAAATTGAAATAAGAACACCGTGAATTCATTGTCCCAGGAAGGGGAAACTTTATTGACACATTCCTGGAGTCAGATACATCACATGATCACACTGACAGAACCACAGGCACATAGACACAGGCAACAGAGCATGCACCATGTCGGCACTAGTACAGTGTATATCCACCTTTCGCAGCAATGCAGGCTGCTATTCTCCCATGGAGACGATCGTAGAGATGCTGGATGTAGTCCTGTGGAACGGCTTGCCATGCCATTTCCACCTGGCGCCTCAGTTGGACCAGCGTTCGTGCTGGACGTGCACACCGCGTGAGACGACGCTTCATCCAGTCCCAAACATGCTCAATGGGGGACAGATCCGGAGATCTTGCTGGCCAGGGTAGTTGACTTACACCTTCTAGAGCACGTTGGGTGGCACGGGATACATGCGGACGTGCATTGTCCTGTTAGAACAGCAAGTTCCCTTGCCGGTCTAGGAATGGTAGAACGATGGGTTCGATGACGGTTTGGATGTACCGTGCACTATTCAGTGTCCCCTCGACGATCACCAGAGGTGTACAGCCAGTGTAGGAGATCGCTCCCCACACCATGATGGCAGGTGTTGGCCCTGTGTGCCTCGGTCGTATGCAATCCTGCTTGTGCCGCTCACCTGCACGGCGCCAAACACGCATACGACCATCATTGGCACCAAGGCAGAAGCGACTCTCATCGCCGAAGACGACACGTCTCCATTCGTCCCTCCATTCACGCCTGTCGCGACACCACTGGAGGCAGGCTGCACGATGTTGAGGCGTGAGCAGAAGACGGCCTAACGATGTGCGGGACCGTAGCCCAGATTCATGGAGACGGTTGCGAATGGTCCTCGCCGATACCCCAGGAGCAACAGTGTCCCTAATTTGCTGGCAAGTGGCGGTGCGGTCTTCTACAGCACTGCGTAGGATCCTACGGTCTTGGCGTGCATCCGTGCGTCGCTGCGGTCCGGTCCCAGGTCGACGGTCACGTGCACCTTCCGCCGACCACTGGCGACAACATCGATGTACTGTGGAGACCTCACGCCCCACTTGTTGAGCAATTCAGCGGGACGTCCACCCGGCCTCCCGCATGCCCACTATACGCCCTCGCTCAAAGTCCGTCAACAGCACATACGGTTCACATCCACACTGTCGCGGCATGCTACCAGTGTTAAGGACTGCGATGGAGCTCCGTATGCCACGGCAAACTGGCTGACACTGACGGTGGCGGTGCACAAATGCTGCGCAGCTAGCGCCATTCGATTGCCAAAACCGCGGTTCCTGGTGTGTCAGCTGTGCCGTGCGTGTGATCATTGCTTGTACAGCCCTCTCGCAGTGTCCAGAGCAAGTATGGTGGGTCTGAGACACCGGTGTCAATGTGTTCTTTTTTCCATTTCCAGGAGTGTATATAAGTTTGGATGTAGCTGTATTGCGTTGATTTACAGGTGGATATTGTGTGGTATGACTCCTGTAATTGATAGTATAATCGGTTTAATGTCAACTTTATCCTAATGCCACATGTCCTAGATTTCCTCAGCCAGTTGGATGTATTTTTCAATTTTTTTCTCGTGTTTTCTTCAGTATATTTGTTTTATTGGGTGTGGATATTTCGATTAGTTGTGTTAATTTCTTCTTGTTATTGGTAATTATGATGTCAGGTTTGTTATGTGGTGTTGTTTTATCTGTTATAATGACTCTGTTCCAGTATAACTTGTATTCATCATTCGCCTGTACATTTTGTGGTGCATACTTGTATGTGGGAATGTGTTGTTTTATTAGTTTATGTTGTATGGGAAGTTGTTGATGTATTATTTTTGCTACATTGTCATGCCTTCTGGGGTATTCCGTATTTGGTAGTATTGTACATCCGATTGTGATGTGATCTACTGTTTGTATTTGTTGTTTGCAAAGTCTGCATTTATCTGTTGTGGTATTGTAATCTATAATAATATGCTTGCTGTAATATCTGGTGTTTATTGTTTGATCATGTATTGCAATCATGGAGGAGGAGATTACTGTTTAACGTCCCATTGACAATGAGGTAATTAGAGATGGAGCACAAGTTCGGATTAGGAAAGGATGGGGAAGGAAATCGGCCGTGCCCTTTCCAAGGAACCATCCTGGCATTTGCCTGAAGCGATTTAGGGAAATCACAGAAAACCTAAATCAGGATGGCCGGTTGCGGGATTGAACCGTCATCCTCCCGAATGCGAGTCCAGTGTCCACTGGGCCATCTTGCACGGTTGCAATCATGAATCCGTCTGTTTCACTTTGTATACTGCCTTTTCTTAGTCATGTGTTGGATGCGTCTTGATCGATATGTGGCTGTGTTAGACGATACGGGTGCTTGCCATGTAGTGTTTTCTTTTTCCAATTTACTTTCATCGTATCTGTTGATGCTATGTGATCTAAAGTGTTGTAGAAGTGGTTATGAAATTGCAATGGTGTAGCCGATGTATTTATATGAGTGACTGCTTTGTGTATTTTGCTAGTTTCTTCTGGATCTATTAAGAATTTTCTTAAATTGCCTATCTGTCCATAATGTAGGCTTTTATGTCGATAAATCTCCTTCGTCCTTCCTTTCTGCTTAATGTGAATCTTTCTGTTGCTTAATGTATGTGATGTATTCTATATTTGTGGCATTGTGATCATGTAAGTGTACTGGGTGCTTCTAGGTCTGTGTTACTCCATTTTGCTACTCCAAGTGAGTAGGTCAATATTGGTATAGTATACGTATTTATAGCTTTTGTCTTCTTTCTTGCTGTCAATTATGTTTTTTAGTATTTTTGTTAGTCTTTGTCTATATTTTTCTTTTAGTTCTTCTTTAATATTGGTATTATCTATTCCTTTTTTTTGTCTGTATCCTAGATATTTATAGGCATCTGTTTTTCCCATCGCTTCAATGCAGTTGCTGTGATTATCCAAAATGTAATCTTCTTGTTTAGTGTGTTTTCCCTATTATTATTACTATTATTATTATTATTATTATTATTATTATTATTATTATTAATGTTAATATTATTCTTATATAATATACAATAAATTAAATATATAAAATTATTCACTTTCTACTTTAGCAGCAATAAGATTATTATGATTTTTGTTTGTAAATGTTTCTTGAGATAAGACCAATTTACAGTTCTACGACATTCACAAGTAACTTTACGTTTCTTCCATTCTTTACATAAATAATAATGTCCAGTGGTTCGATATTTATCTTTATAAATTTCTTCAGTCCCTTTTTTAATCATACATTCACTACCTGACTTAGCTGTGGCTTAGTGCTATCCATTTAAAAAATAAAAAATTCATGAGAAAAACATTATTTTTCAAACTTCACATAGTGAATTCTAAGTCATGAAATTAATTCCTTTATATTTCAATTTCATTTGTCCTTTCTTAATTATATCAATATCAAAACCAATTAATTTAGAAAATCTTTTTGGTAAAATTACTTTAAAATCATTATTAAATTCTAGACAAAGTTGTTCTTCAAATCTAGTATTAAAATATTCACAATTTGTAATATCATATAAAACATTTATCTCCAGCACATTTACTATTCTAATTTATTTACAAATACTTAAATTATTTAGCTTCTTGATTAAAGTAGTGTCAATTTTCTCAGTATTTTTTGTTAAATGGTCATCAAAAATAGACATCTAAGGTGTATTAGTTTACGAAAGTAAATTACATTAAAAATTTAGATTGTGAATGTAAGATCAAAGTAAATAAAAATCAAACAGGCAACAAACAATGGACAACATTGTGAACATAAGCAAATAATTAAAATGTATTAGTTAACAAAAATAAGTTGTATTAAAAAGTTTACATTGTGCGAATAAGTAAATAAATGAAATATATTTGTTAACAAAAGTAAGTTATTTAAAAGAAAACATTTTGAACATGAGTAAATAATTAAAATGTATTAGTTAACAAAAGTAAGTTATATTAAAAAGTTTACAATGTGAACATTATTAAACAAATAAAATGCATTTGTTAACAAATGTAGGTTATATTAAAACGTTTACATTGTGAACAGAAGTAAATAATTAAAATGTAATAGTTAACAAAAGTAAATTAATTAAAAGGTATTAGTTAACAAAAAATATATATTAAAAATTTACTTTGTAAATGTAAGTAAATAAAGTGTATTAGTTATCAAACGTAAATTATATTTAAAATTTTATATTGTGCAGTAAATAAAAATCGAATGGACAATAAAAAAGGACAATAAAATGGACAACAGTCTATTATTTTTTATATTTATTAAATGGATATTGTAGGGGAAAAGAAGTGTACCAAATGTTGTATAGTGAAAAACTATGGGACAAAGTTACTTAAACTATGATCAATTTGTAAATAGTGTACAAATTAGAATCAACTTAATAGATATTCTTCAAACAAAATAATTAAGAACTATAACATACTATACAGTAAAGATGATATAAAAAAGAGTACTAAATGTGACACAGTAAAAACTGTAACAGAATATGGAAAGAAATTAGGTAAACCAAGGTAAATTTGTAAGAAATTTTTCAATAATGATCGTTTTAGCAGATGTTCTATTAAAATGACTAATGTTCAAAATAGCACAGAAGAAATGCAAGACAACGAATAACAAAATGTACAAAATGGTATAAACACAATTTAAACAACAACAGTTTAAAAATACGCAATTTATGTAGTATTAAAAGGAATTGAGATTTTTTTTGCAAGAAATCATTGAAATATAATATCAATTTGTAGAAAATGTAGAAAATAAACATAGTTAGAAAAAAAAATTAAATAGATTATTCAAATCTAGGTCTGTTGTTGTGGTGTAATTCCCAATTGGCTAATAGATTACACAAAAATGCAAAATGCATACCCATTACAAATCAAATGCAAAATACTAAAATTAATATTTTTTAAATTACAATAAATTTGTTGTTTAAGCAATTAAAACAGCAATATAAGATATAATTACACAAAATATATTTAAAAAGTTTTAAAAAATTAATTGTTAATCATTTATTTTTATGTTAAATGTATAACAAATCAATTATTAATTTTTTTATAAAATTAATGTTGTTTTAAAATTAATAATAAACAAATTAATGTTATAAAGTTATTTTATTTGTGTTGTTAAAGAGAATAATTTAATTATCAATTTTTTTTATTTTTAAGTTAGATGTATAAAAAATCAATTATTAATGTTGATATAAAATTGATGTTGTTATAAATTTAATGATAAGCAATTTAAAGTTATGAATTTCATTTTATTCATATTATTAATGGAATTAATTATTAAAAATCTGTAGTAGTACATAGAATAAGAAGACAGAAATGCTAAGATTATAGATCAATTTTAAAAATAAAATGCTCTACCAAGATACAAAGAGGAAAATTAAGTAAATTTTAGACTAAGACGGACAAATAGAATATTTAGATTTAGTTTTACAAACAAAAACGTGCTCTTGTATACTTATAAGGTTAAAAAATGAAGTAGAACAAATATATGAGAAAGATTCTTAATGCAATTAACAAATGTTACTTCCAAGAACATGATTTGGATTCTAACGAAGAAAGCGAAGACAATAGTGATAAATATTTTAATGATCCATTTCCACATGAAGAAGTTGTAAAAGGACACAATGGTGGACGAATTTACAGAAGAAAGACTTAATTTTTGTGAAGTTTTTGGTAGCAGTGTTTTCTTGCTACCAAAATCTTTATATATTTTACTAATTTCATATATATTTTACAATGTTTATAAATATTTTAACTTATTTATTTATATTTTAATTTTTAATAAGTATGGAGCTGTGTTGTAGTAACAATAAATTATTTAGATAAAAGTATATTTTAATCAACTTTATTAGTTGTTAAGTTAGTAATAACAATATTGATGCAATGAATAGACGAATAATTATTTTTGATTTTATTTAAAATAACAACTACAAAATTACTATAGGCACATGATTTAAAGATATTTGGTTCCATTTGTTTAAAGAAAAAGATATATAGAGTACAAATTTTATGTTTTTTTCACGATGGAATTTCAGGGTTCAGTTTCAAGAAGCTTAAAAATATTAAGCAAATTGAAAAAAAATTAGTTTATTCTGTAAATAATTACAGTCTGGAATACATGGAAATAAAACATGTTATTCCTTTAACTTCAGATTCTGAACACATACAAAATGAAATAAAAACTTCAAGACCAAGTAATGTTGTTAAAGAAATGGATTTTTCCAACTGTTAAAAACTTTAAAACAACTTATCTTGAGTTTAATGAAATTAGAAATTACTATATAACAAATGAAGAAATATTGTTTCATTATGTAAACTGTACATCAAGTCATAAAATTAAAGGACAAGGTCAATTGGTATTAGACTTTCAAAACAAATTACAAATTAAAGATAATGAAATAGAAAAGAAAGGAGCAACAACTACGAATTACAGATTAAAGAGAAAGAAATAGATACTAAAGAACACCAACTACAAATAAAAAACAAAGAACTATGAAGTAAAGATCAATTAGTTGTACATTTTAAAACTTTATTTGTAAATACAAATATATTATCTTTATGATAACAAAAATGTAAGATCTACATCCATACTCCGGAAGCCACCTGACGGTGTGTGGTAGATGATAAACGTATATTTACTTTTGTTAATTCATACATTTTAATTATTTACTTATGTTCAGTATGTAAAATTTTAATATAATTTACCTTTATTAACTAATTCGTTTTATTTATTTTCCTATTGTTATCCATATTTTGTTGTCTGTTTGATTTTTAAGATAATTTAATTTTTTAAATAAAACCTTTCTTTTTTTTACTAATGTTCACAATGTAAAAATTGTAATACAAGGTACCTTTGTTAACTAATTAATTCTATTCATTTTTAATTGTTGTCGACTTCTTATTGTCATTATCATTTTTATTTACCATGATCTTGCTTTCTCAATTTGGTTATGAGCTGATTTTATTTATTTACTTATGATAACAATGTAAAAAATTTAATATAATTTACTTCTGTTAAGTAATTCACTTTCTTTATTTCTTAATGTTGTTCATTTTTGTTGTCTTTTTAGTTTTTAATTACTTTTATCTTACATTCAAAATGTAAATTCTTAATATCATTTACTTTTTTTAGCGAATACACCTTTGTTGTATGTATTTGTACTCAATTTAAAATTCTTTTCTATATAAATGGAAACTATTTTAATCAAGTAGCTAAATAATGTAAATATTTGTAAGGAAATTAGAAAAACAACTTTGTCTAGAACTTTATTACGATTTTAAAGTTATTTATGAAATTGATTTTCTAAATTATTTGATGATGTCTATTTTGATATAATTAAGAAAGGACAAATAAAATTGAAATATAAAGGAATAAAGAAAGTTAAAAATACAAATAATGAATTTCATAACTTAGAATTCACTGTGTGAAATTTTAAAAATACATTTTTCTCATTAATTTTATATTCTTTAAATGGATAGCAGTAAGCCACAGTTAAGACAGTGTAGTGAATGTATAATTAAAAAAAATGAATAATTTTATAAATATTGAACAGGTTAATATTCTTATGCATGTAAAGAATGAAGGAAAATTAAAGTTACATGTGAATGTGGTAGAACTGTAAATTGGTCTTATCTCAATTACATTTACAAACAACAAATCATAATAACCTTATGGCTGTTAAAACAGAAAGTGAATAAATTTATATATTTAGTTTATTATATCTTATACAACAATAATATAATAATAGCAATGTATTATATATTATTATATATACTATATATTTATTATGTATATTTTATATATTTAATTTATTGAATGCACCTATGGGATTTGTGTGTAAAATAACTGATTGTTTTAGTACTTTACGAAAATTATTCCACTTAGTAAAGTACTTAGTAATACTTGTATTTAATAAATAAAGTAAATGGTTAATGTAGGCAATGTGGGTAATTACATCAATATTTATAGAAAATAAGGAAAATGGCTAGTGTTATTGAGCAATTTTCTTATTTTCTATAAATATTGAACTAGTGAGCCACAACCTATATTAACCATCTATTCTCGAGCTGTCAACAGCTGTCTTTGCCATCATCTTCCGGAGCAAAAGTACTAACTGCCATGATTGGCACCCTGTTTTGTAACAGAAATCTGTGATAAATCTTGCAGTGAGTAGAGTTACTCCTGAAGACGATGAAGGAGAATTGTATTCAGATATGGCGACACGAAATACTTAGAGGAAACAATAAGAAAATGTCTTACTGATAAATCAAATCATGGTGTGTTGTTTTTTATTACTTGTCTACAGCTTTTTAATGAGACACAAAAAATAACTTTATACCGTTTTCTTTATTCTCCACTGTAAGAATAGATCTCTGAAGGACCACTATTTTAACTTGGACACCTCCTCTTTCGTGCATTAATTTCACAAAGAGATGTACTCAGTTGCTCTTTATAGCCTGAAGCTAACATTGAAAGGTAATGAACTTTGTAATCATTAACATACATAGTGATTCCATGACGAAGCTAAAATCTTCATCGATGATGGAAAAGGGTACATGTATCAATTTGTGGTTAGAGACGCGGATCCGGAAACAATGGAGTCGAAAATTATAAAGCGGAAATCCTTATGACAGCTCTGACAGCGAACTTCCTCTGATGCTACTTCCTTACTTTCCATGTTCTGCAAGGAGGCTCTATGAGCCGAAAAGAAGAAAAAAGTGTCCATTAAACATATGCTCTAAAGTGCAGAACATAAGAGCTATGAGCACTTGTTCATTTTTTCTCTGTGAAACATACCTTTTCTACTGAAAATTTGCTTACAGCTCTTAACATGCGAGCAGTTTAGACCCATGTTTAGTGGATTTATCTTTCTTTTTTTGGTCCATACTACCACTACTGAAAGTTGCCTTTCCTACAATCTAATCAACAACAACATCCGTAGATGTATTCCACTATAAGAGGTAGTAGAACGATTTCCTCCTATTACTTTCGACTCTTGCATTGAATTGATACCTTTTCCCATCATCACTGAAAGTTCGTAACACCACTATCGAATCACCCTGTATTTTACAAGGTTGTGTATCAGCAGTTAATTAACTGCCACGTGCTGCTGGCCACAAATAGCTGCACCAGAAATAACAAAGCCGATGCACCCGGTAATTGAAGAGCGTCAAGTACAATGAACCATATATCCCCCCTTTGAGGATGAGCAGTTACTGCCTTAATAGGCAGTTATAAAACGACAGCTAAATCTGATAGAAGTTACTAAGGTAGTTTACTCAGTTATTAGATGACTGGATTAGTATTCAGGGCTAGTGGGTTGAAAAAATCCGACAGGGAATTTTGATTTAAGTTTTTTGTTATTCATCTAAATCATTTTGAAACTGTAGAATTTTCCTTCTATATAGAGTTGACCATTTCCTTCCTAATTCTTTCTCCAGCTGAGTCAGTCCACCGTTTCCATCGCGGAAAGTATGTTTGTCTCTAATTACCTTCTTCCTTTCTGAAAGCAGACGGCTAGCAATAATATTTAAATTAATGCGACGCACAGTTTAAACTGAAACAACATAACAGTCAGCGTGTAGCTAGGAGACTGAAATCTTGTGTTTTGAAGGGGAAGAACTGATATCCAAGAATCCCAATTTGTAACTGGTAATGAATTGTGTGAATTTTAGTGTATCTAACATTCCAGGAGAGTGTTCTACCTACTATGAGGTATAATTTTTCCACACATACCTATGGAAATACCATCAAGTTTGTAAGAGGTAGTTTGCGAAAATATATTCTCATTCCTGGTGACAGTACACTGCAGAAACATGTAACAAAATACGGAAGCATGATAGTGGCCATTACTGGGAAGGCATTCCCTTTGAATCAGCCTTAGCTCATAAGATATACGATTCTATACGTTCCACTCTCCTTCTACACGAATACAGGGTGAACATTAAAAATAACCAGCAAACTGCAGGGACGGGTTCCTGACTGGAAATGGAGGGAAAAGTCCTATGAACACATGTCTGGAAATGCATCGTTGTCACAGTAGATGGAGCTAACGAACGTAAATTCCACTGACCACGTGCCATGTGTTTCTTGTATGATGTAAGCTGTTGATGGTGCAAATGGGTCTAAGCACTACATCTGAAGTCATCAGTCCCCTAGACTTAGAACTCAAGATCCATTCAAACGCCATTCATATAAAAATGACATTACTAAAATGTAACACAACATTGATTTTGATTCTCCTTTAGTAAAACAAAGTGGGGGTACCTGTAGTGACATAACACAGTTACGCAATTTACATCGTTCATTCGGTCAGACCGATTTTAATTGATGCTCTGTGTGAGCAAAACAAGTCAGAAATGCTAATTATCCATGGTCAATGTAAGCTTGTGTCATCCGTTTTCGAAACATGCACTTGTGGTACTCTTTGCTACGGTATTTTATCTATTTGCCATTGTATTTTCTTTAACAGACATTGGGTACCAGACCGTTATTTACTTAAACGACCAGTGTAAACTTCCTAAAAGGCACATTCTAGGAGGCAGGTATCCCAACCAATGACCATCAATCTGAGGGATTCAACCTCAGTCCTCGTCATTTAACTGCCCCGTATGCTAGTTCGCTTAGCATTAAACTACACAGGCAGTTCGGTAGGTCTCCAGCGATGTGCATAATGGAACACAACAGTTTTTGGTAGTAGTGGAAAAGCCTTGGGTTAAAGCACGAATTTTTTTTCTATTGAGGAAAGTACACGTTGCTACAGTAAACCAAAAATACATTAGATAAACAGTGTAGGGATCGCAAAGATAGGAGATGCATTTGGTTAGATGTATGTGAAGTCTCTAATTCGTTGATCAGTTATTCATTTTTAGTTTACACACGTAACTACAGAGAAAACTAGTGGACAGTCGTTCTGTAGTAAGTGTAGTTAGCTCTACTTATACAAATCTATGGCCTCTAGCGAAATCGTATCCCTGTGCTAAATTTAACTACATTACATTTTCTACTAATAGATCCGGTTTCTTATCTTTTTGTATGTATGGATAGACGTGTGTGTGTGTGTGTGTGTGTGTGTGTGTAGGGGAGAGAGAGAGAGAGAGAGAGAGAGAGAGAGAGAGAGAGAGAGAGACCTCGAAAATCTTATATCTTATTAATCTCTCTACAGCCCTCAGAGCTGTAGTCATTCTCTAGTGTTGCCCACACAATCTTCTTCACAGTGTTCATTAAGATTTTGGGGAACGTGTGTATTTGAGTGATGGACAGAACAAATCTACTAAAATCACTGCCAATTACAAATAAAGCACACTGGATTTTAGTCAGGCGGGAGAACAAGGATTTAGAATTGGATATAGTACAAAGAATCATTTTGCAGTTTGAAAAGAAATGATCAATGAATGAGAAACACTACTTTGTCTGGGATTTATCATTTTCTGAAAGCTTTAGAGCCTTGTTCAATTAAATTCGCAGTAACAGTCACAGAGAAACAGACTGTCCGTCACATTACACGAGTATACTGAAAAAATGATACATCATTGCTACAGGCTATGTTAGAATTCGCCAACTAGCGTGACATTTAGAAGTGAAAGAAAATTGGGCAGTTTCATTTAGCTGATGACATTGGACTGTTTATCTTTAGTAAACTTCAATAACAACGGAAAGAACGTAAAAGAGCAGGTTTAAAAGAAGTCTTAAAAATCAGTTATCATGACCCTATGCAATGTATAATCAACATATCGAAAAGAAGTACAAATTAGCAACGAAATCAAAGACGCAGCGGATGAGATTTTAAGTTTGGGGCAGTTGAAGATAACGACTGCATGGATAGTAAAGGAAAGGCATAGAACAGTCGAAATGACCTGGAATGATTTAATAAATAAAATAAGGTTTTCAAGATGAAATTCTGGTGTCCTGAAAAGAAAATTTGATAATCTTTGCGTATTATCAGAAGATACATACGAGAGGAAAACATGGACCTAGATGAGGAACAGCCGGCCGTGGTGGCCGAGTGGTTCTAGGCGCTTCAGTCTGGAACCGTGCGACCGCTACGGTCGCAGGTTCGAATCCTGCCTCGGGCATGGATGTGTGTGATGTCCTTAGGTTAGTTAGGTTTAAGTAGTTCTAAGTTCTATGGGACTGATGACCTCAGATGTTAAGTCCCATAGTGCTGAGAGCGATTTGAACCATTTTTGATGAGGAACAGACTGGAGTGCAAAACACAGTTATGAATGAAATGAAAACGTTATGTAGGTCAGTGAGATACATAGTAGGGCTTAAGGATGGAAGGTGAACCAAGGAGATTCTTTAATGGAGTTCATGACATAAAAAACGACATAGACAATGAACCTATGTAATGGTAGTAAATGGCATCTGAAAACTTCTAGGAGCAACACTGATGCCTGCAGATGAAGACCGTAAAGCATGTTAAAGTGCTACATAGCTGCTCCTGATGATGACGAGTGTACACACATTCTAAGCAAGCAGCATTACTGCAACATTTGAAATTAACTTCTTGCAAGAAATCCTGAGCAAATTTGAATTTTTCCTGAAACTTCCTGCTAGTGATTATAAATTCTGTATTATGTTAACACAGTAAAATAGAAATATGCCCATTACCAGTAAACTAATGTACCATCGTTTACTGTCACAAGATTTAGTAAATCTGTTATGCGGATTCGTTACTCTTCCTTTGCTTCTCCGATGAGTTCTCTACACTGAATGTAAAATGAATGAATATAATCAATGAAGGACAATACTATGTAAAGTTAAGGTCGTTAGAGTTGGATAGCTTCGTCTCATGCGGATTACAGAAAGAAATCTAAATTGGGGTTAACTGTCCTGGATTTAAACTTCTCTCTTTTCTAATACGAGATAGTAGTTTTACCACACGATCATTTCGTACAGTGTACAACTTCGAGCGAAAGGGTACATGTAAATATAAGTCGAGCTTTAAGTAGGAATGAGCTTTGTTATGCTCATCTTTCAAAATTTTCAACAATACGCAAAAAAAATTTATTGCTGGTCTGTTGATTAAAAAATTGACTAGTAATTTCCTACGGGTTAAATTAGCTTATGTGAAATCACATAGTGACTTATATGTACTTCACAGCTGTTTTTCCATACCGTAATTGTTTATTCCAATGTGACACTGTGTAATTTTACTGTCGTACTAATTTTCAAATTGCGAGCAGCAAGTAGATATCTTACATTTTGCGGTACTATAAAAAGTAGCCAATAAACGTAAACTAAGAAACTGATTATGAAAACAACATAAACTTAATTTCAAACCCTCATATTCTCAAAACAGATTATTGTCCGTAAATGCTGCAAATGTGATCATCAAGCATCGGTGCAAAGATGACGCTTTCGAAGACGTGACTATCAATCCCTCTCGCAAATATCTGACTTGTAGTGAAATACTGTTGCAGACTCAAAAGAACCTGGCGACCCGATCACCACCGGTAGATTTCTGCACACTAGTAGGCGATATGCTGTTGATTTATCGTCGTAGCTCTACAATGGTGCACTTTCGACCTATTGTAATCTGGCCATTTTTTATCTGTTCCACGTCCCCTACGTCGCTCTAAACATTATTCCTAATTTCAAGAATGATTATTCACACTGTTAAGGAGTGTGTGCTGATTTCAAGGATAGGAGTTAGGTAATGGGGGAAGTATAGCTGTTAGGGTGGGTAGTGAATCGTACTTGATATCTCATTCGTAGAGCACTTGCTCGAGAAAAGTAATTGATCGAGGTTCGAGCCCCGAACCGGACACAGTTGTGATCTGCCAAGGAGATTCATTATTATTAAATTTTTTTCCACCGTATATGTTACTGATTCGTACGTGTTCTGTCTCTTCATAACCACAGAATAGCGTATCGCAGTCTTTGTACAAGTAAAACGGCACAACATACCACTGTAGTATAAAGACTGGCAGCTACATCTCGATCGACAATTATTCATTGCGTTCATATTTGAACAGTGCAACCCGACATTACTGTGTGAAATTTCAAAGGGCAACAGAAGTCAATCGGCACGTCTCTGTAACCGAGCTCTCACTGAGACCCGACGCGCTCAGAGGCAAACGCGACAGTGAACGGAATGCAGAGAATTCTGTGTGTGAACCCCGCAGGTAGCCACCTCACGGCTCTGTCGCTGTGTTAACACAACGCGGCGTCGGGCGCCACGTTAGTTTACTATCCGCTGTAGTGGCGTCACGGACAGCCAGTTACGCATTCTCTATGGAAACGACAGCCACTTGTCACCGAAGTGGCGGCGCGCTGTGGCACTCGTCATTTCCTACAATGACATAGGATGTCTACCACGCTCTAAATGTTTCAGGAAAATGATTAACTAAAAATTATAACTTTTACTGGTTTTACCTTGTGTCGCTAACTGCATTTGAGGGGGGGGGGGGGGAAGTGAAGACGTTGAAGACTAGTAGTCAGTTCACTAACGGGGGATTATATGTTGGTATTAGAAGACTATTGTCACTAACGGCATAATCACATGTATGGCAATACAAGTGTTTATCGTTCTGTGATGAAACAGATTTCAGAATTACTGAAAAGACTCTCCCTGAATATACTACTGATAAAAGGCTCCAGAGTTTCCAGATGGGTGCCAGTGTTAAATAAGCGTGAAAATTCGAAGAAAGCTGTACCATCACCTTCATATTTCACAAATGAAGATGACTACGACACTCTTCTGAAAGTCGCTATGTTTTAACACTGTCACCATGCAGGATACTCGGGAGATTTCTATTAATACTGTACTCAGGGAAAGGCTACAGTTACAGATTTCAGAAATGTTTTGAAATCAAACTGAAGAACACAGCATCCATTAACAATATAGCAGTGCATGTGTTCTTAAGGAGGACGACGCAATCTTAACAACAGAGCACTTCAGTATCGTATGTACCCACCGACACCAGGCAGTGATGGTTCAACTGGCTCTGAGCACTATGGGACTTAACTTCTGAGGTCATCAGTCCCCTAGAACTTAGAAGTACTTAAACCTAACTAACCCAAGGACATCACACACACCCATGCCCAAGGCAGGGTTCGAATCTGCGACCGTAGCAACAGCGCGGTTTGGACTGAAGCACCTGGAACCGCTCGGTAACAGCGGCCGGCTAGGACTTCTGGCAGTGACTTATTGAACATCAGATGGTGTCACTTCAAAAGTTGATAAGGGGCTGTAAACTGCCGTTTTAGCCATAAGGCACTGCGCAGATATAATCAAAGCAAAAACTTTGCTATATACAGAACACTGAAAGCTAATAGTACCGAAGTTACTGGTGATCCTCATAGGCATCAGATAATTTAATGGTCCATATTTTCTTAGAGATTGTTTTTCGAGGAAGGACACGGCTGGCCGTAACAATTTAGGCTGCTTCTCATGAAGATTGCGGAGGTTTGGAAGCTTCTGCTGGTCGCGATATTATAGCTAACTGTGTACCTGAGACTACATGATTTTTTCAGAAGTTACATTATGGACACTTCCCATCAGGAAAAGGAGGCAAGGGAAAATTAATGGAGGTGAACATATATTTTTATTTGATAACCGATTGGAAGTGATAACGGTAAAAATACTCGTTCTGGTGATATAACGATTTGTTATAGATAAGAAACTAGGCTGTTCAAGGCTATGAAAGCTGGACAAGTTCGTAGACTAAGCAGCAGCATCGAGGGACTGGAATCCCATTGAATGTGGCGTTACCCCTTTGTACTGTAGTGTGACTTAAAGATATAGAAACTCTACCTTGGGATCAAACAGGATCTGCCTGATAAATTAGCCACAATGTCCTCAGAGAATGTTAGTCCTCGGAAATCATACATACAAAAGATTAATATGATTTTAGTAAACTGCTGGAGCATCCAAGGAAAGATCCCAGAATTGATGTCGCTAACTGAAGGTTACAATGCACAGATAGTATCAGGAACCAAAAGTTGGTCGAAACCGGACATTAATGACAATGAAATCCTAAGTCCAGATTGGAATATTTATCTTAAGGATAGGTTAGATGCCAATAGTAGTGGTGACGTGTTTATTGCAGTAAAGAATTCGATAAAATCTAGCAAGGTTGACAAAGATTCCGTTTGTGAATTAATCACGGTGAAACTAAGTATCAAGATCGGTCAAAAATGGCAGTCAGATGCTTTTGTAGATCGCCTGGGTAAGCAGCTCTAGCAGTAGAGCTCTTCAGACAGATCTTGCAGAATATCGTTAGTAATTTTCCTGATCTTGCTGTTGTAACAAGCGGTGACTTCAACTTGCCAGGTATGGGTTGGAAGTGTTATGCTATCAAAACTGGTGCCAGGGACAGGGATCTGTGAGACATTGCTCTGGATGTCTTGTCCGAAAATTGCTTTGAACGTATAGTTAGAGAATCAACTCGTAAGGGTAACGTATTAGATCCCCTGCCAACAAACAGACCTGACCTTAAATTTCAAATTTGTGGTAAGATCTTACGAGGGCGAACAGCTGAGATCATCGGTTCCTAGGCTTCCACACTACTTAATCTAACTTAAACTATCCCGTGAGGAAGACCTGACCTTATCTATTCAGTTAATATAGAGAAAGCTGTCAGGGACCATAAAGCTGTGATAGCATCAACGAAAACGGATCCTATAAGAAAAGTTAAGAACGGTGGGAAGATAGTTTTGCTTAGCAACAGTGATAGGATATAAATTTCAGAGTATCTGAGCACTCAGCATCAAATATTCGGTGACGAGGACGAAGATGTGGAGACGCCCGTGTCAGCCTCAAACCAACAGATACGGAGGGGCATGTGGCCAGCACACCGCTCTCCCGGCTGTTGTCAGTTTATCTGACCAGAGCCGCTACTTCCCAGTTGGGTAGCTCCTCAATTGGCCCCACTGGGGCTGAGTGCACCCCACTTGCCAACAATGCTCAACATGCCAGACGGTCACCCATCAGAGTATTAGTTGGGTTGGGTTATTTGGGGATGGAGACCAGACAGCGAGGTAATCGGTCTCATCGGATTAGGGAAGGATGGAGAAGGAAGTCGGCCGTGCCCTTTCAAAGGGACCATCCCGGCATTTGGCTGGAGCGATTTAGGGCAATCATGAAAAACCTAAATCAGGATGGCCGGACGCGGGATTGAACCGTCGTCCTCCCGAATGCGAGTCCAGTGTCTAACCACTGCGCCACCTTGCTCGGTCAGAGTATTAGTCAAGCCTGACAGCACTTAACTTCGGTGATTTGACGGGAATAGTAGGTTAATGGGGCTCCGACCCCAATTTTGGTATCAAATTGATATAAAAATTATTTAAATTCATCAGTTAATTACGCCATCACCCACGCCCAGCTCACCCTCACCCCCCTATGACATCCCCCTGTCCACCCCTCCCCGGCTTACCATATTTCAAATTTTGAAGGGAATTTAGAATGTTGGTTGGACTGTCTTAGTCCCACAGGAATTGGCAAGACATTAAAATTGGCGGTGCCATTCCTGGGACTTGTACCCTGATCCCTCTGGACGGAAAGCCCAAGAGCAATCTCAACACATGGAAACTGCCCAGATGCAGGAGAGAAAGGTTACCAGTTGGTCCTAAATACGTAATTAATCACAATGATCGGTCGAAATTACAAAATTATATGCATAGCGCTACACAAGGAGTGCCTAAAATCGGAATTCAGCCCAAAAATTGACGATGTCATACAACTGGTGTTATTCTGCTTCGACCATATTTCACAATACCACTCAAAACTAGTTTGAGGCATACGCAAACTCCACCCTTCGCCTACAAGCTGGCAGGAAAAGTGACTGTAGTGGAAGGTACTATCTTTATTTTTGACGAGAATTGTGTACAACTGACGAAATGCTGGTGTTGGACAGAGAGGAGTTTAAGAAGTGTATTAACTGTAAGCTTGCAGCTGAGGACTGTATCTATTGCTGTTACATGTCAGAGTTCACTACAGACGACTCACCCTACATTGCTTGACAATCACCCTCCAGCCCATGTAATTGAAGCCAACACACGCAATCAAAACTGATGGAAAATGCTTCATTGTTCCAATTAAACATCGAAATTGTCACAAAAAAACAATATTCCCCACTGCAGATATTCTATCATGTCGCTGATGGCCCACATAGAGATCCTTCTGTTGTCATTGACACACTGACTCCAGTCTGCGCGGAAATCTATCTCAGGTAAACAAAAGACAATAGTAAGACGCTTCACGCAGTCTGTTAAATGCATTTCTTGGAAAGACTGGACCCCCATGCATTTGCACTATTTTCTGTATGTCTATGTCTGTGTGAGCGTCATCGATGACTCCCATAACCTCACCCTCTCATTTCGATGGTGGATCCATGTTCGAACCCTGTCCCTGACATACTGCATGGTGGACCATCCTCTAGACACCGTTTCGGTTATAATGCATGTTAGGTCCAACAGCGGGAGACTGGGACGAAGTTATTGGAGCCATCCGCAACACTCACATACATATAGACGTACATAAAATAGAGCAAATGCATTGTAACAGTAGAATATATGGTTGTGTGTGACTGGGCACATTCGAGTACATTGCTATACTTTACCGTCCCACTAATGTGCTGTTCTATCTTTTACATAAGAATAATCCTCACGAAGGACTATCCCCCTGCATCCAACGGGTAACTAGCACACAGAATAGCGGAACTGGGGTGATCATGTGCCGTCATCGTAGACCTTTAAGAGTATAAAACGAGGTGTGACATACGCAGAGTATCCCTTGGTCTGTTGTTATTACTGGGGAATCTAGACAATTTTGTTACAAAATATTGGTAATATAACTTGTATCGAAGATGTTATGCTCTTTAGCTGGATCAATTTAAATGTGCTTAACTCCCCTACAGAAACGCTTTGTGAAGAGTTTTTCGCTATTTGCGGGGCAGGAGCACTGTCGAAAATATGTGGGTGAAATCGAGACTTTGCGATTGATAATATGTTTGCATGGTGTCTATATGTATGTGTTAGGGCTATCAACAGCGGAGGGTTGGCGTTCGAATGCATAACTTGCTAACTGTTCGTCCATAAATTACGTCGCTGGGTTTGCGCACTCTGAAGGTATGGGGAGGGGAAATTCTCATGTTCCAGGATGCTAAGTGCAGTCGACACATTGTCACCTGACGAGTAACTTATTACTAAAAAAGAATACTCGAAATCTACAGTTTGTAGACGTCCTATCGTATTAAGCGAAGCTCATAGAGTAATCAGTAAGAGCACTTACATACGGGGAAAAGGAGTCAGAACAGCAGCAGAAATTGACTCTGTACACATGCATATCCCTACACGATAGAGAGGAAGTCAGATGAACGTGTAGAACTGTGCCAGACTTTGAGCCTGCATCAAGTGCATTACTACATGAGTCTGCAGACAACCTCTCTGATGTGTCCTACCAGCACACGGATTCGTTTCCAGACTACAGGTTTCCAGTGTACAACAATTGTTGAGTCTCATCTAGGTACGAGGCGAGTGTTACTATACTTTTCATGATCTTCCTATACAAAATGCATGCATGTAGATCATCAGGAAGAGTAGAATTTTTAGGATTTTTTAGTGGGCTGGTGTATAGGACACGCAAATATCCTCGTATATAATCAAACAGCGCATCGGTATGCCAGAAATATGACCACGTACATACGGAAAAATATCGAAAAAAATGAAAAAATTACATAAAATCGTTAAAAATTGAGGAAAACCTAGTGCAATAACGAAGCATTGATGGTCAATACGTAAAAGTGAGGGAAATATGAGGGAATACCTAAGTTCGCGAAAACAAATTGAAAAATAACAAAATTGACTGGGAATAAATAAACTTAGAGAAAAAGTACCATGAAACGTGGGGAATGAAGGTGGGTGGGGGTACCCAAACACTTACGACCGAGGAAAGCTTATAAATTACGCTCTGGCTGCATTGAGTTTTAACCCTCCCCCTCCCCTGTAAACTACGAGGGTTTTCGTTACAAATACTTCAACAGAGGTGGTATAAGTTTTCACAGAGGTGCTTTATTGAAACAGACGAAACATATGTATCCCTATCCATAACTCTGTTCAGACGCATGCAGACAAATATAAATATTACTGAATTACGGTTGGTTGTCACAAGCAATGTTGTTCTTTAAGTTAAGGAGAAGAATCAATCCTTTTATCAGACTTAAGCCATTCCCTACAGTGGTCTGTAGGACAGTGAACCGATGGCACACATATATCACCCTTAATAGTGTGATGGGGACGGGTTGTTCTCGAGAAGAGTCGTGTTAGGACGAAATTGCAATACTATCCTACACATGAGCAAATGTACCTAACAACAGACCAGGACTTCTTTGTGCAAAGAAATGCTAAAAGAGCCGTGTTGATGGTACTGCAAACGGCGATAAGACTGTTACATCTCCTTTGGGTGTTGTTTTGGGGAAGAGACCAAACAACTAGGTGATCGGTCTCATCGGATTAGGGAAGGAAGGGGAAGCAAGACGGCAGTGCCCTTTCAAAGGAACCATATCAGGATGGCCGGACGTGGGATTGAACCGTCGTCCTCCCGAATTCGAGTCCAGTGTGCTAACCACTGAGCCACCTCGCTCGGTTCATCTTCTTTGGGCACTGATCGTGGCGAATACTCAATCATAAGAAGCTGTTGCTTCTTTGTGTGCATTTTCATAACCGCATCCGTCAAAACCGATGTTACAACTAATAATAGGTGGAATCCAGTATTTCCCAGAAATACATTTAATAGACTGCATGATGCATCTTGTTCTTGTCTTTTATCTATCTATGACTGATATCCGTGGACTGGAGACAGTATATCAACGCCAACGGAAGGCTCTCTTTGTGGACCATCAGCGACATGATAGAATAGGCCTCTATCCCTACCAATCCCTACCAACGGCGAGGAGAGAGAGGAATGGGTGGTGCGAGGGAGGGGGGCGCAGGACTGCCTCCAAGTTGGTTAGTTCGTGATCAACCATCCAGGACGACACAGCTGCAATTTTCTGGGGTCGGTTTTTGCGGTAGTTGTGTTATTTTTCCCGACCTCCAGTACACATGTTGCATGATGACCCGTTGATTACGTATTTTCCATCAGTTGTGGTAGCCGGCATTCGACTCGATCACCTGGGCTGCAGGGTGATTCTGTAGCGAACTCTGACTTCAAACAGGGATATATACAGTCCCCAGCTGTACGCTTACAGGTAATGCATTTATTGAACTCTTCTGTCTAACACCAGCATCTCATCAGTTGAATACAATTCCTGCCAAAAGTAAAGATGCTACGTTCCTCTACAGCCTTTTTTTCCGCCAGCTGGTAAATGAAGGGAAGGGTTTGAGTACATCTACCACTAGATTCGAATGGTATTGCGAATTTTTTTCCCAGCTTGATAGCACCATTTGTATGACATAAATGTTTGAGGTGCATTGGGGCTATAGGCGCTCCTTGTGTAGCGCTGTGCATATAGTTGTGTGATTGGGACCAATCATTAAGATCAATTACATAATTAGGACCGATCTTTCTTTCAGTTTCCCAACAAAAATAAATAAATTATACTAACCTAACCTTCCTCTCCTGCATCTGGGCAGTTTCCATGTGTTGGAGGAACACTTGGGTCTTCTGTCCAGAAAGACCCGATTCGACTCACCGAAAGGGCACCGCAATTTGTAATTTCCGCCATTCCTGGGTGGGGATGGAGGTGAACCTCAGCAGAGCTCTGGGACGAAGAAATTTCCCCCAAAATTCGAAATTTGTGCTAACAGGGGAGGTGAGGGAGGAGGAGGGGACAAGAGGGGGAGCAGGTGTGAACCTGTGTGGACCTGGCTGAGGAAAGCACATGACGTCATCTAGGAAGTGTAGTTGAGGGTGAGCGTGAGTGTGGGGGATCGTAATTAATTGATGAATTTAATTAACTTTCATATTAATCTGATATCAATTTAATATCAAAATTGAGGTCAGATGCCCATTACCATGCCATCGAATGGGAACTGGTGTTACCACCATAGCAAGGCCCTTAGTAAATGATGTGGTAAGTGATAGGAAAAAACCCTTAGGCTGACTGTCGATCAAACACCAGACATTTCCTTTTAGAGTCTGGAACTTACACAAATACTCTCTTTTTAAATGCATCTTAATTTATCTTTACTCTTAAGTGTAAGACTCCCGCAAGGTAGTGGTTGATTATAAAATTTTACTTTACCTTTCCGTATAAAACTCCCACAAGGTAGCTGTACATTATAAAACAGACACATCTGAGAGTAGTATACCTATAGTGTACTAAACTTGATCCAAACACATATTACGATAATTTAAAAAACTGTATCTTCGAAAGAGCATATCTGTTAACCCAAAACCCGTTCATGCCAGGAAATACCGTGGGCCATGCCATTTGTTTATCCCATGCTCGTGGAGTGAAGTATTCACTTGATGAACGCTGCATGCTCGAGCATTATCGTCTTGAGAGACGAAACGAGCGCCGAAATTTTGGCTGTAGGGAAGTACAGCAATTCGAAAAGTTCTCCCCAGATTATGCACAGCCGTGAAATTACTCACGATAGGGATCAGAGGAGTCCAACATTCCTTCATGATTTAGGTCCAAAACACCACTGAATACCTCCTTGATCAAGACGTGGATCGGTACCTCATCGCCTCCACACTCTTTTACGCCAATCATATGGCATCAGGCAAAGTCTCTTATCCACATCGGTTGATACATCCCGTCCCAGTTGCCTCTAAAAAGGCAATGCACAGTTGTGTTGCATTGTGTTCTCAGTACCTACGAGCCATAATATCAGGCAGCAATATTAAGCTGGTCATGGTGTGAGTGGGAAATAAATGTGAAGTAGGTCTTCGATATTCTGTGTCTCATGATGGAGGGTGAATATTAGGAAGAAGTGTGCATAATTTCGGCGTTCAACGTTTCGTGCTTACAGCGCTTCTTCCAGTAAAGCGATAATGTTCAAACAATCTAAGCTTTAAGAGTCCCTTCGAGGCATTATCCCGTTCACGACTTGATACATAGCGCTATTTAACGAAGTGTTTTTGTGCGAACAAAAGAAATGAGTTTCCTATGAAAAATCACACAATGTATGCAGGTCTTCAGGGTGATGCTAAACTGTTATGAAGCAGTTTATATCAGACTTGAAATTGTAACATACTCTAGGTACTTGCCGTATCGTATGACTTTCTAAACACTGAGTGCCCATAACTTTATAAGCATAGTTCTACCTATGTAATATCATACGCGAATGGTAGTAATAAGAAAACAAGGTAAGTGTTCTGTCCCTAGACAGGGGCGATCTGGTCCGTCCGACAGCCGTGTCATCCTGTGCCACTGGCGTCATTGGATGCGGTATGGATGGTCATGTGGTCAGCAAACCGCTCTGCTGGTCGTTGTCAGGTTTGATGACGTCGAAAGCGCTACTGATCAGTCGAGTAGCTCGTTAGTTTGCCTCACAAGGCTGAGTACACCCCGCACCACCCCTCTCACCAAGGGAAAATGTCTGGGCGTAATGTGAATCGAACCCAGGTCGTCCGCATGGCAGTCAGCGGCGCTGACCACACACTTACGGAGGTCGACGAAAGTAATAAATTTTTAGTTAGTCAAAGGTGAAGCTGCGACCATGAAATCTGGTAATGACGTTATTAGTTTTCTAAATATTCACCTTTCAATACGACGCCTTTTTCGAAACGATTGAAGACTTTGCGGGTACCTAGACTGCAGATGTCTGCATTTTGTCTGTTCAGGAAACGTTCTCCCTAGAAAACCACGTGATGCTCGTTCTGAAAATGCTTGCCATACAATGGCTCATTCATCAGGGGAAAGAGGAAGAGGCCACTCTTTGTTGAGCAAGAGAAATACGGGAAGGAGGTTTCAATACTTGATAACCCAGACAAATAGTATGTATGAAACTGCCATGCGACGAATGAGCTGGGCCTTGTCGTGAAGCAAGAAAACCTCTTGGACAGCTTCCTTCGATGCTTCGTCTTCACGACCTCCCATAACGTCGTCAGCAGATTTCAAAAGTATGGTCCTGTTACGGTTTGCCAATTACGAGCACCACCACATCATAGCAGTCCGGAGAAACACACAGCATCACCTTGCCCGACGCTGGAAGTGTCTTCGCCTTCTTCGGCCTTGGTGAATCCACATATTTCCAAAGTTTTGTCTGGGCGATAGTGATACACCCAGACCTCATTCAATGCTATTAAAACTATCATTTCTATCGGTCTAACAGGGATGCTACATCTCCACTGCTGTCTCAGTTCGGCGGGCTTTTTGAATATATGTGAGCAATCTCAGAGCCCAGCGAGTGACGATATTTTTCTTGTTCAAAATGCTGTTCAAGTGGCTGAAAACTGATACGTTACTGATCTTCACTTTTCCCAGTAGTGGCTCTTTTGTTATATGCCGGTCTTTGGTGACCGAAGCGACCACTTCTATTTCGATTCGCGGTTCTTCATTAGAGAGATGGTCTGCCATTTCGTTCTTCGTCAATAAAACTTGTTAGATCATAGAAGCATCAACCACAACAGTCCAGTATGTCATATGAAGGTGAATTGTTGCCACCAACTGGGCAAGGATTGTTGCAGCTTTTATATAGTTCAAGTGCTGCATATCGACGTTAATGATATGGGACTGTATTTTAGTGGATTACTCCTACTACCTTTCTTGAATATTGGTGTGACCTGCCCATTTTTTCCAGCCTTTGGGTATGTACCTTTCGTCAAGCGAACGGTTGTATATGATTGTTAAGTATAAAGCTATTGCATCAGCACACACTGAAAGAAACCTAATTGGTATACAGTCTGGACCAGAAGACTTGCTTTTATTAAATGATTTAAGTGGCTTTACTACCCCAAGAGTATTTACTTTTATGTTACTCATTTTTTATGTTACAAATGCCGTTCAAGTGGCTCAAAACTGATCAATTACTGATGTTCACTTGTTCCAGTATTTCCTCTTTTGTTACACGCCGGTCGAGGGTGACCAGGGCATTCACATCTATTCCGATTAACGGTTCTTCATAAGAGAGACGGTCTGCCATTTCGTCCTTCGTCAATAAAACTTGTTTGATCATAGAAGCATCTAACACAACAGACCAGTATGGCATATGAAGGTGCATTGTTGCCACTAATTGGGCATGGATTGTTGCAGCGTTGATATAGTTCAAGTGAGGGAAATGAGTTACCGACAGTACTCCACGTAATCAATCTGTGGCAACTTGTGCCAATTTGTTTTGTCTCGTCCGAGGATATATCAGTGTTTATCAGCACTGTAGACATCGACCTACAAGCAAACAAATATTTAATTACGGAACTTCATTTTTTTCGAAGTAACAATTAAATGTTTGTAGCTACACTTCGTGTAGTATGAGGTATCATGTGTTAATATATGACACAGTGTAGTTGATTCAAGTTACAGTTTGTTCAAGGGTCACACTGCAGACCGAGTAGAGATTATTGTTCATTGCAGCCGTCAGTTAATTTGTCCAGTAGGTTAAAGCTGCACGTTTTTTCCGTAGGTGTAACGCAGAACTTCATTCTCAGTCGCTGAGACACCTAGTCCAATACAAACAGTATCCATTTATTCTTATCATTTGGGATAGGATATTGCAAGCCCACGTAACGCGGTGAGAAACAAGTATGTGAGATAACATTGCGATTGACGATAATACTATTCTCGCAATCCTCGAGCACATGAAATTGTTCGGATACTTAAGGGAGAGGAAACCTGAGCTGTACTGCGTGATTGGAATTCGATAGCAGAAAGAAAAATAGAAGAAAATAGTAGCAGAGTATCATATCAAAGAAAGCAGTTGCTGATAGGTGTGAATATTGCCACTGTTCGTGTAGGAAACCTACTAATTACATATTAATGTAGCCAAAATGTATCATCGGATGTGGCAAAAAAGTGTACTTTTACGAAGCAAGTTTCTTTTGCTGGTGCATAATTACGCTTTAGCGACTTCTGCCGGTGCCGGGAGGAAATGTGTCCTCGCTCTACTGCCAGTACGGAAGTGCAGCTAATTTCTAGGCTCACTTTGTCTTTTGCACGGTAATGGCTGCTTCACTCGCTCAAAAAGACTCATTCTTGATGAGAGCTTTTCCGGTCTTCGGCGCCATTGTTTGAAGTGAGCTTAGATGGTGCGTGACACTGCATAATATGCAACAACAAGCGTACTGTCTTTAACATGCCCTTGTTTCCTTGCTGCCTAGCTGTTGCACACCATGGATTCACGAATGTATTTTTACATCGTGTCGTTAAGATGAAAAGAGCTCCTTGCATTCCTCGAATATTGCTTTACGACCGCACGACTGGGATTAAGTGACATTACCACAGTTTTATTAGGATATCATGAACATTTCTGAAAGAGGAACTGGCTTCTAATTGAGTTTGTATTCATCGTCTGCCAGGGACGTGGTTCCGTGACTCAGAATGTTTCTCGCATTGCGCATGATGTGGAACACTGAATTGATTTCTCATGACAGATACCGAAAGTATGAAGTCGTGCTGAAACAAAGGCAGAGATTTTTCAATTCTGTTGGGATTGAGCAATTACATGTCCTGCATATTACTGGGTCGATTCTTCCACTTTGCTGACGCAATTGCAAGCCACTGCCGCTGAATGGCACGAAATCTTCTCCATAAGAAATGATGAGGGGCACGTGATGAGCAATGAAAGTTGAGGCCAAACCTGTAAGATCAATGACACAAACGGCAGAGGATCCTTAAGAGAGTATTTTAAGACATGGAACCACTGGTCTGAAATGAATATTTTAAGCTGAACGAGACTGGAATACCTACACATCTCGGATGTGCATTTGTGAAGTGCTTTGAGAGAATTGGAGGCTCTACCTCTATTTGTCCTCGAGAGGTGTGGTTTATATACGAAGGTACAGCACCTCTCTTCGATTTTAGAGTACGTTAGTTACCATCAACACTGCATTCGAAGAAGAGGTGCTGTCCTTCCGGTATCACGATCACCGAATTTCACAACTACGGAATTTTTTCCTTAAAAATTCCCAGAAGAAACTGAAGAGGAACTGTCAGATAACGGGCTGATTATCTGCCTCATTTTACAAAAAAAAAAAAAAAAAAAAAAAAAATGTTCAAATGGCTCTGAGCACTATGGGAATCAACTGCTGTGGTCATTAGTCCCCTAGAACTTAAAACTACTTATACCTAACTAACCCAAGGACATCACACACATCCATGCCCGAGGCAGGATTCGAACCTGCGACCGTAGCAGTCGCACGGTTCCGGACTGCGCGCCTAGAACAGCGAGACCACCGCGGCCGGCTGTCTCATTTTGCAGCAGGAGACAGGGATGTTTTATTTACCATTGCCACGCATGCACCGAAAGTGGTCGTCGTGAATTTGAACAGTAGTACAGGATGCTTACAATTAAACTTCCGTTACTTGAGCCAGTGTAGACGGAAAACTATTTTCCGAGTGGGTACCCATCCTTATAGGAATGATGTTCAGACTGTGTGCTGCGGGTTTTGCGTTGTTAGTTGTGTTAGTGGTATGATTTGCCGTTAGGCGCTGGTACTGGTACGGCGATACAGGGTTGAGACATAAGCATGGGTATGGATTACAATTGCACACAGCCTATATGGGTCTGGACAAAATATGAGGGCTATACTCGTAAAGCTGTTTTACCGAAACAACTTCAATAGTGTTGCTCTTCTTGGCAAGTATCGATTCACTGAAAAAATACGGAGAGGTTCTCTTTCCCCACTGGGGTTGAAGGACTCAGTTCGGAAGTTCGAATTAACTGGCGCTTTGAGAATTCCTCCTGGGAAAAGCTGACGGCCAATTGCACCACGAATTTTCCGAGGAGGGGCTGTTGCCATGGCTGAGAATGCTGGACAAAATGTGAGGTGTTCAAGCAGTCCACGAGCTGTCCCACGACAGCTGAACATTCTATGGTCCAAAATCCCATCTGAGATGTTTCGCGCAAACAAAAGACCAATTTCTAATGCGGTTGTAAGCTGTTGCGGATACAAATGGTCGTCACACTGAGCAACGTTTGTAGCCTGGAACGCAAACATTGTATGCAGTTAACAAATGTTTCCGCCTTATGTGAGATAAAAATGTGTTTCTTTCAACGGTTTATTTGGTATTTCTCTTTCTCATGTCCTAACAAATATTTCCATAATGTTTATTTGTCCTACAACCATACGGCTTTGATGGGATCCCTCTCAATCAGCGAAAGATTTATTACAACCACCATGTACAGTAGGTTCGGAAGTGCTGACACAATTAGTGTCAGGATAGTGTTTGCATGTCGATGGGCTGCACCGACGGTCGTAGAATCAGAAGAGCACCATTTGTAATGTTGTTATGGTCTTCAGTCCTGAGACTGGTTTGATGCAGCTCTCCATTCTACTCTACCCTGTGCAAGCTTCTTCATCTCCCAGTACCTGTTGCAACCTACATTCATCTGAATCTGCTTGGTGTAATCATCTCTCGGTCTCCCTCTACGATTTTTACCCTCCACGCTGCCCTTCAAAACCAAATTGGTAATCCCTTGATGCCTTAGAACATGTCCTACTAACCGATCCCTTCTTCTAGTCAACTTGTGCTACAAACTCGTCTTCTCCTCAATTCTATTCAATACCTTCTTATTAGATATGTGATCTACCCATCTAATCTTCAGCATTTTTCTGTAGCACCATATTTTGAAAGCTTCTACTCTCTTTTTGTCCAAACTATTTATTGTCCATGTTTCACTTCCATACATGGCTACACTCCATACAAATACTTTCAGAAACGACTCCCTGACGCTTAAATCTGTACTCGACGTTAAAGCTTTCCTTGCCATTAGAGTGTACATTTTATATCCTATCTATTTCGACCATCATCAGTTAATTTGGTCCCCAAATAGCAAAACTCCTTTACTACTTTAAGTGTTTCATTTCCTAATCTAATTCCTTCAGCATCACCTGATTTAATTCGACTACATTCCATTATCCTCGTTTTCCTTTTGCTGATGTTAATCTTATATCCTCCTTTCAAGACACTGTCCATTCCGTTCAACTGCTCTTCCAAGTCCTTTGCTGTCTCTGACAGAATTACAATGTCATCGGCGAACCTCAAAGTTTTTACAGAATGAGATTTTCACTCTGCAGCGGAGTGTGCGCTGATATGAAACTTCCTGGCAGATTAAAACTGTGTGCCCGACCGAGACTCGAACTCGGGACCTTTGCCTTTCGCGGGCAAGTGCTCTACCATCTCAAAGTTTTTATTTCGTCTCCATGCATTTTAATTCCTACTCCAAATTTTTCTTTTGTTTCCTTTACTGTTTGCTCGATATACGGATTGAATAACATCTGGGAGAGTCAACAACCCTGCCTCACTCGCTACCCAACCACTGCTTCCCTTTCATGTCCCTCGACTCTTGTAACTGCCATCTGGTTTCTGTACAAACTGTAATAAGCCTTTCGCTCCCTGTATTTTACCCCTGCCACCTTCAGAATTGGAAAGGTGTATTCCAGTCAACATTGTCAAAAGCTTTATCTAAGTCTACAAATGCTAGAAACGTAGGTTTGCCTTTCCTTAATCTATCATTTAAGATAAGTCGTAGGGTCAGTATTCCCTCACGTGTTCCAATATTTCTACATTTGTAATGTATAAGATTCTTTATTGAGTAAAACGTTTGGCCAGAGGTTATGGTGCCGATTGAGCGGTGTGCGAGAGCCGTCAGCAGCTGCCTTCTCGCACAGACCACGGCGGCGTGCTTAGGCGCGGCAGTACGAGGAAGCCAGGCAGGAGGGCGCCTCAGTGAAGTGTCAATAGCTGTTGTGGCCCTGCAGCAAAGCTTGACGTCAGGCATTCGGTAGGTGGCACGCCAAGGCGCTGGACAGCGGTCGCTCAGGCGCTTGGCCACAAATCTCGCCAGACGGTCAGGGACCGTGCACATTTAGGCCCCTACCCTGGTAGTTATCCCGTTTCGGTGGCATGGGCTCGAGGCCTAGTATCATCAAGTCTAGCAGTAGCTCGTAGATCAGCAGCTAGTCGATGCTGCAACTGGATTTAAGAGAAGCTGACTTGTCCACTAGCGACCGACGACTGGCAAGCGTGTCTCAGCACCCACAGCAGTCGAAGACCAGTTGCTGCTAGGCTCTGAGAGATGAGCATTTACAGGGGGTTACAAAAAGGTACGGCCAAACTTTCAGGAAACATTCCTCACATACAAAGAAAGAAAATATGTTATGTGGAGATGTGTCCGGAAACGCTTACTTTCCATGTTAGGGCTCATTTCATTACTTCTCTTCAAATCACATTAATCATGGAATGGAAACACACAGCAACAGAACGTACCAGCGGACTTCAAGCACTTTGTTACAGGAAATGTTCAAAATGTCCTCCGTTAGCGAGGATACATGCATCCACCCTCCGTCGCATGGAATCCCTGTTGCGCTGATGCAGCCCTAGAGAATGGCGTATTGTATCACAGCCGTCCACAATACGAGCACGAAGAGTCTCTACATTTGGTACCGGGGTTGCGTAGACAAGAGCTCCCAAATGCCCTCATAAATGATAGTCAGGAAGGTGGAGGTCAGGAGAGCGTGGAGGCCATGGAATTGGTCCGCCTCTACCAATCCATCGGTCTCCGAATCCGTTGTTGAGAAGCGTGCGAACACTTCGACTGAAATGTGCAGGAGCTCCACCGTGCATGAACCACATGTTGTATCGTACTTGTAAAGGCACATGTTCTAGCACCACAGGTAGAGTATCCCGCATGAAATCATGATAACGTGCTCCATTGAGCGTAGGTGGAAGAACATGGGGCCCAATCAAGACATCACCAACAATGCCTGCCGAAACGTTCACAGAAAATCTGTGTTGATGACGTGATTGCACAACTGCGTGCGCATTTCGTCTGCCCACATATGTTGATTGTAAAAATTTACAATTTGATCACGTTGGAAGGAAGCCTCATCCTTGAAGAGAACATTTGCACTGAAATGAGGATTGACACACTGTTGTATGAACCATTCGCAGAAGTGTACCCATGGAGGCCAATCAGCTGCTGATAGGTCTTCACCAGTCGCGAGTCATAGGCTGGAATGTTCCGTGCTTCCTAAGACGTCGATCAATTGCTTCGAACGTCTTCCTGTCGGGACACCTTCGTTCTGGTAATCTGTCTCGATACAAACGTACCGCTCCACGGCTATTGCCCCCTGCTAATCCAAACATCAAATGGGCATCTGCCAACTCCGCATTTGTAAACATTGCACTGACTGCAAAACAACGTTCGTGATGAGCACTAGCCTGTTGATGCTACGTACTGATGTGCTTGATGCTAGTACTGTACAGCAATGAGTCGCGTGTCAACACAAACACCGAAGTCAACATTACCTTCCTTCAATTGGGTCAACTGGCGATGAATCGAGGAAGTACAGTACATACTGACGAAACTAAAATGAGCTCTAACATGGAAATTAAGCGTTTCCGGATACATGTCCACATAACATTTCTTCTTTATTTGTGTGTGAGGAATGTTTCCTGAAAGTTTGGCCGTACCTTTTTGTAACACCCTGTATAGTGGCTCTGCACAAGTTTGTTGTGACATGATCCCTTTAATGTCTTAGACAACGCAGCGTTGGATTATAGCAAGAGGAAATTTAACTCCCCACTGCAGCCAACTGGGCTCTTGCTCCATGTTGCTTCAGCAGTATTGCAGCTCCAGCAGCAGGATCCCATAGGCACCTAGCTTGCCCGCCCTTCCAAGGTTTATGAAGTCTACACAGAGGAGTTTTGCAGCAAAAATTGTTAAGAACTTTAGTTTATTATATAGCGTGCTAATATCTTATGCCAATGAAAAGTAAACTTTTATTTCCACCCACGATTTCCGTTTCTTAAAGTATTCTGTTTAGGATCCTCTAACATCTGTACAATTTCGATTGTAAAAGTTTTTGACATACTGAAAGATTCTTCAAAGGCAGAGAACACATTCAAGTGACTTATATCATAGAAAATGTTAGTGACTAATTCAAATAACTTTTATAAGGGCAAATTGTTACGTCCTAGTGGCTAGGATCAACCATAGTCGTCCAGTTACGGTATATATTCACCTGTCGCCTTTATTAGAACCTTTCAAAGTTGGACAAGTGGCAGTGAAATTGCTAGTCTACAACTGGTCTGATCCATCGTGTCTTCTGTTAGGTCTTGCCATGATCAAAGGAAGATGTACGGCCTTCCAAAGGAACAGTTGCTTGACACATATGCCAGGAGACGCACACCTGACGGTAGTGTCACTATTAGTATCACATGAGACAAACGCATCTTGATATCTTCATGGCGATTTGACAATTCTGTTGCGATACGAAAATATGGCATACTTTCAGCACCTCTACAAGGTATTACAGCATCGCAAACGACATAACTTGTACAGATCGTCGCTTGTAACACGGCGGCATTTCAGCACTCTGACACACAAGATGGTATCGACTCAATGTTGCGTCAACTCCGCCATGCGACACCAGCACCAGGGACAGTCAAACAAACCATCGCCTCAGTGATATTTATACACGCACATACAGTCACCTGGCATGTTCGAAAAGGTGGCCGTAGCCAAACTGCCCCCATGCTTATGGAGTCTCCAGCATCCGCTGGACAGCCGTCGTTCTTCGTCAGCCGCCACTCGTTCGCTGCGTTCTGGTGTACAGAACCAGCCGAGCTATCCTGCAACCACTCTGGTGTCCACCGCTGCGCCGATGCCTGCAATCGCCAGCCAAGCCACGAGGGCCATCATCACCAGCCGATAGCTCAGTTCACAGGTGCGTCTGCTGCTTTAGCTACCAGGCTGCCACCCAAACCGTACTCCAGGACGAGACCTCTCTTCGCGTAAATTGGAGATCGTCGCCCAACCACTCTTCGAAATATTCTCGCCTACAGGTCTCCGGAATGGTATCTTAAGCCCTGTGTATATTTAAGACTTGTACCCAAGTGTTGAGGCTCTTGCTGACTGGCTTCCGACATCCACGTCTGCCATTGACCCATAACGCTCAGGTGGTAGAGGAGCCATACAGTCTTCACTGACAGGTATAGTGGCTCCCCACCCACTTGGTATCCGTCGCACTACGTTGGACAGTTACAGTTCCATGATATTTCATGATTGCGGCCAAGTGATGACTGCTTGACCTCGTTATGAGCCATCTTCAACTGAATTTACGATTGAAGATTAGTAGTGTGTGTTACTATGTTTGTGGCAGTACGTGGTTTAGTGTCTCATGCCTATAGGTCTTGCCTCGATGACTGTCCTCTGTCGAATCCAGCACCCTCTTTCAAACTCAGCTGCATTTGTGACGCGTTGGTGCATCCTCACTATGGTGTACATACACCGTCTGTCGAACTACAAACCCACAGAGCTTTTGTCGCTGGACGTGGTACTAAGCGTTTGATTATAAAAGTTGCACGTTCCCAAGCATTATCGCACCTGAAAGTTGCCATCCCAATTCATGAGACCTTGCACCAAATCTACTTTTACAAATTCACTAATAATCGAAGCCAAGACTTCTGTGCAGGAATAATCCATGTGTTGATCGTGGAGATACAGTGCTCAGCTGCAGCTGACTTAATGGACAAGTGTGACGATCATGTTCCACGCACCTTTCATGTATTGTGAATTTGGCCTGGCCCATGTAGGCTACATAGATACGGTATACTGAAGAATCCAGCTTTATGCAAACCCATATTATACATCATCATCCCAAGAAAAACACAAGTGTTTATAAGTGGCCGGAAAATTGCTTTAACACGATAGTTTTCGTTAGGAAAACGACATCTGAATTTTTTAATTAAAGTGCGATTAAAGTTATGGACTACATCGGTATTATTGCTGACCATTAACAGAACTCCACGGTAGATGTCTCTCTCATTGGAAATAATATTTTACAACTAATATTTTTTCGCGGTTTGGTATTATAGCGGTATGAAGAACATGACAGTGACTGAACACACGTTTGAATCAGCCGATTACAAGTTTAGAGCTAACAGAGTATATTTGTGTGTAGAAACTACAGGATTCATTCTTGGATATCCGGCACCATCTACTTACTGCCACGTGCTAGGAACAGGTTGTATATTCATCGCGACAAAATGCTGAAAAGTGATACCAACATGTTACTACATGGGTGACAGTAGTGATCAATATACGTGTCAAAAGGTAATATTCCCACTTGGAATGACACTTACTAGTAATTATTGCAATTATTCTCCAAATATTTATTATGTTTCCCGGAGGAACTACGCAGTCATTCTTTTGGAGGATTCTTAGGAAGTAGTGAAGTTAGGTAGACAGAGCGTTTCCCAAATGAGATCACAGTGTTTGAAATCAGTCACGCCGACGCAGTAGAAATTGAGTTCACAGGCATATCCTATTCCAATCTGCCAAATGCCTCACCTATTCCTCCTTTTTTCCCAAACAAATCACGTGTAGTATAAAAAGGTCCTCTTATTCACTGGTGATTAAACGATGCCAAAGTAATAACAATGAACCTACCGTAACAGCAGAGGAAACACGTGGATTTACCAGCCCCGAAAAAAGCGACGATCCAACAATAATCATGCAAGGTGAAGTGAGTGGCTTTTGGGACTGCCATGATATGGTGCTAAGAAATTAATTTCGTAAGGGTTAAACATTCGTCAAGAAGGGCTGACACGATGAAGAGTAATGAGAAACTGAGAAAGGGGTGTTTTTGCTCCATGAAAAAGCCCCAGATCATTATACACGGCATAATTGCTTGCACTGCTTCTTTGGGCTATTAAAATTTGCATCCTCTTTTGTAGGATTACAACTGTGGTCTCTGCCAGGTCATGCAGCGTTTCAAACAAAGTTTCGTGTTGAAGGCTGAATACGTAGAGGAGTGCTAGCACCATCACGGACTTTTATGTATGAAGTTTGATTCTCGCTAGGTGATAATTCAAACTTCATGACTGACGCTCGTATACAGATTTTAAAATACAATATGTCTAGGAGTTAATCAAATCTGTCTGTCTCTCTCTCTCTCTCTCTCTCTCTCTCTCTCTCTCTCTCTCTCTCTGTCTCCCCGTCTAGAATGAACCCGAAGAAAATAATCAGTTTTTTCTAACATTGCAGATATTATACGCCGCTTCCAAACAGCCTTGTATTTAATGTGCAGAAGCGGCAACGACGGGTTTTCGCTTCCTGGCCTACTCAGCGAGGCATGCTGCAACTCGCCGTTCCAGCACGGAGAGCCGCGCTGCCCAGACTTGCGGTGGAGGGTGCGACTGTGGAGATTGAGCCGGCCGGCAGCGCGACAAACCGCAAAACTGCGGACAGCGCTCACTGCACAGATTGGCCGCAGAGCGGCGCCCGAGCGCGTCACTGCACACTGCCAACCTGGCTAACAAGACATCTTGCTTCACTAAATACCGTCAAACTGGCAAACGCTTTTGACAATTTTCGTCACGTACCCTTAAACAAATATACACTGCGATATTTAATGACCATATAAATAGAATTGTATAGTCGTTATCGTTTAATTTTTATAGGCATAAACATCTACGAGCAATGAGATATTTGAAATTTGGAATACTACTAATAAAAGTCACCCCTTGCAGCTCAGGACTAAATTGTGACTTTATGAGTTAGACAGGGAAAGTAGTGTTCAATTCACCTGTCACAATGACACAGAGTCATACATTTCATACAGTTTTCCCCAGTTTTATCACTTTCATTTTATCCTCACACAAAAAAAAAATTGGTAAGAGATATTTCTCTAATGTTCTGACTATGGGCGCATCATCATCGAAATGAAATAAGAATGGAAAAAGCAAACTACACTAAATAACGTAATTAAAGAGAACTTTTAGACACTTATTTACTCGTCTTTTCAGGGAACCGTACCAGAAAAGGTACAGATCTCTACACTTACATTTGACACAAAAAATTTTACGCAAGCTAATTAGTTCAAGTTGTTAGACATTTATTGGGTTGCTGCATATCTTCGTACCGTTTTTCTGTAAGTTTAATAAACCCAACGACATACACAAAATAGAGACTTTAGTCATCAATAATAAACTTTCATCCACTATTTACAACAGTTTGCAAACTCTGGGGTAGCTTCTCGATTCCGTGACGGCAGAAGCCACGTTGGTTTCAGACGAAGAGCTCGTCAAGCCTTGTTCGGAGCGATTTTTCATCCGGGAAGGAAGTTTCTTGAAGGTTTTTCGATAGAGATAGGGAAAGGTGAATATCTGAGGCCGCAAGGTCATGTAAATAAAGTGGGTGCGGAATGATTTCCCAACCCAGCCTTTGCATAGAGTTTCTTGTCATTCTAACGGAATGCGGCAGGCCTTATCGTTGAGGAGCGTCACTTCACGCACGCTTTCTGGTAGATGTTCTAGGATTATGGCTGCAAGACGTATCAGTTGTGGATAATAAATGTCAGCAGTGATTGTTACAACTCGGAAACACCACACGTCCCTGTCCCCCCAGATGCACAACATTATCTCTTGTGGATGCCGGCAGGTCTTTGTACGGGGAGCTGTTGTATTGTTTGGACTCAATCCTTCCTTTCGTTTCCTTATATTAGCATAAAGGCACAATTTCTCGTCACCAGTAACCATAAAGGATAGAAATAGTCGTTGTATTCAAGAGCCAACTGACTATAAGCACGGATAAATGGACATATGGTCATATGCTGATATATTTGATTTTGACTTAGAGCATGCGATACCCACACACCCGATTTTTAACGTCTCCATTTCATGCAAATGTCACACGATGGTGGAATGATCACAGTTCATCACATTTAGAAGCTCTGGAGTACGATGACGTGGATCATTGTGGATTTATGCGTTTAAACCATCTTAATCAAACCCCAAGGTTTTCCTGAACGTGGAGAGTCACTAATGTTAAAACAATTCTCCTTAAAACGAGAAAACCATTTTCTTCCCTTGATCTGTCTAGTGGCATTATCCCCACACACGGCTCAACTGTTTCTGGATGTCACCGCTCTATTGAACTGAAAAAGAAGAATATGTCTGAAATATTCCAATGTCTCCACTTGGGACTCCATTTTCTAGCGTCCACAGCTTCACCCACCACCTTTAAATGACAACATGAAAATATGCAACACAAATAACAGCAGGGAACCGTAAACAGAAAAATGACAAACGCATAGCAGCCAGAATATGAATTTGCAACACAAAAACTCTAAGAACTTGTACACCAATGCAAAACTTATATGTTCACTGTTGTTGTGGTTGTGGTCCTCAGTCCTGAGACTGGTTTGATGCAGCTCTCCATGCTACTTTATCCTGTGCAAGCTTCATCTCCCAGTACCTACTGCAACCTACATCCTTCTGAACCTGCATAGTGTTTTCATCTCTTGGTCTCCCTCTACGATTTTTACCCTCCACGTTGCCCTCCAATACTAAATTGGTGATCCCTTGATGCCTCAGAACATGTCCTACCAACCGATCCCTTCTTCTGGTCAAGTTGTGCCACAAACTCCTCTTCTCCCCAATCCTATTCAATACTTCCTCATTAGTTACGTGATCTACCCATCTAACCTTCAGCATTCTTCTGTAGCTCCACATTTCGAAAGCTTCTATTCTCTTCTTGTCCAAACTATTTATCGTCCATGTTTCACTTCCATACATGGCTACACTCCATAAAAATACTTTCAGAAATGACTTCCTGACACTTAAATCTATAGTCGATGTTAACAAATCTCTCTTCTTCAGAAACGCTTTCCTTGCCATTGCCAGTCTACATTTTATATCCTCTCTACTTCCACCATCATCCTTTACTACTTTAAGTGTCTCATTTCCTAATCTAATTCCCTCAGCATCACCCGACTTTATTCGACTACATTCCATTATCCTCGTTTTGCTTTTGTTGATGTTCATCTTATATCCTCCTTTCAAGACACTGTCCATTCCATTCAACTGCTCTTCCAAGTCCTTTGCTGTCTCTGACAGAATTACAATGTCATCGGCGAACCTCAAAGTTTTTATTTCTTCTCCGTGGATTTTAATACCTACTCCGAATTTTTCTTTAGTTTCCTTTACTGCTTGCTCAATATACAGATTGAATAACACCGGGGACAGGCTACAACCCTGTCTTACTCCCTTCCCAACCACTGCTTCCCTTTCATGTCCCTCGACTCTTATAACTGCCATCTGGTTTCTGTACAAATTGTAAATAGCCTTTCGCTCCCTGTATTTTACCCCTGCCACCTTCAAAATTTGAAAGAGAGTATTCCAGTCAACATTGTCAAAAGCTTTCTCCAAGACTACAAATGCAAGAAACGTAGGTTTGCCATTCCTTAATCTTTCTTCTAAGATTAGTCGTAAGGTCAGTATTGCCTCACGTGTTCCAGTATTTCTACGGAATCCAAACTTATCTTCCCCGAGGTCGACTTCTATCAGTTTTTCCATTCGTCTGTAAAGAATTTGTGTTAGTATTTTGCAGCTGTGGCTTATTAAACTGATTGTTCGGTAATTTTCACATCTGACAGCACCTGCTTTCTTTGGGATTGGAATTATTATATTCTTCTTGAAGTCTGAGGGTATTTCGCCTGTTTCATGCATCTTGCTCACCAGATGGTAGAGTTTTGTCAGGACTGGCTGTCCCAAAGCCATCAGTAGTTCCAATGGAATGTTGTCTACTCCGGGGGCCTTGTTTCGACTCAGGTCTTTCAGTGCTCTGTCAAACTCTTCACGCAGTATCGTATCTCCCATTTCATCTTCATCTACATCCTCTTCCATTTCCATAATATTGTCCTCAAGTACATCGCGCTTGTATAGACTCTCTATATACTCCTTCCACCTTTGTGCTTTCCCTTCTTTGCTTAGAACTGGGTTTCCATCTGAGCTCTTGATGATCATACAGGTGGTTCCCTTATCTCCCAAGGTGTCTTTAATTTTCCTGTAGGCAATATCGATCTTACCCCTAATGAGATAAGCCTCTACATCTTTACATTTGTCCTCTGGCCATCCCTGCTTAGCCATTTTGCACTTCCTGTCGATCTCATTTTTGAGACGTTTGTATTTCTTTTTGCCTGCTTCATTTACTGCATTTTTTTTATTTTCTCCTTTCATCAGTTAAATTCAATATTTCTTCTGTTACCTAAGGATTTCTACTAGCCCTCGTCTTTTTACCTACTTGATCCTCTGCTGCCTTCTGTGCTTCATCCCTCTAAAATACCCATTCTTCTTCTACTGTATTTCTTTCCCCCATTCCTGTCAATTGTTCCTTTATGCTCTCCCTGAAACTCTGTACAACCTCTGGTTCTTTCAGTTTATCAAGGTCTCATCTCCTTAAATTCCCACCTTTTTGCAGTTTCTTCAATTTTAATCTACAGGTCATAACCAATAGATTGTGGTCAGAGTCCACATCTGCCCCTGGAAATGTTTTACAATTTAAAACCTGGTTCCTAAATCTCTGTCTTACCATCATATAATCTATCTGAAATCTGTCAGTATCTCCAGGCTTCTTCCATGCATTCAATATTGTCTTATGATTCTTGAACCAAGTGTTAGCTATGATTAAGTTGTGCTCTGTGCAAATTTCCTCTTTCATTTCTTAGCCCCAATCCATATTCGCCTGCTACGTTTCCTTCTCTCCCTTTTCCTACTACCAAATTCCAGTCACCCATGACCATTAAATTTTCGTCTCCCTTCCCTATCTGAATACTTTCTTTTATTTCGTCATACATTTCTTCAATTTCTTCGTCATCTGCAGGGCTAGTTAGCATATAAACTTGTACTACTGTATTAGGCGTAGGCTTCGTGTCTATCTTGGCCACAATAATGCGTTCACTATGCTGCTTGTAGTAGCTTACCCGCATTCCTATTTTTTTGTTTTTATTAAACCTACTCCTGCATTACCCCTATTTGACTTTGTATTTATAACCCTGGGTGTATTCGCCTGACCAAAAGTCTTGTTCCTCCTACCACCGAACTTCACTAATTCCCACTATATCTAACTATAACCTATCCATTTCCCTTTTTAAATTTTCTAACCTACCTGCCCGATTAAGGGATCTGACATTCCACGCTCCGATCCGTAGAACGCTAGTTTTCTTTCTCCTGATAACGACATCCTCTTGAGTAGTCCCCGCCAGGAGATCCGAATAGGGGACTATTTTACCTCCGGAATATTTTACCCAAGAGGACGTCATCATCATTTAATCATACAGTAAAGCTGCTTGCCCTCGGGAAAAATTACGGCTGTAGTTTCCCCTTGCTTTCAGCAGTTCGCAGTACCAGCACAGCAAGGCCGTTTTGGTTATTGTTACAAGGCCAGATGAGTCAATCATATAGACTGTTGCCCTTGCAACTACTGAAAAGGCTGCTGCCCCTCTTCAGGAACCACACGCTTGTCTGGGCTCTCAACAGATACCCCTCCGTTGTGGTATCTGTATCGCTGAGGCACGTAAGCCTCCCCATCAACGGCAAGGTCCATGGTTCACGGGGGGGGGGGGGGGGGGGGGTATGTTCACTGTGATGAGAAAAGAGAAAGTTATATTTTTAAGACAATGTTCTGACCAGCTGTATGCTGCACTACTGCCCATTAAAATTGCTACACCAAGACGAAATGCAAATGATAAACGATTATTCATTCGACAAATACATTATACTACAACTGATATGTGATTACATTTTCACGCAATTTGGGTCCATAGATCCTGAAAAACCAGTACCCAGAAAAACCACCTCTGGCCGTAATAACGGTCTTGATACGCCTGGGCATAGAGTCAAACAGAACTTGGATGGCGTGTACAGGTACAGGTGCACATGCAGCTTCAACACGATACCGCAGTTCATCAAGAGTAGTGACTGGCGTACTGTGACGAGCCAGTTGCTCGGCCACCATTGTCCAGACGTTTCCAATTGGTGAGAGATCTGGAGAATGTGCTGGCCAGGGCAGCAGTCGAACATTTTCTGTATATAGGTAGGCCCGTACAGGACCTGCAACATGCGATCGTGCATTATCCTGCTGAAAGGTAGAGTTTCGCAGGGATAAAAAGAATGGTTCAAATGGCTTTGAGCGCTATGGTACTTAACATCTGAGGTCATCAGTCCCCTATAACTTAGAACTACTTAAACCTAACTATCCTAAGGACATCACACTTATCCATGCCCGAGGCAGGATTCGAATCTGTGACCGTAGCAGTCGCGCGGTTCCTGACTGAAGCTCCTAGAACCGGTCGGCCACCACGGCCGGCTAGCAGGGATCGAAAGAAGGGTAGAGCCACGGGTCGTAACACATCTGAAATGTAACGTCCACTGTTCAAAGTGCCGACAATGCGAACAAGAGGTGACCGAGACGTTTAACCAATGGCACCCCATACCATCACGCCGGGTGATACGCCAGTATGGCGATGACGAATACACGCTTCCAATGTGCGTTCACCGCGATGTCGCCAAATACGAATGCAGCCATCATGATGCTGTAAACAGAACATGGATTCATCCGAAAAAATGACGTTTTGCCATTCGTGCACCCAGGTTCGTCTTTGAGTACATCATCGCAGGCGTTCCTGTCTGTGATGCAGCGTCAAGGGTAACCGCAGCCATGGTCTCCGAGCTGATAGTCCATACTGCAAACGTCGTCGAACTGTTCGTGGAGATGGTTGTTGTCTTGCAAACGTCCCCATCTGTTGACTCAGGGATCGAGACATGGTTGCATGGTTGCACGATCTATTATAGCCATACGGACAAAATGCCTGTCATCTCGACTGCTAGTGATACGAGGCCGCTGGGATCGAGCACGGCGTTCCGTATTACCCCCCTGAACCCATTGGTACCATATTCTGCTAACAGTCATTTGATCTCGTCGACACAATCTCCAACCTAGTGTGAATGCTCTGAAAAGCTAGTCATTTGCGTATCACAGCATCTTCTTCCTGTCGGTTAAATTTCGCGTCTGTATCACATCTTCGTGGTGTAGCAATTTTAATGGCCAGTAGTGTATATTTTGGAAACAAAGTTTTAGTGCGAGATAAAAGATCGTATTTTTTAATAAACCATTGAAAAACTCCCTGACTTCATTAGTGTTCAACGGTTTCCACTGTCACACTTATTTCTTCACATAGGCACGTGTGTAATGTCACAAAGTTTTCTGTATAACTTACGGGAAAAAAGTTATTGTCATCTCTAGTGGCTGAAGAAAATACGAAATAGTATGCACATATAAGTAATTTAATTCAAATTAACTTCAGTGAGTCAGTTCTTGATAGTTTCCATCAGTAGCAGAAAATTTACAAGAAAACTACAAACATACTTTACCGCCTGGAAACAAAAGAGCTGTGTGGTCAGCTCATGTGTAAATCCCATATTTGTGGGTTGCATCACTAATGACAGCACTTTGCCGGAAGAAATTGCAGCAGAGATTGGATGTTGACCCGAGTTACAGTATTTAGGGATAAAAATCTAGAGCGCGTTTTATTCACAAGGTAATATCTCAATTTCAAAGCTGCAAAATTACGAATTTCAGTAGATTCCTACTGGAAGACTCCCCCCCTAGGGTTGCTTACACCGTTTTTATGTTGTCAGAATGGCCCTCTCTTGTTCGTAACAAATGAATGATATTTTCACAATGACATTTACTGTTAGGTTTCATCTATGTGGTGGACCAGGAGCGGAACCCGGAATCTTGTCTCTGGCTGCAAATGCTCTCACCGACTGAGGTATCCACGTACTTCCGACGGTAACTCTCTCCTACCTTCCGAACTTCACAGAAGCTCACCTGCATATCTTGGGACTAGCACTCCTGAGGCAGGGAATATTGCTGAGAAATAACTTCGTCATAAGCTCAGGCATTATCACCGTTGAAACATGGTGGTATGAAAATCGTACCAGCTTTTCAACATCTCCTCACGAAGCGTCTTTGTTTTATATTTCGTGAATACTATTTTACTCCATACTTGCACTGTTTCCTTCATTGTTGTGGTTGACGTTACGCTAGTAGTTCCACAGGAAACGGAATACTTATCGCTAACAACCGAGGGATGCTTGTAGACACGTTACACTGTGCCGATTCTCGACCTGTAGCTCGTCATGATATCTTATGTTGAGTTACCTAGATTTACATCCTTTCTCTGTAAGTCACCTATGGTGTGTGGTGGAGGGTACTTCTCGTTCTACTGTCTTTTACCCGATTTCCCGTCCCATTCGCGTGTGATGCGTGGAATGAATGATTGTCGGTAACGCTCCGTATGACATTTCTGGAATTTTCTAGTTGCGTTCGTTTCTCGAGACTTATGTGTGAGAAAATAATACGTTGCCCGAGTCTTCATAGAACGTGAGCTCTCGAAATTTTTACAGTAAACCCTTCCACGATGAGTCTGGTACTTGAGCTCGTTGAACAACTGTGTAACACTCTCACGCAGAGTAAACGATACCGTGACGAAAGGCCCAGTTCTTCTTCGGATCTTCTCTATCTTCTCTATTAATCCTACATGGCAAAAGTCTAGACTCGGTCGAAACTAGTGTTTTATAGGACACTTCTCCATCCATGAATTACATTTCCTCAAGATTCTCCCAACGAATCTTAATCTGGCATCCGCTTTACCCGCCATTTGTTTTATTTGGCCACTCCACATTAGGACCCTCTGGACGGTTACTCCTAAGTATTTTACGGTTTTTTTCTGTGTCCAGTGGCTTGTCGCCAATAGTGTAGTCTATCAGCATTGGATGTCTTCGTGTATTTGCGTGGAATATGTTACATGTATTTTAGTCAGCGTCAATGGCCGTCCCTGCACAAACTGATGAGTTTCTGCAGGTCGCCCTGCAATTAACTACACTCTTCTGGCATTTCAGCTCTCTTATAGACAACAGTATAGTCCGCGAGAAGCCTCACTGAGCTTCCAACGCTACGGTCGCAGGATCGAATTCACCCTCGGGCATGAATGTATGTAATGTCCTTAGGTTAGTTAGGTTTGAAGTTCTAAGTTCTAGTGGACTGATGACCCCAGACGTAAGTCCCATAGTGCTCAGAGCCAATTGAACTTCTTTTTCCTTTATTTTATTTTTTTTTTTTTTTGAGCATCCGTCAATACTCACTATCTACATATACATCTACATGGATATTATGCAAATCACATTTAAGTGCCTGACAAAGGGTTCATTGAACCACCTTCACTGTTGTCTATTACTGCAATCTCGTATAGCGTGTGGAAAGAACCTTCAACTACCGTGCGAGCTCTGATTTCCCTTATTTTATCATGGTGATCGTTTCTCCCTATATAGCTCTCAGTCAACAAAATATTTTCGAATTCGGAAAAGAAAGTTGGTGATTGGTATTTCGTGAGGAGATTCCGCCGCAACGAAAGACGTCTTTCTTTTAACGATGTCGACCCCAAATCCTGTATCATTTCAGTGACACTCTCTCCCCTATTAATACAAAACGTGCTATCCATCTTTGTACTTTTTCAATGTACTCCACCAATCCTATCTTTTACGGATTCCTAACTGTCCCTGCCAATAAAACGCAGTCTTTGGTTACCCTTCGCCACGACATTTTTTATATGCTCCTTCGAATTTATGTTGTTCGTAATTGTAAATCTTAACCATTTAGCTGAATTTGCTGCCTTTAGAATTGACTGATTTATCGTGTAACGGACCCCATTTAGCACTCATGTGGATGGCCTGACACTTTTCATTCTTCAGGACCAACTGCCAGTTTTCGCACTTTACAGATATCTTTTCTAAATAGTTTACCTACTTTCTTTTAATTTTTCTGATGACTTTACTAAAAGATAAACGACTACGTCATCTACAAACAACCTAAGGCGACTGCTCAGATTGTCTCCTAAATCGTTTGCACAAGATAAGGAATAACAAAGGGCCTATAACACTACCAAGGTGAACGCCAGAAATCATTTCTGTTTTACTTGATGACTTTCAGTTACTAATTACTGTGACTTCTGTGACAGGAAATCACGAACCCAGTCAGAAATCTGAGACGCTATTGCACAAACACGTAATTTCAGGGCAAGCCGCTTGTGTGGTACAGTGTCAAAAGCCTTCTGGAAATCTAGAAATACGGAATCAATTTGAAATTCATTGTCAATAGGAATCAACACTTCGTTTGAGTAATGAGGTAGTTGTGTTTCACAAGAACGATGTTTTCTAAATCCATGTTGACTATGTGTCAATAGACCGTTTTCTTCGAGATAATTCATACTGTTCGAACACAGTATATGTTCCAAAATACTGCTGCATATCGACGTTAATTATATGGAACTGTAATTTAGTGGATTACTTCTACTACCTTTCTTGAATATTGGTGTGCCCTCTCCAACTTTCCAGTCTTTGGGTACGGATCTTTCGTAAAGCGAACGGTTGTATATGACTGTTACGTATGGAGCTATTACATCAGCACACTCTGAAAGGAACCTAATTGTAATACAGTCTGGACCAGAAGACTTGCTTTTATTAAGTGATTTAAGTTGCTTCACTACTCCGAGGATATTTACATCCACGTTACTCATGTAGGCAGCTGTTCTTGATTCAATTTCTGGAATACTTTGTTCGTCTTCTTTTGTGAAAGCATTTCAGAAGCCTGTGGTTAGTAGCTCCGCTTTCGCTGCACTGTCTTCGATAGTATCTCCATTGCTGTAGCGAAGAGAAGGCACTGATTGCGTCTTGCCGCTAGCATACTTCACATACGACCAGTATGTCTATGGATTTTCTCCCAAGTTTCGAGACAAAGTTCCGTTGTGGAAACTAATGTAAGCACCTTGCATTGAAGTCCGCGCTAAATTTCAAACTTCTGTACAAGATCGCCAATCTAGAGGATTTTGCGTCTGTTTAAATTTGGAATGTTTGTTTCGTTGTTTCTTCAACAGTGTTCTGACCTGTTTTGTGTACCAAGGAGGATCAGCTCTGTAATTTGTTAATGTATTTGGTATAGATCTCTCAATTGCTGCCGATACTATTTCTTTGAATTTAACTATGTCTGGTCTACACTTATATTGTTAATTTGGAAGAAGTGGAGACCTTCTCCCAGGAGGGCGTCATGTGAATTCTTATCGTTTTTTTTTTTTTTTTTTTTGAATAGGTATATTTTTCGTTTATGTTTGGAGGATTTGGGGTGTACAATATTCAATCTCCTTACGCCAACCCTGTGTTCACTAATCCCTGTATCAGTTTTGACACTCGTTATTAACTCCGGATAATTTCTTGCTAAGAGGTCAAGTGTGTTTACTATTCGCGTCGGCTCATGAACTAACTGCTCCAAATAATTTTCAGAGTTGCGTTTTGCACAATTTTGGATGATGTTTTATGCGTACCACCGGAATTAAGCATGTATTTTCGTCTACATATGGAGGGTAATGTAAGGTCATCACCAACTATAATCGTATGAGTCGGGTACGTGTTTGATATCAGACTCAAGTTTTCTTTGATCCTTTCAGCAATTGTATCATCTGACTTGGGAAGTCGCTAAAAGGATCCTATTAACACTTTTTTCTGGCTGCCAGTAATGATTTCTGGCCATACTAACAGTAACAACCTACTTCAATTTCGCGACAGGATAAACTACTTGGAACAGCAACAAATAGGCCACCGCCACCGTGTTCAGCATATACTTTCGGAAAACCGTTAAGTTCTTCGCAAAAATTCCGGCTGACCTTATCTCCGGCTTTAGCCAGATTTCAGTGTCTACAACGACTTGAGCATCAGTGCTTTCTATTAGCACTCGGAGCTCTGGTACTTTCCCAACACAGCTACGACTATTTACAACTGTTATACCGATGATTCCTGTATGTATGTCTTTCCTGTGTTTAGCCTACACCCTTTGTCACTGCAGCCCTTTTTGTGTTTTCCCGAGACCCTCTAACCTAAAAAACCGCCCAGTCCACGCCACATAGCTCCTGATACACGTGTAGCTGCCTCCTGCTTATAGTGGACTCCTGACCTATTCAAAGAAACCCGAAACCCAACCACGCTTTATCGCAAGCTGCGGAATCTACGGTCAGACCCTCTAATTCAGACCCTCCACTCGGCTCTGTACCAGAGGCCAGCAATGGGTCCTGTCGACCACGCTGCAAATGGTCAGCTCTGTTTTCATCTCGAAAGCAAGACTGGCAGCCTTTAGCACTTATGTTAGCCATTCGAAACCAGAGAGAATCTCTACTGATCCAAAGTGTCACACATCATTCTTAGCGACGTGAGCAACCACCTGCAGTATTCTGCACCCTATGCTCTTCATGGCATCCGGGAGGATCCGTTCCACATCCGGAATGACTCCACCCGGTATGCACACGGAGTGCACATTGGCTTTCTTTCACATCTTCGCAGCCATCTCCCCAACGGGCCTCACAATGCTCCTAACTTTTGAGCACCCACCTACCAATAATCCCACACTCTGTGATTGTCTGGATCTTGCAGGCTGAGAGGTTTCCTCTGAAACAGGACAGGCAACGGCATGTGGCTGAGCAAGCCACAGACAGCACCTGGAACCTGTTTGTCAGACTAACTGGGGAGGCCTTACATGTGGTCCCCTGGGAAGACTTTCGCCACCTGCTACACCCCAGGGCGACCTCCAACTCGACCACAGGTAAGCCGTTAACCTCTGTGCGAGCAGTAGCTGGGCTGCCGCCACTGAGAACTCATCGGAGGACTCCCACATGCTGGACGACCGTTGGATCTCCATGGCCGGCCCACAACAGTGGTGCCCGTCCACTACAGCCTCAGACTGTGTAACCGAAGCCATCAGAGACTGGAGCTGATGTAACGCGCCAACTGGCGGGACTCAAATGGTTTAAATGGCTCTGAGCACTATGGGACTTAACATCTGTGGTCATCAGCCCCTAGAACTTAGAACTACTTAAACCTAACTAACCTAAGGATATCACACACATCCATGCCCGAGGCAGGATTCGAACCTGCGAGCGTAACGGTCACGCGGTCCCAGACTGAAGCGCCTAGAACCGCACGGCCACACTGGCTCTCGCGGAACTCAAAATCTAACCCAAAACGAAAATGGAACGTATTGTGTCAACGTCGCGATGCCACTGAGGAATGGCTTCCTGCCACGCCAAAGTGCTTGAGTCAACCAATCGACTACTACAGCAAGATTTAGGTTAGGTTTTTGTATTTGCAGTCTATGTTATAACTGTGGATTGCCATCCGATCACAGAAGATTCCAGTAACAGCTGAGCACCGGGCAAACACTTGAAGCCTAGCTTGAACAGTAGTTGCACTCTTAGACAACAAACTGAGGAAGATCAACCCTTTGGTGATTAGCAACTGCTACGATAATAAACACTGATAAGTTTTGACAGTCGCTATCTATCAGCAATGACGAGACTAACAGAATACAGCAACAGCACACGTTATCTTACTAACGTCAAAAAGAAGACACCTAAATTATTTCAATATGATACCTGTTTATATTATGTCAAGCTAGACATTAAATCCAGCTTGCAATTGTCCTCACAGCTGACAACTTTCTTCCAACGCAGAACTGTCTCTCTGGAACCGCCTCGTATTTTTTTAATAACTTTTAACATTCATATCAATTAAGGAATCAGTGCAAAGACCGATTCACATTAAAAGCAAACAGCAGACTCAGATTCATCGGAAGAATCTTAAGGAAATGTAACTCATCCCTTCAAGAAGTGGCTTACAAGGCTCTTGTACGCACGATTCTTGAGTACTGCTCGTCTATCTGGGATCTTTATCAGGTAGGATTGATAAAAAAGATGAAGAAGATCCAACGAAGAGCGGCGCGTCTGTCAAGGGATCGTTCAGATGGCAAGAGAGCGTTACGGAGATGTTAACGAACTCCGCTGGCAGACGTTACAAGAGAGACGTTGTGCATCACGGAGACATTTACTATTGAAATTTCGGGACAGCACTTTTCAGGAGGAGTCAGACAACATATTACTTCCCCCCACATACATTTCGATTATTGACCAAGAGGAGAGAATTCGAGAAATTAGAGCCAATACAGAGGCTTACCGACAATCATCCTTCCCACGCACTATTCGCGAGTGGAACAGGGTTGGAGGGATCATATAGTGGTACCGAGAGAACCCTCCGCCACATACCATTACGTGGCTTCTGGAGTATGATGTAGATGGAGATGAAAATCGGTTTACTTTTCCTCGCAAACGAAAACGCGAGAACTGTTGCTAGTAGATATTAAATTAACACACAGAAAGTAAAGAAACTAAACTATTAAAGCACACGGATGATATTATAAAATTCGCTCCTGGTTAGGAACTCGTAAAAGTCACAGAATCGGATACTTCCCTATTGTAATTGCAGCGGCCATATGACCCGTCCTTTTGGGTACTACTGACGTTCACTTCATATTTGTCGATTTTGCTCCGTAAAGAGCGACATGTTGAGTTCTATCTGCAAGAAAATCCCGTATCAAGTGGCAAATCTGGTCTGATAATCGGTAAGCTTATGTTTTTTTTTCACTAAACAACAATGCGGCGCTGCATAGAATGATTTTCGGAAAGTAAGGAACACGGCGTTAACGTTAACGCCTTTGCCTACTGGCGCTCTGTATCTCATAGACGGACAGACAGAGAGAGACAGCTGAGCTTCTCAATACATCTGTTTGTTGAATAAATTAGGATTTTTATAAAAAAATGGCTCTGAGCACTATGGGACTTAACATATGTGGTCATCAGTCCCCTAGAACTTAGAACTACTTAAACCTAACTAACATAAGGACATCACACACATCCATGCCCGAGACAGGATTCGAACCTGCGACCATAGCAGTAGCGCGGTTCCAGACTGAACACCTAGAACCGCTAGACCACCGCGGCAGGCAGGATTTTTATAGAAGAGAATTTTAGTTCTAGAAGAACGTCATAATGCGTGAGAATAAAATGTGTTCCATAATGCTACTAGAGGCAGACGTCTGTGGTGTACTCTTGTAAAGTTGCCTGGTGGCAACGTAAACACATTACTTGAAATAACACGACGCAGAATACAGAATAACTGCGGTGAATGCACAATGAATGGCATATATCTCAGCGATATCTCCCAGAGTTGAAGATACATCAGCCACATTACTCGCGGAGATCGGAAATATAAAATGTTAATGTGATATTAGTAAAGCGCAGAGGCATCCACGCTGAAGTCCCAGAATTAGTAAGGCTCATGAAAGGTAACAATTCTCAATTTCATTGGGAACAGAAAGTTGGTTGAAGCCAGAACTGAACGGAAATGTAATCCTAAGTTCAGACTGGAATATATAGTGTGCTCATAATTAGTTCCAGTTTCAAAGCAGTGTACAAGGGAAACCACTTCTCAGAATGACATCATATTTGAACAACGTATTACTGACTGCGGGGGAAATGTCATCGCTAAAAATAAATAAATAAACAAATAAAAATAAATTAACGAAAATATCACCAACTTAACTGGAGTCGGCTACAAATAACAGATAAATCGCAGTACTACGGGTATGGTTTGAGTTGCACATTACGCCATCAGCGCTGCTCAGTGTGCATGACTGCACAAGTTCGGCATTCAACAGTTGTGGTCCTGTTTGTTAGTACGCCCATCCATCACGACATGGTCGTACGGTATCTGATAGGAAAATCAGTTTTTAATTGTCCTGAAGCAAAAATCCGCATAAATAGAAAAGGCATTGTATTCTAATTTTCGTGAGACTGCCGTAAGACTTGTTCAGTATGCTGTCCACCGTTTTCTGCCACAAGTTAAAATCGAGAAATAGCATATTGCATAACAGACCGAAGTCTGTCAGAGGTCACGCTCAGAATGCGCCGCGTAATGCGTGCCTACATTCGTAATAGGAGCACTGAACAGAAGGTCTTTCAGCTAACTCCACAGTCAGGAGTCACACGGATTAAGATCATGTGATCTGGGCGGCCAGGCTGTAGAGAAACGGCAGCTGGTTAATTCTAGCATTTCCGAAATGTCTCTGTAGCAGCCGCTTCACTGGCTGTGCAATGTGAAGAGGACACCACCTTGCATAAAAATGTTCCTACTCACACATCCAAGCTGTTGAAGGGTTGGAACGACTGTGGTGCGCCAAAGACTTTCATAGCGTTCACCAGTGATGGTACGAGTAAGGACCGGCAGCACGCAACTCCTTGAAGAAATACTGCTCTGCAATAAACGACGTCGTCAACCAGCACCACACACTCAGCTTGCAGGGTTAGGTAGTACCAGCTGACATGGGTACGGATTGTCAGTTGCTCACATTCTGCAATTCTGCTTATTGACGTGCCCTTGGAGATAGAAATGGGCTTCGCTTGTCCACAGAACGTTACATGGCCATTCATTGCCAACTTCCATGCGAGCAAGAAATTTCGGAGGAACTTTTGTCTTGCTGGCAACTCAGGAGGAACCAAATCCTTACCACGGCTGATTTTCTATGGTTAATAGTGCATGATGTTTCATAGGATTTTATGCACCAGGTTCGCAGGCATTCTCAACTTCCGGGCAGTTTCCCGTACATTGCATTGTTGCACACCACCCGTCGACCTCTCGTGCAATGCTGTGGCCACATTTTCGACAGTCGTACGATCAACTTCTTTCCTCCCTCTGTTTCACGGCACTTCAAAAGGACCTGTATTTTCAAATTTTGTAATCATTGTCTCCAGACCCTTAGCATACATAGGACCAAGGCCTTTTTTCAAATCGTCTAGGAAGTTCTGCAGCGCTACGGTGCGTATTAACCGTTCTTGTAAAAGAGCCTTACCAGCACTGCGCAATACATCGTGGAGACAGTCATGTTGGATCCCTGTGACGCAAACTCCGGAAAGGTCGTGCATCAGGTGTCTGTTAGTATGCATATTCTGACGTTTATAGCGCTGTCTATTCCTCAAATTTCTCTTGTTATTTTGTTTCTGCTTTTTTTTCATGACGTTTCCCCTTACGCCAGTATTGTGCTGCTCGGGATCAACGTCATTCTGAGCAGTGGTTCTCTTCTTTTTCTACAGCTTTTTGAAACTGTAACTTTAATTATGGATACCCTGCATACACATTAAACACCAGTAGTGGTGACACATTGCAAAATAGTACCGGGTCAAGCAACAGGCCACTATTTTGGACGTTTTTATAAGGTACTAAAAACTATACGAACATAGATTAGACAAAGTGTGTTGCAGTAGTTAATGATGGTGCAAACGCGATAACAGGAAAGAACAGCCGATTAACGAAAATATTAAAATGGCTCTGAGCACTATGGGACTTAACATCTGAGGTCGTCAGTCCCTGAAAATATTCAAAGATCGTCTTATACCCAGGGCGGAATGGACGCTCTGATTCCTTCACAGCGGTGCCCTCGTCATAAAAACAATCAAATTCTTTCTGAAATTGTAGAAATGGTTAATTTTATTAAAATACCGAAGAGACTGCTAAACTATGCGATGAAATGAGCGAAAATAAGAAAATCCCATCTTTTCCAAGAAGTGAAATGGTTATCACGAGGGATAGTGTTAACTCGAGTACAGAAATTGCGAGATGAATGAATAACATGTTTCCAAGATAAACAAACGCCATTGTCATTGTTTTTCAGAGTAACGAGTGTATGTTGTTGTTGTCTTCCTCAGCTGATGTATTTCCACATTGAAACGAATTGAGTCATGATTTCAAGAACGTTATAAAAAACGTTTCATTCGTGACAGACAAAGTTCATACCTTGATTAAGAAGCTCGATATCTGGATTATTCGGTTTCGAGGCAAAAATTTCTATATGTTATACCTCAATGAACAAGACGTTATTATTCGCCACAGCTTGTATTGCATAAAGATTTACATCTAAATATCTACATACGTCTACATATATGAGGGGAAAAACGACTGTTTGAACGCCTCAGTACGAGCTCCAATTTCCCTTATCTTTGAATGGTGATCATTGCGCGATTTGAAAGTTGGTGGTAATAATATATGCTCTACATCCTCGGCAAAGATCGGATTTAGGAATTTAGTGAGCAGCCCCTTCCGTTTAGCGCGTCGACTATCTGAAAATGTGTCCCACTTCAAACTTTCTATGAGATTTTTAACGCTCTCGCGATGGCTGAATGTACCAGTCACGAACCTTGACGCTCTTCTTTGGACCTTCTCTATCTCCTGAATCAGACCCAACTGGTAAGGGTCCCACACAGACGAACAATACTCAAAGACTGGACGAACTAAAGTATTGTAAGCAATTTCCTTTGTTGAAGGACTGCATCCCTTCAGGATTCTACCAATAAATCGCGATCTAGAGTTCGACTTACCCGTTACTTGTGTAATCTGAGCGTTCCGTTTGAGATCATTTCTAATAGTCATACCCAGATACTTGACGGATGTTACCGCTTCCAAAGACTGGGAATTTATTTTGTACTCGTACATTAATGGGAATTTTCGCTTTGTTATACGCAGTAGGCTACACTTACAAATATTGAGAGACAACTGCCAGTCATAACACCACGCATTTTTTTTCTGCAATCCTCATTGATTTGTTCACAACTTTCGTGTGATACTACGTTCCTGTAGATTACAGCATCATCGGCAAACAGTCTAATGCTGCTTTCAATAACATCAACCAGATCGTTTATGTAAATCGTAAAAAGCGGTGGACCTATTACGCTGCCCTGGGGAACACCTGATGTTACACTTGTTTCTGTTGAAGTCTCCCCACTCAGGACGACATACTGCTGTCTGTCTGTTAGAAAACTTTCTATCCAACCGCATATGTTTTTGGAACAAGCGACAGTGCGGAACTAATGCATTTGTGTGAGCTAAAACCCAGTTGAGGAGTGTTTTCCGGATGTTAAAAACGATTTCTCGAAGAGACAGGTAGTGAATCCGTTTGATGAAAACGTTGTTGCCGTCACTAAGTTACCAGTTGAGATTCGCGGCCAGGTCACCGAAATGTCTATCGACAAAACGCTACAACTGCGATTTACATCTGACGATTCAAATAGGTTTTGGCTTGCCCGTCGAAATGAATATGCAAATTTAGTCACAATAGCATTGAAAAACATTAATCGGTTTCGTCACGTCTTGCCCCTGTTAAAAGTACATTTCGTCAATAGTTCCGTTAAAACTAAATATAAGAATCGCCTTTAATCACTCAAAAACAAATTGTTTTCTATTGTTTCTGACGTAGATGCACGTACGGAGAAACTTTTAAACGACAAACAAATGCAACCATCAAATTAATTTATTTTCCTTACGTGTGCGCTTATTTTAAGTAATATGTTTATAACAAATTATTTATTGTCATGAAACAATTTTATTATTTTGGTCTGCGTACTGTAAGACCTTCGGTACACACACCATCAGATTATTTGACGTGTCGCTCTAACGAAGTAGGCGAGTGTCAGCAATATGTCTCGTGGTCTTATCGTGGCGTGTTTATCTTCTGTCGTTAGGTCAGACGATAGAAATGCCACTTGCACGCCTAGAGTAGCAGATTGACGGTGACCAACTATAGCAGAACTTGATTACTTTTCACACACATTTATTAAAATAAGAACAAGCATAAAAATAACTTAACTAGGTTCTGGATGCTATTTACAATTGACAATCTGAAGTTACTTTGGTCTTGGTACGTTAATCTTGTTCTCAGATATCTCTGATACTTGACAAAAGTGTCTATACATTTATCTTCGTGGCTATGTACAGGAATATGGTTATCTTATTAGGCGCAGACTGAAACTTCATTATAGACTGGTGCAGACAAATGCAGACTGACTAATCAGAGGTCTGTACACTCGTTATAATACCTCATGAGTTCATGTATCACTGCGCGAGTGTGATCTGCGAGGAGAAAAGGTTCTACGTTAGCATCAATCTCATTGGCTGCGTTACATATTAATACGCGGATCGGCGGAAGCAGAATTTGGTCCGTCTCTAAGAGAGCGCCATCTCGTAGTGTTGAGACGGAAGAGCGTTGCGCCCGCGCTGTTGTGCTTAGCGGGGCGCGCTCTATTGGGAAAGTTGTGTAACCGCTGACTACGCGGAACTATCTACACAACAATTATTGTTTACGATATTTGAAGACCCCCTTTAATATTACTGCGAACCCAATGGGGGACGCGATTCCCCGCCTGAGAAACAATGCCGAATCAGGATTGTTCAAAACACGTTACTGTGTCAGTGAGAGGAATCGGTTGGCTGTAAGAAGAATGATAACGTATGTGATCCCTCTCCATGATAACCATAAAAATATTCATGCAGTATATGTGAAAGGGAGAAGTGGGAGCTCACACACCATACAAATCGACAGCACTAAGTGAAGCTGCCGGTAGCACGGAGGCGCTCGATAGCATTTAGCTTCCGTAACGAATTTCCGTGGGGCAAGTGAAAGGCAGGTTAATCTGGGAAGTGTGTCACGGTTTGAGTTAAGTTGGCGGCACGCGGAAGTGCTGGGGTCGGCGCGACAGCGCGCCGCACTCAGGCCGCCTCACGAGCAATGGCGCGCCCTGTCGTTACCCCTCCCCTCCCTGCTGCTGACCGCCGGCATCCAGCTTCATGTGCTCTGCCCCTGTCGAGCTGCTGCCATACACACACAAGCGAAAATGTACTTCTACTAAGAATCAAGGCCTTTCAGAGGTAGTAAGACTGAACCACTTTGCGACATTCGTTTACAATCGGGAATTTTTTTCTGTACGATATTTTTCGTACGCCGTAGTGCTGTATGCCTTGGGCATTAAGATTATTTGAATATTAAAATTGTATACCGGATTAAGACAATATGCGATCTGTGCAAACACATAGAGCGACAAATTCACGACTTCCCTGGATGTATAAACATGTTTAGTACTTTAGCACTTAGCGAAGTGGAGATCTCTCTTCATGCTTCGAGACTACCTTTTTTTAGTTAAGTCAACGAATAAATAAGTAGTTAACATACTGTAATGTTAAATCAGTTATCCCTTCAACACACAACGTATAATACTGACATATTAATCAAATATCTACACCTACATCTACATGACCACTCTGCAATTCACATTTAAGTGCTTGGCAGAGGGTTCATCGAACCACAATCATACTATCTCTCTACTATTCCACTCCCGAACAGCGAGCGGGAAAAACGAACACCTAAACCCTTCTGTTCGAGCTCTGATTTCTCTTATTTTATTTTGATGATCATTCCTACCTATGTAGCTTGGGCTCAACAAAATATTTTCGCATTCGGAAGAGAAAGTTGGTGACTGAAATTTCGTAAAAAGGTCTCGCCGCGACGAAAAACGTCTATGCTGTAATGACTTCCATCCCAACTCGTGTATCATATCTGCCACACTCTCTCCCCTACAACGTGATAATACAAAACGAGCTGCCCTTTTTTGCACCCTTTCGATGTCCTCCGTCAATCCCACCTGGTAAGGATCCCACACCGCGCAGCAATATTCTAACAGAGGACGAACGAGTGTAGTGTAAGCTGTCTCTTTAGTGGACTTGTTGCATCTTCTAAGTGTCCTGCCAATGAAACGCAACCTTTGGCTCGCCTTCCCGACAATACTATCTATGTAGTCCTTCCAACTGAAGTTGTTCGTAATTTTAACACCGAGGTACTTAGTTGAATTGACAGCCTTGAGAATTGTACTATTTATCGAGTAATCGAATTCCAACGGATTTCTTTTGGAACTCATGTGGATCATCTCACACTTTTCGTTATTTAGCGTCAACTGCCACCTGACACACCATACAGCAATCTTTTCTAAATCGCTTTGCAACTGATACTGGTCTTCGGATGACCTTACTAGACGGTAATATAATTGCCATAGAAACACAGTATTTCCAACATAGTAATCTGAGTCACACAAACACACTGGAGCCAACATATGTAACAATTGTGTCACATATCATGTCCCTGCTTCCTCTTGACACACCCTGTTTCCCTTTAGGTGAGGACATAATGGTAACATGGTTCTTTACTCAATTACTGGTCAATACAAGGTGATCGAAAAGTCGCGGGCATCAAAAAATAAATATATACAAATAAAACTTCATAACTACACACACATAGCTTATAAGACCAGCTCAAAATGGTTGACGCTTTCAGTCCCCCATGCACGAACTCGTTTCACCATGTTTGAGGAAACTTGGCGGAGAATGTTGATATTGGCAACGTTAATCTCCATCGTTATGTTAATATTGTTCCTGTAGCACGTGTGGCCTGTTTTTACAGAGCCTTTCTTTCAGGTATCACCACAAGAAGGAGTCTGGAGACGATAAACACGGAAAACATAGGTCATACTCATTTACAAATGAGTTCTTCACCAAAAACGTCGTTTAAGCCATTAGTTTCTTCATTATATCTACGTGAGTACTGTGCAATTCACAATTAAGTACCTGGCAGAGTGATCATCGAACAACGTTCAAGCTATTTCGTCACTCTTCAGCTCTCGGGAAAAACGAGCACTTGAATCTTCTTGTGCGAACTCTGACTTATTTTATTACAGTGATAATTATTCCCCATGTATACATTCGAGAGATAAAGTTGCGGACTGAAATGTCATGAGTAGATTCCACCGCAACGCTTAACGCATTTCTTTAAATGACTATCACACAAATTTTTGTATAATATCCGTGGCACTCCCTCCTCTATTTCGCGATGATAAAAAACTCGCTGCCCTTCTAGCCTATCTGGTGCGTATCTCACACTACGTAGCAATACTCCACAAGAGAGCGGGGATGCGTAGTGGAGGCAGTCTTCCTAGTAGACCTATTGTATTTTGTCTTTGTTTGCTTCCACCACAACAGTATGTCTTCGTTCCAATTAACGTTATTCTAAATTGTAATCCTAAGTATTTGGTTGAGTTCATCATCTTTACATTTGTGTGATTTATCGTGTAACCAAGATCTGTAGATGCGCGGCAGGGGGCATATCCCAGCTACAACAAACAATTGCGTGCAGAAGTAATATCTGCAGTGTCGTTGCAGTACTCTCGTATCCCTAGTTTAGTGGAATTAACTCATGGAAATTGTTCTCCATAAAATATGATATCTCTCTATGAATAATAGATACTTCTGTCAATAAATTTAGCAATGTTATCCATAATTTCTAAAAAGAAAACCGAACTGAATGACTAAATAATTGCGAAAATATCTGATAAATTACTAGGAAGCTCCAAGCAATTTCTTTTTACAATGAAAAGCGTATGTCATTTTATGTCATTACTTACTTTTAATATATGAAAAATTCGTATTCAGATATCCATAGAGTGTCTACTATAGTTTTTCAAATGTTGAGAGCGATGCAGTCATGAGAATTACATCACAAGTTGGATGATAATTCTTGGTTTATGGCCAAACCATGCTTCACCGTTAGCATCAAATGAAAGCAAAAGAGTTCCTGTGTAATTGGGAAAGTTGAGAGTGATGCAATCATGAGAATTACATCACAAACTGGAAAATAATTTCCGAAAATAATTCTTGGGTTTTGGCCAAACTATTATTCACCGTTACCATCAAAGGCAAGCAAAAGAGTTCCTGTGTAATTGGGAAAGTAGGAGAGATGGACAGGTAACAGAATCCTTGCAGCAGCCAATAATGCGTGGCTAAATATCTCAAAAGGGAAATGCACCGCCTGAGGAAGACAGAAATCAGCGTTCGTGTCCTGGTCTGAAACACAGTTTTAAGTGAAATGAGGAAAGGAATATGAGGATTTAAAGTTAATTTTAAGGGATGATTGTTAGAAACTATATAGAATTACGAAATAGATCACTTTTCGAAAGTAACCTATATCTGAATGATTAGGCATGAAGTTGAAAATCACTCGCACTCGTCGCAAGTGCGCCACCTCACTCGGTCACTATTTAAATTATCAGGAAGTCATGTAACAGATAACCTACCGCCGCAGGGTGAATGATTCGTTGTGGTTTAGGGATGTCTTGGTACATCATAATACAAGATAAAAGTTTCGTTTATGCAGTTTTTACAGAAACTTTTTTATTATGCAGTACGTCAAGAGCAACACTGGTTTTGGGATTGGGTTGTTTGGGGGAAGAGACCAAAGAGCGACCTCATCGGTCTCATAGGATTCGGGAAGGACTGGGAAGGAGTCGGCCGTGCCCTTTCAAAGGAAACATCCCGGCATTTTCCTGGAGCGATCTGGGGAAATCACGGAAAACCTAAATCAGGATGGCCGGACACGGGATTGAACCGTCGTCCTCCCCAGTGCGAGTCCAGTGTGTTAACCACTGCGCCGCCTCACGCGGTAAGATCACCTGTGTCTAAGATTATGATGATGTACGCAACGTTATCAACTTAAGTTTACATTCGCTGAATGAAACAGTAATCATGAGTCATATCTAACTGAAAATCATCTCAGGTTGGGGAATACCAGTGAACTGCTGCAATGAAACTTAAAAGAAGAGCTAAAATCATTTCCCTGAAAAATATGTTTTCACGTGAGCAGTTGGACGAAACCTTCATAAACCTAGCAAAAGGGTGAGAATTACCGGAAACGATATTTTGTAGCGGGGCAGAATGTATGCGAATGTAATCCTTTGAGACGACATTATTGAATAAATGATTCGCGGAGTCCTTGCCGTATCAGATATGTCAGTCTCTAGCTTTCGACGGCTACCTCCCTCGTCATCACCTGGATATATTTCAGTAGATCCTTAGGTAATTAATATGGCCTAATTTTTTCATCGAGAGGTCACGGAGCCATATGCCACCAGAGATTACGTCAATGTCTGTTCCTGAAGGATACTGGCAGCAATGCTGACTTCGTTAGATGATGAACGACTCACGTCTTTCTCCGTTGCCTTTCAGCATCATGTTTCCTTTTCCGCGCATGGACCCCCTTCCCCATTTAATCAGCATATACGGCTGGAAATGGTTTGATCTGTGCCGACTTTTTCGAGGACGGAGTATAAAAGTACTGAAATGCCCTCGAAGAGCTCCTGCAATACTTCGTCGCCTTGATTAGCCAGGTAGCCTGTACAACTGCCCGTCGATCGATGGTTTTTGGAATGCTGCTTGGTTCTACCTAAAACCAAGAAGCAGTGGCAGCCAGATGATCTCATAAATCCCCTGGCTAAAATGAATATATCACAAGACATGGACTCACACGGTTCTTCTTAAGAACCTCCAGGTATAAACTTTGGACATGTCATCGAGTTACGTCAAATCACCATTGAAGGCATAAGTAAATCAAAATGCAAAGTCTTGCAGAATATTTTATCAAAGTATAACATCGATGTTGTTGTTATTCAGGAAACGATTACTGAAAATGAAGTGTAAATGAATCAGAGAGGTAAAATTCCTAGCTTTGAATTACTGGGAGCAACGTACCACTGTGCTTACTAAGTGGCAACACACGTACGAGTGTCAGTCAAGAATGCACATCTATGCTCTGTATTTGATCTCAAAAATGGCTCTGAGCACTATGGGACTTAACTTCTGAGGTCATAAGTCCCCTAGAACTTAGAACTACTTAAACCCAACTAACCTAAGGACATCACACACATCCATGCCCGAGGCAGGATTCGAACTTGCGACCGTAGCGGTCACGCGGTTCCAAAGTGAATCGCTTAGAACCGCACGGCCACACCAGCCGGCCATGTGATCTCATGTCATCCACGAGGTTATAGTAAAAATAGGAGAAATAACAGTAATTAATGTATGCAAAACCTTCAGTTATGTCCTGGCCTCCACAGGTCATCCCGGTATCACAGCACCCCGCCATATATCTCGGAAATCTTAACAGCCACCATGCACAATAAAAGTACAAGGAAAGTGATGTAAATGTTCAAGCCGTAGTAAATCAGGCAGAAAACTATATCTTCCATTTGGTGTTTGATGCAAAGGATAAAGGAACGTTCTTTCAGCAGCTTGAAGATATGAGTATAGTCCCGATCTATGCTTTGTAACAACTAAAGAAAATAAATTACCTTTCAAAAGTTCGCGGTCCTTATTACACGACTTTCCTCACAGCAAACATTGTCCACTCTTAGTTGAAATAGGAGCACTCGTTTAATCCTTTACAACGTAGATGGAACTTTAGAAAAGCAAAGTTGGATGTATTTGCTAAAAATCTGGACAAATGTCTTGGTTGGATTACCCCAAAAGCAAAAAACTATGAGATGTTTGTAGGAGCTAAGCAAAGAAGGCAACTTCTAAAACGCGTGGACCCGGAAATAGCGGGTAACTTACTTCATAAACCCAATACAACTATGTGAATTAACTGAACAGAGACTGTTGAGTCACTCAGTTTTCAAACATCAAGTACAAAAGCATGGTCATTAACAAGGAAATTGGATGGAAATAAAGTGAAAGCAAGGAACAGCACTGACATATGAGCTAATGGGATTGCATCACATTTATTGTCGACATCAAGAGCACCAAGGTATAAAACTCATACAAGACACATCAGACGCGAACTTAACAATTGCTCAAAATGAACACGAATGAACAATCTGACTTCTCAAGCACTTTCTCTATATCTGAAATTTCTACTGCTCTTTGAACTCTAAAACCCGAAAAGACACCGGGAAATGGTGAATCGATCCATAATTTCTTCTGCGTAGTGGGAACTACTTAAAAAGACGGCTGGCGTATTTCTTCTGTGACTTTGCGATATCTGGTTCAGTTCCACAAAAGATGAAGCCATCAAACATCATAGCAGTACTCAAACCTGGCAAAGCACGGGAGCAGCCTAATAACCACCACCCAATAGGTCTACTTAGCACTATTTATAAGTTCGTTGAAAGAATTCTGTGCAATCGGATTAGTCCATTGAGCAAGCGGCACACCGACGAGGACTGAGCTGTGCTGCTCAAATCATATCTTTAACAACATTTTTTGAGGCAAGATACCAAATGAAGCAAGAAACATCAGTTGCCTTCGTTGACCTAAGTGCAGCATATGATACAGTTTGTAAGTATGGGCTGCTTTATAGATTATTGCAACTTGTTCTATGCAAACGGGCAAAAAAGCTAACTGACAACATGTTAATTGGAAGATCATTTACTGTAACTACAGGAAAAGACACTAGTTGCCCAAAAGTATTTCATAATGGCTTACTACAGAGATCCGTCCTACGTCCTCTCTTGTTAATTTACATATATCTGATATCACTCCAATACAGTCCAACAAGGTTGCCTACGCAGACGACTAGATAATAGCTAACAAGCACAAAACTTTCGAAAGAACTGAAGAAATCCTAAATTCTGATCTGCACATCTTAAGCCACTATTTTCGTAAATGGAGGTTACAACTAAACCTAAATAAAACAGAAGTTTCAAGTTTTCATCTGCCCAATAGATTAGCACATAGAGCCCTCGGTATCTGTTTTGAAGGAGACAAACTTCATCAAAATATGCGTCCAAAAAAACTTGGGATCACATTAGATAGGACACTTTCTTTTAAGGAGCACTTGAAACGAACATCTGCTACTCTCAAAACCAGAAACAACTTTCTCTATAAACTCTGCGGCTCTGGTTGGGGATCGTCAGCATTCACTCTCTGGGTATCAGCACTCGGTTTGGTATACTCAGCCGGCCGCTCCGGCCGCTGTGGTCGAGCGGTCCTAGGTGCTTCAGACTAGAACCGCGGGGCTGCTACGGTCGCAGGTTCGAATCCTGCCTCGGGCATGGACGTGTTTCATGTCCTTAAGTTAATTAGGATTAAGTAGTTCTAAGTCTAGGGGACTGATGACTTCAGATGTAAAGGTACATAGTGCTTAGAGCCATTTGAACCATTTTTTTTTTGTATACTCAGCAGTAGACTACAGTGTGCCTGTCTGCCTTAAAAGGTCTACACGTAAAAAAGACAACTTAACTACGCCATGCGCTTTGTTAGTAGGTCAAAAGACCTACTTCCACTTACTGGTTGCCAGTCTTGAGCCACATTGCACCATCTGATATCAGACAGAAGAGCGCACTACTGAGTAAATACTAGAAAATTACCAATAACACTGACCTTCCTATAATGGACGATGTATTCCCTTGCTTAGCGAAAACGACTAAGGTCAAGACATCCCACTCTCATCATAGCCAGGACTCTCATGGAAACTGAATTCAGTACCATCGACGACTGGAAACGCTACAGGAAGCAAAAGTGTTCCTCATAATGCCTAAAGCTGCATTGCGTCCAGAAGAAATTCCCTGGATTCGACCAGCCTCGGTCAATTCGGACTACCTGGAAACGCATCTGAATGGGCCATGAATGATGTGCAGACATTCTCTACAAGTGGGTCAAATTATCATGACCATCATATGATTATGGTGCAGAACAAGAGACAGTTTCATGTTGTAAAGACATGTTCCGCACGTGCCTACAAGGATCCTTTCGAAGATTTCCTTGCGGCGACGAGTGATGTTATAACATACAATAAAGACCTTGATATACATATATAGCTGTTGTTATTTTATGCTGGAGAGCTGTGCTTAAATGTTGACGTGTAGTAGTTTTGTACATGTATTGCCATACGATAAATAAATAAATGGTTCTGACTGCAAGGGAGCGAGTGGCAGTCGCTGTTCAGATGGAGACAGTAGTTCCACTACATGGGCACCACAGTCCGAGAATGTTCGTCCTCTGCCGAATGTTGGCTTAGGTGGTCTTTCGTGCTGGCTAAATCCGGATGTGGTTCAGGGGGTGGAAGGTGTTGTAGCAAGCAGGCCGGTGGGAATATTTGTGCCGAGTGTGGTTATATGTGACATGCCCTGTCGGCTGCTGAAGCTGGTTGGAGGGTCACAGGGGGGGGAGTGTGCTCTATGTCTCCCTGATATCGATTCCTTACTATGTGCTCCTGGCTAGCCACAGGCTCAAACATTTGCCACTCCTATTGCCTTGCTGACATCGACGTCTTGTGTCTACAAGGGGTTACAAATGAAAGTCGTCAACACCGGGCCAGTACACATGACACTGCGCTATTGTCTACATTCAGCACATTCCTCAATGTGTAGTGTGAAGGAGCTCCAGTATTCGGTGGCAGAGAGAGGGGGAATTTAAAAACTGGCATTCAGATCTGTCCGTAGCTAACAATAAGACACTATCGGTTGTGCTAAGCCGGCCGCGTAAAGAGTACTTGCAACATGACAGGCTTGCACTTTCATACATCTGCTCCGACTTACCCCGCTGTGTAGCAGATAACAAATTCCGGAGTTACGGATCACAGCATGTTTCTTGTGAAACTTCGCACATCTTAATTCGAAATTCGGGTACGGTGAGTCGCTGATTAGCGTCTAAAAGAAAACGAGACGCTTTGTGCCTGTTCAACTATGTATCTGGCCCACACGGCAAGCAGTAAAGTGCGTCCGTGTTTTAGTAGTGCATTGTGGCCGTATAATAGCTCCCACTACTGCAGCCACTGTGCCATCTTATTGGTAAATTTCGACTGGGGACCAAATAGCGAAGTCTGTCGTGATCGGTGATCAGCTGAAGCGAAATACCACAGACACATACATGAAACACTATTTTACTATTCTGACTAAAACTGACATTTTGAAAAATGTCGCTGAAACACGATATGGTTAAGAAATTATGTTACTGTGTTCATGTACTGTACACCGTGTTTAGTGTTGTTTATACATAATCTTCGTATGTGTAATCCTAACCATTCAGCATATTAGAAATCATTGTAAATAAATTTACTTCTCTTTTCCTTTTTTAAACTAATCCATTGAACTAGGAAAGACATATTTTACTACCACACACATTCTCATAGCATCGGTAACCTAACATCGTTATCACTGTAACGTCTTGGAAACTATTGTTTACGTTACTCTTGCGAAGCTGGGCCACGCTTTGTGAATGTTGATCATGTGTGCTTCCATTAAACAAAGAATGGTTTGGTGTAAAAAATTTTCAAGTGAACTGAACAGCAATCAAATAGAGCACATCCACCAAATGTGTTGATTTTGAAATCCATAACCAAAGGACAGGATGATTTCCTCTCACGGGATCATAGACCACGTAAGTTTTCATTACATTTCAAGTTTTAAAAACGTTAAAACCTGTTTCTAAATGCTTTGATAGAGGTTAAAAGAACTAAATCTGTGGTGAAATTAACCAAACTGTGAAAGAAATTCCAGTCTATCCGAGTGCAGCAAACCGATAACGAATACAAAACTAGGTTCCAGCAAGAAAACGACGAAATTTGTCACAACCGTCTGAAGATAGATTTGTAAGAAATGCGATATCAGTCGTGATTTGATTCAAATAAACCTTTGCAAACAATGCTTTGGGCTGGTTACTGTTTCAATTACAAATTTTGTACATGAAACATCTTAACGTCGTATATGATAGAGAATGCCTCTTTCATTATTTGTGAGTAATTTCAACATCCTGCATTCAATGCATATGTCTCTTCCACTATTTTCGAGTAATGTCGCATTTAAACTTTAGATGAAAATGGAATGGGCTGCTCCATGTCATCGATGGAACCAGCGGGTTCAATAGCTAGCGTTACCATTTGTCAAGATTGAACATGGCTACACATGGGACAAGGAGACCCTTTAAGAATAGCTGTATGGTCATCAAACCTAACGCTGCGCATAAATAAATAGAAAATGTAAAACGCAAAGCTTTTTTAAGTTATAAGAAAGTTTTCTGGCGCAGATTTAACCAAGAATTTAACTTCTTTTTAGCGCAGGTTTGCTAAGTGGATACGAAGTTTTGGTGAATCAATTTTGCATAATAATTAACTTTGCCAAGCAAGAACTATATGTTTATCAATTGGTAAATGACACAGGATAACAAAATTTAACTAAGTTTACGTTCATCTTAATTGTTTATTATTATATATGTCTTTACCATGCTAATGAATTATATAAAACTAGTCTGTCTCTAAATTCAATATGTTTGGTGTAATTTCAAAATATTAACTTTTACTGATATTAAACTAACATGAGTAACTACTGCGTTCATGTAACAGAATAATATATAAAATGCTAATAGTTGCAAGCACAGCACTTAAGCAGCTCTTTTAGTATACAACCACCACTCCATAATAATATTCTTGAGTTTCGAGAGAATGTAAATAATATGAACATCAGAACGGCTTCTTCACTTGTGTGGTGCTCGCTTCGTGCAAACACAGAGCCCAAATATAGTCCCGCATATTCCCGCTATATTCCACCCTCCTTTTCCTTCCATAGACCAAATGTCTTGCTGAAAACTTTCACCATCTTCTAAACTCACATATTCCAAATTCTGCCGAAAGAAATTAATATGTTAATGCAAGCAATGTATTTTAATGACATTCTGCATCCAAGTGCATTGTAGCTTTGAATTAAAACATCTACTCGTTCTACGCAATTCCCACTTCCTTTCTTTCCTAGAAATCCAATGCGTTAGCATTCTGAATGACTCCCATGCACTATGTTATTCTGGAGTCATTACTTCCTCAAGATCTTTTGACTGTGAAATTTGTGACCCGATGAAATCCGACCATTCACTTTTGAATCAGATATCTGGGGAACAATTTGTCTTATGAAGTGAAGAGCTGTCGGATTAATAGCCACACACTTAATGAACTGTTTAATTAGTCTTAATTTAATACGCAGAGACGGCAAAGAAATTTTTTCCTGTGTACAGTCGGTGACAGAATTCGCGAGAGTCTCGTGTCATCTTTATGCTGAACTGCACAGCTTTACTCTCTCTTATACAGCATACAAAAAGCTACCACCATATTGTCGACAGGTTTCAAGGTGAAAAAATTTCCGAGCGTTGTCAGACTGTTTTAGATAGTGAGATAGACTGTGTTACTGCTGATTAATACATCTCTTATCTTTATTTGCTGTGTTCACAAAATTAACGAAAAAACATTTTTTAATATGCAGTTTCACTAATGAAAATGAATGATAATTTATAATAATAACGTTACCAAAACAGTCTTTTTAATAAAAACAAAGTATCTCACATTTTTGCGAATTAGTAGGATAACATGCACTATCACCTTCTAAATGGTCTGTGTCCACATTCAGTCCACAGTCGTACAGAGTAGCATTACAGAAAGGACTACCCCGAAATCATGCAAATGTAGCACTAGGGGTAGATATATAACGAAGAGGTGAAAATCTTGTCTCCAGCTAACTTAGAGTGAATAACTAACGCAGTCCTCGCCTTGAAGACCGAACAGTGGGCCGCTAGGAAGTCACACACCTCTAATAGATACCGCTCCCTTCTCGACCTGATGAGAGCTGAGAATTATAGATGTACATTGCACGACAAGCTTCAGTTTCCGTTGGAACGAGCTTCTTTGACGCAAAAACATAAATTTGTCAGTCCTTTTTCATCCTTTAAGAGACAATCTTTCAGAAATTTCACTTAAAAGATAAGACGTTATTAAGTGAATTTACCAGGATAATCCTGAAACACTTCAGGAAGTAAGCAAGTCTCGATGTCACAAAAAATATTATTGTGCAGAAACAGAAAAAAAACTTACGACTAGATCTGAAGATAATGCGCAAAAATTCTATGCTGCTGACTTCCTTGGTTTAATCCCGTGCACATAAACTGTAATTTTCTTGTAAACCATTGCGTGTTTGCGCTTCAGTCTGAAACCGCGCGACCGCTACGGTCGAAGGTTCGAATCCTGCCTCGGGCATGGATGTGTGTGATGTCCTTAGGTTAGTTAGGTTTAAGTAGATTTAAGTGTAGGGGACTGATGACCTCAGAAGTTAAGTCCCATAGTGCTCAGAGCCAATTGTGTGTCTGCACCTAAGACACTTTTTTCACAAGCGAATTTTTGACTGTGTCAGAGAGCGACCCATAGCGGTTTCACCTTGTTAGCCACACTTCCCGCTGAAACTGGTGTGTGCTAGTTGGGCGTTATGTGGAGGCTGGTATCTGTGCGCGTTTCCGATTGAGTACTACAGATTGGGCACTTAGGTGAAAATAAGCAAACTGCTACACAGATGATGATGATATAAAACTGATCACTTGTTTATCCTTATCCTTACCTTGTCAGTCAAGGTGAGAATCGTCAGCTGTATCTAAACTATTTCGTTAGGACGAAGGTGAAACAAAAGTAATTTGATTCCAACCAGTATTGGTACAATTGCGTCACATAGTGGGATGGCATGCTGCATCACATACGGACTGCAATGGCGACAGAAACGGGTCACGGACTCCCACAACTGCAACATCGAGTTATCGCAGTAGCATCTAAAACAACTCAACTAGATCCTTAGTGACACATATTTGGTGTTTATTGGCTATGTAGGGGACATTTCAGAATGGGGATGCTTACGGAAGTAATGATTTACGTTGGATTTCGAAATGTTTTGTTTCGTCTAAAGTCATTCCCTTACCAAAGTTCAAAGTTTTCAATCTGCTCCATGCTGATATAAAGAGTAAGGTGTCTAGTCTCCTTGTTCTTCTTGTTTTGTCCTATTTATGTGTCCCTCAACTGTCAGTTAAACAAGAGTTGATAACCTTTATATCAGAAGATATGTTGATGTCATGTGCACAGGGTCTATCTTAAGAAGTAATTAAGTCTTTCCAGTCACGTGGAAAATGATGGAAACACACGTATTTTGAACAGACTGACGGAGTTGCTATGGGGAGCCCTTTGTCCCCAACAGTCGCCAATCTTTTTATGGAAGATTTTGAGGACATGGTGCTGAAGACGGCGTCCTTAAAAGCAACCTGTTTTTGGAGGTACGTTGACGATACGTTTATGGTGTGGCCTCATGGGAGAGAAGCTCTGGACCGCCTCCTAGATCATTTCAATTCCCTGCATCCTAGCACCAAATTTACCATGGTGGTGGAAAATGATGGAAAACTTCCGTTTCTGGATGTTCTGGTGTACAGAAAGGATGATGGGACACTGGGACACAGCGTTTATCGAAGGCGTACGGACACGGACCGTTACTTACATGCTTCTAGCTGTCATCCATCGTTCCAGCGTACGGGGGTCCTGCGGACGTTGGCGAGAAGAGCTTATGCCATTTCAGATGGGGAAAGCTTGACACAAGAATTGGACCACGTTAAGATTGTGTTCAAGCAGAATGGCTATACAGATAAACAGATCCGTCGTGCTTTCCCGTTTGGACCTTCGCCTGAACCACCAGAAGATACCTGCAAATGGGTAGCTTTTCTGCCTTTTGCTGGGAGCATTTCCTCGAAGATAGGAAGGATTCTGAAAAGATATCACATCAAAAGTATTTTTCGTCCGCCAGCCAAGATTAGAGCGCTCCTTGGCTCTGTTAAGGATGACTTGGGCTTGAGGAAGCCCGGTGTTTACAAGATCCCTTGCCACTGTGGAAAGGCTTATATTGGTCAGGCAATCCGGTCCATTCAGGAGCGATGTGTTGAGCATCAGCGGCACACAAGGCTGCTTCAACCTGAGAAGTCTGCAGTGGCGGAACACTGTCTCACCGAGGGACACAGAATACTATATGACGAGACACAAATGGTTGCCCCTGCACCTCGCTATTGGGACTGTATTTTAAAAGAATCCATAGAGATTCGGTTATATGACAATCTTATTAATAGAGACAAGGGTTTTCTTTTAAGTAACACTTGGGACCCAGTGTTATCTGACATTAAAAAAACAACGGTCTGTGGTTCTATCATCGGAATAAAATTTTTGAATTATTTTTATTTTTTAATTTTTGACAGCGATATCTCGATTTCGCCTGTTTCCATCACTGGCGGCGCGGTATGTCTACTGCGCTAGAGGGCAGTTACGGCACCTTCTCGCGCACGCGTTGTGGGTCTTCTGCGGCCTATATAGGGGCCGCCGCTTGCGCTGGGAAGTCAGTTCCGGCGAGATCGTGCACCAGCACTCTCACCTGAAGATGGCGGCCAGTTGGACCGCGGAAATATTGTGTCATGAAGACGTTATGATCCGGCTGCATACCCGAGAAGAATATTATCAATTATTACGCCGGGAAAGCCTTCGTAGTCACAAGGTTTTTACATGTTATCTGAAAGAGCCACTAATAGGCAGCTCGACATTCTGTAAAGAAATCTTAAAAAATTTCTCCACTGTAAGTTTTGTCGCTACCTTGAATCTGTGCCCTTCAGATCTAAGGGTGAGAAACTTGAAAAATTTCTGCTTTTTCTTTTCCTGCCTATTGTATTGACTTAATAGTGGCACTGAATAGTTTTTAACTGGGTTTAGTTAGGTATGTACCCCAACCGGTACATTTGCTTACTTATGTTTTGGCTCGTCATGTAACGGTACTCAGTACAACTGTGGACGTAGACACAGACCGTTTAGAAGACAAAAGTGCCTATTGTCATACTAATTCGTGACGATTTGGGATTCTTTGTCTTAATCTAAAAATTTTTTTTCGTCGCGTTATTATGTATTGTAATTCCTTTGTATTAGTATAATTCCATGTTAAACAGTGTTGTTTCACTAGTTTATCCATACAGCAGATTATGTCTCCCACACTATCTGTTACGCCCCAGGGTAGCAGCAGTGGCGGACACGAAAAATTCGTGGACGTTCTGCCTTGGCAACTGCCACAAGCCGTACCCCCTGTGTTATGACCAGCAGACTGCCAGGGGAAATTTCTGAGCGAATTGCGGCACACACGATAGCCAACGCAACACGGGGGAACGGCCTAGCTCCCAAGTGTGCAAACAAAATATAATGACATCACAGAAGCCGAGAGATACCGTCATATCAGTTACAAGGAACAGTTTCGTCTGGAAGGCTACGTACAATGCAAATTTTAGTATTCAGCTGTCGAGCGAGCATAAAAGAGCCTCTGAAAGGTGAAGTAGCGAAAGTCTGAAATCACTAGGAGAGCTGACATCGAGAAAACACCAGGACAGATGATGTCATAGCCATCCCCACCACTGCAGAACGCCCGAAGCGCAAACGTATTTACCCTACCTTAACAAATGTCTGGTAGCTGAGTGCTGATTGACGACTGCCCAGCGCTTAGTTTCAGCGCTTGTGTCAATTGCATCAATCCAATGTGAGGGGAGGCTATGGAAATCGACAGCTGACCATTGTGAGACAGTGAGGTGGACCTGGGGCGTGACTGCAAATTCTCGATGTGAACGAGAGCAGTTGGGAGATCGATACGTAGAGCTGGAGCTGATAGAATCCTCGTCGACGGCCGCCTGTGAGGCAGCAGCCACTACCCGAAACTGCGCTGTGGTGACGATACTGCACGATGAGAGCAAGCCTGCCTACTGCTGTAAGTAGGCTGTTTAGGTTCTTATATTGGTAACGCCACCGCCACGCAGCGCTCTGTATGAAAATCACTGGCTGTGCTGTGTGCAGTCTGTGGCTGGTTTGCATTGTTGTTGGCTATTGTAGCGTTGGGTAGTTGGCTGTTAATAGCGCGTAGCGTAGGGCAGTTGGAGGTGAGCCGCCACCAGTGGTGGATGTGGGGAGAGAAATGGCGGAGTTTTGAGAACGGATGATATGGACGTGTATCCATTAGAGACAGTAAATTTGTAAGACTGGATGTCATGAACTGATATATATATATTATGACTTTTGAACTCTATTAAGGTAAATACATTGTTTGTGCTCTATCAAAATCTTTCATTTGCTAACTATGCCTATCAGTAGTTAGTGCCTTCAGTAGTTTGAATCTTTTATTTAGCTGGCAGTAGTGGCGCTCGCTGCATTGCAGTAGTTCGAGTAACGAAGATTTTTGTGAGGTAAGTGATTTGTGAAAGGTATAGGTTATTGTTAGTCAGGGCCATTCTTTTGTAGGGATTATTGAAAGTCAGACTGCGTTGCGCTAAAAATATTGTGCGTCAGTTTAAGTGCTTGGACGTGTGTTGATAATTCAGCAAGGGACTGGATAACAGCATTGCTGGTTCTAAGGACATTTCAAAAAAACTTTTTGTGAGTGCACAAGTGGTGGTTCATGGACTTACTATATTGTCCACAAGACTCTTCGATGGTGATTGTGCACCTGCACAGTCGCAACGGATGGCTACTAGCCATCTCTACAAGGACTACAGTGGGTCTACACCTTTGATGACTCCCCAATACCATTATTTCTACTAGGACTGCAGTGGGTGTGCACCTCTGGTGGCCCACCAATACCGTAATCTCTACCAGGACTACAGTGGCTCTACTCCGTGATGACCTACCTACCAATATTCTTCAAAACTTCGACTGATTCTGCGGTGGGTTTACTCTGTTGTGGCCTATTACCTGTCTGCATGTCAAGAGTCAGCACTGTCTTTCCGTTGGAAGGACAACACTACTTCTTCAAGACTGCACGGAAACCCACTACTTCTGTGTGAATTCTCTTTTACTGCTCAGACTTTGAGGAAAAAAAACACTGCAATTTTACTGTGATGAATGATCAGGGCTGTCTTTATGGACTGTGAGAAAATTTTAGCTTTTGACCAACAGTGTATCAACAAGTGTGTGCATTTGATATCTTTGTTATTGTAATTATGAAAAAATTTTCAAGTCTGTATTGGCCACTGCCCAAAACAATTTCTAAAATTTTTTTGTGGGGACCATGGGGTCTATGTAAGTAGGCTGTTTAGGTTTTTATATTGGTAACGCCACCGCGACGTAGCAGTCTGTATGACAATCACTGGCTGTGCTGCGTGCAGTCTGTGGCTGGTTTGCATTGTTGTTGGCTATTGTAGCGTTTATAATTTTTCTAAGGGGAAGATTCACTGCCACTGACGAGACGCTACTCGACCGGCCCCACTGAGATGAGGCGCTTTGAAGACATCCCTGTATTACTGCCTAATAAATGTTCTATTATCAATTACGTTTTCTTGGCGCTCTCGGGCGTAGCTACGTCCTCACCATCGCAACCCGCCCGCCTCTCTCCTCACGACTGTAGGACTCTGGGAATACATCGAAACCATCCTGACAATGCTCACATAGTTTCCGACTTAGCACCTGTAGACAGTATGTTGGCAGCACTTCGTCTCCATACATGTTATGCTGTGTAATAAACAGTACAGCTGTGCAGTTCAGCATACCGACTAGGCGACAGGACTCGCGTATTTTGACGCCGAATGTATAAGGGTACTCGAAGTACGTTATTTGTGCCAGGAATGAATTCTTCTCTCACACGCAATTATTTCCTAATATAGTGTTGGATTGTTGCTCTGCTATCTCAAAGACGAAGGAAACGTTAGTACTTTGTGCCTTCTTTTTGGTGTTCTAGCAGGAATCTAATAATCTTAGATTCTCCACATAATAATTCATTTAACAGTAGACTGATTTTACACTTGAGTATTACCTACTGAGTAAAGAAATTAGAGAGCAAACTTTTACACGTTCGAACAGCCGGCGCTGCTCAGTCACGCGGAAGTATCAACAGACGCCAGCCGGAAGCATATATTTCAACAGAATTTCTCAGCTAGGAAGAAAGCAACATCGACCCACGACACTCTTGTGTGTGACTTCGAGCAAGGTTGAAAGAAAGTGGTTAGAAGAGAGCAGACCAAACCGTCTTCGTTACTCTCGCAACGTTATGTAAGAGAAACTAGGAAGGACACAACATCGTCTAGCAGAAGAATGACTGAGAAGGAAAGACGCTATAACACATTTGCTAAGCAAATGTAGCGAAACGAAAGACCGCTGACAACTTGAAAAGAGCAGAACCGATTCGATCATTATGAGTGACGTTGTAGAGCAGAGCCACTCATCGACGACATAACTGTTCAGATGTTCAAAAGTGTGTGAAATCTTCTGGGACTTAACTGCTAAAGTCATCAGTCCCTAAGCTGACACACTACTTAACCTAAATTATCCTAAGGACAAACACACACACCAATGCCCGAGGGAGGACCCGAATTTCCACCGGGACGAGACACACAACGATATAAATACTTCATCCACACTAGCTTAGAGCACTCTGTGAGTAGTATCGATGGCGTTCATATGATTCACACTTGATTCTCCGGTTACTGTATGGTAACATCTTGTGAGTGAGATTGCGCTGTTCTTGGTCTTACACTGACTGCCTCACGAGAAGATCAGCAGTTTGTAGGAGAGGCAAGCAATATCAACTATCCGGTGCTGAGGTCAGCACAGCTGCCAGCACTGATGCGTAGTCCAGGCGTCCACCAACACGGCTCTGGTCCAGGGCACAATCTGCCGTAGGACTCTAGTGTCGCACGATTCTGACGGCCCAACGTACCGAAGGGCCGCGTTCAGCGTTCAGCATCCGACTTCGCAGTCCACTTAGAGAAAAACACGCTCAGTGATCTTGGAGAGATTCAGTACTCACCGAAATGGCATGTGAATCAAACACATACGTCGAGGTGACCGCCATCCCCAAGCAGCGTTACCGACGGCGCCTGTCTCCCTACAATAGCCATAAACTTACGAGTGATAAGCCAACAGATTTATATGTCCTGCTGTTCCAGATATGTCCATAGAGTAGATTTATTTTTATCAGCACTTGTAGAACTGAGAGCGAAACGATTTCAGTATTTCCATGATTGACTGTCTTCCATAAAATAGTATTGTATGGGCCCTAAAGAAACGGCTGTCGTCCGCCAGACCAAGTATCATCATCATCATCATCATCATCATCATCATCACTGTCGTTGCCGTTGTCGTCGTCGTCACCGTGTGCACTGTTTGTAATTAACAAACATGATTAATGTAAATGACATCTTCAAGGTAGGCAGCATAATAAATCTGTCATCACATAAACGGTTTGTCAAAAGTGATATTAATGAAGCAACGATATAATGTAGTTTCCAATCATAGGGCCAACGAATTGATCATCTCAAGAAGTAGGACTAGAAAAAGTGTTTCATTCTGTTACAGAAACATCCAGCCCCTATAAACAACAAGAAGGCGTCAGGCGAAAAGGAAGTTACATGTGGATGGTTTTCACAGTAAGAATAATGCTTATAAAGTCACTGGACATCCTAGAACATGCTTCAAAAATTTTAGAGAATAGACACAGTTTTGGTGGTTCATGGTGTGGGCTCCTGTAGTCATGTCCTAGTTCATGAACCACGGGCAACGTATGAGTGGCCAAGTAAGTGGTCCCGTCAGTCGGGGTACCAGTTACTTTGGAATAAGGCTGGGCATCTCGGACATATTCTGAGTCGTGGTCTCGTTTGTGCTCATACGGCAAAGACTACCAAATCAACCGGTTAGTCTCTCAACCGTTAGGGGTAAAACTCAATGGGACTCGGGGCAAATAAGGCTAGCAACCTGCTTCCCTAGTACTTTAAATATGATGTTGGCAACAATCAGAGCAAAATGTCTTGGACCTTTGGAGGTGACGGAGTCCCACCTCTAACTGACAAACCAGGGAGTCCTAAGATACGACTTGGCAAACAAATGGTAATAAGATGGGGAGCTATTAATATCAATGGGCGCTATTCTGGGAAGAAGGTAGAGCTGGCAGAGGCTGCAAGTAAGATGGAGCTGGACATTTTAGCTGTTAGTGAAATTCGGGGAAGAGGTGAGAAAGAAGAGGAAACGGGAGAACACAAGGTCTACCTGTCAGGAGTCATAGCAGGAATAGCAAAATGAGGTGTAGGGCTTTACATCAGGAAAGAAATGGAACCCAGCGTAGTTGCAATAAGGTATGTAAACGAACGACTGACGTGGATAGATTTGACAGTGTCTAGCAAGAAAATTAGGATTGTGTCAGTATATTCGCATTGTGAAGGGACAGATCAAGATAAGATGGATAGTTTTTATGAGGCACTCAGTGATGTAATTGTTAGATTAAAGGAAAAGGACAGTGTTCTGCTCATAGGTGATTTTAATGCCAGGAGTGGAAATCGAACAGAAGGATATGAAATGGTTATGGGTAAATTTGGAGAGGATATGGAGGCCAACAGGAACGGGGACCAACTCTTGGATTTCTGTGCTAGTATGGACTTAGTAATCACAAACTCCTTTTTTAAAAATAACAACATTCACCGATATAGTTGGGAAGGCAGGGGAAAAAGATCTGTCATTGACTATATAATAACAGACCAGGAATTCAAGAAGGCTGTGAGGGACACACGTGTATTCAGGGGATTCTTTGATGACACTGATCATTATTTAATCTGCAGTGAAATTGGGATTGTGAGGCCGAAAGAGCAGGAGGTCGGGTCCATATGTAGGAGGATAAGAGTGGAGAAACTTCAGGATAAGGAAATCAGGCACAAGTCCATAACAGCGATCTCAGAAAGGTACCAGTTAGTTGAATGTAGTCAATAGCAGTCATTGGAAAAGGAATGGACAAGGTACAGGGACACAGTACTAGAAGTGGCTAAAGAATGTCTTGGAACAGTAGTGTGTAAAAGTAGGTTGAAGCAAACAGCTTGGTGGAATGACACAGTCAAGGCACCCTGTAAAAGGAAAAAGAAGGCGTATCAAAAATGATGTTGAAGAAAGAAACTAAGCCAACAGATAATTTCAGCATCCAAGAAGAAATCTTGGGAAGACTTTGGAAACAGGTTAGAGATTATGGGTCCAGCTGCTGGAAAACCATCGTGGAGTGTAATTAGCAGTCTTCGAAAGGGTGGTAAGAAGGAAATGACAAGTATTTTGGACAGGTCAGGAAAACTGCTGGTGAATCCTGTGGATTCCTTGGGCAGATGGAGGCAATATTTTGAAGAGTTGCTCAATGTAGGTGAAAATACGATCTGTAATGTTTCAGATTTCGAGGTAGAATGGGATAGGAATGATGATGGAAATAGGATCACATTTGAGGAACTGGAGAAAATGGTCAATAGACTGCAGTGCAGTAAAGCAGCAGGGGTGGATGAAATTAAGTCGGAACTCATCAAATACAGTGGAATATCAGGTCTTACATGGCTACACAGGATAATTGAAATGGCGTGGGAGTCTGGACACGTTCCATGAGACTGGACAAAAGCAGTAATCACACCAATCTTTAAACATGGAAACAGAAAAGATTGTAACAACTACAGAGGTATCGCTTTAATCAGCGTTGAGGGTAAAATTTCTCAGGTACTGTTGAAAGGAAAGTTCGAGTATTAGTTGAGGACCAATTGGATGAAAATCAGTGTGGGTTTAGGCCTCTTAAAGGTTGTCAGGACCAGATCTTTAGCTTACGGCAAATAATGGAGAAATGTTATGAGTGGAACAGGGAATTGTATCTATGCTTTATAAATCTAGAAAAGGCATATGACCGGGTTCCTTGGAGGAAGGTATTGTCTGTTCTACGAGATTATAGAATAGAAGGCAAAATTTTGCAAGCAATTAAAGGCCTTTACATGGATAGTCAGGCAGAAGTTAGAGTTGATGATAAATTGAGTTCATGGTTCAGAGTAGTTTCAGGTGTAAGACAAGGCTGCAACCTGTCTCCCCTGTTGTTCATGTTATTTATGGATCACATATTGAAAATAATAGACTGGCTGGGTAAGATGAAGATATGTGAACACAAAATAAGCAATCTTGCATGTGCGGATGACTTAGTTGTGATGGCAGATTCGATTGAAAGTTTGCAAAGTAATATTTCAGAGCTAGATCAGAAATTTAAGGACTATGGTATGAAGATTAGCATCTCCAAAACGAAAGTAATGTCAGTGGGAAAGAAATATAAACGGATTGAGTGCCAAATTGGAGGAACAAAGGTAGAACAGGTGGACGGTTTCAAGGACTTAGGATGCATATTCTCACAGGATGGCAACATAGTGAAAGAACTGGAAGCGAGGTGTAGCAAAGCTAATGCAGTGAGAGCTCAGCTACGATCTACTCTCTTCTGCGAGAAGGGAGTCAGTACGAAGACTAAGTTATCTGTGCACCGTTCAATCTTTCGACCAAGGTTGTTGTATGGGAGCGAAAGCTGGGTGGATTCAGGTTACCTTATCAATAAGGTTGATGTTACAGATATGAAAGTAGCTAGGATGACTGCAGGTACTAGTAGATGGGAACAATAGCAGGAGGGTGTCCACAATGAGGAAATCAAAGAAAAACTGGGAATGAACTCTATAGATGTAGCAGTCAGGGCGAACAGGCTTAGATGGTGGGGTCATGTTACAAGCATGGGAGAAGCAAGGTTACCCAAGAGACTCATGGGTTCAGCAGTAGAGGGTAGGAGGAGTCAGGGCAGACCAAGGAGAATGTATCTGGAATCGGTTAAGAATGATTTTGAAGTAATAGGTTTAACATCAGAAGAGGCACCAATGTTAGCACTGAATAGGGGATCATGGAGGAATTTTATAAGAGGGCTATGCTCCAGACTGAACGCTGAAAGGCACAATCAGTCTTAAAAGATGATGATGAAGATGATGAGACACAGTTTTGTGGAAAGGTGGCTGCACAAACTTCATGCCGGCCAGGGTGGCCGAGCGATTCTAGGAGCTATACTCTGGAGCCTCGCGACCACTACGGTCGCAGGTTCGAATCCTACCTCAGACATGGATGTGTGTGATGTCCTTAGGTTACTTAGGTTTAAGTAATTCTAAGTTCTAGGTGACTAATGACCTCAGAAGTTAAGTCCAATAGTGCTTAGAGCCATTTGAATCATTTTTGAACAAATTTTTGTGCCGGTAGGTATCACCAGTTGTGATTGAGCGGCTAAGTATGATTGATATAAATATATTTTGGCAACTGTAACTGCGTATTTTATTTAATGTCATTCGAGGCTTCTCGAACGAATATAGGCTGTGCTTCGTAGATGAATAAGTAAAGACCACGTTAGCTGAATCTTCGGTTTGAAATTACGCTATTATTAGCTCATAAATTAGTAGCTTTTGTTAAAGAAGGTTCAGTAAGTGCCTTCTAAAAGCGTATAATGCAAGTACACAAGGAATCACAGACCTGCATTTAGTGAACCTTCAAGTAAAAGAGAGTTTTCCTTTATTTGCGGCTAACTGAGACGGTAAGCGACCAACCTGTTGGACGGAGGTGAAGTGGCTATTAATCGTACTTCAGTTCACGTAATCTCACCGCAGGATGAACTCTTCCAGAGGCGGATGCCCGAACTTCATTTAAAATTCCATTTCTCGCCAGTAGACCAGATCTGTGTCAAGAACAGTTTATCCACTTTCTGAAAAAGTTTACAGCAGGCTTCCCTCGCTTCCCTCTCTTGCAGAGTTTGTCAAATGCCTTATTTTCCTACAGAGTTAAGCATTTTACATCGAGTGAAATGGATAAATTTCATATAAACTTTCTACTTATAGCGGCTTGTTTAACACAACCGTTAAATCTTAGGAAAATTCTTATTCCTATGGACGACTTTTCATGAATAAGTATTATGTTCTGATGCTTAGAATCAATAAAACTGCCTGTGAACAATGCGTTTCAGTACAATATCCAGTGCAAAAATATGTTTAAAGCAACTGTTGGTAGTTCTTACCATCATGGCAGGTTGATATCCTTCACTGTTGTTCATCATTTTCTAAAGGTTTTTCAGCTACATTTTGTATGCACCCACTGTATATACTCTTGTATGAAGTTTAGGCGTCAGAGCTAAAAGGAGCGAGGAATATGCTCTAGGCTCAAGCATGTTAACAACTCAACCTCTAGCAGGAGTATAATTTGTGGTAAATTACCAACAGTTTAGAGAGAAATGTCGTGTATAAAACATCTTGTCAGGATAATGAATAACAATTTAAGATATTAAAATGACTGTTTAGACCACACCATCTTCAGACATCTGTAGCTGCGTTGTACACGTTTATTCCTCGCTCTGAACATTTTTGGAACAAAGTCTACGTAGGAACTAAATAGAAGTTTGATAATCAACGTGAACTTCATGACTTCATAATCGTAACATCCGTCAGTGTAATGCAAAGATAGGAAAATGAATAGGTTAGAGACAAGGTAATTTTCAGACAACGCCTGATGAAAAACCAAGCCTTATCTCTTTGCTTGAGTAGCCTACAACTTCAAATGCAACTAACTACAGTCACGGTGACTGTGAAAATTATCTTTGGCCACTGATATATTGAGTGTGAAACCTGAAAAAAGTGTTAAAAAGTGTTTATAGAACAAAACTGTCTGAAGATTAAAACGATATGTATTGGCTGCGCGGTATGGGTCCTGCAAAAAAAAAAAAAAAAAAAAAAAAAAAAAAAAAAAAAAACCCGATCAGCCAGAAAATCGTTACCACTTATCTAATAGCCGGTATGTGCCATATTTTGCACGGATAACAGCAGCGAGGCGTCTTGGCAGGGCAGCAGAGAGGGTTTGGTAGGTCGCTGGAGGAAGTTGGTACCACACCGATACACACAAGTTACCTAATTCCCGCAAATTTCGGGGAGCGATGAGCTCTGACGCCACTTTCAATCACATCCCAGATGTGTTCGCTCGGTTTCATATCTGGCTAAATGGGGGCCAGAACATCAATTGCAACTCGCCGCTGTATTCCTCGAACCACTCCATAGCATTCCTGTCCTTGTTATATGGCGCATTATCTTGTTGAAAGTACAACTGCCGCCAGGAAACATGACCGTCGTAAAGAAGTGTACGTGTTCTACAACCAGTGTACGATATTCCTCTGCCATCATGGTACCTTACACGAGATCCACTGGACCCACTGATGTTCCCCAAAGCATCTACATCTACATCTACTTTTTTTACACTGCAAGCCACCCAACGGTGTGTGGCGGAGGACACTTTACGTGCCACTGTCATTACCTCCCTTTCTTGTTCCAGTCGCGTATGGTTCGCGGGAAGAACGACTGTCTGAAAGCCTTCGTGCGCGTTCTAATCTCTCTAATTTTACATTCGTGATCTCCTCGGGAGGTATCAGTAGGGGGAAGTAATATATTCGATACCTCATCCAGAAACGCACCCTCTCGAAACCTGGCGATCAAGCTACACCACGATGCAGAGCGCCTCTCTTGCAGAGTCTGCCACTTGAGTTTGTTAAACATCTCCGTAACGCTATCACGCTTACCAAATAACCCTGTGACGAAACGCGCCGCTCTTCTTTGGATCTTCTCTATTTCCTCTGTCAACTCGATCTGGTACGGATCCCACAATGATGAGCAATACTGAAGTATAGGTCAAACGAGTGTTTTGTAACCCACCTCCTTTGTTGATGGACTACATTTTCTAAGGACTCTCCCAATGAATCTCAACCTGGTACCCGCCTTACCAACAATTAATTTTATATGATCATTCCACTTCAAATCGTTCCGCACGCATACTCCCAGATATTTTAGAGAAGTAACTGCGACCAGTGTTTGTTCCGCTATCATATAATCATACAATAAAGGATCCTTCTTTCTATGTATCCGAAATACATTACATTTGTCTATGTTAAGGGTCACTTGCCACTCCTTGCACCAAGTGCCTATCCTCTGCAGATCTTCCTGCATTTCACTGCAACATCTCTGTATATTACAGCATCATCCGCGAAAATCCGCATGGGACTTCCGACACTATCTACTAGGTCATTTATATATATTGTGAAAAGCAATGGTCCAATAACACTCCCCTGTGGCACGCCAGAGGTTACTTTAACGTCTGTAGATGTCTCTCCATTGATAACAACATGCTGTGTTCTGTTTGCTAAAAACTCTTCAATCCAGCCACACAGCTGGACTGATATTTCGTAGGCTCTTACTTTGTTTATCAGGCGACAGTGCGGAACTGTATCGAACGCCTTCCAGAAGTCAAGAAAAATAGCATCTACCAGGGAGCCTGTATCTAATATTTTCTGGGTCTCATGAACAAATAAAGCGAGTTAGGTCTCACACGATCGCCGTTTCTGGAATCCATGTTGATTCCTACAGAGTAGATTCTGGGTTTCCAAAAAGGACACGATACTCGGTCAAAAATCATGTTCTAAAATTCTACAACAGATCGACGTCAGAGATATAGGTCTATAGTTTTGTGCATCTGCTCGACGACCCTTCTTGAAGACTGGGACTACCTGTGCTTTTTTCCAAACATTTGGAACCTTCCGTTCCTCTAGAGACTTGCGGTACACGGCTGTTAGAAGGGGGGCAAGTTCTTTGGCGTACTCTATGTGGAATTGAACTGGTATCCCGTCAGGTCCAGTGGACTTTCCACTGTTGTGTGATTTCAGTTGCTTTTCTATTCCTTGGACACTAATTTCGATGTCAGCCATTTTTTTCGTTTGCGCGAGGATTTAGAGTAGGAACTGCAGTGCAGTCTTCCTCTGTGAAAGAGCTTTGGAAAAAGGTGTTTCGTATTTCAGCTTTACGCGTGTCATCCTCTGCTTCAATGCCATCATCATCCCGTAAACACTCAACATTGTCAGTGTCGGAACAGAAATTTTCGTTTTGATCTGTTAGGTAGTCTGAAATCTGCCTTCTATTACTCTTGCTAAACAGATAAACCTTCCTCCCCGTTCTGCACATACAGGGTCGAAAAGTTATGGTCTGTTTGTTATCAGTAGGTCCAAGATGATATCTCCAGGAGTCGGTTTTCTGATTAATTGCTCGAGGTAATTTTCGGATAGTGCACTCAGTATAATGTCACTCGATGCTCTGTCCCTACCACCTGTCCTAAACATCTGAGTGTCCCAGTCTAATTGAAATCTCCACCTAAGACTATAACATGTTGAGAAAATTTATGTGAAATGTATTCCAAATTATCTCTCAGTTGTTCTGCCACTAATGCTGCTGAGTCGGGAGGTCGGTAAAAGGAGCCAATTATTAACCTAGCTCTGTTGTTGAGTGTAGCCTCCACCCATAATAATTCACAGGAACTATCCACTTCTACTTCACTACAGGATAAACTACTACTAACAGCGACGAACACTCCACCATCGGTTGCATGCAATCTATCCTTTCTAAACACCGTCTACACCTTTGTAAAAATTTCGGCAGAATTTATCTCTGGCTTCAGCCAGCTTTCTGTACCTATAACGATTTCAGCTTCGGTGCTTTCTATCAGCGCTTGAAGTTCCGGTACTTTACCAACGCAGCTTCGACAGTTTATAATTAGAATACCGATTGCTGCTTGGTCCCCGCATGTCCTGACTTTGCCCCGCACCCGTTGAGGTTGTTGCCCTTTCTGTACTTGCCCAAGGCCATCTAACCTAAAAAAAAACCAGCCCACGCCACACAACCCCTGCTACCCGTGTAGCCGCTTGTTGCGTGTAGTGGACTCCTGACCTATCGAGCGGAACCCGAAACCCCACCACCCTATGGCGCAAGTCGAGTAATCTGCAGCCCACACGGTCGCAGAACCGTCTCAGCTTCTGATTCAGACCCTCCACTCGGCTCTGTACCAAAGGTCCGCAGTCAGTCCTGTCGACGATGCTGCAGATGGTGAGCTCTGCTGTCATCCCGCTAGCGAGACTGGCAGTCTTCACCAAATCAGATAGCCGCCGGAAGCCAGAGAGGATTTCCTCCGATCCATAGCGACACACATCATTGGTGACGACATGAGCGACCACCTTCAGATGGGTGCACCCTCCACCCTTCATGGCATCCGGAAGGACCCTTTCCACATCTGGAATGACTCCACCCGGTATGCACACGGAGTGCACATTGGTTTTCTTCCCCTCTCTTGCTGCTATATCCCTAAGGGGCCCCATTACGCGCCTGATGTTGGAGCTCCCAACTACCAGTAAGCCCACCCTCTGCGACCACCCAGATCTTGCAGACTGAGGGGCAACCTCTGGAACAGGACAAGCAGCCATGTCAGGCCGAAGATCAGTATCAGCCTGAGACAGAGCCTGAAACCGGTTCGTCAGACAAACTGGAGAGGCCTTCCGTTCAGCCCTCCGGAATGTCTTTCGCCCCCTGTCATATCTTGAGACGACCTATCACTCTACCACAGGTGAGGGATCAGCCTCAATGCGGGCAGTATTCCGGGTAACCACAGTCGCAGTCCGATTGGGATATGCTTGGGACGAGCTGGCCGTCCCCTACAAACCCCCATCCGGACCCCCATAGTGATGCCCATTGGCAACAGCCTCAAGCTGTGTGACCGAAGCCAACACTGTCTGAAGCTGGGAATCGCCGCCAGCTAGTGTCCGTCCCACAGAACAAGTGTGGAGGAACTGTTCCCCTGAAAGACGAAGAATTCGCGCCCTCCCATCGGCATGGTGGGGAAGGTATCTGGATTCATCAGACTATACAATCCCCTGCAGCGGTCCCAATGCACAGAACCGGTGGTCAATACCCATTTCAGTCTTAATTACCGATGTCGTGGTGTTAACATTGGCACATGTGCATGGGTCTCCACTGCCGAGTCCCATAGTTAGGAGCGTTCGGTGCACTGTGTGTTCAGACACACTTGCACTCTGCCCAGAATTAAAGTCTGATGTTAGTTTCGCCACATCTCACCATTTGTCTTGTTTTATCAGTCTGCCTAGCCTACGGCGTCCGACGAATGTAATGGGGGGTGGCCACGCAACCCCACGACGTCTGCATGCGGTTTCACCTTGGTTTCGCCACGTGTTGAAGACACTCTCTACAGCACTGTAGAAGTCGTACAGTTTCTGATATGCTCGTGACGATCCTCCGGGTCATCACAATCTTCAAACTGAAATAGATCGCACGCCTTCCCCATTCTACACTCGGACAGCACGCGAACTGAAAGCACAAGCACCGTGCGTGTGTCTGGCTGGCATTGATTCCTCGTCAGATAAAGCTGCTATGACTAGAACGGGTTTATATCGATAGTAGGTGGGTGGTCATAATGTTCTGGCTGGTCATTGTAACTTGTTTCTAATCACACGTAAGCACAACTTTCACAGACAACACAAACGACTGTTCCTCACGAGGTAATGAGCCTTTTTCACCGTTAAACTCCCGCCTCACGCGACGTAAAACGGTAATCAAGGTCTTACAAGACTCTGAAGAATATTAACGGGAGGCCCGTATACTTCATATGTTATTCGATGGTGACTTTGCGACTCTGATATCCATTAAAACTATAACACCAGGAAGGATAGCAAATAACCAAGTTTTTTGCGTATACAGAATCGTAGTAAAAGTACATGGATTAATTTTGACGTGAACTTTAAGTACAGTATATCTGGTGATAATTTTTTTTCGCAGAGCTACACCTCTGATATTAACAATGGCGTTAACTCAGCAGTTCATCCAGTCAAAAGAATCCTGGAAAACAAACACAAGTACGCATTCCAAGTTGGTTCAACTAAGTGCCAGAGTCCCACGGCTACCCATGACCAAAAGTCTTCAGTGGGCGAGAGATTTGTAGAACGTACTGGTTAGGGTACCAGCACATGATCTCATAAGCACGTTGGAAAATCATATCTATTGTGGTTTGAAAGCTATTTTTTCAAAATATATGACTTTAGGTCTCTGAGTCAATTGTGTCATATGGTTTTTTTGTTCGGTTTTATATATTATAACATATTAAAATTTATTCATAGTTTTTTGCACGCAGCCCCACTGCTGTCAATATGACCTCAATCTTAATTTGTTTTGTTCCTTAAATATAATATTTGTTAAAATGGAATCATTACGCTTACAATTAACAAACGTAATGTATGTTCTTATGGTAGTTCATAAATACACATGGAAATGAATCCAGTGTAAATTACTTGGTGTCTATACGACTCCAGTGGTACTCAGAGAGAAAAAAGTCCTAGCAGTAGGAGATTTAATATAGGGTGTGTCCACGCTTCGCCATAATGGCGGCTTTAGCTCAGTTGGGGACACTGTTACTGAGGTCTCTGAATGTGTTTGGAAGAGTGGGAGCCCATTGTTTCTCAAGAACGAAAACATAGCAGGTTCTGCTGTTGGACGCAGGTATCTGAAACGAAGTTGACTAACTCATCCCAAATGTGCTCCTTTGTTTTCAGGTAGGGACTATGGGATGGCCAGTTCAGTTCAGTAATGTTATCATCCACAAACGATTACCTTACTGGTGCTCCTTCATGAGAGGGTGCATTTTCATCCTGATACAAACTCTCACCGTCTCCGAATTGTACCTATATTATCCACAGTACAAAATGCTGTAAAATGTGTTCATATTTTTCCGCATTTCTCCTATTCTTAAACGCATTCTTCAGGCAGACATCAGACTCAAATCTTTCCATAGGAATGGCACAGGGTACAAAGTGATTCATCATTCCAAACCACTCGTTTCCACTGTCTAGTGGCAGAGCTCTTTATACCACCTCAAGCGTCGCTTAGCGTTGACCACAGAACTGTGGGGCTCGACCATAGCATTATATCTGTTTTAATTCCCTACGTACAGTCTCTGAGGTACCTGGTTTGGTGGCATCACTTTCGAACTTACGAGTTACTCCTCCTGCTGATTTTTTTTTAACCACCATCCGCAATGCTCGACTGTCCCTATCCCCCAGTACATGAGGTTTGGCTGGCCTTGGTTTATCTGTGGTTGTTCCTTCGCGTTTGTACTTCACAGTCGCATCATCGACAAACGATTTGGGTAGCTACAGAAGGATTGGAATGTCGCTGATGGGTTTATTACTCAGGTGACATCCAATGACTAGTGCACGAAGTCGCTGAACTCTCCTGACCGATCCATTCTGCTGTTAATACTTCTCTGTTGGCAACACAATGCTGTCTGCCTCCTTTTATACTGGTGAGTCTTCTCTAGTGACATCTATTGATCAATTCCTCATCACACAGTTGTTCCCATATACTTTTGATTAGAAAGTGTATAGACTGACTTACGCTCTCGGAATTTCAAAAGGATACCATAATGTGATGCACATCACCTCTCTTGTACCGTCTGCCTCTGGACTTTCATTAAAATCTCCGTGAAGCTATCCCGCGTTTAGTGAGAAAGGAAGGAAGGGAACTTAGGGTCTAGTGATTCGTCGACGCCAAGTCATTAAAGACTGGGCACGAACTCTGAAGGAATTTGGTGGTGTATTTTCCAAATAAACCATCCCGGCAATCATCGTACGCGAACTAAAGCTAAAGGAAGAAACGGAATCTGGATGGCCGAACGGGGATTCTACCTACTGTCCTCCCGACTATGAGTCCAGATCCTGCCCCTTCGCAACCCGCTCAGTACGTTTACTAAAGGGGAACGTGACGGCACACTCTGCTCTTGCTCGGATCTGCTTTATTCCCTCTGCCAGTATTACCTGGTAACAGTCTCACACTGAAGATAAATACCCGAGTATTGGTCGAACCACCTCCTTCGAGGATGGATGACACTTCCTGACTATTATTCCAATGAACGTCAGTCTATTATCTGCCTTTTCCTCGTTTAGTTTTTTGTGGTCGTTCCACTTACATTACTCCGCACTCATAGTCTCAAACATTTAAAGGATGTTACTGTTTCCTGTGATTGCTCAGCAGTCAAGCAATCGAACACTAATACGCTTTTATGACAGTGTGCTGCTGGTCATAAAAATTGCAACACCGTGAAGGTGTCATAGAACAACGGTCAAATTGTAAGCAAATGAAATACATGCTCAGAAATGCAAATGCTAATCATTACGGCGCAACTGCACAAAATATGCAGATTACCGACAGCTACATTCTGCATGTGCGGACTACGCAGCGGATTTCTCATTCGGATATAACATTTGAATGGTTGTTTATGAGATGATGATGTTATGAAGAATTTACGTGTTTAGAAGTTACGTCCACCTGTCTGTGTCGGGTTTCGCCAGAGTCTAAACAACGAGGTCATCGGTCTCATCGGACTAGGGAAGGACAGGGAAGGAAGTCGGCCGTGGCCTTTCAAAGGATCCATCCCGGCGTTTGCCGGGAGCGATTTAGGGAAATAGTGGAAAACCTAAATCTGGATGGCCGGATGCGGGATTGAACCGTCGTCCTCCCGAATGCGAGTCCAGCGGCCAGTGGCAGGGACGAAGCTGTGTTACATTATTCCGCTATAATGCAGCTCATGTGGTCCGGGAACCCACGACTGCTACACAAATGTGGAATCGGTGGATCCAGCGCGGCCATGCACAACGCCATGCAAGACCCCAGTAGCCCGAGGAAATACACGTATTGTTCCCTCAGTTGTGCAGGATCGTACTACCCTGTCACGTACACAGTCAAGAAATTGTCTGTTTGCTGTTAAACAAGTATCAAAGAGTACAGTGCGACGATGCGGCACCACGTAGTGTCAGCATGGCGACCATTGTTTAGACGTCCCTTTAGATGGCAGCAGAGAGAGGATCGCCGATAACACTGCACAAAGGAGTAGCACCACATCGTCTTTGCAGACCAGCCCCAGTTCGGTGTACGGCATCATGACGAACGTATCCGTATGTGTAGCCCAGAAGTGAGTGAACAATGTCGAAATACAGTCGTGATCGTTACACAGGCCTAGCGTCGGGCATGCTGGTACGAGGTGCAACTGGGCACGCATCACGATCACCTACAGCCATTTGGACAGAAGCCGTAGCATTCAATGTGGCTAATTTATCACGCAAATCCTGTTTGCTCCCAAGGCAGAGTTTCTCTAACTTAAAGTCCACTAGAGTCCAAAGGTATAACACCACATTCAATGGAATTCCAGTCCCGCGATGTCAATGCTTTGTCTACGAACTTGTCCAGTTCTGCCGGCCTGAGTGGCCGAGCTGTTCTAGGCGCTACAGTCTGGATCCGCGCGACCACTACGGTCGCAGGTTCGAATCCTGTCTCGGGCATGGATGTATGTGATGTCCTTAGGTTAGTTAGGTTTACGTAGTTCTAAGTGCTAGGGGACTGATGACCTCAGAAGTTAAGTTCCATAGCGCTCATAGCCATTTGAACCGTTGCATTCATCAAGTGTCAAGGCCGGCGAGCTATCTCTGAGGTCTCCGTGACGTTACCTTTTAACAGAATAACACAAGCACGCACGTTGGCCGTGTTGTCCCTACATGCCTCAATACAGAGGGTGTTCAACTGCGACCCTGGCCAGTGTATTCCCCACCCACTGAAACCATCTAGTCAAGGGTCAGGCTGAGAGACTGGCACGCCACCACTCGGCAGCCGGGTTTGAGCCGCTGTTTCGACCACATCTGGCACCTCTGTGTTGTATATGCCACTCCCTCAATACCTCCAAATTATCTTAAAATTTAATTCTGTATTATTCTTACTACACTGAATACGTGGATATGGAAAATTTCGTTATTTAATAGCCAGCACTATGCTTGGTGCTACATTGTGCAGCAGGCGGAATGTTAGTTCGTATTATTTTCTTTGTATCGTTCTGATTTGATGTGTGTACCATCAGAGCGAGTACCATTTCATTCCTTGTATCAGTGCCTCATTGAAACAGCGCGTAATACTGAACTGAGTGGGCAGACAGAAGCTTTACAATGGTGTCCTCTCATTTCGTGGGAATGACAGGCTGATTATCTGCCTCTGCTATAAAACACACGAACTCTTAAAACACACATTCAAAATTGAGTGTATACAAATGGCAGAGAGATAGCATTCGCGATGCTTCATTTCTTACTCTTATGTAAACCGTGAATAGAAAATAATTTGGTGTCTACTTATAAGCGTCCTTTCACCCACTGTTGTATAAATAATGAAATAATGTTCTGTGTAAAAGTTAGAATTGAATGAAAAAGAGTACTTCCCACAAATATCAGTTCTGAAATCTAAAGTGAAACTTTTCAAATGTAACTATCCTATGCTTCATATGGTTTGCCATAAATCATGACATAAGCGGAAATGTATAAACAGAATTTCGACGCTTCGAATATATATGTGGGACTATCAGTAGCAAGCTGAGTAACAAAAGAAGAAAACATACAGCAAGAAAAATACGTAAAATATAGATAGATGAAAGTGAGACATCAGTCCTGTACATATTGGCTCAATTAATATCCAAACAACGGAAATGAAATTAAAGAGAAATACCAAAGTATACTCTAGGTGAGACAATATCAGTAGCCATGAAACAAGAATACAACCAAAAGTCATTAATATTTCAACAAAAATAGAAAAAATAGAAAGAAGTGGAAAAATTACTAAAACAGAATGGACAAGAAAAGATGTTTTAAGCTAATATAAGACTACAGACCTAAAGGACGAAGGGACGATTTGGGACCTGAGAAAGGATAGGAGCACCTCTCTGGATGAACCCCGAACACGCATTCGACCAGTACAGTCAAGCGAAGAAGACTAGGAATAATAGGGCGATAAATAATAATAATAAGAAGAAGAAAATCATAAAAGTGGCCCAACGCTGTCAAAATGCAGGTAGGCGGAAAATAGCATGGTCAGTTTCTAAACACACTGCAAGTCAACAGACTGCAGAGAGGGACACTTCGTAGAAATATTGGCTTAATTTTGTCAGTCAAACACCTGCTATTACTTCGTATAATAACATGTTCTCTTATTGATTACAACACAAGCAACGAAGAAGATGTTAACAAAACTATCGTGGCACAAGAAGGGAAATGGTACTTACGCGATCCCATACGTCCTTTTGATTTATGAAAAGGAACGGAATAACGAAAACTTGAAGACTGAACTAGAATGAGGTCCATAAATTGGAGAGTGCGTCGTTATATTGCTCGGCTCCGGTTAGAGGGTACGGCGAAAGTTTTCCGCGAGAAGTGGCCTTCGCATGGCAGTCGTGGCTGGGAGAAGCCATCCGTAACCATGTCGGCGTGTGCGAGGGCGGAAGACTGCGAGACAAGATAGGGAGGGAGATGTGCTAGCCGCTAGCCGCTAGCCCAGTTTCGCTTGGCTGCGCTTTTTGTGCCGCGGCAGCAGCGCCAGCGCCAGAGGTCGCCAGCGGCACAAAGGCACCACTAGTAGCCTCGCTCCTGTCCTCCAGTCGTCACTCACCCCCACTGCCGATCTGTCTACTCGCCACTGTCGCTCCCTCCCCATTCCGCTGCTGTCTCCCTAGGTTTATGTTCACTCATCATTTCGGCTTTATCCATACCCTCGCTTCTACGCAGTGGTTGGGAAGTGAGAGAGACTGGGCTGTAGTTTATCTCCCTTTGTTAATAAATTTGCACATAGAGCTGTAAAGCAAACCGAGGAAATATTTAGAAACTGAATTTAAGTTCAGAGAAAGTAAATCAAAACTTCAAAGTTCGCCAATGACATTTTAATTCTACCAGAGGCGGCAAAGGATTAGGAAGAGCAGGTGCGCCGAATGGATAGCATCTTGAAGAGAGGTTATGAAATGAACAACAACATAATTGAAATAAGGGTAATGGAGTCTAGTGGAATAAAATCGAGCGTTGCTGAGGCTATTAGATTACGGAATGAAAAATTTTACAAGTACAGGAATCTCGCTATTTTGGAACCAAAATAATTGACGACCGCAGACGTAAAGAGGATGTAAAAGGTGCACTGGAAACAGCGAGAAAATATTTCAGAGAAAGAAGAGTATATTAATGTCGAACATCAATTAGGGTATTTCTTAAGTATTTGTCCACATTGCAACCTTATACGAGGGGTAATCCGTTTGTAGACATTGCTGCAGCGTACACTGAAGAGCCAAAGAAACTGGTACACCTGCTAATATTGTGTAGGGCCTCCGCGAGCAGAAGTGCCGCAGCACAACGTGGGATGGACTCCACTAACGTCTGAAGTGGTGCTGGAGGGAACTGAAACCGCTGATCCTGCAGGGCTGTCCATAGATCCGTAAGAGTACGAAGGGGTGGAGATCTCTCCTGAACAGCAGGTTGCAAGGTGTTACGGCGTAAAGTCAGCGCCGGCAGGCCAGTCGGGAACGACAGAAAAGAGAAGGCTATGAGAAGAAGATCAGCCAATCGCACGCTGACCGACCTCCTTTCAGGACGACAACGCGAGAGCAGCGGCCCCTATGTGAAGACGACATAAGCACCGCGCCCAACTGGTGAAGGCCCACTTCGAGAGCAGTGTCAACGTTAGCCACTTCGTTAGGACTCTCTATGTAGCACAGACTTGTGGTTGTCTATGCTGAAGAAGAGTAATTATTTTGTATGTGCCCTTTACTTGCGACACATATCAAGTAATTGTCATAAAACTCATCAGTACCAGTTGTTTGATTGCTTGTATAGTGAACCGAGTATGCAGAATTTCTAGGCACAACACAAGGCAACCCTGATATGGACAATAATGTTCATGTCTACTTAGTTTGGTAGCCAGAGGAAGTGTTTAAACTCAGAAGACTGTTCCTGGAGCCACTCTGTAGCAGTTCTGGAATTGTGGGGTGTCGCATTGTCCTGCTGGAATTGCTCAAGTTTTTAGGAGTGCACAATGGACACAAATGGATGCAGGTGACCAGACAGGATGCTTACGTATGTGTCACCTGTCAGAGTCGTATCTACACGTATCAGGGGTCTCATATAACCCCAACTGTACACGCCCCACATGATTACAGAACCTCCACCAGCTTGAAGATTCCCCTGCTGACAAGCAGGATCCACGGATTAATGGGTCTGTCTCCATACCTGTACACGTCCATCGGCTCGATGCAATTTGAAATGTGACTCTTCTGACCCGGCAACATGTTTCCAGTCGTCAACAGTCCAATGGCGGTGTTGACGAACCCAAGTGAGGCGTAAAGCTTTGTGTCATGCAGTCATCGGTATACGAGTGAGACTTCTGTTCTGAAAGCCCACATCAATTATGTTTCGTTGAATGGTTCACACGCTGACACTTGGTGATCGTCCACTATTGAAATCTGCAGTAATTTGCGGAAAGATTGCACTTCAATCACGTTGAAGAATTCTCTTCTGTCGTCGTTGGTCCCGTTCTTGCAGCATCATGAACTGACTATAACATAACGTTCAAACTCACTTAAATCTTGGTAACCTGGCATTGTGGCTTCAGTAACCGATCTAACAACTGCGTCAGACACTTGTCTTATATAGGCGTTGCCGACCGCAGCGCCGTATTCTGTCTGTTTACATATATCTTATATGTGTGCCTGTAAGCGCCAAGTGCTGAAACTTGAACTATGACGAAGTTGACATCTCTGGCCGAGCGGTTCTAGGCGCTTCAGTAAGGAACCGCGCGACCGCTACGATCTCAGGTTCGAATCCTGCCTCGGGCATGGATGTGTGTTGTGTCCTTAGGTTAGTTAGGTTTAAATAGTTCTAAGTTCTAGGAGACTGATGACCTCAGATGTTAAGTCCTATAGTGCTCAGAGCCATTTGAAGCTTTTTTTTTTAATTTGCAATCTTATCTGAATCGAGTGTACTGCCGGTGGTCTGCGTTTTTCTTACACAATATTTCGACGTCGCACCTCGGCGTCTTCATCAGGTGCTTCCTGTGACTGAACGGCAGGCTGACCGAGTCCGGAATTTATGTCTGGACGGTGTCTGGAGTTCCCTACACCGTCCGCTCCCACTGCGACCGCGTCGGTTGGTCGCCGGATGCTCTGTCTTCCGTCCGCGCCCGCTTCCGCTGTTTCATGGCGTACCCCACTAGGTCCGCGCTCGCCAGGCGCGTTCCTAGCACTGTCGACAGGCTGTGTTAGCTGTTGGTGACCGTTACGACTTTCTACAGCGCCCCTGTCATTCTCCTGGTCTTGTGTTTTCTTCCGTTTTTTTTTGTAATAGGTTCAAAGCCGGAGACCACGCCGTGCTAAGTTGGTATCCATCTTCCCGGATTGACAAGTTCTCTGTCATCTTGATTTAGATTGATTCAGTGATCATGCTATGCCAAAATTCGTGATTCTGAGATAAGATCCTGGTTTTATCATAATCCATGGTGTGCTCAGGCTCCAAGCAATGTTCTTCTATTGCCGATTTATTGGCTTGTCGTAGCATGGTATGCCTCTGGTGCTCTTTGTCCACGGTCCTGGTGGTCTGGCCAATGTAATACATATCACATTCACCTGGTATATGGTAGATACCAGGTTTTTTCAATCCCATATCATCCTCAACCATTCCAAGAAAAGCTCTGATCTTGTTTGGTGGGCAGCACACGCTCTTGATATTGTGCTTTTTCAGTGTTCTGATGAAGTTAGCAGATATAGGTCCTGCATACGGCAGAAAGGCTACCTTCCTTGTCTCTTCTTCTTATTCTTCTCCCTCAGTATCAGGTCGTCTGGAGGGATCTAGCGCCTTGCGGATGCTCCTTGTTTAGAATCCATTGTCTGCGAACACTCCCTCTAGGTGTTCTAACTCTGCTGCCAAGCTGTTTGAGTCGGTCAGTGTTTTGTCTCGGTGAATAAGTGTTCTCAGCACCCCATTCTTCTCAACGGTATACCCTCTTTATGGACCTTGGGCAATCCATACAATCTAGGTGGTACTGGTGCCTTAGCTTTCAGTTGCTTGACAACCTTCTCAGGCCACCTGTTCCCTTGAGCAGAGCTCAGGTTTTCCTGTCCACTCTATCGGTGGGGTCGTTCTCTAGTGGACTGTAAGCAGGGTCCTCTAAAAGCTAATTGATCTTCTGGTCGTAGTCGGTCTTCAACAGTATGACAATACAGTTCCCATTGTCTGCTAGTAACACCACTACGCTTTCATCTTCCCATAAACTCTTGAAGGCCATCCTCTCATTTCTTGCAATGTTTCTCTTGGGTGGACTAGCTTTTATGAGCGCCCTGCACGTGTCTCTCCGAATCTCTTCTGCAACACTTGATGGCAGTGTGTTGACCACTTACTCCACAGAGCTGATGAAGCTGGAGATTGGCAGGTCTCCAGGAGTGAGTGCAAAATTGAGGCCCCTTCCGAGTACTTTTAATGTGGCATCTTCTAATGGGCGACCAATCAAATTTGCCACATTGCGAATATCACGTGCCTGTTGCACTTTTTTATTCATACGCTCAAATTTCACCAGTTGTCAAGCTGTAGCGTTGTGTTTAATGCATGCCGCCAATGACCATGACGTACTGTCCATCCTGTTCCAGTTCTCTGCTGCTAAGTTGTTTGCCAAGTCCAGGAGTAGTCGAAGCAGATCCCTGGAGGTGATGTCCAGTCTATGCTGCATATTACGGACCCTTTCCCTTACCAGGCCCATACTGGCGCGATGCTTCATTCTGTTCGCAACCTTACATGTTATATGCTGTTTAATTTTGGCAAAAACAGGCACCACGTCTTCTTCTCTGAACCTAAGTAGGAATCTGAGCGCGCACACCATCCTCTCTTTTTCGCTGTCGTAACTTGTCAAGTAACATCATCTTCTTGCATATTTCCTCGGCGTAGAGTCTTGCAGTGTAATTTCTTAGACTTTCCCGGCGACCAACCGACACGGTCACAGCGGGAGCAGACGGCGTAGGGAACTCCAGACACCGTACAGACATAAATACAGGACGCGGTCAGCATGTAGTTCACATTGTCCCAGCCGACTGCAAGGACATCATCAAGAAGTCAGGACACCGTACGAACACTCGCGACCTTGAAGGAATAGCACTTCCGCTTGGACTCCATCGAACAACAGGGGTCCATATGTCAGCTGCTGTCGTTCAGTCACAGGAAGCACCTGATGAAGACGCTGAGGTACGACGTCGAAATATTGTGTTAGAAAAACCCAGACTACCGGCAGTATACCCTATTCAACGAGATGTCGCAAAGTCGCAGGGAAAGTCTAAGGCGAAGTTAGTATCAAATGCGCCGAGACAGGACCAAGATGCTGTTATTCTTTTTCTGACTGCCCAGGAACAAACAGCGGTCAGAGATTGAAGAATTTGTATGGGACAACATGTCTGTAGAGAACCACCGTCCGGGAAAACTGCGACAAGGGGAGCTGCTGTTTCATAATAACACAGGTGCCCAAATCGCTAATGTGTTAATGCAGAGGTTCCACCAACTCAAATTGGTGAGACTCCATCGCCTGCCCCAGAGTTGCGATCTCCCACATGCGATTATCATGCTTTTGGCCACTTAGAAAAAGGTTTTGATGGGTCGAAGATTATTGTCGGAAAAGGATGTGCAGAATGGTTCAAATGGCTCTGTGCACTATGGGACTTAACATCTGAGGTCATCAGTCCCATAGAACTTATAACTACTTAAACCTAACTAACCTAAGGACATCGCACACATCTATGCCCCAGGCACGATTCGAACCCGTGACCGTAGCAGTCGCGCGGTTACGGACTGAAGCGCCTAGAACCGTGCGGCCACCACGGCCGGCCCTAATGTGCAGAAAATAGTTGCAGACGTCTGAACACAGCAGGACATGGTGTTCTACCAAATGGGTATTTCAACCTGGAGCGTGGTTAGGATGATTGACTCGAAGCTAAAGGCGATTTCGCTTGATTGGCAGAGTGATTCTGGACTGTACGGTCATAGAATGGAAACTTTTTGATCTCCGTTTGGAAGAATGAAACGTAAGGAGTTTACGAAGCATCGCTGAAGAGAATAAAAACGGTCCATATATGGAGTATAGATGAATACTGGTGACTAGATGCTACAACATACACCTAATCAAAAGTTACTAAACACACATAGGAAGAAAAGAGCTTTATGGCACAACGTGACTAGGTGTCACAGAATTTTTTTTTTATATTTGTGGTAAAATATTATGGGACCAAAGTACTGAGGTTATCGGTCCCTAAGCTTACACACGATTTAATCTAACTTACGCCTCGAACAAGACACACACCCATGCCCGGGGGAGGACTCGAACCCCCGACGGGTGGAGCCGCTCGGCCCGTTTCAAGGCGCCCCAGACCGCGCGGTTACCCTGCGAGGCGTCACAGAATAGTTAATGTATTTATTTAGTTAGAGAAATACGTGTGAGTGTGAGCGTGGTATGGAGGTTAGGAGGGGGGGGGGGAGGGGTAGAGGTTAGTGATTGCTGAGGAAGACTAAAGACTGAAAATAGTAAGCAGGTTCAAATGACTGCAAGCTGCAATAGCTATGCAGATATGGCGATACTCTGCTGGCCATTAAAAGTGCTAGCAAGAATATCAACTAACGAACTTCTATTTGATCTGCGTATACAAAATAGTATGAAGATTTTAACGATTAAATTTGTAATTCTGTGCTAGAGTCCATCTATCATAGTGGATAATGAGTGGTTGCTCACAACACATTGCCCGGAAGCTTTCTATGGGCGAGAGACCTGAGAATGTTCGGGTCAGGGCAAAACACAAAGACACTCTCTATCGGGGTGGCTCAGGACAGCACAAGTAGTATTAAGTTTTGCTTTATTCTGTTTAAAGATAATGTTACGGAGACCTGCAGGCTGGGACATAACCACCAGTCTCAAAACATCTGAAATTTAAAGGTTGCTGGCCAAATTACCGGCTATGCGGACCAGAGGTGGTCGTTGGTTTACCCAGAGGCACTCCGTACCATCACGTCAGACGTTGCGTCCCTGTGGCGAAAAAAACTGCAAGCTGACAACATTTGTGCGCCTCAGAGCCTCCAAAAACAGATACGTACATCGTGATGCTAAATGCAGAACGAGAACTCGTCCGGAAAGACCACGTGGTGCCAGTAGTGCGCCCAGTAATGTTGAAGGGCAAAGGAATTTCAGAGCGCCTTTTTCACCTGTAGTGTCTAAGGAAGCAGAAAAATGGTCGGCGTGATGACAGTTCGTCGTACTGTACATGTGGGTATTTGTGTTACTGTAAATCTGTCCACTTTCTGATCAAGGTACGTAAGGGGCGTTATGATGATGCACTGTCGAGCAAATAATATATCCGTCCTCTCGAGAATGAGAAACCTACCGCGTAATATTTTCTTATTTACACATTGTTTAGGGTATTATTCCTACCTTCTCTGTGCGGTTGTGCTGAAATACTAATCATCTAGGTGCTTCAGTTCGGAACCGCGGTGCTGCTACGGTCGGAGGTTCGAATCCTGCCTCGGGCATGGGTGTGAGTGATGTCCTTAGGTTAGCTAGGTGGAAATAGTTATAAGTCTAGGGGTCTGATGACCCCAGATGTTAAGATCCATAGTGCCTAGAGCCCCCCTTCTGGCTAATCATCTGCATGCTACTATGATGTCACCTGCGTGCCTGCACGTGCAGATTACTGTGGAGAGGTCTGATACCAGTTTTCGAAATGAAGACTGTAGCGATATGAACAAAGATGATTTTGAAACTTCCTGGCAAATTAAAACTGTGTGTCGGAACGAGACTCGAACTCGGGACCTTTGCCTGTCACTGTCAAGTGCTCTTCCAATTGAGCTAACGAGGCACGATTCACGACCCGTCCTCACAGCTTTGCTTCCGCCAGTAGCTCGTCTCGTACCTTACAAACTTCACAGTAGCTCTCCTGCCAGCGAAAGGCAATGGCCTCGAGTTCGAGTCTCGGTCCGGCACACAGTTTTAATCTGCCAGGAAGTTTCATATCAGCGCACACTCAGCTGCAGAGTGAAAGTTTCATCCTGGGAAAGCTTGTTTTGATACTCACACGTGTCTCCACATACTATGTCTAAGTTGTTTTCCAGGGCAGTGCATGCGTACGTATTTGATTAATGTCGACAAATTTCAGTATTTTATCGCTTCAGTGAAATTCCACGTTTACACTTTGATGTCCAATGCGGGAAGAACATACAACAAAATAGAACATACAACAAAACACGAACTTCTATTTTGCGAAATATGACTAAGTTCAGTATGTATTCACAAACGGTATCTGATCGTAAGCATGTGGACACATCTCACGAACGCGGAATTGCCCACTAGATGTTATTCGATACGTACTCAACAGTATTGAGGGAGGCGGTGAGGGCGATGAGTACTGTGTTGTTGGTAGAGAAATACTAACAGGAGAATGGGTCGGTCAGGATAGCTCCTTGACTTCGAACATGGACTAGTGGGTGGTAAAGGTCACTCATCTCCGTATTTTAATATATTTTTTTAGCCATTGCATCTGGCGTACTTCCCTTGTTATCTGACAAGGTACCACGTCTTTTAGTATTAAATTATTCAAACTACAGCTCGTTAGACGTGCATCACGAAATTAAGAGGATGAACAGGAACTTCCGAATAACCGAGCTTCAACAGAATCGAGTCACATTACCTGTTTTCGAAATCAGTTATTTATTAACCGACAAATATCCCATAAACATACATATAACACTTATTATATTATGTAACTGTTGATTACTGAAGACAACCCGATATCGTTTTCATTACGTGGGGAACCACAGCCATAAATTTAGTAAATATTAGAGAGATCTGCGTATTACTTTCTCTACAAAAGTTGCTACTATCTGTTCGCTACTTCCTGTATCTTCTTTAATATTGATTCTTTTTTACGAGTTTCGCAATTATCTTCGTGTGTGACATCCTCATTCATGTCATGTGCATACTCAAAAGCTGTTCTAAGTATTACACAGAAATGTGCAGTGCACAACATTTTAGAGAGTTTAGGTGTCATACACAAGACTAGTGAGTAATCTATTACCTATGTTTGAACCAAAAAAGAATGCCACTATACATTGTGACTTGACCTTCTAATTATGATTAGGGCTTTGCTTTACCACTGACAGTTTCCTGAAATCACTTTTACTTTGAAACACTCTTCATTCAACATAATAGACTCAATTGCTTTTTTTATCTTTTTGTGGTGTAGCAGCACTGTAATCATTTTCATGCGGTACCCAGTCGTGAATCTTTTAAATGTAATAATTTACGATCTTGGCTGTTTGTTGCTTTATATGCAAACTTTCCACGAGTGCCACTTGAAGCATGTAGGAAGAAAGGTGCAAACTATCCCAATCTCAGAGGATACAGCGAAAGGTTTTTAAGCAATATGTGCTTTAATTAAGTGAAGGATAGGAAAGGCAAATGGTATCGCCAGTTCATCTATTAATGAGGTATTGATGGAAATGGATACGTGAAATAATGTGTCACTATGGCTTGCTTGTCGCCTTCGAAGATTACAATAGCACAATGTGACAAACAGTCCTTTCCTGTGCAGAGGAGTGCTCTGTGTTCTGAAACTTCATGGCAAATTCAAACCGTGTGTCAGACCAGATACCCGAGCCTGAAATATTGCCATTCTTTAGCAATACTGTTATCACCTTCGTAACCCACGCGTGACTTACAATTCTTCCTCACAGGTTCAGTTCTGTCCGAATCAAGATTCAGGATTCGTGTCCTAGGCTTGCAGACAGTTTCAACCTTACAGGAAGTTTCAGAATTATGTTTCACTACCTCTCATCATATTTCATTCCAGTTCATCACACACACATAACTTCCGGTTAGCTCGTTCTTTCTCTCTCTGGACTACGTCAGTTACTAATCATCGTCTTGCGAAGGTGTCTGAAGAGGCAGAAAGTCGTGCTGTGGCTAGGTGAAGCTTGTTACAGTTTTCCCCCAGGAGCAGGATGGCTTTACCGACTGCTGTTTCAGTTAGTCTGATTTCAGGATTTGTCTACCTCGAAGAGAGTGCGACATGGGGGGAGGGATTCAACTGATCTGACATGAATCCTGCAATGTAATCACGACAAAAAATATATTTATCAATCGCTGGTGACGAACAGCTGATATCACGTTAACACTGTCTCTAGCCTTCACAATGGTCTCAGTTCAGGTAAGCCATACACACCAGAAGCTATTCACTTAAGATTAAACATGCTACACACCAGAATAACTTTGTTGGGCAGGCTTAAAATTTTTATTATAGTTCCATTAGGCGAGCTCGAAATGGAATAGAATGAGCTGAATCGATGTGCCAATTGTTGACCCAATATGGCGTCCGCTAACGTAACAGATCCCATGAATGAGGCACCGCTGTACTACTTAGCAAGGCACAGTGATGTGACACTATGTAAGTCTGTGACCGAGCACTGTTACAAAGTCAAACTTCAACAGAAAAGACGAGCTCAACAAATTACCACAGCAAGGCACGGAAACTTCGACTGCTTCGCCGGCTGAACGCCCTCTACACGTGACAGAGGCACTGACCCGCGCAACGACGTCACGAAGTGCTCACGAGGCTTCAGCATTCCTTCGTGGCACTTGCGTCCCGCACCCAGCAGCACTGAAGTTCTGAAGAAGCTAAAACCTTCGTAAATTCTGTTTGACGATAAATGAATTTACAGAAAACGCTGCCCTACTGACGCTTCCGGGACATCACACCTCCCTCGACTTCCTGATTACTCCAGCTCTGGCTCGTAACACATCCAATACAGCTACCAAAATGCGAAGAAGGTGACTGTTGTGATTCACCCGCTGTTCCAAGCAGTTCCCAGACATTTACTATGCTATTAGTATCGGATGATTTAGGGATCAGGTCGAGGTGCCATAGGATTTCTGTACTTTCGTCAGTCTAGAGCGTGCAGCTCTATGACGACGTCTGTTGGCATCTTAGATGAAACGAGTGTCCGCAGCATATACGTCATGAAGATGTAGAAGAATGGGCATTATTTTGTCACAGGGAATATTGAAATCAACGCCTTGCTTCATGTTCACTGTAATCTGAATTAGCAGATCAAGTAATAATACGAAGAGCATCCGAAAATCATCGCAGAGTCCCTTCTAGCGTCAATTACATTCTCCACACACACGCAGTGAGTTAGTGCATTGATTACAACACTGGACTCGCCTTCGGGAGAACGGGAGTTGAAATCCACGCCCAACCTTCATGATTTAAGTTTTCCGTGATTTTTTCTAGATCCAGTCAAATGGCGGGATGATTTGTGTGAAAGTGCACGGTCAGTTTCGGTCCCAATCCTTGAAATAATCCGACTTTGGCTCCATATCTAAAGACCTCTTTGTTGACGGGACTTTAAATCCTAATCGTCCTTCCTCCCTTCCTCCACAAACTGCAGGTTAGATGCCTCATATTTGAAAAGAAGTACAACTGCGACTCGACGAACATACAGATTCTGTGTTTTTTGACTCACTGAAGACGTACAGCTGCGAGAGGTGACATTTTGCTATGTAGCCGACTCGGAACATACATGGCATGCAGTTTTCTACGCAATGTCTGCTCGGAAACTGTTTGATATGGACCTACAGTCACTGACAGTAGCAATTTCTGTCGGGTTTGAAGCATATTTTCAGTGATAAGCCGTGATCTCGTCTCGAGACCTTGCCTGTTAACAACTTTTTACGATCACTGTTATTACGATGTGTTAAATGGCTGGAAGTGACATACCGTTCCTTGTAAACACTTTGGAGAGTCCGTGTTGATATGCCAACAAATCGACCTATTTAATTGATGGTGTGGTCATGGACAAGTCGAAACTTAATACACTGTCTAGTCACATTAATCTGACCACCTGTCGAAAACCTGAATAACCACCTTTTGCAGCGTGCACCGCTGCGAGATGTGGAGGACAGGATGAGGGACAGTGAGGTTCTGGAAGGTGCTTACACAGATGTGAAGCCATGCGCACTCCGGTGCTGGTGACAGCTGCACTAAGTTTCTCGAATGAGCGTCCAATGTGCGATCAGCCCGGTCGAGGTGGTCTCAGAGATTCTCAGTTGGGTTAAATGTGGCTCGGGAAGGGGGAGGCGGAGCGGGTGAGTTTGGTGGGCAGGGGAGTGCAATAGACTCCTGGTGCTCTTCGAACCACGCACGTACACTGCGAGCTGTGTGACACATTGCATTGTTCTGCTGGTATATGTCACCGCGTCGACGAGAAACAAACTGCATGTAGAGTAGAACATATTTACTAAGGAGACATAAATACTTATGTTGGCCCATTGGGCCTTCCAAAATGACGAGGTGACCCAAGTGCGATACTGCCGTACAGATTCCAGCCTTCGTCACTGATGAACAGCAGTCAGAATAGGTGTGTGAACAAGGCACCTGCTGCAGAGGCCCATATGCAGTCACCTTCGCTGAACGGTCATTGAGGAAACACTGTTCGTGGCCTCTTTGTTCATCTGGGATGTCAGTTGCTCAACAGTTGCACGTCTACTCGCCCGTACACATCTCCACAGGTGTCGTCACCCCTGATGTCTATGTCCCTTGTTGCACCACAGTTGCCTTCCGCCGGGTTTGGATAGAGCCATTTTGCCAAGCACGGTATACCGGGTGATCAAAAAGTCAGTATAACTTTGAAAACTGAATAAATCACGGAATAACGTAGATAGAGAGGTACAAATTAACACACATGCTTGGACTGACATGGGGTTTTATAAGGACCAAAAAAATACAAAAGTTTAAAGAATGTCCTACAGATGGCGCTTCATCTGATCAGAATTGCAATAATTAGCACAACAAAGTAAGACAAAGCAAACTGATGTTCTTCACAGGAAATGCCCAATATGTCCACCATCATTCCTCAACAATAGCTGTAGTCGAGGAATAATGTTGTGAACAGCACAGTAATGCATGTCCGGAGATATGGTGAGGCATTGGCGTCTTCAGGAGACTTCAGATAACCCCATAGCCAATAATCGCATGGACTGAGGTTTGGGGACCTGGGAGGCCAAGCATGATGAAAGTGGCGGCTGAGCACACGGTCATCACCAAACGATGCGCGCAAAAGATCTTTCACGCGTTTAGCAATATAGGGTGGTTCTAATAAAAACCTGTGTCATTCCAAGCATGTGTGTCAATTTTTACCTCTATATCTACATTATTCCGTGGTTTATTAAGTTTTCAAATTTATACTGACTTTTTGATCACCCAGTACTTTAACCACGGCGGCAGTTTTGCAGATGCTTCCATCCTTGGCCCGAAAGCTAATGATCACGACCTTTTGTACGTCAGATAAACTGCTCCGTTTTTGCATTACGATAGCGAGTGCACTGTTTTCCGCGTCCTCCCGATATATTTCATATAGCCTCCACTGCTAGTGCTGCAACCTGCCACCTGTGAGTGGTTACTACACACTAACGTCAAACATACACTCCTGGAAATGGAAAATAGAACACATTGACACCGGTGTGTCAGACACACCATACTTGCTCCGGACACTGCGAGAGGGCTGTACAAGCAATGATCACACGCACGGCACAGCGGACACACCAGGAACCGCGGTGTTGGCCGTCGAATGGCGCTAGCTGCGCAGCATTTGTGCACTGCCGCCGTCAGTGTCAGCCAGTTTGCCGTGGCATACGGAGCTCCATCGCAGTCTTTAACACTGGTAGCATGCCGCGACAGCGTGGACGTGAACCGTATGTGCAGTTGACGGACTTTGAGCCAGGGCGTATAGTGGGCATGCGGGAGGCCGGATGGACGTACCGCCGAATTGCTCAACACGTGGGGCGTGAGGTCTCCACAGTACATCGATGTTGTCGCCAGAGGTCGGCGGAAGGTGCACGTGCCCGTCGACCTGGGACCGGACCGCAGCGACGCACGGATGCACGCCAAGACCGTAGGATCCTACGCAGTGCCGTAGTGGACCGCACCGCCACTTCCCAGCAAATTAGGGACACTGTTGCTCCTGGGGTATCGGCGAGGACCATTCGCAACCGTCTCCATGAAGCTGGGCTACGGTCCCGCACACCGTTAGGCCGTCTTCCACTCACGCCCCAACATCGTGCAGCCCGCCTCCAGTGGTGTCGCGACAGGCGTGAATGAAGGGACGAATGGAGACGTGTCGTCTTCAGCGATGAGAGTCGCTTCTGCCTTGGTGCCAATGATGATTGTATGCGTGTTTGGCGCCGTGCAGGTGAGCGCCACAATCAGGACTGCATACGACCGAGGCACACAGGGCCAACACCCCGCACCCGGCATCATGGTGTGGGGAGCGATCTCCTACACTGGCCGTACACCTCTGGTGATCGTCGAGGGGACACTGAATAGCCGGCCGCGGTGGTCTCGCGGTTCTAGGCGCGCAGTCCGGAAACGTGAGACTGCTACGGTCGCAGGTTCGAATCCTGCCTTGGGCATGGATGTGTGTGATGTCCTTAGGTTAGTTAGGTTTAAGTAGTTCTAAGTTCTAGGGGACTAATGACCACAGCAGTTGAGTCCCATAGTGCTCAGAGCCATTTTTGACACTGAATAGTGCACGGTGCATCCAAACCGTCATCGAACCCATCGTTCTACCATTCCTAGACCGGCAAGGGAACTTGCTGTTCCAACAGGACAATGCACGTCCGCATGTATCCCGTGCCACCCAACGTGCTCTAGAAGGTGTAAGTCAACTACCTCGGCCAGCAAGATCTCCGGATCTGTCCCCCATTGAGCATGTTTGGGACTGGATGAAGCGTCGTCTCACGCGGTGTGCACGTCCAGCACGAACGCTGGTCCAACTGAGGCGCCAGGCGGAAATGGTATGGCAAGCCGTTCCACAGGACTACATCCAGCATCTCTACGATCGTCTCCATGGGAGAATAGCAGCCAGCATTGCTGCGAAAGGTGGATATACACTGTACTAGTGCCGACATTGTGCATGCTCTGTTGCATGTGTCTATGTGCCTGTGGTTCTGTCAGTGTGATCATGTGATGTATCTGACCCCAGGAATGTGTCAATAAAGTTTCCCCTTCCTGGGACAATGAATTCACGGTGTTCTTATTTCAATTTCCAGGAGTGTAGTCGGTGGTTACGTAATGTGACTGGACGTGTAGCTCCTTTCTGCCGTTTTGTCACGTCTCCTCCACGTCCATCAATCTTGCTGGGCTGCTTTCATAAAACTGACTGGCACGTTTACACCACTTCAGTGCCATGACTAACGGCAGCTAGAGTTCACATGTCCATTTAGTATCATATCTACTTTATATACTGCGATCCAAAGCGACCAGTATGCATAGATTTCATGCTTCCTCTTGTAAAGATGATACGGCACGTACTTGTTCGTCATTCTGATCGTGCATGTGATAAGAGCTAAGGATTGTTCAGTAATAGCTGTAGTGTGCACTAGCCTCTCCGGAAAGTATTCCTTCAACCTAATGCTCCGATTCCAGTTCTTTACGTACAATTTCTTAACAATATCTCATTTTGTTTAGAGCAATTGACACCATTGTGCATGTGATTTAATAGCCCACACTATATAATACACATGTATAGTGTACTTAACAGCGTGAGTTACACCGTTTATTGTGATCTCAGAGTCTCCATCTTTTGATGACATTTTCCTTTTCTCGTGTCTCCTTGTATATGTAATTGGAAGCAAAAGAGTTCAACCAGACAAGTAGTAAAACAAATGTTTTTCATTCTCATTCTGTTCATCACAGGTCATTGAAAGTGGCTCAGATAAGATGAAGTGGTAAACATACGTGTTTCAGTGTGTCTGTGTTTCGTTAGAGCAGGCTGATCCGCCTCTGTAAATAAGTTTTGCCATGCGCGACGTTTTGACACACACTACTACGAGAGTGAAATGTTTATGGAACAAGTGGAACAGAAGAGAATTGCATGCAGTGAACTACAGGTGCTGGAGTACCAAGTGCGACCACAGCACAGGATAACGGTCCTCAAAACCTCACTGCACTAAAGCCTGGCCCACGGCATTGGCGCTGCGCTGAAGCAGTGTAACGGCTGTGATGTTGCAGGCGTCGACCATTCGACGCTGTCTGTGGCTGCTTCAGATGTACACACGTCGCTGCTTCGACTTCCATTGTAATGCGACACCACACGCGTAGAGATACGTTACAGATAAACGCCAAGATTTGCAGTGGCCATTGTGCTCAACAAGCAGTCTCGACTCATGCGTTATCATCTTGTTATTCTTCTTCTGCCTCTTCACTGCTCGACCACCTAACGTGCAGCAGTTTAACAGTCCACATCTTTGTGGGACTTCATCGCTGTGTCTTATGGAGTGGATATAACATAGAAATATTCTTAACGCAATTCTCGTCCACTCTCAGCGTGTGTTTGAACGATTTATTCTGGTGTTAATGAAAAACTGTGCTCTTACACAATATATATCTGTTTCTTTTTCGCATTTTTATGAGGAATCATTTGGAATCAGGAATCTTATTTGTACTGCTTGAATCTCAGATTCATCTCGTTCCTAGAGCTGAAATATCCTTTATTTTATGGAACATAATTTTTGTTCCTCTTCTATAACGCATATCCATTAGCTGAAGAATTTTGCTACACATTTTAATGGTAATAACCACCTAATCTTCAGTTTTCTATCATGCTTATGCGTGACACAACATCCAGGCCATTTGAATGTTGATTTGTTTTGATATCAAACTGTCTACATTAATATTTGATGAATTGAGTGTTTCCCTAGGAATGTCCTGATTTCAATTTTTCGTTGTCGCTGTTTTTCGGTTACATCTTTCGGAAATGGTCTGGTGCCTTATTTGAATAACTCTAGCACAAAACCAATCTATATACTATAAAACAAAATATAACCTATTCTAATTTAACGTACTGTAGCAATTTGTTTGCTTATACTGATATCTGTTCTGTGTTTAAGCAAAGATAGATTTCAGTCACAGTAAACAGACTGCTGCAATACTTTGTGGTAGAATATATTTAATTTAATTTAATTTTGTATTTATTTGCTACCAAACGTGTTTTGAGTCAGGCTTAAGTAAATAAGACACCAGATGACGGTCGATAGTCCGAAATGCATAGTGCTATGCGCGTATAAGTAATAAAACGTTTGAATTAATAATGTTATGCAACTGATTGCGGCTACAAACATACAGCCAATGTTCTGCCACAAGGCAAAAGCGATACTGAGATAGTAAATAGAATGAGTAACAAATCTATCATATACTTAATATTTTAAGATTGTTTCAAATTATTCAACGTTCTAAAACTAGCTTACATAGGATTGTCGTGTTCTGAAATGGATACTTACGTCATCCAGTTCTTCACAGAAAATAAGTGAAATAGATTTGCACCTGTATTCTACTTTGTGTTATAACTGGAAATTTGATCCTTTACCATATAAAGTTGCAACCGGTGCACTGAAGTGTAAGTAGTAAGTTAAGTTTAATTAGTTAATATATACGTTGAATAGTCAATGTTTACCCAAGTTCTACTGAAATAGACCGCAAATACGTGAGACGGAATTACCTAAATAAATCGAACGTTGAAATAATTTTATCCTTCCTATGTAGCATAAGATACATAGTGACAGAATATGTCTTAGTTACGTTACTTAACACGGAGGGTTTCCCTGTCAACAAAAATCAGTAAAACTGGACAATTATTTTAACACCATAATAAACAAACAAGGCGGAATCAGGACAAAGTTTCTTCATATTTATGGACACTGTGCTATAAAAGACTCGTCTCGCAGTTTATGGGCACAGAATCAATAGTTGGTACAATTAAAAGTTCTTTTGAAGGTTTATTTGTATGGCTGTCGATCAGATCAAAAGAACGATAGCTGTAAAGTGCAGCAGCAATCAAACGTGAATAACACGAGCAATGACAGTCTTCGGAAGTCATCAAGTACCATCAAAGCGCTGTTGTCATAAACCCATTATCAAGCAGTAAATTACTGGACATTACCTGTTTGCTTATTTGCAGCAGACTTTGATACACAGTCACGGAAAGCCGTGAGCGTGGCAGTAGTGACTGAAGACAAAAGCAGAAAGAGTAGTAGTTCAAAATATACAACAGCAGTAAATTAAATTACTTCACTTCTATGTTTTTATTTGGGACTACTGTTATATGCCACCCTCCGTAAACAGAACAACAAATTTTAATTGCAAATATTATTGTGCCATTGTAATAATACTTAAATGAGTGAACAGACAGATCGAAGAGTAGAGTAGCTTTAGAGCATTAATGTGTCCCATGTCTTCACTAGGTCTCAAATCAAATAAGAACCTTCCAAGTGTCCTTCTTGTTAACTGTCTTGTATTACTTTGAATAACTGTGTTGATCTGCAACTCGTGGTCTAGTGGCTAGCGTTGCTACCTCTGGATCACGGGGTCCTGGGTTCGATTCCTGGCCGGGCTGGGGATTTTCTCTGCCCGAGGACTGGATGTTTGTGTTGTCCTCATCATTTCTTCATCATCATCATCATCATCATCGTTCGCGTCACAGGATGGCGACAGGAATGGCATCCGCCCACCCCTTAAATTATCCCTGTCAAATCCAACCCTAACCATGCCGACCCTGCGAAACTATTGGACAAAGACACAAGAAAAAGAAGAAGAAGACTTTGAATAAGAGAAGGTTAATAACGTTCCGATTCAATGAATCACCGTAAACTGATGTTTTTCATTGACTTCAGCCAGTTTCCAGACACGTTTAAATGGTTCTGACTACTATATGACTTAAAATCTGAGGTCATCAGTCCCCTAGAACTTAGAACTACCTAAACGTAACTAACCTAAGAACATCACACACATCCATGCCCGAGGCAGGATTCGAACCTGCGACCGTAGCAGTCACGCGGTTCCAGACTGATGCGCCTAGGACCGCTCGGCCACACCGGCCGACCACATTTAAATATTCAGTAGAAAGGGACATTCTAAAATAAGGGACAGGTAATATAGCCAACAAAGACAGATTTCTTGCGCACAGTATTTTTCAAAGATTTCGAGAGGAGCATGTACACACGGACAGTATCACAGCTGCGTACATTTTTCTTTATTTATAACTGACTGTAACTGCTGCAGTGAACTAACATTATTCCCTTACAGTGCTAATATAATATGAAACAAGTCTTTCAGGTCGCTTACAAAAATTATACATTATCTATCAAATCCTGCTGAATTCCAATCATTTTTATGAATTGCCCAAAAATTTATGTATTGTTGTCTACTAATAATGCAAGAAGTAACAAAAAAGAGAAAAACAGATGTAAGAACCTCTGGACTGATTCACTGGTGTAGGTGTGACTCAATATGGAGTATGTAAGAGCTGTCTTCTTATAGGAGTAGAAAATTCCATTTCTAATATATGAAAGTTATTTTATCATCATCTATCCTTTACTTAAAGGAAAGAGAAATCTAGTTTTACTGCTTCAACCAGGATATTTGTTGTTCCTAGAACACCTGCCCCGCAATTACATCCGTTTGTTGAACATTATACCAACAAAATTCAGGTCTCCAATTTTTCATCCCATTTGAACGTAAGAATTTGTGCCTCCACTTAATAACCCAACGTGCAGCTGACGATGGCTGTGACTTAAGAACTGAGATACGATGTCTGCGGTGGGTCCTGCTAATCCTGTCGATGTTTATATTTTAACGTCTCTATAGGGCTTTTAAATCCATTTCCATAGCTCAAAGGTGAGCTTGTCTGAAGGCCATGCGAAGACACCGGGTTCGTTTTCAGGTAGTTCTATGGATTTTTTTCCTTTCCGAGAGGGCTACAACGAGGTTTACTCACCGTCACGATACTAGCTGAGGAGTTAGTTGTATGAGAAGTAACGGCTCCGAGGTCTGAGAAACTGACAACAGCCGGGAGAACGGTGTGCTGACTTCATACTGCATCCAGATGACGGCAACGATGAAGGGTGACATGGCGGTCGTTCATCACTGAATGGTCCGACATGGCGGGAGCGTGCAGCATAGAACACGTTGATTATGTGGAAAACTTAAGAACAACCAGACTCCCAAACTGATTCTTCTGAAAGTTAGCAAACTTGTCAGAAACTGAATTCTTAAAATCTTCAGATAAGAGTATCTAACGGTAAAACATTCCGTGACAACAGAACTTCGTTGTTACGCTTTAGAATCGCAGCAACTGCACTGCAAACAACCATTGAAGGAGAAAATTATTAAAAACAAAGTTCAAAATAGTTCAAATGGCTCTGAGCACTATGGGACTTAACATCAGTCCCCTAGAACTTAGAACTACTTATACCTAACTAACCTAAGGACATCACACACATCCATGCCCGAGGCAGGATTCGAACCTGCGACCGTAGCTCTCACGCGGCTCCGGACTGAGCGCCTAGAACCGCGAGACCAAAAAACGAAGTTAAAAAGGTAAAAGCAAGGCTATGAAAATGCATACAGTTAGGAGTAACCTTTACGTGGCACACGAGCATAGAGGGCGCAAATGATTAAAGATGCAGACAAAGGTACCTACGCTAACGTTTATGAAAGTTTCTGTACCAAGAAACATACATGTGACAGAACTTAAAAGTATCTGATTAGATACGTAACAATACAGAAGTTATTTGGGGAATAGGAGTGTGCCTGATCTCTGAATTTGATACTTGATTATCGTGTGAAGCCACCTGCCCTGCAACGGGAGCGTCGTAATGTCATGGCATGAAATTAAAAATGAACTAGTGTCGCAAACAGCCAGTGACAAACTTTCATGGTCACGTTTCTCAAACACAGATGCTTTTAACGACCATGTCCATAAAACGTGTAGTCTCTACAAATATTCTTAGTAGAGTAATTGTGAAAAACACACAGAAACCGACTGAACAACCCCTGCACGCCACATGACCCGTTCTCACAATTCACTTCTACCATTGCACGTCATCTACTTTCAAAACTTCACGTAAGCGCTTCTACTTATCACACAGAACTAGGACTCCTGAGAAACTGGACACCGCAGAGAACTTGCTTAGCCACAGCCTACGGTATTGTTAGCAGAGTGTTTGTTGTTCTTCCAGGTATACCTTATTGGATGATTCCTATCCCCAGTAGTAAGCAGGAAAGTTGCCGTAAAGTTTGAAAAATAGGAAACAGGAACTGGTAAAGGGAAGCTGCGAGGGCAGGTCTCTGAACCTTGAATGTCACTCGAGAAGAGAAATGACCGCTTAGCAAGGTTTGGGTTAGAGTCTCGATCAAGCACACAGGTCTAATAGACAAGGAAGTTTCAAAACACTACGCTGCAGCATGAGAAAGATTCACTCCGCACAGTGGAACAGAATATATCAACATACCACATGAAACCCTTTGTTACATTAAATGTTTAATAACCCTTCCGTTATAAATACATACATCAACCCGTTTTCACATTGAACCCTGGTTTCGCTTATCCTTTCCTGAATAGTTGCGTATGGTTTCGCAGCCATTCACACTGTGGACACAAAGACTGTCTGCACCTTCTATAAAGTCTAGTGGATCGAAATCCACACAGCATAGAGCCGAGGGACTAGTTCCCCTTTTCCTGACTATCTGTCACAGAATCTGTTATTTAAAATCCGACGGGCATTACCACTGAATTTAGGAGGAGCCCCATCGCGCACGATGTGAATGTTTTGTCGCACACGTAAAGACACATCTTCTAATGAGATATTCTCTAATAAAGAGCTGTTTCTAATACAATATTCTCTAAGAAAGCGGTGAAAGTTAGTTCGATGATTCTAAATGTACGATATGAGGCATTAACAATCATAAAGAAACAGAACAAGTAATTACACAAAGTCTAAGTTGAAGACGTTCACCAACGGTTTCCCGCGTATTTTCATCAGCACGTACGTGCCGATTGTGGAAATGTACTGCCTGATCACTAGGAAACGTCGCCTTATTGTTCATCAGCAGAGTTTCAAGAAAATTTTGGTTGGCACACTGTTGAATAAGCATTTCACAGAAGTGCACCCGTGCAAGGGAAATCAGCTGCCGACGATACCAGCACTCGTTGTAAGTAGTATGGATACACCGAGGTTTCTCAACTCTCTCCAGACAGCAGTGTGTTCAACATTACTTCTTGCAACTACTTGTCTTACACTGATACTGGCGTCGTCGTTAACTGCATGAAGAAGTGAGTCCTCTGGTTGCAGTATTCTAGTCCTTCTATTCCCCCCCCCCCCCCTTCTGTTGCAACTAACATGTTTCACCGACCCAGCCTCCCAGAGGCGACATGAATTACTGGAGACGTTCTCGTCTCGTGTCACCTTTATTCTAGAAATCTCTCCTTATACATGAGGTGAGTGGCCATTGCCCTATGGTAGCCAATACATCCAACGAGCATCTCCACATTTCTGTGCTCTACCACTGCAATGAACCGAACACCAAGACTTTGGTGAACTGTAATAAGCAGTTATGCACTATGCATGTCCGTAAAGATCAGTTGATGGTACAAGTAAGTAAGGCAATGAAGTGAGCTGCACGTAAAAATAAGTAATGACGGCAGTTCCATGTTAACATTGCTTCTTGTGAAATATAACGCAAAATAATTACTATAAACCTAAGAATGACAACTTAATCAGACGTAACGAAAAGGAATTTTGAAGATTTCTCGTAAGAGTGAGATTTACGTGGTATGCCGGCACGCTCTGTTACTGCTTTTTTCTCAGATTAATACACACTGAAGAGTTGTAAAAAAATGAGTTGTAACGTCGAAATTATGTATTTCAGAACACGTGGCCACACAACGTTCTTTCCTATTCCGTGCGTCCTAGTGTTTTATGCACTTAAAGTTTGCTGCGTAGCTTTTTGTTACACCATATATATTTTCGGAGCATCCCTCCATACGGGTTGTATTGGAGTTCCCGAAGCATCAACAGGTGGTGCTGGTGGAGAGTGACAAAACAGTTTCGACTGATATTGCCACAGACGTTTTCGATTGAAAACATGCTCGGTGAATATGCAGTCCATGGAAACAACGACTTCCGCTGTTCTTCATCGAAAAATGCTTGCATATTTTTCGCTGCATGTATCCAGCCTTCGGCGTGATCGATCCTTACACGAGGAGTTGCTTGTAGGAAGATTTCTGCTTAATAATCTAAACCACACCTTGATATAACAGTACCTGTTCAGACTGCCCTTGATGTGCAGGAGAAATTAGATATTCCATCCACTCTCGCCCCAAACTAACATACTTCGGATTCACCGCTAAGCCAGTCTATAGCGCAGGACGCCAAGTTGTGGGTATCACGCTACTGTCTGCCATGAAAATTTCGTCCATAAAAGACGACATTCTGAGGGTACAGAGTGTCGATAGTTATTAATAAAAGTTTACTGCGTCAGTCACTTATATATTGTTCCACTATCCGTTTTAACTAACACCGTAAACAAATGTATACGGAATAGCACATGCAACAAGTGACATTACGCTGCCTTTTTTCAACACTAGTTACCTTCAAAAGATGCAACACAACCTGCCTTACACTTGGCCAGATGCTGTGAAAAGGCGTCCGTGCTCTTCACTATCACCAGCAAGGTAACTACACAAATCTCCACCTGAATATGACACTGTGAACTATCGAAAAGCGTCGTGGAAAAATAGATAATCGACTGATTCAGTAAAATGTTTTATTTATAACATCTACCGTGAAACATCCGTTACTGATGGACTGGTTCAGTTGAAACTCGTCCGGAACTCTACATTTGCAGCTTCAGGAGCCAGAGACAGAGATCACATGTTCATGCCAATCAGATGTAGTTGCAGTGCTGTAGCAGGCAACGCAGGCGGTGTCAAACGTTCGAGACAGGCAGACCCATATACGCACGAATGTTCTAGGTTTGAACTAATACTGTAGATTTATCTCTACTGCCAATTGTGACTACACGAAGAAGAAAACGGTCATCCACACTGCTGTGATTACATTTCACTGTGTTATAACGAAGGAAGACTGAAATTTAATGTCGACATCGACGACAAAGTAATTACAGATGGTACATAAGCTCAGATAGACCAAGGACATGAGACAGAGTCGCTTGTTTTCTTTGTAAAGAAATCATTCCTGTATCCGCTTTGCCCACAGTTGGCGATACCGAAACTGGATGGCAAGAGATGAACGGAAGCATCACTGTCGACGCGAAAAATACCAAAACAGTTTCTTAGATACCGATCGTTTTGCCCTGTTCTACCAGAATGTTGTTCATTTAACTGAGACAATTGACAGCGATGAAGGATAGCAAAATGTATTCTGTCTTGTCCACATAAAGTGAAGGCTCTTTTGAATGTTGTAAAATAAGGCAGACGCACCAAATAACAGAAAATCATCGCCGGTTCAAGGATGGAGAGCCACTCCGCTTAGAGCCACCTCCTTGCAATAAACTACAGGAGACAGCGTCCCACAAGTGTACTTCTGCTCTCTACACGTCACGGAGAATGGTATGTTGACATCAAATAAGGCATCGCATCTCCATTACCAAGAGTCCAGCGCTCAGGACAGTTGTGGATGTACTATCATGTCAGAATGCGATGAAATGGAGTCTCTGGTAAGTCTGACATTATCTTTCACTGGACAACAGTACATCATCACACTGTTCCATCATGTACATCTGTTTGTTCCACTATCGCACCTCGAAAGTGACCTAATGCTTCACTAAATCAAAGAAAAATTTTATCATGAAGAATAAACTGTCTGACAAATAAAGTGAAGCGCTCATATAGGAAAGAGGAAATGAAATGAAACTACACAGGTTGAAAGGATATGTGATGTTATTTTTGCCATTGCTAATATGGATCAGATTTGCAAATAGCAGTCCACTTATCAATATGACAATGCACGTCCTCTGGCCTGGATGCATGCATTGATTCGGTTGCGCAGGGTGACATCAAGCCATTGTATCCTCTCCAAAGGCAATTTGGCCCACAATTATTGTATCTGGTTCTTGATATCCTGGATCCTGATGGTAGGATCACCGTTCAGTCTGGTTCCACACATCACGTACTGGTTACCACAAGACGCCGCAGGATGCCTGTGACGTACTGTTGAGCCCTCACAATTCTCTCTATCGCTACCATCCGTGAACTGAAGTCATATCTGATGGCTTCTCACGCCAAGGTGCCAACAATAACATCGTTGTGCCTCTGCAGAAGATTCGAATACTGGGACCTTTCCACAGGTCACCACCGTACAAACCGACAATGTTCATCACTAGTGCAGAACCGTGATTCCTCGTTGAATACAATAGGACGTCATTCGTCAGCAATTCACGCTTCCCGGTCACTACTAATGCAGCCGTTTGTGTTGTAGTGTCAACGGTAGTACCCACATGGAACGGTAACTACTTAGTACGGCTGCTGCTAGTCTCTGACGAATGATGCGGGTTGACACAGATAGCTGCAGGAAGACCATTTCTTATTCTCAGATGGCAGGCGCTGATGTGGTTATGATATGCTTGGTGCACAATACGGTGATCCACCCTTGGGGTGGTCATACCTGGTCGACCAGAACGTTGACGACGTGCATTCCTGCCCTCACGTGCCCATGCAGTCCCACACTAGGCCAGTGTCATATCCAAAGGTGCCATGAATCTGTTTATACCACGATTCGACCATCTGGTTAAATGTACACCCTCTCCCCCCCCCCCCCCCCCTCGCCTTCCAGTCTCTGTCAGGTGCTGATAACGCTGCCTCTCACGGGTATATGGTAACTCTGTGTTCTAACAGTGGTCACTCGTCATCTGACACTGTTCACACACTCCTTATATACCATAGCAAGCTTGGTAACAACACTAGAGACGGACAACACTAATGCAGTCTGCGTTCGAATCATTTACATACCCGTTGATGACACATACGTGATCGAAGACACATTGAGATCCGACCATATCTGCTGGGTGCTTTACATTATTTGTAAGGCTCTGTAGAATCAGAGTTTATTAAAAAATATTCCCAGTTCATGGCACTTGTTATCAATTACAGTGCAGAGTACAAAAGCTTAACACCAAAAACCCAATATATACACATCAAAACAGTTTTGCATCACCCCGATTCCAAGAAGTTCTGAAGACAGACTCCCTTTGACTGTTCAGATATGTCACTAAATCCATCCAAAGATGTAAACAACCATGTATGAGCAGCGCCTATTAGACGGAAAGCCGATCATTTTCAATCATTCCACCAGGAAGGAGGTACACAGCACGTGTCGTCTGTAGTTCAACCATGCCTAGACGGTCAATACCGCGGTTCGATCGCGTCCGCATTGTTAGTTTGTGCCAGGAAAGTTTCTCGATAAGGGAAGTGTCCAGGCGTCTCGGAGTGAACCAAAGCGATCTTTTTCGGACATGGAGGAGATAACAGAGACACAGAAACTGTTGATGACATGCTTCGCTCAGGCCGCCCAAGGACTACTATTACAGTGGATGACCGCTACCAGCCGGCCGGTGTGGCCGTGCGGTTCTAGGCGCTTCAGTGTGGAACCGCGTGACCGCTACGGTCGCAGGTTCGAATCCTGCCTTGGGCATGGATGTGTGTGATGTCTTTAGGTTAGTTAGGTTTAAGTAGTTCTAAGTTCTAGGGGACTGATGACCACAGATGTTAAGTCCCATAGTGCTCAGAGCCATTTGAACCATTAGACCGCTACCTACAGATTATGGCTCGTAGGAAGCCTGACAGCAACGCCACCATGTTGAATCATGTTTTTCGTGCAGCTACAAGACGTCGTGTTACGACTCAAACTGTGCATAATAGGTTGCATGATACGCATCTTCACTCCCGACGTCCATGGCGAGGTCCATCTTTGCAGCCACGACACCGTGCAGCCCGGTACAGATAGGCCCAAGAACATGCCGAATAGACAACTCACGATTGGCGTCATGTTCTCTTCTCTAATGAGTGTCCCATATGCCTTAAACCAGACAATCGGCGGAGACGTGTTTGGGGGCAACCCGGTCAGGCTGAACGCCTTAGACACACTGTCCAGCGAGTGCAGCAAGGTGGAGGTTCCCTGCTGTTATGGGGTGGCATTATGTGGCGCCGACGTACGCCCCTGGTGGTCATGGAAGTCGCCGTAACGGCTGCGCGATATGCGAATGCCATCCTCCGGCCAATAGTGCAACCAAATCGGCAGCATATTGGCGAGGCATTCGTCTTCATGGACGACAATTCACGCACTCATCGTGCACATGTTGTGCCACTAGAATGGTCAGCATGTTCTCCCGACATGAACCCTATCGAACACCCCTGGGATGGATTGAAAAGGGCTGTATATGGACGACGCGGCCCAACAATCACTCTGAGGGATCTGCGCCTAATCGCCATTGAGGAGTGGGACAATCTGAACCAACAGTGCCTTGATGAACTTTTGGATTGTATGCCACGACGAATACAGGCAAGCATCAATGCAAGAGGACTTGCTACTGGGTATTAGAGGTACCGGTGTGTACAACGGTCTGGATCACCCCCTCTGAGGGTCTCGCTGTATGGTGGCACAACATGCAATGTGTCTTTTTCACGAGCAATAAAGAGGGCGGAAATGATGTTTATGTTGATCTCAATTGCAAATCTGTAGAGGTTCCGGAACTCTAGGAACCAAGGTGCTGCAATACTTTATTTTGATGTGTGTATAATAAACATCAAATTATCATGCTCATATTCGAAATAATTTCCACATAAATGCAACCACACCAAGTACGTAGTGTTAACACTATGTACACTCTGTATATAAGGAAATATTTCATAGCTAGTTTCTCATTCAGAAATCGGCGTATAAAGTATTCTGTTTGTGTGAAGGTCGAAAATGGTTCAAATGGCTCTCAGCACTATGGGACTTTACTTCTGAGGTCATCAGTCCCCTAGAACTTAGAACTACTTAAACCTAACGAACCTAAGGACATAACACACATCCACGCCCGAGGCAGGATACGATGCTGCGACCGTAGCGGTCGCGCAGTTCCAGACTGCAGCGCCTAGAACCGCTCGGCCACACCGGCCGGCTGTGTAAAGGTCATATAATGCCTTGTGTAATAAGGTGAACCGTCTACCATCAAGAGCCAGAATTCAATAGATACGGGATCGCGGCCTGTGCCCTCGGAATGATTCATGGGGGCATGCTTCTCGGTGGACATGTCGCGGCACTTCGAATAAAACACTCGAGCTTTCGATAGCTGCCTCCGCCATCGTCATCTGGAGTAAAATCACTGACTGTCGGGACTGCTACGGTGTTCGTTTATGTAGATGTAATGGCAGGGTCCCGAACCTACCAGAAAGGGCAGGAGTGACGCGTGTGCTGAAGTGAAGTTGATCAGCTCCGTGCCGCCGCTACACCGAGAGAAGTCAGATGGCGATAAGGGCCGGTGCCATGTACGATGCTGCCGCTCCCGCGTCACTACAAGCGTCAAGCCTACGTCTTTGCATTCGCTCAATTTCCAAAGCCCGTCCCAAAGTTATACTACATGTGTAACCCCAGCCTCTCTAAAAAATGTTGCTGTTTATTCTAATTTCGGACGCGTCTCTTATAGCAAAATCCCAGTATGGTGGTGTCTGAGGCAAAATTCCTGTCTTTTCAAATTGTTTTTTACGCCCCTTTTTTGGGCAATGTTGAGCCGACTTCTCAACTTCCCTTTGTTTGATATGTCGTCAATGCTATGCATAACGCTCAGCAACAGTGCTAACAATTTCACCTATCTAAATACTACTACATTCCCAAGGAACACTACACACGCCACGTACCCGAAGACCTATGTTGTTTTTAAGGGGACGTAACATATCTCTTATGGTGGAGGAAGGCCGGAGAACTGCTCTCTATGGAGCAGTGCTTTAGGCATCATTCGCACAATGCGGATGAAGATACTAGCCGTATCCTAGCGTAACCTAAGCTACCGAAATCCATTATTAGCCGCGAGGAACGATATGACGTTCGCTTGTTACGTGAGACTGAGGTTTTTGTTGTCTTTCCAGTTGATAAAGGAAATGCCACTGTAATCCTGAACACTGAAGACTACCAGCTGACGGTGCTGCACTTACCTGAAGACGACACACATCGAAAGTTTGGTCGTGATCCAACAAAGGACATCGTCAAAAAGCTAAGGCAGTTAATAAAGAACTTCGGTGTGCCAGAAGAAGTGACAGAGAAATTAATGCCGCGTGCCAGCACTCCTAGTCTATATGGGTATCCGAAAATACAAAAGGAAAATATTCCTCTGAAATCTATAGTTAGTACAATCAGTTCACCCACCCGCAGATCGGCAAAATATCTGGCAGGGATATTAGAACCCCAACTGGGACGTTGCGGACATCATGTTGTTAACTCGCAGTCATTCGTTGAGACCCTCAGGAAAATAAAGACAGGCCCAAATGACATAATGGTCAGTCTAGAAGTTATGTCAGTTTTTACGAGAGTGCCGGCGCAAGACACAATGCACCTTTTATCCCATCACTTTCCACCTGACATCGTCCAGCTGTTCCGCCCTGCCTTAACGACAACATACTTTCTGTACCGCAATGAAAATTGTGATACGACTGATGGCACAGCCATGGGATCCCACCGTCTCCGGCTTTCGCGAACTTTTTCATCGAACACCCACATTGTGATACGCTGACAAGATTTTCAGCCTACTTCTGACCCCTCTCTGTAAAGCATGGGCAGCTAAATATATGTAGTAATAATCATCTTGTGAAGTTGCAGTTCTTCTTATGTGCGTGCTTACTATGAAAACACAACGAGGAATTCCACCTTATGCAAGACATCTTTCCAGTTTCGTTTTACCCAGACATGTTTCAGCACTTTTGTGCTATCTTCAGTGAGTTATTTTATTTTCTTACTGTAACATTATTGTTACGTATTAACCTACAGAGAAACATTTGGTACAGAATATTTACAGTTGTGAATGAATAATTATTGTGAAATGTTATACATCATTTGTTTACAGTTAGCAGTTTATACATGTATTAACGACCTGGTGCGCTGTATGTTGTTTATAAAATTATGTCTGAAGTTCTAGTTATAGCTTAATTGGAAAAAGATTGGATGTGTGCATTAGTTTACATGCCTTATATGAAGCTATTGTGTATTTATTTTGGTAGCTAGTCTGCTCCACAATCCGCAACGTGCCATCTGAAAACAGCAACATGTAAGTTTTATTCTTCTGTTTATTATGCAGTTACAAATGGATATGAGTATAAATCTGTTTTTTGTGTGTGTGTAACTTACGGCTTTGATATTGTAAGTTCCAATAATTATTCATTAATAATTGTAAATGTTTTATACTAAAAGTTTCTCTACAGTTTAATATGTAACAATAATTTTACAGTAAGAAAATAAAATAACTCACTGAAGATAGCACAAAAGTGTTGAAACACGTCTGGGTAAAACGAAACTGAAAAGGTGTCTTGCATAAGGAGAATTTCCTCGTTCTATTATGTATATATTCGGTAAGGAAATAATCGTTACTCCGCAGTAACAAGGAAAGGAGACAGTGCTATTTGCACAGGTAAGAAATATTTCAGCATGACGCGTTTCCAACCCCAATGTCCTGGAGTTTGGTTTCGAACTAAGGACGGTATACGGGAATTCGTAGTATATAATTTTCCATCTTTCTCAGTTTAGGCAGAGCTCGATTTACAGTCTTCACACTGACTGTCACACAGAGACCGGCGAAACAGCTGGTGGTTCCTGTGGCTGATGGCGGCGGGACTCATGAAGTAAACAAGGAAGGAACGAAAGTTCAAAACACTGCAAACAGTCTTGGGACCGATCGGAATAAAAAAGAGAAACGTAAAAAAGGCAAGTTCAATCACTCCACTGCCCAATCGCGACATTATTGCACTTGGCCTCTCGTGGTCGTTGTCAGAGACATACGTTGACATTACTGTACCAGTAAACAAGCATAGAGTTGACTATGGAAAATGCATCGCTCTTTCAATGATTTCAATACAGTTTTCGTATACTGTTAAGTGTTTCAAAGTGTCCTCTTGAAATTTCACTATAGGAACTCAAGTAAGCCGACTGAAGCAATCTCACTCCCAGGTCATGGAATATAGTGGTCGAGTAATACTATCAGCGGTGCATGTCGAAGGCTTTAGAGAATAGTGAGAAATGCCAAACCACTGTGGGGCTACAGAATTTATGGACACTGTCGCGTCAGTGGAGAGACCGTTGTATGAAGTCCAAGTATCTCTGTGTTTTCCTCCACACCAGCACTTGGGCAGGACAGTGAATTCGAATCACTGTCGGATACTAAATCTGTCCACTTTTTACCGGTATGTGGCACGTCTGCTGAATTCGGATGGAAAGGAGGCGTCCCGCAACCGCGTCAAAGGCTCCCGTGGTATTTCTTCATTCCGTTCGGCTGTGTTGGATGTCGGCGCTGTTTGGGGAACTGCCGGCAGGTCGAAGATTCCTGGGGCACTACTTGGCGCTGACTGCAAAGGAGTGGGTGCTGGCCTAGTCTCTGGTGGGGGCAACTGCTCTGCAGCCACGGGTACATCGCTATAAGAACATACACCCTCCGTCTCTGGCTTTGCTGTGAGCCAGAAATGGCTTAGAGAGTGGAAGCGATTCTACATCTGCATCTGTACTCCGCAAGACAACTGACTGTGTGGCGGAGGGTACTTTTGGTACCTCTAACAGTTCCACCGCCGCTGTTCCACTTGCAGATGTCGAGTAGGGAGAATAGTTGGCGGCAATACTCTCAATTGGCTCTAATTTTTCGAATTTTCTAGTTGTGGTAATTACTCGAGACGTATATGGGAGGAAGTAACATGTTCTGCCACCCTTCCCGAAAAGCACTGTCTCTAAATTTCAGTAGTAAACCCTTCCGTGCTCCACAACGTCTCTCTTGTAGCGTCTGACGCTGGTGTTTCTTAAGCACATGTGTAACACTCTCGTACAGACTAAGCGATCCCGTGGCGAAACACGCCGCTCTTCGTTGGATTTTCTATCTCCGTTTATCAGTCCTACCTGGTAAGGATCCTAGATCGATGAACAGTACTCAAGAATCGGCCGAACAAGAGCCTTGTAAGCCACTTCTTTAGCGGTTGAGTAACATTTCTTTAGATCCGTCAAATGAATTTCGGTCTCGCACCTGATTTTCTTACTATACGTTTTATGTGCTCAATCCATTGAATATCGTACCGGATAGATACGCCTAGTTATTTTACGGTGGTTACTGTTTTCAGCAATTTGTCATCAATAGTGTAGATGTGCAGTAGTGGATTTGGTATGTATACCCAAATGCTGGATTAATTTATGTTTAGGGGCAACTGCCAGTCCCTGCACCATTCATCAATCCTCTGTAGGTCCTTCTGCAAATCGTTACTGTATTCTGGCATTTCTAACCTCTTATAGATAACCGAATCATCTCAGAAATCCTTAAAGAGCTTCTGACGCATTCTGCTAGATAATTTAAATACATTTGTAAACAGTAATTGTCCTATCACGATTACTTGGGGTACCTCCAACATTATATTTACATCTGTCTATGTAGTTTCCTTTAAGAGAAACTTGTTGAGTTAGAACAGCAGGGAACTCCTAAATCCATTGGAAATCTGGTCGGATACTCGGTGCACTGTTATTTTTTTCGCTAACTGGCAGTGCGCGCCTCTGTCTACAACATTGTGTTTGCCATGATAGAACACAGCGAATTGAGTTTCACGACATCTCTATTTTCGGGATCCATATTGATTTTTATAGAGGTGATTTACGGTTTCCAAAAGCATTCCATAGGTGTTCGTAATTGGTGCCTAAAACAGGGCGGAGGTTGCAGCAGTATCAGTCACGCTGGTGGCCAGGCTTGACCCAGGGATGGTTGCGTGAGTCATACCCAGTCGGCTGCCGAGTGGGAAAGGGAGCGGTACGTCTCATTGAGCCTGGAGCTGATTTCAATGTCTGATTTTGCTTCTCGCCGGCCGCAACCTCATACAATTGCCGCTCCTTATTGCCTATGACGGCTTCTTCAGGCAACCTGGGTTTCTGGCTGGAAGAGCGAGCCTACACGTGGTAAACAGACTGTTCCAACCCAGCTCCAGGGAGCCGGAGCGCTCCGGAGCGCTCACTGCAGCAGCTCGGAGCCCGTGTGGAGAGGGAAAGCGAACTCACTGCCCCCTGGCCGCATGCAGCCGCAACTGACGCAATAATCCGTGTTCAATGAGAGCTACGACTAGCTGCGGGAGCCCTGTACCTCTATTGGAGGATACCTTTCTATTCATTGAGAGGAATGGTCGTCTGCAATGTCTTGACATAACTATGCATTTCAATAATTTAAATCTGTCATTGCAGGGAAAAGGGCAGCTAATAGTTGACATGCACGACCAGATCAAAGCGTTCATGGAAACGTTACGTTTATTTGAGAGACAGATGAATAATGGACATTTAACTTTCTTCAATCGTCTTGCTTCTTTAAAACTACCTGAAGGTACTAATTTCGGCGATTACCAAGCAAAGTTAAAGCAGCTCATCACGTCGTTTGAAAGACGATTCCGAGACCTCACCAGTTTGAAAATGGAACTGAAGGTGTTCAGCACTCCTTTTTCAGTATCCCCCAGCGACTTGTCATCGTCACTTCAAAATGGCTCAAATGGCTCTGAGCACTATGGGACTTAACATCTATGGTCATCAGTCCCCTAGAACTTACAACTACTTAAACCCAACTAACCTAAGGACAGCACACAACACTCAGCCCTCACGAGGCAGAGAAAATCCCTGACCCCGCCGGGAATCGAACCCGGGAACCCAGGCGTGGGAAGCGAGAACGCTACCGCACGACCACGAGATGCGGGCTATCGTCACTTCAATTGGAAATTATTGATTTGCAAAATTCAACTTTGTTGAAAGAGAGGTACTACAACACGTTAGATTTCTCGCGCTGGTATCGTTCATTACAGCAAAAAACATTTCCCAAGCTTCACAACAGTGCCGCTCAGTTCATGTGCATGTTTGGATCTACGTATTGTGGTGAGCAGCTTTTCTCAGCAATGAAAACGGTATAAAGTAAGAAACGATCGTTTCTTCAGGATGCAACAATGAAGACTATCATCCGCATTAATGCTGCGAACACTTTGACGCGTGATATTTCCGATTTTGTAATGAAAAGAAAATGTCAAGCTACAAAGGCCCAATAAATTTAGTATGCAATTTCTTGTAAAACAGTTGTTTCTTATTTTTTTTCCTGAACATAGTATTTGCTAGTGTAGCATATCACCACGTCTTAGCAGCTAAGAGTATATGGTTGTCGGTCTTGTAAGACGCAGCTGGTACATCAAAACGCTTGCCTTGCCGCCTGCTCAGCCAGCCGTGCCACGTGCCAGCGTGCTGGCCCACTTGAATGGTCACAGCGAGCGACACGGCCCCCTGGAACAGGGAGCGCTCCGCGGCTCACAACTGAGCCGGCGAGCAGGAACAGCCTCTGGTAAACATTATTGTAAGAAGGATTTGTGCCTGGGCGGTGAGCCCGCTGAGTGGGGCGCAGCAGGTCGAAGTACGTGCGGTGTCTGCACCCATGAACGCGAGTGACCCGGCTGTGATAATGCGAGTAAATTTCATTAGTTGACTGTCTTCATTACCTTGTGCATCTGCATTTTGTAGATCCTGATGGTCCTCTGGACTAACAGTTGGACCCTGGATGGAATGACAGGACGGACAGGTGCTCAATACAGTTGCTTTTACAAATCAGCTGAAATGATGATGACGTGAAATGAGGGCCTTTGTTAGTTTCGAAGTGCCCCATCTGCGGCCGATATAACGGCTAGGGCACGGATGGAGGCTACTCTGATGGTGGTAGCCACATTGCATCTCGGAATGCTCCGACAAAATCAATATATACTCTTTACCAGAGTGTTCATGGCGTGACCAAGGCTCGAAATGCCTTTCCGAGGCTTATGGCTGTCACCACCGGGCCAGGACACATAACGCTTAACTATTGGCTACGTACTGCACATTTGACCCACAGGCAATTTTCCCAACAATTCCTTTGGCCCAGGAAATGGGAACAAAATTACTTCAGCTTGAGCCTTAACTGTATATTGCAAACTTTCGTATTAACTCCCACTCAATAAGGGGCACGCCGATGGCGAACAAAGTGCTTTTGTTTGTGCGCATCTACCTACGATGAGGACGGTGGACAGCTAAGTACTGCTCTAACTACTGATGACAGCTTCGTTAGACTACCGAACGATCGGGTTCTTGGTAAACTGAACTATGATACTGGCAGGTTGTCATCAGCTGAACGTAGAACACAACAGCGACTACTACTACTACTACTACTACTACTAAAAGCGCTAATACCATGTGTGTCGCGAAGCAAAGGTCTTGGTGCCGCTGTTACTACGTGGGCTCTGGCAGTTATTAACACATTTCTCAGACTTGGATCAGACTATTCCAAAACCTTCGCGCTATTTTTCCTATAAGGTGCTAGACGTATAATAACATCACAGATTATTGATTCTGCATATGTTAAAATTTGTTACAGCGGAATAACCAATGTGCAGTTTGTTCAAGAATTTTAACTGAAGTAAAAGATGAACTAAATCTAATTAATTAAAATCAATGTAAGACAAAATCTTACCTTTTAACATCACTAAAACGAAGAAAAAAAAGTTTCTTCATTTCATATTAAGCTTTGCAAGTACTGAACGTCTTTCAACTCACCTATAGTTATTCCTTCTTTAGACTGATGACGTATTATAACTAATACAGTTACTAGATATCATTTTCTGAATAAAGCTTTCACATGTGACACAGAAAGATGCCACCAGTTTCTAAAATAAATAAACCTCTAGATATATGATAACATATGTTTGCAGCTATGTACATAGCTCGGTGTAGCTAACCTCCACTATTTAAAAGCTGTTTCGTGTAGACTGGAAATAGAAATAACTCTGTTTTCTTACGTAAAAATAATTTACATTTGTTAGCTACATTTGTATTCAGCAGCGTATGACCTAACACGCAGAAGAAAAAATTTACAATAGATCTAACTAATAATATAAAGATAACTAGTCTATAGTCAAGCATCGACATGAAACTGTTTTTGTTGTTGTCGTCTTCAGCTCCAAAAATGGTTTGATAAACGTCTTTATATTAGTGCATACTGTGCAAATCTCGTCATGTCTGAATAACTACTGCAACCTACATCCATTTCAAACTGCTTGCTGTATCCACGTCTAGGGTTTCCTCTGCAGTTTTCATACCTCTCCCTCAAACATCCCTACACTAACAAGCCGACTACTCCTTGATGCCTCAGAATGTGTTTGACAGTTAGCCCATTATTAAGAAATTTATGCCATAAACGTTTTCCTCCTAATTCTTTTCAATACCTCTTCATCAGTTATGCAACCCACCAAACTGATATTCCTTACTCTCCTATAGCACTGATTTCTAAAGCTTGCGTCATTCTCTTGTCTCAGCTGCTTATCGTCCACGTTTCACTTCTGTATATGGCTACAATCTGCACATAAGCCTTACTAAAAGATTTCCTAACACATAAACTTTTTATTTTTTGTTGCTGTTCCCAGTCTACATATTGCGTTGCTTGTCTGAATGCCTCAATGCCTCTGCACGTTCCCTAGTGAGGGCAGCAGAGTCCATGATGCGGCGAAGCACTTCATCAAACGTATTCACCTTTCGTTTGTACACCTGACTTCATCCAACCCCTTAAAGAAAATTCTATTGGCGTAAGGTCTGGCGATCTTCGTGGCTAGCTAATAGTACTACCATGACCAATCCAGCGACAAGGGTAACTGCGGTTGATATGTTCCTTCACACGTCTGGTAAATGTGGTGAGGTTCCGTCATGCAGGAAGTACACAGCACTCCGAGTGGTCAAATCAAGCGAACGTCTTCAAGGTGTTCAACAAACGAATTTTCCAAGTAATTCTGTCCCTTCATTAGCCCTCCTTAAGTGACTAGACGTATCAATATGTCACCAGTCATGCCACACCAATCGGTGAAAAAATTCAATTTACATGGCATTATGACATTGTCGCTGATGTGAAGATTGTATGTGAAATGGGAACAAGTTTTTCGCATGTAATGTCCACCTCTCACGTTTTCATGGGACATTACTACTCACATAGAGTCCGCAAGTGCTCGTAGTAGGCCTACGCTGCACCAATTCAACATCGTGTTGCTGTTCCTGCAAAAATGGTTCAACAACACGGTCAGAGGGAAAATGGGGATTTAGAAGAATACCTGTTTCATCCATTGTGCTGGAAACTCTGGTAAGCCCTCAGCCCTCAGGAATCCGACGTTTCGGAAAGCGCCGACGGTATTGTTCGTCAGCAGTAGGAGCACAACCATCGCAGAACCTCTCCGCATATTCTTCGTTGGTGTAAGTGTGTATCATTTTAGCCAGCGCGTGTAAAAACACAGTTAACCGATCCTTCTTTCTGATACTCTTTCGCGCTACTTCGCACACTTTACTTACAACACGTCATGGACAATTGAGCGTTCAGAGGGATAATTTAATGGCGGAAAGAATCCCGAGCAAAGAGGTTGAAAGCAACGAGGTAGATTCGATTAAAATAAAACGTCAGAGGCGTTGGGTAGATAAGACACTTACGTGTGTGCCACTAGTCCACAACAAATGTACATTAAATGTGCTGTATCTCGGTAAACATTCGGAATATGGCATACATCAATACGAATATGATTTTTTCAAATAAACCTTCCTGTCATACACCTGAATATTGACCATTAATCCCGGGAACCCTGTATATTCCTTTCACCTATCAGCCTTACCTCCTTTACTTATTACTGGCTTGCCATCTCAGCTCTTGATATTCGTACAGTTACTTCGCATTGCTCCAAAATCATGTTTAATTGTCGTATAAGCAGCATGAACTAGCCATTTTGCATTTTATGTCATTCCTTTCTCCAGTGGATGGTCTCCTACTTTTTTCCCTTCTCTTGTTTCTTTTTGGCTACTTCATTTTATGTATTTTTGTATTTTATCTTCTTTCGTGAGTTAAATTCACTGTCGTCTTCGTAATCCAAGGATTTATACTAGGAACCGTATTTTTCTCCATTTGATCCTCTGCTGTCTTCAGTATTCCACCTCTGAAATCTACCCATTTGCCTGTTACTTTCGTCAACAGTTGTAAAATGTAAATTGAAGGTGAAGAGAGGAGGAAAGGAAAGGGGAGGGACTTCTGCTGTCAGTTTCACTGGGACATTACCGCGGAATCGGTAGCGGCGAGTGAAAATGTGTATCGGACGCAGATTCGAACCCGTGATCTCCTTGTTAGTAGGCAAGTGTGGTAACCACTGCGCCATCTTTTTTTCCCCTCTACTACTTGTTTTTTTTCTGCCCCTGGACAGGAAAGGAAAAGCTACAAAAAAATCTACTTGTCTCCGCCACTTGTGTCCTAACAAAAAAATAAAAGTTAAATGCACCTCTAGACCTATCCCAAAACAACCAACCTATTCTTACAAGGGTGAAGAAAAGGAAAAAAGTACGGGAGAAGAACACAGAGAGTAGCGATGAAAATGAACGTAGTTGTGAATGGGCTTTTGTTTTTTATTTTTTATTGCATTTTTGCGTTTTTGTACATATATTTCTATTTTCTTTTATTTATTTTTAATTGTTTCATTATTAATTTTTTTTCATTAAATTTGTCTGTCGTCGTCGTTGTCTTCACTCCTGATACTGGTTTGATGCAGCTCTCCATGCTACTCTATCCTGTGCAAGCTTCTTCATCTCCCAGTACCTACTGCAACCTACATCCTTCTGAATCTGCTTAGTGTATTCATCTCTTGGTCTCCGTCTACGATTTTGACCCTCCACGCTGCCCTCCAATACTAAATTGGTGATCCCTTGATGACTCAGAACGTGTCCTATCAACCGATCCCTTCTTCTGGTCAAGTTGTGCCACAAACTTCTCTTCTCCCCAATCCTATTCAATACTTCCTCATTAGTTATTTGATCTACCCATCTAATCTGCAGCATTCTTCTGTAGCACCACATTTCCGAAGCTTCTATTCTCTTCTTGTCCAAACTATTTATCGTCCATGTTTCACTTCCATACATGGCTACACTCCATACAAATACTTTCAGAAATGACTTCCTGACACTTAAATCTATACTCGATGTAAACAAATTTCTTTTCTTCAGAAACGTTTTCCTTGCCATTGCCAGTCTTCATTTTATATCCTCTCTACCTCGACCATCATCAGTTATTTTGCTCCCCAAATAGCAAAACTCCTTTACTACATTAAGAGTCTCATTTCCTAATCTAATTCCCTCAGCATCATCTGACTTAATTCGACTACATTCCATTATCCTCGTTTTGCTTTTGTTGATGTTCATCTTATATCCTCCTTTCAAGACATTGTCCATTCCATTCAACTGCTCTTCCAAGTCCTTTGCTGTCTCTGACAGAACTACAATGTCATCGGCGAACCTCAAAGTTTTTATTTCTTCTCCGTGGATTTTAATACCTACTCCGAATTTTTCTTTTGTTTCCTTTACTGCTTGCTCAATATAGAGATTGAATACCATCGGGGAGAGGCTGCAACCCGGTCTTACTCCCTTCCCAATAACTGTTTCCCTTTCATGTCCCTCGACTCTTATAACTGCCATCTAGTTTCTGTACAAATTGTAAATAGCCTTTCGCTCCCTGTATTTTACCCCTGCCACCTTTAGAATTTGAAAGAGAGTATTCCAGTCAACATTGTCAAAAGCTTTCTCCAAGTCTACAAATGCTAGAAACGTAGGTTTGCTTTTCCTTAATCTTTCTTCTAAGATAAGTCGTAAGGTCAGTATTGCCTCACGTGTTCCAGTATTTCTATGGAATCCAAACTGATCTTCCCCGAGGTCGGCTTGTACTAGTTTTTCCATTCGTCTGTAAAGAACTCGAGTTAGTATTTTGCAGCTGTGGCTTATTAAACTGATTGTTCGCTAATTTTCACATCTGTCAACACCTGCTTTCTTTGGGATTGGAATTATTATATTCTTCTTGAAGTCTGAGGGTATTTCGCCTGTTTCATACATCTTGCTCACCAGATGGTACAGTTTTGACAGGACTGTCTACTCTGGGGGCCTTGTTTCGACTCAGGTCTTTCAGTGCTCTGTCAAACTCTTCACGCAGTATCGTATCTCCCATTTCATCTTCATCTACATCCTCTTCCATTTCCATAATATTCTCCTGAAGTACATCGCCCTTGTATAGACCCTCTATATAATATACTCCTTCCACCTTTCTGCTTTCCCTTCTTTGCTTTGAACTGGGTTTCCATCTGAGCTCTTGATATTCTTACAAGTGGTTCACTTTTCTCCAAAGGTCTCTTTAATTTTCCTGTAGGCAGTATTTATCTTATCCCTGGTGAGATAAGCCTCTACATCCTTAGATTTGTCCTCCAGCCATCCCTGCTTAGCCATTTCGCACTTCCTGTCGATCTCATTTTTGACACGTTTGTATTCCTTTTTGCCTGCTTCATTTACTGCATTTTTATATTTTCTCCTTTCATCAATTAAATTCAATATTTCATCTGTTACCCAAGGATTTCTACTAGCCCTCGTCTTTTTACCTACTTGATCCTCTGCTGCCTTCACTACTTCATCCCTAAAAGCTACCCATTCTTCTTCTACTGTATTTCTTTCCCCTGTTTCTGTCAATTGTTCCCTTATGGTCTCCCTGAAACTCTGTACAACCTCTGGTTCTTTCAGTTTATCCAGGTCCCATGTCCTTAAATTCCCACCTTTTTGCAGTTTCTTCAGTTTTAATCTACAGTTCACAACCAATAGATTGTGGTCAGCGTACACATCTGCCCCTGGAAATGTCTTACAATTTAAAACCTGGTTCCTAAATCTCTGTGTTGCCATTACATAATCTATCTGATACCTTTTAGTATCTCCAGGGTTCTTCCACGTATACAACGTCCTTTCATGATTCTGAAACCAAGTGTTAGCTATGATTATGTTGTGCTCTGTGCAAAATTCTACCAGGCGGCTTCCTCTTTCATTTCTTAGCCCCAATCCATATTCACCTACTACGTTTCCTTCTCTCCCTTTTCCTACACTCGAATTCCAGTCACCCATGACTATTAAATTTTCGTCTCCCTTCACTATCTGATTAATTTCTTTTATTTCATGATACATTTCTTCGATTTCTTCGTCATCTGCAGAGCTAGTTAGCCTATAAACTTGTACTACTGTAGTAGGTGTGGGCTTCGTATCTATCTTGGCCACAATAATGCGTTCACTATGCTGTTTGTGGTAGCTTACCAGCATTCCTATTTTCCTATTCATGATTAAACCTAATCCTGCATTACCCCTATTTGATTTTGTGTTTATAACCCTGTAGTCACCTGACCAGAAGTCTTGTTCCTCCTGCCACCGAACTTCACTAATTACCACTATATCTACCTTTAACCTATGCATTTCCCTTTTTAAATTTTCTAACCTACCTGCCCGATTAAGGGATCTGACATTCCACGTTCCGATCCGTAGAACGCCATATTTCGTTCTCCTGATAACGGCATCTTCTTGATTAGTCCCCGCCCGGAGATCCGAATAGGGGACTATTTCACCTCCGGAATATTTTACCCATTTAACCATACAGTAAAGCTGCATGCCCTTGGGAAAAACTACGGCCGTAGTTTCCCCTTGCTTTTAGCCGTTCGCGGTACCAGCACAGCAAGGCCGTTATTGTTACAAGGCCAGATCAGGCAATCATCCAGACTGTTGCCCTTGCAACTATTGAAAAGGCTGCTGCCCCTCTTCAGGAACCACACGTTTGTCTGGCCTCTCAACAGACACCCCTCCGTTGTGGTTGTACCTACGGTAGGGCTATCTGTATCGCTGAGGCACGCAAGCCTCCCCACCAACGACAAGGTCCATGGTTCATGGGGGGGGGGGGGGGGGGGGGAATTTGTCTATGTACCAGAATTACAGGAGTCGCTAGAGCGTTCCGATTGACAGAGCATCCAAACGTGTCTTCTCGTAAATATAATGGAGATTCCGTTTGTAGTGCGTTCAGAACATTATGTCGGCACAAAAGTATCAACATCTCATGGCTTGGACTTTCCAGTTGGAAGGCGGGTCATGAAAGGCGCTCCATAGAAAATTGGAAAAGAACTGCTTGTATCTGGGATTGCGAACAAGTGCACAGTGTCGATCGTTAAGGTACGTCCAGTAACCTAGGTCTGATTTCTCGTCGGGACCAAAATGGTAGCGGAGCATATGACCGCGTATCCAATTCACAGCGTTAGTTTTTGTTGCGCAGTAATGAATCACATCCGTGAATAAAAGCCTCAGTAAAGTGATTTGAGCAGGTGTCGGTCGGGTAAGGAAAGCCAATCTACGCTGCACGAGCTTCCAGACGTCAGACGACGGACCACATGAGAATCCATGAGCGTCCAAGTCCTCTACACCACAGTGAACACAGAGGGGTGTGTGAGCGACGAGGATGCCTTGCAAACGAAACTGGCTGACCTGTTTGCCATTGACGGTGATAAACCACGTGGACTGGACGCTGGTGTTGAGATAACCAGCATGCACCGCTTTCCACACACGACGCCATATGATATGGGAAAACTTGCGTTTGATGCGGTTGGGGAATCGATACATTTGTAATGTGGCGTGTACGGTCTTTGTCTGGAGTATACGTGAAAGGGGTAAGGAATGCAGGATGTAACTTAATTCAAGAAATAATTGCCGAAAGTGGTAAAAGGGGGGGGGTAGAATGTCTAATAACATGACTGGGGCTGACTTGGAGACTTGCGTGTATTCATGCAAAAGCAGTCAGGTCAGGCTCGTCGGGCAGTGACGCCAGACTTTCAGTTGGCAGCTAACAAAAAGTGCCGTAACTCTATGTGGCACGTGGTATAAGCCCACTCCACCACGTTCCCGCGGGGGGCCAAGGGAGGAACATTGAACTTTAAATAACATCGAAGTACAGGCAATGGATCCCATCGCCATCAACATACGACGTGCGAGAATTATCGGGACCGGGAACACTTGTGCCACATGGAGGATGCATGAGGCATGGTAAAAATTCACGTATGGCGAACGCTGTACAATGTCGAGGGATCTAAGCCGGTGGTCATCAAGGCCAGCCCTGATCGTTAGGAGGAGACGTCTACTGTTGTTTGCCGCTGAACGACGGAGGTCATTCATAAAATCAATGCCCAAACAGCGGACGTTAGTGGCCACACTTAGAGGGGTGACATATCGCTCAGGTAGACCCTCACCAATTAACAGAACCGTCGATTTGGAAATGTTAAGAGAACTTCCCGATGCCACCCCAAATGTCACCACCCAAGTCAGAGCCGCGCGAACATCGTCTTCATTGTGGAGGTAGAGAGCTAGATCGTCAGCATAGACTGTATAACAGAAGCGGTGCCCTAGCAATGTCCACCAGGTGTTGGAGAAGCCCCTGGAGTAGCATCTCTAATGCCAAAGCATACAGTACCGTGGAAAGTAGCCAACCCAGTCGGACAGAGCGCTCGATCGCTAGAGGCACGGTGAGGCGACCATTACAAAGTATTCTTGAAGTCGCGCCGTTAAAGAGCCGCATTCCCACTGTTACTATACGAGCCGGATAACCCATGTGTTGCAGGGCCGATTTCAGAAAGGTATGGTCGACACGGTCCAATGCCTGACCGAAGTCAAGCGATGCTAATACGCCAGGTAAATGTAGCGACCGTGCGAGCGCGATCATATCCCTGTAACAGCAAAGCGCGGTATGGATGTTGTTGTCACCGCCCAGCGAAGTCTGATGAAGGGAGGTGACGTATCTTGCTGCCTTCTTGAGTAGTGAGGCCAAAAAACGGGTAAAAATTTTCATGTCACTGTTGAGCTGAGTGATGGGCCGGTAATCACAGATCTGTGATCGCCCATGTGGCTTAGGGACCAGGATGATAACCCACTCAAGGAAGGTGGCTGCGATCGTCGTTGTGGGTGACATCAGCTCGTGACAGATGGACGTCCAAGTAGGTATCAAAAGATAGCGAAAACACTTGTAAAATTTGAGGGGGAGGCCGTCAGGTCCAGGGAACTTGTTGACAGCTCCCACCTTGATAACATCTAGGACTTCATCGGAGGTTACTTGTTCCCGAAGTTTTTGAGCCGCATCTACTCGCACAGTGTTGACAGTCAGTGCTCCTACCTCTTCTATTAGGGTCGGGGGATATTTGACCACAGCGTACAGCCGGCGGAAATGAGAATAGAAAGCATGGCCAATGGTGCATTGCGTAGTGTATAGTCGTCCTTCCGCATCGGTGAGGTCGGCGTCCTGTGAGGAGGTGGTACATGGATGGCGTTTCGTGAGTCATATGGTAACGGGTGTATGATCTGACAAGCGCCCTTTCCAAGCGTCGTCACATGAGTGAAGTGACCTGCGCTTTAGCACGATGCACTATCGTCTGACGGACAGGAGAGAATGCCATCGAAGTGCAGTCACAAAACACCACTTTATAAAACTCCATGGTGCTCACTTGCCAATCTTTGAAGTCTTTGCCATATCCCATCAGTGCCGTGCGTAGAGCTGGTTTCGCGCAGAATAGCCACCAGAATAAGGTGTATGTGTATGGGGGGCGACGTCGACGACAGAGGGCCCATACATTCTCAACGATCCGACGACAGTCGGGGTCAGTCAGGTGGGAAACGTTTAACATCCACAGGCCGCGGCTGTGCCACACCTGTTAGCGGGCGAGGACGACATCGAGATGTAGGTGTCGTGGTCAGAGAAAGCCAGAGGCAATACTTTGGCATGTCGATTGTCGGTAGCAAGTGAATTGTAAGGTATATACGGTCGAGGCGTCTGGACGAATGCACCGTATAGTATGTGAAACCTGCGCGGGTGCCATGAACCTTTGCCCATGTGTCAACAAGCTGAAGTCTGTCGATGATGACAGAGACGGCCGTACATGGGGAATGATGGGAAAGTTGGTCATCAGGCCCTTGTGTGCAGCTGAAATCGCCACCGAGGACCATTGTATCCAGAGGACCATCGAAAAGCGGTGTTACCTCGTCAGCAAAGAATGTTTGTCGGTCACGACGTCGACTGGAGCCGGACGGCGCATATACATTGAGGATGTGGACGCCGAACAGCGTGAGAGCATACCTCTAGGATTAGGAAGATACACTACATCTTCAGCAGGGAGTCAAGAATGGAGGAGAATGGTGACTCCACTACCGTTGTGAGAAGCATGGGAGATGTGTGGCGTGTAGCCAGTGGGGGCGTAGAAATCAGCGACGATCACTTCTTGGATGATAACAATGTCGACGTCAGCAGCATAAATGGTCTCTCGAAAAATGGCAGTTTATGGGAAGCCCAAATGGTGGCCATATTCATCGTCGCGATGCGGTAGTGTTGTGAGTGTGCTCCCATCATTGGCACAGATGTTCCGGCAGAGATGTCCAGCTAGTGTGTAACGTTCGGCGCAGCCTCTGTAGCCTCTGTAGCCGCAATCACTGGGCAGTGCCTGACGGGAGGGTTACCATCTCGATCTGCTCCTTCGGCGACATCATCATCCCAGGAGACTGGAACAGGTGGCCAGCGACTGTCGCACTCATCGAGTTGTGGTGACGCTGCTGTAGCGGGGTCCAGGGACACTCCCTCTATGAGGTCCATAGCTGTCGGGTGGGATTGTTTCTCAGATGGTACATCAGGAGCGGCCACTCCTGTCGTCAGAGCGCTCGAAGGGAGATCACTGTCTTGTATCCGTTCTACTGCCTGTAATGCCACATGATGATGTGTGTCGTCGGATTGCGTTTGACTTCTCTTCTCTCGTTTTCGGGGCGACCGCTGCTTTCGGAGGTGCTGCTCTGTATCAGGATGTGGACGTTCAGTGCCTGAGGTTGCGCCCGTCTGAAGAAACGCACAGGTAGCACAGGTGAGGCCGTGGCAGCACAGTCATTTCCCATGTGGAGTGCTGGGGGGGAGAACAGGCGCTTCCTGTAGTGAGGCATCGGTGCTGCGTGCGGCTGTGGCGTTGCTGTCTGGTAAAGAACTGACTGTTGCTTTTGGAGCTGAGTCACTGGTCAGGACCTGGAGCAAACGTCGGCGGAGACAGTCTGACCGTACATGGCCCTCTTGTCCACAACCGGCACACGTCTGCGGCTGCCCATCATACATAATGATGGCTCGCACGCCACCTATCAGCAGATAGGATTGTACATGTGTGGAGATTTCGATTTTGATTTGGCGAACACCATTCAACACGTGGTATGTCGTGAAAGTCTGTCATTTTTCCAGGATGTGCCCCACAACATTGGCGTAGGATCGGAAAGATTCGACGACCTCGTCTTGATGCACTTCGAAAGGGAGCTCAAAGACCCGAATTGTACGAAGACCGAAACCAGCGTGATCTACCGTTACCTCTCCAATATGCCCGTCAGAATGCTTGAACTTGAGTCAGTGTGCGTGTTGTCGAGCTACCTCAGCGCATGCTTCAAAATTGTTAAACTGGCTCTGAGCACTATGGGACTCAACATCTGAGGTCATCAGTCCCGTAGAACTTGGATCTACATAAACCTAACTAACCTAAGGACAACACATACATCCACGCCCAAGGCAGGATTTGAACCTGCAACCGTAGCGGTCGCGCGGTTCCAGACTGAAGTGCGTAGAACCGCTCGGCCACACCAGCCGACGCACATGCTTCCTTCGTCGACATTTTAATATAGACGATACTGCCAGTGATAGAGAAGTGAATAAATTTCTCTTTCTGGGGTTTCAAACTTAGCTCTTCGCGAATGAATTGTACAATTTCATAAGTGCGTGGTTGTGCAAGTTCGGCTAAGAATGTTACGTTAAGTGTCGCTCGGTGGTAACAGTGCGCATGAGGTGCGGTAGTAATGGACGCTACACAACACGAAATCACGCGACGCAGAGGTAAACAACTGCGGAGCGCTGTCCGGCGCGCAGAGCCGGCCCGCACGACGCCACGGCCGAAAGCCGACTAACCATCCGGGACACAGTGTTTACGCAATTGCACGGACTATCTGGGCTCGCCTCACGGCAGATCCACATTCCCCCTGTCCATTCCCTTTATATTCGCTCTTCCGAGTTTTCCACAGGAGGTCGGTCGTATCTGGGCATCCACACTGAACAAGGTAGATTCACTGCCTATCAAAATATACTGGGTGTTCAAAAAGTCAGTATAAATGTGAAAAGTTAATAAATCACGGAATAATGTAGATAGAGAGGTACAAATTGACACACATGCTTGGAATGACACGGGGTTTATTAGAACAAAAAAAAATACAAACGTTCAAAAGATGTCCGACAGATGGCGCTTCATCTGAGAGAATAGCAAGAATTAGCATAACAAAGTAAGACAAAGCAAAGATGATGTTCTTTACAGGAAATGCTCAATATGTACACCATCATTCCTCAACAATAGCTGTAGTCGAGGAATAATGTTGTTAACAGTACTGTAAACCATGTCCGGAGTTATGGTGAGGCATTGGCGTCTAATGTTGTCTTTCAGCATCCATAGAGATGTCGGTCGATCACGATACACTTGCGACTTGAGGTAACCCCAAAGCCAATAATCGCACGGACTGAGGTCTGGGGACCTGGGAGGCCAAGCATGACGAAAGTGGCGGCTGAGCACACGATCATCACCAAACGACGAGCACAAGAGATCTTTCACGCGTCTAGCAATATGGGGTGGAGCGCCATCCTGCATAAACATCGTACGTTCCAGCAGGTGTTTATCAGCCAGGCTGGGGATGATGCGATTCTGTAACATATCGGCGTACCTCTCACTCGTCACGGTAGCAGTTACTGACGTTTTGCTGTCCAGTGCCATCTGTCGGAAATTTTGTGAACTTTGTTTGTTCTGATAAAACACCATGTCATTTTTACCTCTCTATCTACATTATTCAGTGGTTTATTAAGTTTTCAAATTTATACTAACTTTTTGATCACCCTGTATATAGACCTATCAAATTATATTAATGTATGGTGTCTGTTCTTTAGGGCATGTTCTATGCTTGAATATCCCACCTTTCTGTAATTCCTTCAGTTTTAATCTACAGCTCATAACCAATAAATTATGTTCAGACTCTACATGTGACCATGGAAATGCATTAGAATTTAACATCTCCAGTAAAATTATTAGTCTTAAAATTACATGATAACTCAGAAACCTTCCAGTGTCGTCAGAAGTTTTCTATGCATAAAATCTCCTTACATGATTCTTCAACCACAAGTTAGAGATTATTAAATTATGACCTGCGCTAAATTATATAAGACAGCTTCCTTTTTCATCCCTTTCCCCCAGTCGATGGTTACCTACTTTTCTTCCTTCTCTTTAATTTCCTACTGTCAAATGCCAGTCCAGCATTGCAATTAAATTTCCGTCTCCCCTAACTATCTGAATAATTTTCTTTACCTCATCACATATTCATTGAACCTCTTCGTAATTTGCGTCACTAGGTGGCATATAAACTTATACTATCATGGTGAGTGATGGTTTGTGTCTGTCTTCGCTACAATGATGTGTTCATTACGCTATTCATAGCAGCTTCGTCACCTTCATATCTTCTTATTCACTATTACACCTATTCCTGCTTTACCGTCTCTTTGATTTTGTATTCATAACCCTTGATTCGCCTAAGCAGAAGTCCTCTTCCTCCTGCTACCCCACATCACTAATTCCCACTGTATCCAGCTTCGATCAATCTATACGTATTTCAAAATTATCTAACTTACTTACCCAGTTAAGGTATCTAACATATTACGCTCCGACCTGTAAGACGCCTGTTTTGGTTCTCCTGATAACTACATCGTCCTAAGTAGTACCCGCCTGGAGATCCGGCGCCGTAAAACGCCAGGTGTTACAAGAGTGAGGAGTGATTTTAAAGCTTGTAGAGGCCGCGGCGCAATCCGTGTGGGAAATGCCTCAAACTTCACCTCTTCCTGCTGACGTGTAGCATCTAATGAGCCACTCGCTTTGTCGGAGTTGCCCATGATCCTGCGTTTTCTGCTTCGCTGCAGAGCGCGTTTTACGCAACACTGCTGCGCTGCCACGCAGCTGCACCGCTGCATGGTGGGAGCGTACATGTCGGAAATAGTTCTTCCTCAACCGATTTTAAGGAAACTATTCGGTTACCAACATTCACATTTTGTACTGTCACGTCGCACACAATGACTAGTTACTTTTTCATTTATTGTTGTAATATTTGTTGTAATTGAAGTAACCTATTTGTAGAGCTTACAATGAAACATATAATCGGCAGCATTTTATGTCTAATGCACTATTATTCCTACACTGCTTCATAAGAGATATACGTCATTAATAACTTGAATGCGAAGTGTTAACGTTCCATAATAATATTCGTTTGATACTTCGGTATGAACCGGCTTTCGGATTCTTAGGCCATCGTCAGATAACTTAATACTAAACAGATAGTTCATACTACTTCAGCGAGAATTCGTGGCTGTACAATGATTGCTGCACAAAGATATGTAATGTTTTATGACTATATAGATGCAAAACACAAGCATAATGTAAGACCTGCATACCTTATTTAGGAAATACATGACAGTAACCTCAACAGACACAGTAATACCGCCGGCTGGGGTGGCCGAGTGGCTCTAGGCACTACAGTCTGGAACTGCGCGACCGCTACTGCCGCAGGTTCGAATCCTGCCCTGGGCACGGATGAGTGTGATGTCCTTAGGTTAGTTAGGTTTAAGTAGTTCTAGGTTCTAGGGGACTGATGACCTCAGATGTTAAGTCCCTTAGTGCTCAGAGCCATTTGAACCACAGTAATACCAGCCAATTCCTAGCTTCCCACAACACCCAATCATGCAGCTTTATACTCCATGGTGCATCGCCTACTATCTATACCACAAATTAAACCATATTTTGAAACTAAATTGGAAATAATTAAAGAAAGAGAAAACATCAATGTTTATAGTCCCACTCTGATCGAAAACATACACAGCAAAAAGGAGAGACAGAGATAACAGCACTGTTTTATCCACCGTAGGCAGCACAAAACCACACTGATAACAAATGGGTCCGCATGCTACGTGTGGGTAGGACTTCACAGGTTTTTGCCAGGAAACCAAAATTCAGGAAATATACTCCACATTTTTACTTTCGAAATACTGTTCCCACATTTTGTTCAACAGTAAAGATAAGATTCTACCTTTAAAACGCGGTGGAATTTATGGAATTTTCGGTGTAGAATATCATATTTAGGTCAATCAGGTACGGCTTATAGCTACTAGACTAGGTGCATAAAAGGAGTTGGAATGTCATTCATATGGTGTGAAGTGTGATGCTCTCTGTAAAGGAACTAAAGGCAGAAAACAAACGTTACTTGAAATTCTAGTCATTCATAAACACCAGTCAATTCTGACCTGGTCCTTAATGGCCAAACACAGTTCCATTACTCGCCCTTATTAAAGCAGCAGCCAGTCCGTTCGTCACATTCGCCAGATTGTCCATAAGACACAGTAGCCTGTGCAATAACTCACTTGTATTACATTTTTGGTTTATACATTCATATGGTTTCAATATTTGAATATACTGCACTATAAGATATATTTGTTCAGAACCTGTTTAGGTCTGAAATTATGCTTCTGTTTTATATCGATACAGTCGTAAAATATCACGTAATTTTGTATAGCATTCTTTGTACAGCTATGAATTCTCGCTGAAGTAGTGTGGACTACCTATTTAGTATTAAGTTATCTGCCGATGCCCTAAGAAGCCAAAAGCCGGTTCATTAACGACCTATTAAATATTATTATGGAACAATGATACCTTTTACTCAAGTTGTTAATATGTCTGTGTTCTTCTAAGAACCGACGGAATATTAAGTAAATACATGTAACATATCGGTATCATTTTTAAAGTTAGCTATAGCGATACCTCTAACTAACAAGGATCTAACAGACGTTTTTAGTGAAGATTTGACACACTGCACAGCGCTTGAAGCGCCAGGCACGGACTATTACATATTCAGTTCCATATTTATCTCTATGGTTTCATTCTGTCTTGTTGAGTATAGAGTAAAAACTTTATTCATAAAACATCTAACCACTGTTGCTAATTGCAATACGCTAAAATTAATTTTAATAAAGAGAAATTAGACACTTTTAATAATCTTCAGTATACACACAGTTTAACATACAATGAAAACATGGTCTTATCTTTCCTGTAATATTTCTTCGTTACTGTCTTCATTTACATAGAATAAAAACAGCTTGCAGCTTAGTGTAGGAATAGAAATTAGGTGTTACAATGTAATGGTGATCCGAATTCTATTTTGCAATGCAGTTAAAGAGACCGCAGATAGAAGTACAGCAATTGTAGGCTATTCTGAAGCAACCATAGAACTGTTTCCCGCGTATATGAACATATGGCTTCATTTTATGTCTTTGCAGCAACTCCTTCTTCTCAATAAAATTTCAACAATATTTGGCACTCATTTGATTTCTTTCTTAGTCTTGTATTACAATTAAAAAAGCGATGTGGAATATAGTAGAGGAAGAGGCAGGTAGGATTACAGGTGAGGAGTGGGATTTAGATTTAAGAGTCAATGATACGTTGTTAACAGATGTTTGCAGTGTTTGCAAAACTTTGTATCAAACATTTCATAGCTTTTACTGAAAAGATGGAGTTGTCAGGTTCAGTAAGTGCTGCCAAGAAAAATTTCAGACCAGCCATTGCAAATAACATCAGTAATATCAATATGACTCTCAATATACTATAAAATATTAGAAATAAAAAATTATATTGGCTGAGGTAAAATCAACAAACGTAAATAAAAAGTGATTACCTGAATTAAGTTAGCTACTAAGTTACTTTGGTCATCAATAACTTCAACAATTCTCAGTTGGCTGCACTTCACTGAAGCTAAGCCGGCTGCATGCGCTTGTTCAGAGACTGGCGCTGCGTCACTTGTACCCATGAATTCAGTCCCGCATCGAAGCAGATTGGCAGTTCACACTCTTGAAGAAAGCCCGCTGTCTTTTCCAATCAGTGCCATGTCGTACGGAAGCTTCTGTTACTATGTTGCACTACTCATCCAAAATATCACGCTCCAAAGCTTTACAGTTCAAAACTATGTAACGTTGTAAACGAAATAAGTTATACTTGATATTATGAACAAATTCACTTAGCACATTTACTTCTAGGTGATACATTGCTTTCGATAATATTGGGAGTTCAAACAAACTACACGAAAAAAACTTTACGTCTTAAATTCCAGAAACTAATTCTGTATCGTGATAAGTTATTTTGTCCCTATCTGAGAAGTCAGCAGTTTTTGAACGTTAGTAGAGGGTGTATTACTAATCTTGCAAACACCTTTATACCTTCCTCACGTTTTGTTGAGATCTTTCTCTCTAAAATCTCGTTTGCTATATGCAGTGCGTTTCAAAAAGATTAACACGATTTCATAAGACAACATAAAAGAATACAGAAACTTTGGTTGAATTTTGACACTTAGATACAAACTAGAAGTTACCCTCGGCACCAATAGGAAGTTTTCACTTCATGGGCTTGCTGTTAGGGGGTTCCTCGTTGCATTCATTAGCTAATGTGCGTCGAGTAGAGATGAAAATATTGCAGCAGTAAAAGTCATTTTTTGTTCGCCATTCTAACAGGGGTAATTCAGTTACAACTGTGGACTTACGTTCTGTGGAAAATATGGCACTGCAGTTCGTACAGCTCAAATCATTCGACGATGGCACGGCAGTTTCAGGACCATACTTGTTTATGTGAGGGGAATTCCACAGTCGCCTCCATGTGCTCGTTTATGCAGAAATTTGAAACTTCCTTCAGTGTTTGTCCAGTGTGGTGTGTTTACGGTCGTTTAGTCGGTCATAGTGCCGTTTTCATCGTCAATGCAGGGCTAATTATTGTACATAGGCTCATTCCAGTATTGTCAAACTTAGAAAAGAGTTGATTTGAATATGGACATAGTCGTCCGAACTAGTCACCATCAAGAAATATAAAAGATACTCCTTAATGAAACTTACGATGGAGATACAATCATTTACTTCAATATACACACATAAGAAAAGTTTTGTATCACCCCGGTTCACGGAACTCCTGAATATAGAAGTTGACTGTGAATATTCTATCACAGACACAGTCTCTTTGCCTGTTTAAAGATGTCACTAAAACCGCCCAAAGATGTAAACAACCATGCATAAGTAGCGCCTATTAGACGGAGGGGTCCGACAGCTGATCGGTTCCAGTCATTCCACCAGAAAGGAGGGCCACGGCAGTATTGGAACTAGAAACAAATAGAGTAAAATGATATTGGCGCTCTCGAATACTGAAGTCGGTGATGTAACATATTCCAGATGATGAATATTCTTTACAAACCAACTAGGGCCTTTCCCATATCTAGAGAACAGGCAAACGTGTGTCCAACACACCACAATCGACAAACACCGCATACAACACTTTCAACTTTCATCATCTATACTCTAAGCGAATTATCAAATGGTTCAAATGGCTCTGAGCACTATGGGACTCACCTGCTGTGGTCATCAGTCCCCTAGAACTTAGAAATACTCAAACCTAACTAACCTAAGGACATCACACACATCCATGCCCGAGGCAGGATTCGAACCTGCGACCGTAGCAGTCGCACGGTTCCGGACTAAGCGAATTATCGTATGAGACATTCCCTCTGCTCTTGATTGAAACACTGTTTGCTAACATGCTATTTTACATTGCCAAACATTTCGTTTTCTGCCATGCCTTCGAGGTCTGTGTCAGATTCTAAACTGACATTAGGTTGCTCTGATCCACGACCTCTCACAGAAGACTAGACATCACATGGTGTAAATCATATCCTTATGGCGGATAGCATAACACTGGATGATTTTTAAATAAAACACACTTGCAACATAAGGAGACTAGAAGAGTAGAAGAGTTTGGCAGCGTTGTGGAGGGTTTCTAAACTACTGTCCGAAAGCTATTGATGACCTCTACATTTAAATTCATATGTCACTGTGATGGAATAGATGATGGCTCCATGTTCCATTTCCTAATTTTGCTCTCATGTACGCGATCACTGTTTAGCTTCTAGCAACCCCCAGAAGTTGTCATCCATACACGAAACTTCTTCCCCAACTCAAACAAGCGATGTCACTAAATCATCATGTGGTAAACAATGCACGGATGTGATGCAAAATACGCCATCGATGTACTGTAATATTAAGCAACAGACTTGATAGCACGAAGAATTTTACGCTAAGTTCAGAACTGGCCAATTATGAGACAGCATGTTTCCCCAATTTCAGTATCATAGCCAAACCATGCCCTCTCCACATAGATAGATGACTGGGCAGTAAGTCCATTAACTCTTAATTCTCGAACACATAAATCATCAAAGTATACGAGATAGTGCTCCACATATTTCTAGCACCTCGAGCATAGTGTTTAATTTACGATCTACCTCTCAGCGTATGGGAATCACAGAGCATTCTCGCTGTCTTAGGGTAGAAGACCATCCTCACTCTGTCATTGACCAACCAGCCCTACAGCACAGCGCTGTAAAATATCTGGGAGTATGCGTGCGGAACGATTTGAAGTGGGATGATCATATAAAATTAATTGTTGGTAAGGCGGGTACCAGGTTGAGATTCATTGGGAGAGTCCTTAGAAAATGTAGTGCATCAACAAAGGAGGTGGCTTACAAAACACTCGTTTGACCTATACTTGAGTATTGCTCATCAGTGTGGGATCCGTACCAGGTCGGGTTGACGGAGGGGATAGAGAAGATCCAAAGAAGAGCGGCGCGTTTCGTCACAGGGTTATTTGGAAACCGTGATAGCGTTACGGAGATGTTTAACAAACTCAAGTGGCAGACTCTGCAAGAGAGGCGCTCTGCATCGCGGTGTAGCTTGCTCCCCAAGTTTCGAGAGGGTGCGTTTCTGGATGAGGTATCGAATATATCGCTTCCCCCTATTTATACCTCCCGAGGAGATCACGAATGTAAAATTAGGGAGATTCGAGCGCGCACGGAGTCTTTCAGACAGTCGTTCTTCCCGCGAACCATACGCGACTGGAACAGAAAAGGGAAGTAATGACAGTGGCAAGTAAAGTGTCCTCCGCTACACACCGTTGGGTGGCTTGCGGATTATAAACGTAGATGTAGATGAATTAATCTGCAACCGACCACAAGAAGACCTCTACACTCCACGTCTCGTGAATGAATTGAGCTTTCTGAGTCCTAACCTGTCCAAGTACACGAGATTTCGTGAGATGTGACCATATCGATCAGCTTAGCACCCCTTATCGATGTATAGTAACAGATTCCAAAGTGCAGTCATATAATAGCAGACAGTGAAGAAGAACAACAAAGGATTGATTTTTATATGCGATGGAGCCCCAGACGGATGGAGCTCAACGCATTTTTACGTGAATCAACCAAGCTATCAACTCTGAAGTATTCTTCTAGAGTCTAGGAATCGCATCTGTAAGTTATTCCTAAGAGAGAGAACATAAACACACGCATTCTTAAGACTACAACGTTCTGTACTTAAAAACTGGCTATAATGTTAGATCGCATATGTTTCCGACCTGTCAGACACACATTCTTCTTCCCCGTTTCTCTACGTCGAACTATCTTATCGAATCGTAAAACATTTGCCTTGCATGAAACGAGAATAATATAGCTTTACGGAGACGTATAGTGTCCACTGTTCACATCCGATCATGGTTCAGAAATTACACAATGCCTGCATCAGGCGTTTACATTAAATGATTTTTATTAGCGGTGGATACATCCTACAAGGAAACAGATAAACACATAGCAGCAACGTTCGACATGTGAAAATTAAAAGTCATTCCGTCACTAACTTTGTAAACAGCACATCAGTCGGGCAAATCTGTACACAGGGATTGCAGCACATCAGAAGCTCTTACCGCTGAGTTAGTTGTGACCCTGAAGTCTCGATTTTACACCCAAGATGCGGCAGGGGGATCGCATAAAGTCAAGATTCGTTTAGAGGAATGTGTCAAGTTTCATCACACATCTTCTGATGACCGAGAGGTTTACCGGTAACGATCCGAAGTAGACACTGCCTTAAACCACATACGGAACACATAGCTGTTTACGAGTAGAACGCAGGCTATGTCACGTGATTCATGCATCCAAATAGAACACTGGAGAAAAAAGAAATTGACATGCACCAACTTCTCCTTCTCTATAATGAATTAATCAACCATTAAATCATACCTCGTTACAGCTATTTCTCAATCGATCAACCACTCCATTCTCTGTTATCCTATAACGCAGATGCAAGTAAGTTTAGAAGTGAAACGATCTCTGTACTCCTCAAAATCATGAAATACAATAGTCAAGTCTCGTGTGTCACTGATACCTCGATAGACATACAGTATAATGCTGACTCAACGGGAAAAGATTGACTTCCTCCCTGATTCTCCTTCGTTTCGATGTCAATATTTTCTCGCATTCCTCTTGTTGGTGCATACTTGATCCCGTGAACAAACTGTTCGGCGGAAACGAGAGTGTGCAGAAGTACTTCCTCGTTTTTTCCCCGCATTTCGGTGTATATTCGATGAATTTATACCTATTCCCTAGACATTTTTCGCAATTCTATCGATTTTATGTCCGATCTGTCCATGTGATCAGGACGTAACCTCTCGTTAAGGGTTCTAAAATTGCCTGTAAATTTAACACAGCTGCCAGCATCTAGTACAAATGCATTAATCTGGAGGCGTAATAAAGCACTGTACTCGAATGTATCCAGTCACCTCCACACGTCACTGGGGTGTGTCTGTGACGTCACGGCGGCAATCTTGGATAACGGTACTTTGCGCTAGAACTGCCTTGTTCCAATACTCACGGCTCTTGTTGTCTGTAGTTCAACCATGCCTTGATGGTCAATGAAGCGATTCGATCGCATCTGCATTGTTACTTTCTGCCTGGGAGGGCTGTCAACAAGGGAAATGCCCAGGCGTCTCAGAGTGAACCAATACGATCTTGTTCAGGCATGGAGGAGATACAGAGTGACACGAACTGTCGATGGCATGCCTCGCTCAGGCCGCCTAAGAGCTACTACTGCAGTGAATGACGGCTACCTACGGATTATGGCTCGGAAGAAGCCTGATAGCAACACCATCATTATGAATAAAGCTTTTTGTGCAGCCACAGAACTTCGTGTTACAACACAAAATGTGCGCAATAGGCTGCATGATGCGCAACTTCACTCTCGACTTTCAGATGGGCCCTACAACATGCCAAATGGACTGCTCAGGATTGGCATCACGATCTATTCATCGATGAGTGTCGCGTATGCCTTCAACCAGACAACCGGCGGACGTGTATGGAGGGAATCCAGTGAGGCAGAATTCGTGTCCAGAGAGTGCAGCAAGGTGGAGGTTCCCTACTGTTTAGGAGTCATTATGTGGGACCGACGTACGCCACTGCTGGTCATGGTAGGCGCCTTAACGGCTGTACAATACATGAATGCCATCCTCTGACTGACAGTGCAACCATATCAGCAGCATACTGGCGAGGCATTCGTCTTCATGGACGACAATTCGCGCCCCCATCGTGCACATCTTGTGAATGACTTCCTTCAGGATAACGACATCGCTCGACTAGAGTGGCAAGCATGACATGAACCCTATCGAACATGCCTGGGATAGATTGAAGTGGGCTGTTTATGGACGACGTGACCTACCAACCACCTTGAGGGATCTACGCCGAATCTCCCTTGAGGAGTTGGACAATTAGGACCAACAGTGCGTTGATGAACTAGTGAATAGAATGCCACGACGAATACAGGCAAGCATCCATGCAAGAGGACGTGCTACTGGGTATTGGAGGTACCGGTGTGTACAGCGGTCTGGAGCACCCCCTCTGAGGGTCTCGCTGTATGGTGGCACAACATGCAATGTGTGGTTTCCATGAGCAATGATGTTTATATTGATCTCCATTCCAATTTTCTGTACAGGTTCCGGAACTCTCGGAACAGAGGTGATGCAATACTTTTTTTTATGTGTGTATCATCGAATTTTGACGCCGTACATATCCTTCCTCATTTGATTTGTTCATTACTCTTTGCAGCTGTTGACACTAATAAATGAACGTTGTGTTTCAGCCTCACTAGTACAAGCCCTTTAAATACATAAAGCTCTACCTTAGTATTTTTTGTTTGTGCATAATTTCACTTTTTAGGGGCAAAGCTCACTCCGAAATGTAATGTGGTATATTAAGTTTAGAGGGAATATTTTCTAAACCATGACAGATAAAAAATATTTTTTCGTATAAAAGTTGGTACATAATTAACGTTTTTGAAAACTGTATAATTAACTTTTGTAATAATATCAAAATCAGCAAAATGACTACTACCATTATTTACTTCTGAAAAATGAAAACTTACGTTAAACGTAAATTAAAGAAGCTATCGAGCCACATAAACCCATTTGTGAGGAAACTGGTTTTTTAAATATTGTAATTTTACATTTGACATTTTTTTATCGTTTCACGTATATGTACTTTGCTAATACAAAATAATAAGTAACTGAGAATACTGAAAATTATTACAGTAATGATAATCTGTAAGAAATGCTTAAAACGTAACGTTTCATACACCATGCATGTAAAATGAATGAAATTTCTTCCCATAATATACACGACAGAGAACCAATATGAAACAAAACAAAACGCTTTTCTTACACTGACAACCAGCCTTTACATAGTTTTAAAAGAAGCTAATGGTGAGTTAGGACTGACAATTTGAAAATCCCTTTTATGTATGGCCTATATCTTTTGCAGATATATGTCCCCTCGGTCCATTGGAACTGTAATGTCCAACACGAGATTTTAAATGAAAACCAGTATTTTTTGGATATCATCATGCATGATTATTTTGTTTCCAGGTTTATCAGTATACTGGACAACAGGTGAAATCATTTTTAATAGTTTTAATAAGTTAAAAAGGCTATATTCTTTAATCCTGAGCCGCTCGTGGTAGCCGTGTGGTCTGAGCGGCCTGTCACGGTGCGCTCGGATCTCCCCCTTGGAGGTTCGAGTCCTCCATCAGGCATGGATGTGTCTGTTGTCCGTAGCGTAAGCTAGGTTAAGTAGTGCGTAAGATTAGGAACCGGTGACCTTAGCAGTTTGGTCCCATATGACCTTACGACAAATTTCCCAATTTTAATCCTGAATACTTGCTAATAGTACTTTTAATGCATTATTAAATATTGCAAGCGATCATAGCTGATGAGTGGGGGATCAGTTTTAAGTCTGTCATACAGTAATTAAAAGTTAAAACTCTCTCCGGATCCATTGGTCCCAGGGCATGCACGCTAGGTTCACAAAATGGCTCTGAACACTATGGGACTAAACATCTGAAGTCATCAGTCCCCTGGAACTCAGAACTACTTAAACCTAACTAACCTAAGAACATCACATACATCCATTCCCGAGGCACGATTCGAACCTGCGACCGTAGAAGTCGCGTTGTTCCAGACTGTAGCGCCTAGAACCGCTCGGACACTCCGGCCCGTGGAACGCTTGGGTTAAGCCCCAAATGGCCTTGTGACAGCATCGAAATCTGGTAAACAGAAGTATGACCAGATCCTATCCTATTCTAAGAATGTTCTCTTTCCCAGTGATGGACAAAAACCTGTAATATTGTTAGATTCTTGGGGCTTTGAATGCGAGAGAATCGTTTAGAGCATCATACCTTAGAACAAAAAACCTTATTCATCTGGTGATTCCAAAGGGATTCCTGGCACAGTTTCAGCCATGAGACGTATATGGCTTCCGATGTTGGAAGAACTTTGTCAGAAGATTTTCAGATTTTGTTCTGTAGAATGAGAATGATGTGAGTCTCCACTTACAAACAATATAATGAAGCTGCAGTCACTAGTATGTTATCAATTCCCTTTTCCAAAGCTTCCCAATGTGCTGAAATATGTTTGAGACAAATCAGGGTATTTAGAGGATCACTCATGACAATTTTATATCGTGCTGAATTTGTTACACGTTGTGTTCTTCGTTGTGTGTCTCATGTGCATATATTTCTTTCATTTTATGTGCATGGTGGAAAACCTTTTTTTGCTTTAAGATTTTCATTACATTCAGTATTGTAATGATTTTGTATCATCATAGTGACGTACTTATTATCTTCAGTTAACAAAATACACATAAGTGAAACGATAAAATAAAGCATAAAAACATGAATATAAAATGTATAAAAACAACGTAAAAGATAAAACAAATATAAGTGAAATAAATAATTAGAATAATAATGATTTTTATGTATTTTAATTAGGTATATTGAAAATATTCCGACAGCATATTGTGTGCAAAATATTTTTCAGGAATATTATTTCCGGACCCAGCTTTATTATACATGGCTGTCTGTAGGTTGAAATCTTTTTTAATTTATGTTGTAACAAAAACTACCATTTTGTAAAATTAATTAACGGTGGTGGGGTATGTTGTAAACTCTTAAATTGTAACAAAAGTTGATTACATAACTTTCAAGAATGTTAATCACGTATTAACTTTTAAATGAAAGATATTTTAGGTATATCATGGTTTCAAAGATATTTTCTAAACCTAATACGACATATTACCTTTTTGGGGAGTGTTTTAATCCTTCAGAAATGAAATTGGCCACAAACAAAAAATACCTTTTGCAATATCTTTTCACCTGTACTCATCGGCCAAGTTTCATCTGAATCGTCTATTTACACTTATGAATGTCCTCTTGCCACTCACGTGACGAGGTTAGTTCCTGCTGTGGGATGGTTACCACTTAGCCTTGGCGAATAGTACCTTGAGTCAGGATATGGCTTGTTTGCAGCTAGAGATGTATCCACATGTACAGTGCGATGACGTCTGGAGCACCACGATAACAATTAATGTGACAGGATAAATGTAGCAGCAAGGAATGGTGGATCAGCAGTGATGTCCCCAACTACAAAGTGGACACAGAAGTGACGCTGCATCATCTCCACAGACGAATTCCAGTTCTGCGTACAATATCACAATGGTCGTATTGCTGTGTGGAGGCTCCTGGGAGAACGAATATTGCTAGATTGCATTCTTCACCATATACAGGCTCAGCACCTGGCGTAGGCTACACGACACGATTACCTCTGGTGCGTAAGGCTACCAAAGTTGACAGCGGTCTTTAGATTTCTGACTTGTTTAAGCCGATGTCTGTGTTGTGTCTTAGACAGCACTCAACACGATAACGCCAGGCCAAACGGTATTGGATTAAAGAGCTCGCAAGCACTTTCTCTAGATATCTCACCCACATAAAACATCTGCTCAAGGGTTGCCGAGAGACTATTATACAACCACTCGTCAGCGACTACGATTGATGAAGACTGACATAAAGGTGATACAGTATTAAATGACTTTCCCATATCTGCCGTTCAGGCCCAATTTGAGTTGCCGTCCAATCGTGTTAGAGCCGTTGTTGCCGCCGGTGATGGTAACTGTGTGTACTTATTTACAAGCCCAATATATGTGTAACACATCTGTCAATTAAATCATGTATTTTTATTATAGTTGATACTATTAATAAATAAAGTTCTGTTATATACCATCTTTCCTGGCGGGGCTAGTAGAGTGTGTTCCTATTTCTGAAAGTCTCTACATCATCTGTAGGCCCTCACCCAAGATTTGGCATTCGGTAACTTTTGCCAGTGTATCGCATATCTGCGACGCTTTCCCCCGACACAGCAGCAGACGTTGTGAGAAGCGTTCGGCGGAGGAGGAATAGGAGCGGAGCCGCTTGCTCTCGGCGTTACAGCTGAGCGCGAAGGGAATATTTCGTGTTAGCGGCGCCCTCCCTGGCGGCGGAAGCGGGGGAGTATAAATTGTGGCGAAAGCCAGGCTGTGGCAGCCGGCTGGAAGAGGCAGAGCCAAGAGGCAAGAGGCGCGTTCGCATCGCCTGGCCCGTGCTTATCTCAGCCAGCCGCAGCTCCCCCGACAGATAAGCTAAGCACCCGCCACAGCCAGTTTTTTCTCCACCTACTAACAAAGTTTCTCCGCGGGAGGCAGCCTTCACAAGTCTCGAGATCAGCCACACAGTAATTGCCAATGGACAGTATCAAAGAAATTAACCACTTCGCTGACTGAGGAATTACTTAATGTTCCTTTCAATGGACGGAGGCTTTGAGGGCGAGGAAAACGTAATTTTGATTATGACAGCAAAATTAAATTCACCTTCTGATTTATTCAGAACCTTCCGAAACACACATATCAAGGGAACCGGATATTGCTTTGTCTCGCGTTTGATGTACCAAATGAAGTTCATTACTTGGCTGTCCTTTGATTTCGATTTATGATTAGTAATTTATTTTCTATTGGTACAATACGGGGTGATATCTGAAGCATTTCGTTCGAAGTCTGGGATTGTTTGTTTACGAAGTAGGGTAGGAAGCCTTTTGGTCACAGAACTAAATGAATTAAAATTTTACATCTAACATCCATCAATATTCACTCAACTATTGACAGGGTAATTTCTACAGTAAACTTCGCAACAGTCATACTTAGATGAATGGAAGAAAATGAAGACTAAGGTTTAACTTGCCGCCTAACATGAGATTATTAGCTACGTTATGAAACTCTCGGGCTTGGGATAGGCATTAGCTGTAAAATTTTCAAAGGAAGAGTAGTGGTATTTACTTTGAATAGTTTACCTATCTTGCCACCTAAAGCCCTGTCACCATTGTCCTTACCTCCGACACTCCTAAACGCTATATAACCACCCTCGCTCCTCACTGTTTCGAGTATGTTTGTACAAATAGCTGTACTCTTGTCCTGCAGTTCAGTTTTGTTCTGGCTTACGCTAGTGTCAGTAGTAAACATGTTTTCAGGTCTAAGTGTTGTGCTTTACTGCCTTAGGATTTGGACTTTACTGTGGTTTCGATGTGACATTGGTACAGCCGACGGGTACTTGAAAATATCTACATCACCGTGGCTCTAATTAGGCAACGTTAAAGCTATCGCTTACATCGATAGGAACCAGAATACAAGGAGCACATCGTTCCTAAAATTCATATCTTCAGGAAGAAGCTGAATTCAAAAACAGCAATGTGTCAGCTACACATCAGGCATCCTTCAGTGATTTCAGGAGACGCTGGTTAGGGCCAGACGAAACGAATGAAAGAATTCGACCAACTCTCCGAGGACACCAGTTGGTGTGACATGACGTGTTTGGCAAATGTGTACATTTTGGTGGGCGGCACAGCCCAGCAGTGGTTTGGGAACAATAAAGAGGAGCTCAGTAGCTTGGACAAATTCCAATCCTAACTGAAAAACCCGTTCAAGAAACAACTAGCGCCAAGTACGGTTGGTGGATGACCAATTGTTGAACAAGGCCTAAAGTCATGGGGAAATGAAAAAGCCGTAGACACAGAATTTTTTGGCTCTAAGACACACGGTAAAGCTAAATATGACAGAAGCTGACAAAATCTCAGCCTTCACATGGTGAAAGGAGTCACAGAAGATATGTATCACGCTCTTCAGCTAAGAGGTGTCACGAAAGAGGAAATCATCAAGTGGTACCAGTGAATCGAGGGAAGAAAGGAAATCAGAAGAAAGAGGTATGACCGTCTGCTAAAACGGTCATTATGGCAGCTGTGGAAAACCACCACGAGCTCGCTTCTCTCATAAGTCAGGTAGTAAGCGAAGAGGCAGAGCAAAATACGGCAGCCAGAAATGTCCGACAGTGTACAAATGACACAACAGCCATGAAAGTAGACCACAAAGGTCTGAAGGAGAATGCCGAAGAAGAGGCGTTCTGATCTTTGGCATCAGTCGCCGTCACTAGTTCAAATGGTTCAAAAGGCTCTGAGCACTATGGGACTTAACTTCTGAGGCCATCAGTCCCCTAGAACTTAGAACTACTTAAACCTAACTAACCTAAGGACATCACACACACCCATGCCCGAGGCAGGATGCGGACCTGCGACCGTAGCAGCAGCGCGGTTCCAGACTGAAGCGCCTAGAACCGCATCGGTCACACTGGCCGGCGCCGTCACTAGTCGAACGCGCCACGAAGAATCGACTTCGCCAACTCAAACTTAGGCCACAAGCGAGAACTCAGCAACCGATCAACGCTCTTACAACCAGCTCCCCGTCCGCCCCGATAGCTGAGTGGTCGGCTTGACGGATTGCCGTCTTACGAGCGCGGGTTCGATTCCCGGCTGGGTCGGAGATTTTCTCCGCTCAGGGGCTCGATGTTGTGTCGTCTTCATCATCATTTCATCCCCATCCGGCCAATGTGGTGTCGAATGTAATAAGACCTGTACCAAGGCGACTGGACCTGCCCCGCCAGGGGCCTCCCAGCCAATAACGCCAAACTCTCACTTCCATTTTTTACCAGCTCCCCCTCCGTGTAAAACGCATCGCAGAAAAAACAGACATTTAGAGGATGGATAAAAACGTGTCATGGTATGATACTGCAGACATAGAAGACGAGTTTTCGGCGATTACTACACCGGAAGACGTCAACCATTCCTTTTATGCCAGTCGACTGCAGAAGGCTACAGCCGACCTGTAGGGCGGATTCCATGGCCGTACCTTGGATTAGGTTGCTACCCAACTCACTGTAGCCATTTCACATCGTCGTACAGATGTGTCAGCCGCTTTCCCAAACCGCCGAATTCAGGAAACCTAGGGCATGCGACCATGTCTGGTGGTGAGGTCGCCACAGAAGCAAGTCCTGCATGTTCCGCAGTCACCAAGATATTACGAAATCTCATTGACGTCAACATAGGCGGCCGAGCTATCCGGGCGCCAGACGATTTAGGGGCTTCTTTTTGTGTGATGTCGGATGCTCATCGCCATCAGCTAAAGATGACTACGTTCTGTGATAAAAAATAGATTGTACTGAAGGTCGCAAATGTAAAATACGTACCTTGTTAAATCCAACTCTGGAGTCACGTCTGATGAGATCCATAAACCAGTTCATTTCAGAACAAGAGAGGTACATATCAGCCAAACAGTTTGTGCAGCATGTTGCTCAATATAGCGAAAGGCAACGACAAGTAACGATCGTTTTGAGCACCTCTGTGCCAAGTGCCATCGCAGCCTTAACTTTGCTGTGTGTTGTTTTCATTCTGATCAGGCCGAGACCCAATTCCAAGAGGGAACCGACGGTAGTCCAAATGCCAGTGGATTGGACACAAGGGCGTAAGGCGGATAAGTAAGGGCTTGATTGAGCATTTAGTGGAGTAGTCATCTAGTAAGGAATTTTTACGTTTTAAGAGCACTAGACCACATTTAAGTTTTCTAATATAGTAGTAAACATGTCATAAGTACGTGCTGACCCAAACAAGTTTAAGAGTAATCAAAATATCCACGGGTGTACTGCCGGTGTACAGTGTCCAACGGGCACAATATTTCGGCGATCATACATGTCGCCATCATCAGGTGAACTGACGGACTGAGCTCCTGTGAACGTGCCGGCACGGAGATCCGTACGCTATGGCTGCTCAGAGGGATCTGGGTTCGGTCGCGACGTCGGACGATTTAAATACCCTCCGCCCGCGGCGCGCTCCCTCCACTGTCCGCGCTCCGCGCCACGGTCGCGCGGTGGAACAGATTGCGAGGGCGTCTGAGATGGCGTCAGAGTGATGGCTCTGTCCGCCGTGGTCGTCACAACTATACGTTTGCCCGATTTACTCTTGATTCACCCAATCGCTGGTTCCCAAGGCTTGCTAAGATCATAGCCACAGTCACGGTTTATGAGGTCGTCATTGGTGCGAATTTCGATGGCCCCTCTAACAACGCTGTCCCAGTATCTCGACGTCTGTACCAGAATCTTCGTGCGTTCATACTCCATAGCGTGATTTTCCGACAAACAATGTTCAGCAACCGCCGACTTGCTCGGATACATCAGTCGAGTGTGCTTCTGGTGTTCACGGCATCGATCCTCGACGGTACGCATCGTCTGACCAATATACGACTTGCCACATTGACACGGAATCTGATACACGCAGGCCTTCCTCAAACCGAGGTCATCTTTGGCGCTCCCCACCAGTGCACGAGTTTTATTCGAAGGTCAAAACACAGTTCCGACCCGGTGTTTCTTCAAAATGCGGGCGATTTTCCCCGAGAGTGCGCCTGTATATGGAATAAACGCAGTACCTACCTCCTCCATCGTGATTTCATCCATCTCCACAGGTTGTGCTGTAGTGGGTGGGCGGAGCGCACGTTGAATCTGCCACTCTGAGTACGCATTTTCTCGAAGTACGGTTCTCAGATGTTCCAGTTCCTGGGGTAGACTCTCTGCGTCAGATAGAGTGCGCGCCCTATGTACTAGAGGTTAACGTGCGCTCCGCCCAACCAGGAAAAGGTACTAATCTCTCGGTACTGCAGATACAGTTAAATCACCTTTACTAGTGGATAAACATATTACATAAGTTGCAAGGTGGTGCGATGCTGAAGCGAAGTGTTCTGGCTGGCTGCACCTAATCAAATGGGCTGAAGCAGTCGCGGAGCTCGTCGACCTCGACAGCACCGGCTAGAGGGCGCTGTCGTCGGTGTCTCTTGTAGTGCCAACCTAGAAGAACGGACCTACGTAGTGGCATGGTAGCAATCGATACCACATGAACGGCTTTGTTTATGTAATCGGGAGTTACTGTAGGAACGACATTATTTTAATTGACTGATTATAAAACGGTTATCAAACCCGTATTTGTACCTTGTAGGTATTCATCATGAAACGAGAGGAATTTTCCAGGATTGGTGGGAGCAGATTGCTCCAGTTCGTCTCTTGCCAGCTAGCCAATAGTCTGTTAGACAGGAGAGGCCCACTAGTTTCCTGAAGCGAAAAATGCAGAGACTGATGAGTTAAGCCACGAAAAAAGTCATCTGGACAAGCAATATTGTTCTATTGTTCCGTTCAGTAGTTCAGTTCATACGCATTTTAATATACAGTTTAATTCTGACATTCGTTGTACTATGTTCTTTACTTCTGTAAATAACATTAAATCTGCCACAAACGAAAACGTTGGATTTTGTATGTGGTATCAAATGTTTAAATGTGTGTGTAATCTTATGGTACTTAACTGCTGAGGTCATCAGTTCCTAAGCTTACACACTACTTAACCTAAATTATCCTAAGTACAAACACACACAACCATGCCCGAGGGAGGAGCCGAACGTACGCCGGGATCAGCCGCACAGTCCATGACTGCAGCGCCTTAGACCGCTCGGGTACGTGGTATAAGTGTGTGTACTGAACCAACTGTATGTATATATTGGCGATAAATATATAAATTGGAACAAGGAAAATAATAGAGTGATTGCTGCTTTTAAGCATACATTATCTTATCAAAATAATCTCGACATCTATTAGTGGACGATAATATGGAATGTGTACACTCTTCGCCGTTTTGACGGCCTGAAGTCTCATGGAGACACTTTCAGTAAGGTCTCTGAACGACTGTGGGGGATTGGCAGTCCGTTATTTTTCGAGAATCTAAACCAGAAAAGTTAGTGATGTAGGAGCGAAGTCGACGTTTGAGTCATCCCAAAGTTCGGGCCGGCGGAGCCCACTTCAAGTATGTCATTGTCCACAAACCATTTCCGCACAGACACTGCTTTATGACAGTGTGTGTTGTCATGTTGATACAATAAATCATCGTCTTCGTATTGTTCCTCTACTGTAGGCAGTACGAAATGCTGTAAAATTATGCTCAAGTCCTCGCACATTCAGTATTTTCTATAGCGACAAAATGAGACCATACCACAACGACGAGAAACACCCCAGTACAATTACACCACCTGCTTCGTATATCACATGGTGGCAGGTTCTGTGCATCAGGCATTCTCCAAGCAAAATCCTTCGATCGGATTGCTACAGGGTACAGCGAGATTCATCATTCCAAAACACTCGTTTCCAGTCATCTACTGTCCAGTAGTCTTTACACCACCTCAAGGGTCGCTTAGAATTGAGCACAGAAATGTATAACTTACGAAAAGCTTTGGAGCTTACGACTCACGCCCTCCTCTGATTACATGTGATTCTTTACAGATACACTCCACAATGCACGACGATCCCTGTACGTCAGTATCTGGGGCCTACCTCGTATCGGTTTAGTTGTGGTTGTTGCCTGGCGTTTCCACTTGACAATCCTACCACCACCAGTCGATTTTGGCACCTTTAGAAGGGTTTAAATGTCCCTGGTGGATTTGTTACTCAGCTAACATCCAATGACGAGTTCACGTTCAAATTCACTGAGCCCTCCTGACCTATTCATTCTTCTATTAGTGTTTCTCTACTAACGACGTAATGTAGCCCACCTCCATTTATATTGACGGAACCGCCTCTCGTGACATTACTAGTCAATTCCGCATTGTATAGGGATGTCTGGATACTTTTGATAAGATAGTGTATATGTGGGTTGTATCTGATCATCGTATTATTTATTAATTTTATTTGCCACTATTTGGAAGATTAGGCAGTTTTTATACACTAGTGGCCATTAAATTTGCTACACCAAGAAGAAATGCTGATGATAAGCGGATATTAATTGGACAAATATATTATACTAGAATTGCCATGTGATTACATTTTCACGCAATTTGGGTACAAAGATCCTGAGAAATCAGTACCCAGAACAACCACCTCTGGCCGTAACAACGGCCTTGATACGCCTGGGCATTGAGTCAAACAGAGCTTGGATGGCGTGTACACGTACAGCTGCCCATGCAGCTTCAACACGATACCACAGTTCATCAAGAGTAGTGACTGGCGTATTGTGACGAGCCAGTTGCTCGGCCACTATTGACAAGACGTTTTCAATTGGTGAGAGATGTGAAGAATGTGCTGGCCAGGGAAGCAGTCTAACATTTTCTGTATCCAGAAAGGCCCGTACACGACCTGCAACATGCGGTCGTGCATTATCCTGCTGAAATGTAGGGTTTCGCAGGGAACGAATGAAAGGTAGAGCCACTGGTCGTAACACATCTGAAATGTAACGTCCACTGTTCAAAGTGCGGTCAATGCGGGCAAGAGGTGACCGAGACGTGTAACCAATGCCACCCCATACCATCACGCCAGGCGATACTCCAGTATGGCGAAACGAATACACGCTTACAATGTCCGTTCACCGTGATGTCGCCAAACACAGATGCGACCCTCATGATTATGTAAACAGAACCTGGATTCATCCGAAAAAATGACGTTTTGCCATTCGTGCACGCAGGTTAGTCGTTGAGTACACCATCGCAGGCGCCACCGTCTATGATGCAGTGTCAAGGGTAACCGCAGCCATGGTCCCCAAGCTGATAGTCCATGCTGCTGCAAACGTCGTCGAACTGTTCGTGAAGATGTTTGTTGTGTTGCAAACGTCCCCATCTGTTGACTCAGGGATCGAGACGTGGCTGTACGATCCGTTACAGACATGCGGATAAGATGCCGGTCATCTCGACTGCTAGTGATAAGAGGCCGTTGGGATCCAGCTCGGCGTTCCGTATTACCCTCCTGAACCCACCGATTCCATATTCTGCTAACAGTCATTGGATCTCGACCAACGCTAGCAGCAATGTCGGGATACGATAAACCGCAATCGCGATAGGCTATAAGCCGATCTTTATCAAAGTCGGAAACGTGATGGTACGTATTTTTCCTCCGTACACGAGGCATCACAACAACGTTTCACCAGGCAACACCGGTCAACTACTGCCTGCGTACGGGTTGGAAACTTTGCTCGTATCAACACGTTTTAGGTGTCGCCACCGGCGGCAACCTTGTGTGAATGCTCTGAAAAGCTAATAATTTGCATATCACAGCATCTTCTTCCTGTCGGTTAAATTTCGCATATGTAGCATGTCATCTTCCTGGTGTAGTAATTTTAATGGCCAGTAGTGTACAAGTCTTTCGGTGTGAAGGAGCTACTGTCTGAAATGAAAGTGCCATGTGGAGTACGACTGTGGGATATCATGTTCTTTTTGTAATTTTGTACGAATGAAATACACTCCTGGAAATTGAAATAAGAACACCGTGAATTCATTGTCCCAGGAAGGGGAAACTTTATTGACACATTCCTGGGGTCAGATACATCACATGATCACACTGACAGAACCACAGGCACATAGACACAGGCAACAGAGCATGCACAATGTCGGCACTAGTACAGTGTATATCCACCTTTCGCAGCAATGCAGGCTGCTATTCTCCCATGGAGACGATCGTAGAGATGCTGGATGTAGTCCTGTGGAACGGCTTGCCATGCCATTTCCACCTGGCGCCTCAGTTGGATCAAGGTTCGTGCTGGACGTGCAGACCGCGTGAGACGACGCTTCATCCAGTCCCAAACATGCTCAATGGGGGACAGATCCGGAGATCTTGCTGGCCAGGGTAGTTGACTTACACCTTCTAGAGCACGTTGGCTGGCACGGGATACATGCGGACGTGCATTGTCCTGTTGGAACAGCAAGTTCCCTTGCCGGTCTAGGAATGGTAGAACGATGGGTTCGATGACGGTTTGGATGTACCGTGCACTATTCAATGTCCCCTCGACGATCACCAGAGGTGTACGGCCAGTGTAGGAGATCGCTCCCCACACCATGATGCCGGGTGTTGGCCCTGTGTGCCTCGGTCGTATGCAGTCCTAATTGTGGCGCTCACCTGCACGGCGCCAAACACGCATACGACCATCATTGGCACCAAGGCAGAAGCGACTCTCATCGCTGAAGACGACACGTCTCCATTCGTCCCTCCATTCACGCCTGTCGCGACACCACTGGAGGCGGGCTGCACGATGTTGGGGCGTGAGAGGAAGACGGCCTAACGGTGTGCGGGACCGTAGCCCAGCTTCATGGAGACGGTTGCGAATGGTCCTCGCCGATACCCCAGGAGCAACAGTGTCCCTAATTTGCTGGGAAGTGGCGGTGCGGTCTCTTACGGCACTGCGTAGGATCCTACGGTCTTGGCGTGCATCCGTGAGTCGCTGCGGTCCGGTCCCAGGTCGACGGGCACGTGCACCTTCCGCCGACCACTGGCGACAACATCGATGTACTGTGGAGACCTCACGCCCCACGTGTTGAGCAATTCGGCGGTACGTCCACCCGTCCTCCCGCATGCCCACTATACGCCCTCGCTCAAAGTCCGTCAATTGCACATACGGTTCACGTCCACACTGTCGCGGCATGCTACCAGTGTTAAAGACTGCGATGGAGCTCCGTATGCCACGGCAAACTGGCTGACACTGACGGCGGCGGTGCACAAATGCTGCGCAGCTAGCGCCATTCGACGGCCAACACCGCGGTTCCTGGTGTGTCCGCTGTGCCGTGCGTGTGATCATTGCTTCTACAGCCATCTCGCAGTGTCCGGAGCAACTATGGTGGGTCTGACACACCGGTGTCAATGTGTTCTTTTTTTCATTTCCAGGAGTGTAGAATCTAAGGAGACACCTTAAGAAGGAGCGCTAGACGTTCCCCATCTCGATATACACTCTGGAAATGGAAAAAAAGAACACATTGACACCGGTGTGTCAGACCCATCATACTTGCTCCGGACCCTGCGAGTGTGCTGTACAAGCAATGATCTCACGCTCGGCACAGCGGACACACCAGGAACCGCGGTGTTGGCCGTCGAATGGCGCTAGCTGCGCAGCATTTGTGCACCGCCGCCGTCAGTGTCAGCCAGTTTGCCGTGGCATACGGAGCTCCATCGCAGTCTTTAACACTGGTAGCATGCCGCGACAGCGTGGACGTGAACCGTATGTGCAGTTGACGGACTTTGAGCGAGGGGGTATAGTGGACATGCGGGAGGCCGGGTGGACGTACCGCCGAATTGCTCAACACGTGGGGCGTGAGGTCTCCACAGTACATCGATGTTGTCGCCAGTGGTCGGCGGAAGGTGCACGTGCCCGTCGACCAGGGACCGGACCGCAGCGACGCACGGATGCACGCCAAGACCGTAGGATCCTACGCAGTGCCGTAGGGGACTGCACCGTCACTTCCCAGCAAATTAGGGACACTGTTGCTCCTGGAGTATCGGCGAGGACCATTCGCAGCCGTCTCCATGAAACTGGGCTACGGTCCCGCACACCGTTAGGCCGTCTTCCACTCACGCCCCAACATCGTGCAGCCCGCCTCCAGTGGTGTCGCGACAGGCGTGAATGGAGGGACGAATGGAGACGTGTCGTCTTCAGCGATGAGAGTCGCTTCTGCCTTGGTGCCAATGATGGTCGTATGCGTGTTTGGCGCCGTGCAGGTGAGCGCCACAATCAGGACTGCATACGACCGAGGCACACAGGGCCAACACCCAGCATCATGGTGTGGGTAGCGATCTCCTACACTGGCCGTACACCTCTGGTGATCGTCGAGGGGACACTGAATAGTGCACGGTACATCCAAACCGTCATCGAACCCATCGTTCTACCATTCCTAGACCGGCAAGGGAACTTGCTGTTCCAACAGGACAATGCACGTCCGCATGTATCCCGTGCCAGCCAACGTGCTCTAGAAGGTGAAAGTCAACTACCCTGGCCAGCAAGATCTCCGGATCTGTCCCCCATTGAGCATGTTTGGGACTGGATGAAGCGTCGTCTCACGCAGTCTGCACGTCCAGCACGTGCTGGTCCAACTGAGGCGCCAGGTGGAAATGGCATGGCAAGCCGTTCCACAGGACTACATCCAGCATCTCTACGATCGTCTCCATGGGATAATAGCAGCCTGCATTGCTGCGAAAGGTGGATATACACTGTACTAGTGCCGACATTGTGCATGCTCTGTTGCCTGTGTCTATGTGCCTCTGGTTCTGTCAGTGTGATCATGTGATGTATCTGACCCCAGGAATGTGTCAATAAAGTTTCCCCTTCCTGGGACAATGAATTCACGGTGTTCTTATTTCAATTTTCAGGAGTATAGTATTCCAGGGAACGGAATATGCAGTGCCTGTTTCCTGAGATGCTGTAAACCACTTCATTTCAAGCAATACTCCAAATACGTAGGTAGATATTTAGCTTGGGAAGTAGAAAATCACTTTACCATCTTAGCAATCTGCATTAATATACGAAACAATTGCAACAACTGTGAACACGGCAGATAGCAAGATATCCAGTGCGGATGGCGTAAGATGTAAGATCCCATTTATTTGCTGAACACATCAAGATAATTAAACGGGATTTGGGCAAATGACAGTGCTGAGTGACTCTCTAAGTCAGTTACAGGGCTAATTCTCGTTACTCCTATCTCAAACGATGTATTGAAACACGTATTTTTTTAAAATGGCGTTCTGTACTTATTTAATTTTTCGTAAAAGTACCCAAGAAGTATGCTGCAATTGAAAAGCAAGGCGTGTAAACACGGCCGATTGGGCTCTCATGCCAGGATTAAGTGACCCATCCCAAGATCTCCATGAGGCTAGCAGACTATTGGTGATATGAAATTTACATGTATTGAGTATCACGTACTGAGAAAGCTCATAAGATCATTTTCTCTTAACTTGATGTTTTATCTTTATTTTCGGTATGTTTAATTTCTTTCAGTTTCGTTACTTTTGTCTAATTCAAATAACAAAAAGTACTGCCACTGAATTTTTGTGTTGAGTAGTGGAAAAGTAGGCTACAAAATCGTCATGTTGTAAACTGTACGGCAATAGTTACAAGAGATCTAGAAAATATTATTGGTCGAAAATATTAAAACATGTAACTCATTTTACGGAAAATAATGAAAAAATCATTAGACTGGCTAATTACAAAAAAAATCTCCACAACCGAAATATAGGGGGTGAAAGGCTGCTTCGAAGTTTTGTTTCATGTATGCTTGTATGCATATAACAATTCTAGTTATGCGATAGGGCCCGCTGACTATCCTTACACAATAAAAATGGAGCTCGGGGGAGGGGGCTTCGGGGATTATCTGGCTATTGTCCACCGCTTCCTGATACGTCGTTAACGCTGTTTTAACATGACAGTTTTTTCAGCTGGTGAAATTGATTCGTGACGCCCTGCTTATTGCGGGTAACACCATTTCATTTAGATAAGGTTGAGTCCCCCTCCTGCCCATCTCATGGGCTTAATCTTTTAGCGACGTATGTGCAGCTGAGGATGTCCTTTCGTATTCCAATAAATAAAGTTTTCCACACAGCTGTACTAGTTTATTTGTTAGATATGGAATACTTAAGCTACGGTTGCCCACAACTCTTTGCATGACTATTAATTCAAATTACAGTTTCGCGATACCAATTGTATGGTTTGGTAGTTTAGGCACAGTACATAAATGACGTAGTAAATAGTAGAATGACGGGTAGCAATGATAGCAGGGACAGGGAAATAAATATAAATGAAAGTGTAAGAGAGAAACGGGAACCCGACTTCTTGTTTGGTTGTTTGTTTTGCACATAACTGGAAACGCACATCATTCAGTGTTAGTCCATTGTGTATTTTGTATCTCTGTAGAATATAAATTAAATTTTATAAGTAATAAATATTACTTGATCCCGTAACTTCTGCGCTTTTATGCAACCAAAGCAACTGCTTTGATACAAGTGTGGTTTACATGCGCAAATGTAAAAAAGTCTGTCTCAGTAGCTGCGCGGTCAGCGCGACGCATTGCTAAGCCAAGTGACCCAGATTCGATTCCCGGCCGGGGCGGAGATTTTCTCGGCTCGTGGACTGGGTGTTGGTTGTCCCTACATTCGTATTGGCGTAAATGACAGTCCACTCTTGAGATGGCTACATGGACACATCTCGTAAGCCAGTAAATTAAAGAAGAAAGATATATATCTATAGTTGTTGTTCCTACTTAGTACTCAACAGAACGTTCTTTATCATGAATTTCCTGTTATTCTTTATAAATGTAAATGTTGTTTCTGGATAACAGAAACATATTTTGTATAAGCTCGATGAAGTTTTAAAGCGATGCTTGATATATGATCTTTTTGTTTTACCTCTTCTCTTCAGGATATTGCATTTTCTAGCGCTATTTGATAAGTTTGTACTTTTTTTCATTTTTATTACAGTATTCCTGTGTTTCACTCTAAAAATCAACAGTTTTCGAATAAAACCTGAATCAAGCATTAACAGTGTCAGTTTTGCTATAAATAGTGTTTGTTTTTAAGTGACAGAGACGAGCATAGCTTTCTAGGAAAAAAATGTTCCATAGGTTAACCAGCACTTTTTATATCATCGCTCAGTTTCTACAGTCCAACGCTTCCGATTTCTAGAGGAATGTAGTAAGACACTCATCACATAAGTGCATAAATAGATCGATATCAGGCAACGCCCAATAGGAACGCATCGCACATAATTTACAGGTAACGTGAGTAGGGTCTTATCTGACCAAGGCCACTAGGGAAACTACAGTAGTCCATGCTTACGTATGATAACTTACGGTAGCCTGTGATGGTTTTACATCTCTAACTAAGATATTTCTACTCAGTTTCCAATTCAGTCTTGCACTAAAAAATTATAATTAATGAACCTAGCAGCTGAGGAAGCCAGAGCAAGATAGAAAAAAATTCTCAAAAAATTATGTACATAAAATGTATATACTGTAACACACTGCCGGTTTCCCATTCACTCAAGATTTATTGTTGCAATAGTGCATATGGAGTACATGAAATGATTACATTTATAGATGAGTAGCACAAGCGGGTCTGAGATACAGGTATCAACCCATGATGAAACACTCTTTTTAGCACATGTTTGAGCCTGCTTTGACCATGACCTTCACACAAATTATTTCACATTTCGGATCTCCGTCAATTTCCTTCGATACTGCTGCACTTTTAATGGCTATAAACACGCCTCCCCTTTCACTGTCCAGCCCGTCTCTGCGGTATACATTCCAATCTGAGTTTAGAATTTCATTACTGTTTACATCTGGTTTCAGCCAACTTTCCACCCCCAGTAGTACTATGTGGGCACTGAGACCGTTTATTAATGATAACAGTTCTGGACCTGTCTATAGAGTCTCCTGCAGTTTACTATTACCACATTAATATTGTTAGCCGCGTGGGATTAGCCGAGCGGTCTTAGGCGCTGCAGTCACGGACTGCGCGGCTGGTCCCGGCGGAGGTTCCAGTCCTCCCTCGGGCATGGCTGTGTGTTTGTCCTTAGGATAATTTAGGTTAAGTAGTGTGTAAGCTTAGGGACTGATGACCTTAGCAGTTAAGTCCCATAAGATTTCACACTCATTTGAACAATTTTAATATTGTTATTCCCTGTTTCGTTTTGCCTATTACTGCCTTGTCGCGTCTGAGGAGGCGACTTGTCGGGCCTACGGAGGGAATTCCCTAACCTAAAAAACACACATGTGTACTCCACACGTACTCCGCTACCCTTGTAGCTGCTTCCGAAGTGTAGTGCACGCCTGACGTATTCAGGGAGACCCTACATTTCCCCACCCAATAGCGGAAGTCAATAAATTTGCACTCCAGATCTCCGCAGAATCGTCTGAGCCTCTGGTTTAAATCATCCACTCGGCTCCAAACCAGAGGACCGCGATCGGCTCTGGGAACGATACTACAAACAGTTAGCTCTGATTCCACCCCGCGAGAGAGGCTTCACCAAGTCTGCCAACAGCCTGTATGAACTCAGGATAACCTCTGAGCCCAAACGGCAGGAGTCATTGGTGCCGACATGAGCACCAATTAGCAGTCGGGTGCACCCAGTGCTCTCTATCGCTGTCGGCACGGCCTTCTCCACATCTCGGATGAGACCCCCCGGCAAGCAGACAGCGTGAACACTGGCCTTCTTCCCTGACCGTTCCGCTATTTCCCTAAGCGGCTCCATCAGCCGCCTAATATTGGAGCTCCCAATCACTAATAAACCGCTCCCTCCGTGTGCCTACTCGGACCTTGCTCAAGGAGCGGCCACATGTCCACTCATAAGCAGAGCGGGCGTTGCCACACGGCCAGCCTCCACATTGACCCTCCGCCTCGCGCGATGCGAACGCCGCTGAACCCGCCACTCCCCTTGGGGATAGGGTGGCCCAACCGCGCCCGGTACCCGCGAAGATGTCTCGACAGCAGGGATCGTGGGTGAAGCATGTGACACCTGTTGCAAAAAAGGCAAAATAACGGGTCAAACAACATTTTGCACGTACCGAGCACTGGTTGGCTTACCATCAGAAACGTCAAAGGTGAACGAGAGTTGTAACTTACCGCGCCACAGATCGTAAGGCCAGTGCGTCTTGGAAGCATGCGCTCTACAAAACAGCGTTCACCAGACCTACGTCGTACGCTCAAACGACCGTCATCCGCGAAAAGGCAGCATCTGCTTTCAACGCTCAAGACAACGCCTCGCCATTTCGTCTTCCAAGCGATCTGCTGAAGACACCAGTTAAGCCGTGCACGTCAATGCTGTGGGGTGAATGGAGTACGGGCTAGAAGTGGGCTTGCCCGCAGTCAAACTGCTAAAAACCAGTTCCCAATAGTTCCTGTTATCACATCTGTGCTCACAATCCCTTTTATTTGTGCTGTGGTAGTTGTACGATCTGCAAATTCTGCCCATACGTTCCGACGATCCTGTTGGGCGTCTGCGCTGCGTGGAGGTCGAACCCTCGTCTACAGGCTTTAAAATGTTCACATGACCACTGATACCAGTATTGTTGCGCAATTGTCGCGACGCGTCCATATTGTTTAGCAATTCTTCGAGAGGGCCATCGCGGCAGTCTGAAGGCCTCTTTCAAACTCGCTTAGTTGGCTGCAGGAAGCACGAGTGCTTATACATGGCATAGTGGCCTGCTTACCTCACACGCTTGCATAAAATGGCTCTGAGCACTATGGGACTTAAATTCTAAGGTCATTAGTCCCCTAAAACTTAGAACTACTTAAACCTAACTAACCTAAGGACATCACACACATCCATGCCCGAGGCAGAATTCGAACCTGCGACCGCAGCGGTCGCGTGGTTCCAGACTGAAGCGCCTAGAACCTCTTGGCCACACCGCGAAGTGGCCTGCAGAATATAGACGATACGACACGTGGGACGAAGATTTATGTTGCTTGGTTTACAAGGATTCCCCTAGCTCTTTTGCTATATCCATCATGTACTCATTTTCTAGACATTATTTCACATTTCACATAATTCACTTTCGTAACCGAGCTCACTAAGGCACACTTGATTCTGAGGCATGCGTTCAGATTCCTGGTGGCGGAAGAAATTATCGCGGCCAGTATTTCGGCAGCATGAAGAAGACAGGTAGTGGCAAGCAAGTCGTGATCGTTAGACTTCGCGCCAGTATCCTCTATTAGTAAGTAGATCACATGGAGCGACGTCCGCAGCTCGTGGTCGTGCGGTAGCGTTCTCGCTTCCCACGCCCGGGTTCTCGGGTTCAATTCCCGGCGGGGTCTGGGATTTTCCCTGCCTCGTGATGACTGGGTGTTGTGTGCTGTCCTTAGGTCAGTTAGGTTTAAGTAGTTCTAAGTTCTGTGGGACTGATGACCATAGCTGTTAAGTCCCACAGTGCTCAGAGCCATTTGAACCACATGGAGTGACGGCATGCGACAGTGTGTGGTAATTTGTCCATTGGACGATACATTAAACTTAACAGCGTCCTTAATGCTACGTGCCGGGCTCTGGGTTTCCCATCTTCCTTTCCGTCATCAACACAACCACATCACGGCGTTGCAGAAACACTAATCACAGTCATGCACACAACACAGCTGCACGCTTGACACTTGACAAAAGGTTGGAAAAAGCTATGGAAAACCTTGTCCTCTAGGATATAACCAATGACAGCAAAATGGAATGTCCCCAAAGCTCAATTTCTGATTGTGGAACTGAACTGGTATTTCAAACTGAAGTGCCATTAAGTGCACACCAGATGCGTGCGTCTTATCACAGATACTAATTTTTTGTCTATTACCGGACTCCTTCACTAAATTCATGAACTACTCTTCCGGCAGTACCGTCATGAATGATAATTATGTGAAAAACGTGTACACTTTGATGTACCTAGTTTTTTTGACATTTGATACTCTACTGTTCCTGAAGCAAACAATTACGAATTGCTCCTGCATTCGACTAAACAGCTGAAATAGTCTGAATCCCACGTTCCGGTTGACTCACGACTCAAACTAACAATCTCGGTACGTGGGACAAGATAATCCACGGGGCTTGCTACATACCAATCTACACGTTGTGTTATAGGAGCAGGTTATGAACACATATCGTAATAACACTAATTTTATTTGTACTCATACGTGTGAAATATAACTTCTCGCCTGGCCTGTAGTATACCACTGTACTACAGCAATGGGTTTCAGAGTACCTAATTCAATTAATATAATACACGTATTTTGGTCCCATTTTTCACTCAATGTGCAACGAAGCTTATTTCGTAAGTCCCGTTAATCCGATAAAAAGAATATACGTTAAATAAAGCATATTTTTTCAGATGAGACAGTATACACAGACTCCTTTCATACAGAATGAAGTTTATAGACGTACGCGCGGTGTTGCTAATCTTATTGGTGTTTTCGTTTCATGGGCGCTGTGCCAGATGTTAGAGGAGACACAGAGTGCTGACGAGAAGGTTGATATTGGCTCCAGTGTTTTCGTTTTGTTCACTGTGGTACATAAGCAGATATGTATATGGAATCTCGTGTTCATAACACTATTTCTTGTTTGTTTTACGTTTTCTTGGTCTTTTAGTTGTTCCTTGGTCTCTGTACCTTGTTATACGTATTACTTCTTAATGAGCTGGAAACTTATTAATCTAAGCGTTCTAATACAGTGTGTTTCGCGAAGATTCATCCAACGTCACGAGACTATACATTCTACATAGATGGAGACAGAAACTTGGGGAGAATTTTTACTTGAGTATCGAAACTAAGACTTTACCGTCGTGCCAGGTTTCAGGTATCTCTTCTGAGTTTCCCAGTAGAGCTCTCCGTGGTACATCTGGCTATCTCATTGGCTCGCTCATTCATTAGACATAATGCGTCTAGTCAATAAGATGATAACACAACAACAAAAGAAGTTGAGCAATCACCATTTCAACAAGGAGAATTCAGTTACAATCGTGTGGTGTAACTTTAGTTGGTAGAACAGCACTGGACCTCTTACAGCTCATAGACTTCAAAGATGCATTAGTGTTTTCAAGGTATTAGTTACTTATGTACAGAAAAATCCGTAGGTCGACATCTTAGATCTTTCAGGACGTAGAGCACATTCAACAGATTTTTTCTCGTACTTTGCAGAAGCGTTTCAGTCGTGGCCACAGAAAATTATAGTTTGATTAAAATTAATTGATAGTTGACGCCTGTTAGTGGCGGTTACAGTGTTACTGCATCGGCTGCCGACTACCACACGGTTATATGCCACACACAAACACGACGTGTCACTTCAGAAATGCTGTTAATGTATACTGCGGAGCAGTGTTGGAAGCAGTCGCCGCAAGGCATGGAGGAAATCTACATCTACATGTAGATCTAGATGTAGATGTAGAAATGGTTCAAAGGGCTCTGAGCACAATGGCACTTAACTTCTGAGGCCATCAGTCCCCTAGAACTTAGAACTACTTAAACCCAACGAACCTAACGACATCACACACATCCATGCCCGAGGCAGGATTCGAATTTGCTACCGTAGCGGTCGCGCGGCTCCATCTGTAGCGCCTAGAACCGCTCGGCCACTCTTTCCGGCGAAGTAGAAATGCGAGATACTCTGTTGACAGCAGATTTTAAGCGCCCAGTGGCTGAACTTCAGCAGACGACGCGTTTTGTAGCCCGTAATTTGAACTCATATTCAAACCTAACTACAACCTCGTGACGTGGAATGTATCCGAGAATATGGCGGTCAGAAATAAGCGGCAGATCTAAAATAACGCAGATTAAAGCTCACCTTTATGAGCAGACTCAAGACGGAAAAATTTCAGTTTCAGTGCTGAAAATCAAATTGTAATCTCTTGCTATCATTCATTGGTTGGTTGCAACCTCACCAACCAGCCAGTAATTCTGGTTGGCACATCGTTGTAGATTATAGGAGATACCGGCAGATGCCAAATGAAAAAGGAATGATAGGAAGAAAAATAAGAGCAAATCACTAATTCTATACGATAATGAAAATGATGCGACAAAGTATTAAGATGAAAAAAAATTTTAAATCAAGTAACCGAATAAAAATAATAATGAAAGTCTTTTGATTAGATGTAAAAATAGAAAAAGAAAACCCCGCGGTGTTTCACTAGTTTCAAACACATGCCCTTCTACACGATATGTAATGCGCTAACCACTGCACTACGGCACGGTGGAAAACGGTGTAATATTTATAGCTTATACCCAAATAGCAACCATGACTTACAGCCTTCAAAACTTTGGTTTCACATAATATCGTTGCGTAAATTTTCTGACGTAAGCCGATCACTGTGATTGTAAGAACTGTATATGTGACCCTGAATCGCTTCTAGTGCGGAAGCATCCAGCAGTGTTTTGTGATGTCCTTAGGTTCGTTGGGTTTAAGTAGTTCTAAGCTCTATGGGACTGATGACCTCAGAAGTTAAGTGCCATTGTGCTCAGAGCCATTTGAACAGTATCTACATCTACATGTAGATGTGGATTTCCTCCATACCTTGTGGCGACTACTTCCAACACTGCTCCGCGGTATACATTAACAGCATTTGTGAAGTGACACGTCGTGTATATGTGTGGCATATAACCGTGTGGTATCCGGCAGCCGATGCAGTGCGGAACGCTTGAAAATACTCAACATGGTTGTGTCTGCAAGTAAACGTGTATGTGTGTGTGTGCGCGCGCGCGCGCGCGCGCGTGTGTGTGTGTGTGTGTGTGTGTGTGTGTGTGTGTGTGTGTGTGTGTGTGTAAGTGGCTGTTGTGTGTGATGAAATACGAAATTAAAGGGTCAGGTCCAGGATTCCGGGTCCAAACACAGATAGAAAGAAAGCCGCACAAAGCGAACTGACCACCTTTTGTGGGAGCCTGGCAACGGCGAACGGTTCAGGCGTGTTGTTCAGCGCTCTGACTGGAGGAAACTAGCTCCAGCCAGTGAAGTGTCTGCTACCCAGTAATCTTAATCGGACTATAATCATTCCTCGTGTGTCTGGTGTGTTTACCTGCGATGTTTGTGTTCCAAATCATTCAGAATTCGATTGCTACAAGCTTTTAATGTTGAGCTTAATGACTTGATTGTGGACATAAAGATGAAACATAACAACTTCCATTCACATATCGTGTTCAACAATGAGGCTACATTCCATTGATATGGAAGAGTAAACAGTAACAACGTACAATATGGGATACACACCAGGCACGCACCATTTACGACGTGCAGAGAGACTCTCCAAACCTTCATGTGTTTTGCACCTTTTCCCGAGAAAAGGCTTACTGCCTGTTCATGAGCAGCAATAAATTACTGCACTCGCGTTCCTGGATATGTTGAAGATCTATCTTTTTACACAACTACGAAAATGTGCCAAAAGTTTCGATTTTCGAAGGAATGGAAACAAAAGTTAAAATTTAAATGGTTCAAATGGCTCTGTGCACTATGGGACTAAACATCTGAGGTCACCAGTCCCCTACAACTTAGAACTACTTAAACCTAACTAACCTAAGGACATCACACACATCCATGCCTGAAGCAGGATTCGAACCTGCGACCGTAGAGGACGCGCGGTTCCAGGCTGAAGCGCCTAGAACCTCTCGGCCACAATGGCCGGCGTTAAAATTTACATCCAGTTCCTACCATCATTCTTGTTGAGTATATAGTATTCGGAAATTGAATGTATGGTTCTTAAACATCCTGTACTTTGCGACGTTTTAAAGTCATGTGACTTATTTATTTTAGACTTTTTATTACAGTCAGGTGATGCTGAGGGAATAAGGTTAGGAATTGACACACTTAAAGTAGTAAAGGAATTTTGCTATTTGGGGAGCAAAATAACTGATGACGGTCGAAGTAGAGAGGATAAAAAATGTAGACTGGCAATGGCAAGGAAAGCGTTTCTGAAGAAGAGAAATTTGTTAACATCGAGTGTAGATTTAAGTGTCAGGAACTCAATTCTGAAAGTAATTGTATGGAGTGTAGGCATGTAGGGAAGTGAAACATGGACGGTAAATAGTTTGGACAATAAGAGAGTAGAAGCTTTCGAAATGTGGTGTTACAGAAGAATGCTGAAGATTGGATGGGTAGATCACTTAACTTATGAGGAGGTATTGAACAGAATTGGGGAGAAGAGAAGTTTGTGGCACAACTTGACTACAAGAAAGTATCGGATGATAGGGCATATTCTGAGGCATCAAGCGATCACCAAAAAATGTTCAAATGGCTCTGAGCACTATGGGACTTAACATCTATGGTCATCAGTCCCCTAGAACTTACAACTACTTAAACCTAACTAACCTAAGGACTGCACACAACACCCAGCCATCACGAGGCAGAGAAAATCCCTGACCCCGCCGGGAATCGAACCCGAGAACCTGGGAGTGGGTAGCGAGAACGCTACCGGAAGACCACGAGATGCAGGCAAGGGATCACCAATTTAGTATTGGAGAGCGGCGTGGAGGGTAAAAACCGTAGAGGGAAACTAAGAGATGAATACACTAGGGAGATTCAGAAGGATGTAGGTTGCAGTAGGTATTGGGAGATGAATAAGATTGCACAGGATAGAGCAGCATGGAGAGCTGCATCTGACCACAACAACAACAACAACAACTTCAGTGAGAGAAGGGTATCTGTCACGAAGTTGTTAGACGTACAGCACGTTGTGAAGGGAGCCGCAGCGGACGCATTTTTCTAGGCCGAAGAGCTGACGTCTAACCGGCCAACACCGTGCGTGAGGTTACCCATCTCCGTTGAATACCGTTCGGCGTTGAGATGATGACGCTCTAGATTGCTAGAGAGAGAGTGCGAAGTTTTTTCGTTTATGAAATAATATCTAATTATAATAGCACGATCAGAAAACTATCTGAACGCGTGGGAAAATCTTTGAATACATGCAGCACGATTCAAGAGTCTTCACTACAGCGTTTCCTAGTTCTGGGCAGTGTTTAAAGGCTTTTTATCTGTAGAGAAATCTCGTTTCTATTCGCAGAGAAATTCGTTCGGTGATGTGCATTTTACGTTGGAATCTTTATTCACACGTCGTAAAAATACGAGGATGAAGGGCAAGGTGTGTACTGTTCGTTTCCAAAGGTGCTGTGGGTTCCAAAGAATTTTGGAACGACCCGTCTGTAACGCGCACACGTGGCGCGATGAAAACTCGCACGTTAAATGACTGCGCGGCCCTGCTTTCATCTGGGCGTGTGCCAGGTGACCGTCTGCAGACAGCCAAGTTTTTCCGTAAACGGTGAGCTGGCCATAATGAAGTGGCAATTCAGCTGAGATTAACTGCGCTCCTCCACACACACACTTCGTCATTCTCTGCATTAGCACTCTTCTCGTTATACCTCCCCACCCCTAGTCGCTCTCTCTCTCTCTCTCTCTCTCTCTCTCTCTCTCTGAGTAGCGTACGATGCAGTAATTAATGCTGGCATTTAAAATCCACTTCGCGAAAAATACTGAGTGAAGAAAAAGTAAGTTTTTCGTGTACATTCATCACCGAGGAGTGTCTCTGTCCTCCATACCCTGCGAACAGGCTGTGTTTTAAGTTGCATATATAAGCCACAGTTTACTGAGATGACAATTTTTGCCGCAAAATAATGACTTCTTCGCTATTTTCACCCAGAGAACAAGTTTACAGCATAATTAAGCTATCATTACCGCTCTACGTATATCTGAAAACAACAAAAGCAGCGAATTGTTTTTACGATTAGGTGGACGTAATATTTCGTTACAAAATTTGTAAAAGAAACGCTGTTCTTGCTTTTAAAGTACCGTAGAATACCATTTCAAACAACATTCGTGTGACTGATGCAGTTCATAGCACACAAATTTTTCCTGAATGTACGACTGAGCGACATTTTTTTGTACATTAAAGGCATTTTACCAACTCAACTGATTAAAAATTTTCAGTTGACTGGTTAATATTTAATAACTTATTTGTGTGTCATCAGCTGATTTAAGTGCGTTTCTAAAATCAAGAGCTTCAAACTAATACCTCCATATACACTTAAAATCCGCTGGCGTATCATAGGTGTGTGAACAGAACGATCCTTCAGACGTGATGCATCATATACAGGGTGTTACAAAAAGGTACGGCCAAACTTTCCGGAAACATTCCTCACACACAAATAAAGAAAATATGTTATGCGGACATGTGTCCGGAAACGCTTAATTTCCATGTTAGAGCTCATTTTAGTTTCGTCCACCTACGCTCAATGGAGCACGTTATCATGATTTCATACGGGATACTCTACCTGTGCTGCGAGAACATGTGTCTTTTCAAGTACGACACAACATGTGGTTCATGCGCGATGGAGCTCCTGCACATTTCAGTCGAAGTGTTCGTACGCTTCTCAACAACAGATTCGGTGACCGATGGATTGGTAGAGGCGCACCAATTCCATGATCTCCACGCTCTCCTGACCTCAACCCTCTTGACTTTCATTTATGGGGGCATTTGAAAGCTCTTGTCTATGCAACCCCGGTACCAAATGTAGAGACTCTCCGTGCTCGTATTATGGACGGCTGTGATACAATACGCCGTTCTCCAGGGCTGCATCAGGCCATTAGGGACGCCATGCGACGGAGTGTGGATGCATGTATCCTCGCTAACGGAGGACATTTTGAACATTTCCCGTAACAAACTGTTTGAAGTCACGCTGGTACGTTCTGTTGCTGTGTGTTTACATTCCATGATTAATGTGATTTGAGGAGAAGTAATAAAATGAGCTCTAACATGGAAAGTAAGCGTTTCCGGACACATGTCCACATAACATATTTTCTTTCTTTGTGTGTGAGGAATGTTTCCTGAACGTTTGGCCGTACCTTTTTTTAACACCCTGTATAATATAAATTGAGTCAGCGCCAGAAGTGCGAGCAACGCAAAACATTGTGTTGAATTTTTAAGGCCGCAGAACACTCTCCTACGAAAAGCACATGAAGTTTTTAGAGATGTAATCGTGTTGCACGCTCAGAATTACGTCGGCCATCACAATATATTCTTAACATAATCAGCTATTGGGACACCCTCTAGTGTGCGATGAAACTCGACGACTGAAAGTTTATGGATGGGCGAATGCGTCTGATTACATTCTCGACGTGAAATTCATCAGACGCCTTTGGAATGAAGTGCGTCGGTTGTCCCTGATTACTTCGACCAAACACTCGGTATCAAATGTTCCTCTCGCTTGAGAGGGATTGGAAATAAATGTCACTTTCACTGTATCAGATTTTAGCAGGAAGGCGGAGTTCGTACAAGATACTCGTACTACTGTTCTAAAATGATGCTCAAGTACGTGGGACACGTACCAAATAGAAATAACTGGAGGTACTGCACTTATAGAAAGAAGAGCAGCATTGCTCAAGAAACTGAACTGGCAGGTGCTTGAAGACAGACATCAGCTATCGAGAAACAGCTTGCTTGCAAAATTTGCAGAACGAGAATTAAGTGAGAAACTTAGGAATATACAATTACGAAAAATGAAATTGAAACGATCACATAGGTAATGTTGTAGGAAAGGAGAACAAAAGACAGTGCTTCATTGTTTCGTCCCAGTTTTACTACCGTCAAGATTCTATTAATATCACTTCATAGAAAAAATACGACTGTGGTGCCAAGGTAAGTGAAAAACCAGAGAAATGGATTTGAAGGTATGGCTATTACGTCCCGCATCTCGTGGTCGTGGGGTAGCGTTCTCGCTTCCCACGCCCGGGTTCCCGGGTTCGATTCCCGGCGGGGTCAGGGATTTTCTCTGCCTCTAGATGGCTGGGTGTTGTGTGATGTCCTTAGGTTAGTTAGGTTTAAGTAGTTCTACGTTCTAGGGGACTGATGACCATCGATGTAAGTCCCATAGTGCTCAGAGCCATTTGAACCTTATTTTTATGGCTATTATGAAGGCTTTTAGTGGCCATAATGTGACATTGTGTCTAGTTTTCCTCACTCGTTACCTCTATAGTTAAGCAGATATAGATACACCACTCATGTACAAATGGAAATAGGAGTCAACTGAAGTGAGACGTCTAAGCTAATCTTGGGAAAAAGCAAGAGCGGGACTGTAGTATGTGTCCTTACAAATAGTGATACTTCATAAATCCTCAACTTCCACATCACGATAGCTGGGACTAATCTACGATTCACTTCTGACATTCAATAAAATGGCTCTGAGCACTATGGGACTCAACTGCTGTGGTCATCAGTCCCCTAGAACTTAGAACTACTTAAACCTAACTAACCTAAGGACATCACACACAGCCATGCCCGAGACAGGATTCAAACCTGCGACCGTAGCAGTCTCACGGTTCCGGACTGCGCGCCTAGAACCGCGAGACCACCGCGGCCGGCTTCTGACAGTCGATGTGGTGTGGCAACATCTTTCTTCCTCTTTCCGAGGTTACACTAAGTGGTGAACGTTGTCAGAGCATTGGCGTTCTCGTTATGGGGTGCGCATCCCGCCACAAAGCTCCCTCTCTATCGATCGCTGGAGCTACCTTAATTATATTATAGTGTGATCCCTTGTGGCGGTGGCGTCTAGTTAGCACTAACAAAATAACACAAAATACATTACCACTTCGTTAAAATCTGAGTTGGAACCGTGCCTTCAACAACGACCAACGATCTACTCTTCAAAACAGTGGAGATCCCTTTCCATATTGCGGACCAATTTTTCTTGCTGTTAGCTGAACTCTGAAGTCAACATTTGTCCAGAAAGTACCTTCCTGGCAGAATCGTCTTCGGACCAGTTACGGTTTCTCTAGTAAAACGAAAACCACGCAGCTGTATAACAAACAGCTTCGTATACTTTCCCTGATGGGCACTTAAGTATCGGCTGGCCGCCGTGTCGTCCTCGACCAATGGAGACATTCGAATGCGGTATGGAAGGACATAGGATCAACACACCGCTCTCCCTGCCGTTGACAGCTCCTCAGATATCAGAGCAGCTACCTCAACTAACATCACGAGGCTGAGTGCTCCCCGTACCAGCCCTCCCACCAAAGAAACATTCCTGGCAATGCCGGGAATCGTCCACTTAACAGACACGCTGACCACTTGAAACTTCCTGACAGATTAAAACTGTGTACCAGAGCGATACTGGAACTCGGGACCTTTGCCTTCGGGGGCAAGTGAAGACGGATCGTGAGTCGTGCTTGGGTAGCTCAGTCGGTAGAGCACTTGCCCGCGAAAGGCAAAGGTCCCGAGTCTGAGTCTCGGCCTCGCACATAGTTTTAATCTGCCAGGTAGTTTCATGTAAGAGAACCGTCCGCTGCAGAGTGAAAATCTCATTCACGCTGACCACTTATTTATGGAGCTAAACTGCTGCCGAACTGCAGCTGTTACTTAACGGTACGCTTCCTTTCTACCCAGCAGACTGAATGAACCTCCACTTATAATTTATTTTCCTCAGCGATTCGCTTCATAGAAAACATGTCTGCTCAACAAAAATGAAGCGTTAACAACAATATCCATGACAAACGTGAAAATGCTGTGCATAGATTCAGTAACGGTAAAAACTTCGTATTTTCGAAGGTACTGTGCCGAGCATCTGGCTTCTGGGAAAGCGTTATCAAAGAATCCATAGAAATAAGGATTCACGACAGTCTGGTCAACAGAAATGAGGGATAGCAACTCAGCGGAGCATGGAACCCTGCGATAGTGGCAGTCCGTCGGGAACGCGCCTGTCAACGTCCTCCACCGCGGACGCAGACAGAACGCTTACACCGAGAACCGAACGCGGCCGCCGGGGGCGCCCGCCATCCCCACCACCGCGTGGACGCGTTTGGTCCACCGCAGCCGCCCGAGGTCTAGTGGAAGGGGGGGGGGGGGGGGTGACCGCGCATATAAATAGCCCGCCCTCCGCGATTCTCGACACTTCGCCAGATGATGAGTAGTATAACATGCGTGGACGAACTCCTCGATTTCGTACTTACAGTTTAAAAGTCTCTCATACAACGACATACTTATGTTACACACCGCCACGTTGCATACTACAATGCGGAGTCCTCTAGCACCAAGGTTTGCAACTTTGGCCTGCGATGCGAAAAAGTCGACCGAGTAATGTGCATGACATTTAAAAATTCCACCGATATTGAGAACAGAATAAAATAATTCTTTCCGGGCGGGAAGAAGCGCCTAGCCCCGGCACGAATCCTCCCGGCGAACCGTGTCGAGGTCCGGTGAACCGGCCAGTCTGTGGATGGTTTTTAGGCGGTTTTCCATCTGCCTCGTCGAATACCGTCCGGTTCCCCTTATTCCGCCTCAGTTACACTATGTCGGCTATTCCTGAGCAAACAAGTTCTCCACGTACGCGTACACCACCATTACTCCACCACGCAAACATAGGGGTTACACTCGTCTGTTGTGAGACGTTCCCTGGGGGATCCGCCGGGGGCCGAACCGCACAATAACCCTGGGTTCGGTGTGGGACGGCGGAGGGGTGAAGTGGACTACGGTAGTCTTCGTGGGGTTATGGACTACTGCGGCTGCGGCGGGGACGGAGCCTCTCCGTCATTTCTAGGTCCCCAGTTAACATGCAATGCAATGCAATACAAATCATTCTGAAGCATTAATTTTCTGCATACCTGAGTCGTAATATACTGAAAGTAGTGTTCTTCGCCAGCTACAAACTCTTACAACTTTCCGGGTAACAAATGGGTTTCGTGACAAAAAGTTCGTGTTCTTTGGAGGTCATCCGCTCATAGCACCAGTTTTGGAAGTCGTTAAGAGATGTGTTTTTTTCAGAAAGGCCATACAGCAAGGACCGGTATAAATCGTAGTCAGAAGGGACGATGTCCCGTGAATGTTCCAGGTTTGGTCAGGTTTTATCTCGAAATCATTACAAGGTTTCTTTCACTCGACTTGCAACATGTGGTCAGGCACTTTTATTAAACAGAATGACTTTGTCACGTCTGTGAGCTTGTTGGGGGCGTTTTTCTTTAAGTGAACGATTCGAACTGAGTAGTTGTGCTTGTTAGCGTTCATTACTCAACGTCTGGCCCAGTTGCAGCAGCTGACGATCCACCACACCGACCAGGACGCATTTTGTCACTCAGCTCAAACCTGTTGTCTTTTACCCGTCGAAACCAATCATAGAACATTGTTTCCGACAGAGTATGTTATCCAAACGGTTCCAGTCGAAAACGAGGACACTGCAACAAATATCTTGAAATGAAAGCAAATGATTAACACTTAGCGAAAATTCTGTTTTAGAGGTACAGAACGCGACATCTGAGAGACATACACTCCTGGAAATTGAAATAAGAACAACGTGAATTCATTGTTCCAGGAAGGGGAAACTTTATTGACACATTCCTGGGATCAGATACATCACATGATCACACTGACAGAACCACAGGCACATAGACACAGGCAACAGAGCATGCACAATGTCGGCACTAGTATAGTGTATAACCACCTCTCGCAGCAATGCAGGCTGCTATTCTCCCATGGAGACGATCGTAGAGATGCTGGATGTAGTCCTGTGGAACGGCTTGCCATGCCATTTCCACGTGGCGCCTCAGTTGGACCAGCGTTCGTGCTGGACGTGCACACCGCGTGAGACGACGCTTCATCCAGTCCCAAACATGCTCAATGGGGGACAGATCCGGAGATCTTACTGGCCAGGGTAGTTGACTTACACCTTCTAGAGCACGTTGGGTGGCACGGGATACATGCGGACGTGCATTGTCCTGTTGGAACAGCAAGTTCCCTTGCCGGTCTAGGAATGGTAGAACGATGGGTTCGATGACGGTTTGGATGTACCGTGCACTATTCAGTGTCCCCTCGACGATCACCAGAGGTGTACGGCCAGTGTAGGAGATCGCTCCCCACACCATGATGCCGGGTGTTGGCCCTGTGTGACTCGGTCGTATGCAGTCCTGATTGTGGCGCTCACCTGCACGGCGCCAAACACGCATACGACCATCATTGGCACCAAGGCAGAAGCGACTCTCATCGCTGAAGACGACACGTCTCCATTCGTCCCTCCATTCACGCCTGTCGCGACACCACTGGAGGCGGGCTGCACGATGTTGGGGCGTGAGCGGAAGACGGCCTAACGGTGTGCGGGACCGTAGCCCAGCTTCATGGAGACGGTTGCGAATGGTCCTCGCCGATACCCCAGGAGCAACAATGTCCCTAATTTGCTGGGAAGTGGCGGTGCGGTCCCCTGCGGCACTGCGTAGGATCCTACGGTCTTGGCGTGCATCCGTGCGTCACTGCGGTCCGGTCCCAGGTCGACGGGCACGTGCACCTTCCGCCGACCACTGGCGACAACATCGATGTACTGTGGAGACCTCACGCCCCACGTGTTGAGCAATTCGGCGGTACGTCTACCCGGCCTCCCGCATGCCCACTATACGCCCTCGCTCAAAGTCCGTCAACTGCACATACGGTTCACGTCCACGCTGTCGCGGCATGCTACCAGTGTTAAAGACTGCGATGGAGCTCTGTATGCCACGACAAACTGGCTGACACTGACGGCGGCGGTGCACAAATGCTGCGCAGCAAGTGCCATTCGACGGCCAACACCGCGGTTCCTGGTGTGTTCGCTGTGCCGTGCGTGTGATCATTGCTTGTACAGCCCTCTCGCAGTGTCCGGAGCAAGTATGGTGGGTCTGACACAACGGTGTCAATGTGTTCTTTTTTCCATTTCCAGGAGTGTATTATATGCACGTCAGTACCACCACTTCCTGGGAGTGGGACCTTGGCGACATGTGGGTCAGAATAATATGCACCAAGAGGATATCGAGAAGGACTAACAACAGAAAACTGCAACTTGCAGTATAAGTAGCAGTCGAGTCAGTGTCACCACATCTGGGCAAGTCTCTTTTCATTGGCAACGTGACTAGGAGCCGAATTTTAATGAAACAAAAGCACCTCAGAGCTGTGTAAACAGGCCAGAATTTTTAGGCAGAGGGGGCCATTCGTCATGGACGAGAAGCAGCACCATTATGCCGGGTCCACGCTAGACAGCGAAATGTCTGGGCATCGTCAGCAGCAGAGTCTGGGAATTGCCAGCAGCAGACATGGTTTCGAGAGTGGGTTGGCCCTGCTGCCGACAGCACTGTGATCTTTGAGGTTCTTTTTGCATCAGCCTATCTTACGCGTCTACCGCGCCACTGACGTCACGGCCACTCCTGGGGCGGTTAGTCGACCACTAGCCTACCGCTAGCCTACTAGTCATCATCACAGGGCACCTATGGAGCATCTTCTCACCCGGCTGGAACCCGCTACCCGTACACGAGCGCAATATAGAATCAACGGCGTTACGTGTGTTTGTCTCATCGAGCCACAGCACAAAATGTGTTAAAGTTGAATAAAGAATTTTTTACAGTCAACACTGTATCCACTGGGAGGACCCATCATTATAAGTTTCGCAGGATACGATGACCGATGTGCAGAGACGAGCTAGGCGAGTTCATTATCTTTTTTTCAGAAGGGGAGGCTGAGAAGCGTTTGCCAACTTGCGGCTGGTCGATGATGACAAGGTGGTGGTGGTTAGTGTTTAACGTCCCGTCGACGAGGCCATTAGAGACGGAGCGCAAGCTCGGGTTAGGGAAGGACTGGGAAGGAAATCGGCCGTGCCCTTTCAAAGGAACGATCCCGGCATTTGCCTGAAACTATTTAGGGAAATCACGGAAAACCTAACTCAGGATGGCCGGAGACGGGACTGAACCGCCGTCCTACCGATGCGAGTCCAGTGTGCTAACCACTGCGCCACCTCGCTCGGTAATGATGACAAGAGTCGACGCTCATGCCCTGCAGTCTTTCACAGACGATTTTACAGAAAGTATTCGCTAAAAAAAAATACATTTTTGCTTCATTTGTAGCTTTATATTTCAGGTTCATTATGATATGAATATCATTTCGTTAATGGTCATAGTTACCGTGATATTTACGTGGGAGTAAGACACTGCGCGAGATTCAACAAAGTTTGCAACGAAAAATAAGGGTCGCTAAGATTTTGCGTCTGGTGCATATTACACAATATGTTATTGTGTATGAAATTTAGCTAACATATTGCATTTTTCTTTAGAATTGGTTGGAAGTCTCTGTCACCAATCTCGAGAAAATGATTTGAAGTAGTACACTCATTTGCGATCGGACCGCACGAGCGACAAAGCCAGAGTGAAGTATCCACTAAAATCCTCATACTTCATAAACGGTTTGAGATATCGAAATGAGATGTTTGGCAAATGATAGCACACGAAGAGGGGAGTATTTTTAGATATCGTTATAATGCAAAATTTCATTATCTACCGTGTTATTACACTAACTACAGACTTTTCCGATGAGAGAGTGTAATCTTTAAGCGCCATCGACAGCTGGCGAAACTAGAAATGCTACGGGGTTTGGAGCAACATAAGTGAAGTGATTACACGTTTATTTTATACTGAGGACGTGCTTTTCATAAGACGCTTACCTTACTTTTCATCAGTTCCTCACTTATTAAACTTAATAAATCACTGTTTCAGAATTCTTTCTCAATTTCCCCTACACAATATGTTAATGAGGTGACACTGTCGAAACTCCAGTGAGTTTTAGCAAAAGAAGCAAATTTTTACGTGGCAACAAGAGAAATGTGTAGGTTTTACTCAAAATTCCCCCCTCGTCACGCTTCCCCTTAGAGTTACAAATGGTTACTAAACCAGGCGAAAATAAATCACTGCATTTTCGGTGGAATTCTTTTTAAATACGAAACAAAGAAGAGATAACAGATCGTTTTGAATGATCACCATGCAAGTGTGGGCATGGAGGGGTCCCGCGTAATATTTATCATTTTGCAACGACACTTCCCCACCAGCCCTTCGCATTTCCCCTACAGCGCTCTGAGCGACCCACCACCCTGCCGCCCTCGCCACGCTTCCCCAGCCGACTGCGCATGTAGTGGCCACGGCATTTTGTGAGCACTATACCACCACTCATTCCACCACCGATTACTACTGGTCTCGTCACAGCATTGCTCCTGCATGCAGACAACCGGCAAGAACCTTCTTGGATGCTAGATGCATGGAAAGTGTTCCTGAAGTCCCGTTATATTACTAAAAATTTATACAAATGTTTGTCTTTTATACCCTCAATTATCTGTGGGTATTGTATTTTTCCCGGTTACCATGTTGTATTATGATGTCCTTATACACTTTTTTTTAAATTAACAGTTCTACCACTTATGTAATAAGGCACTAGCTACACGGTATAAGCTCCAACTAAAAGCAAAACAAGTATTCTAAGCTCCCTTTGAGTAGACTGTAGAGTATTTGCACGTGGCGTGGTAACAGTCCTCCGTTTGTTATTGACGATTACGCAAAATTTATGTAAATATTAATGTTCGTATAATGCCTGTGTTTGCCCTAATTTGCTGATGACAAAGTTTCAGATAACATATTGCAAGTTAAATCCCGGTGTTGGACCGGGACTCGATGCTAGATCCCTGCCTTTTGTGGAAGTTGGTCGCACCTGGTCAGCGAAAGGAAGGAACACAGTTTAATTTGCCACATCCAATAAACACAGCTTCTATCATGCAATGTTGACTACTTTCTCAGGAGATATTTAGCTTTAGCATGCATTTTTCTAAATATCAGTCAATCGCATCGATCTAAGAAGCTTACGTTTTGCTTCAATTATTCTTAACGTCATTTACCACACAAGTATGAAAACAACACTATGTGATCAAAAGTATACGGACACACCCAAAAACATACATTTTTCATACTAGGCACATTGTGCTGCCACATACTGCCAGGTACTCTATGTCAGCGACATCAGTAGTCATTAGACATCATGAGAGAGCAGAATGGGGCGCTCCGCGGAACTCACGGACTGCGAACGAGGTCAGGTGATTAGGTGTCACTTGTCACATAGGTCTGTACGCGTGATTTCCACACTTCTCTACATCCCTAGGTCCACTGTTTCCGATGTGATAGTGAAGTGGAAACGTGAAGGGACACGTACAGCGCAAAAGCGTACAGGCCGACCTCGTCTGTTGACTGACAGAGACCGCCGACAGTTGAAGAGGGTCGTAATGTGTAATAAGGAGACATCTATCCAGACCATCATACAGGAATTCCAAACTGCATCAGGATCCACTGAACGTATTATGCTGGTGCGGTGTAGGTGAGGAAACATGGATTGCATGGTGGAGCGGCTGCTCTTATGCTACACGTCACGCCGGTAAGTGCCAACGGACGCTTCGCTTGGTGTAAGAAGCGTAAACGTTGAACGATTGAACAGTGGAGAAACTTTATGTGGAGTGAAAAATCGCGGTACACAATGTGTCGATCCGATGGCAGCGTGTGGGTATGGCAAATGCCCTGTGAACATCACCTACCCACAGTAAAATTCGGAGGCTGCGGTGTTATATTGTGGTCGTGTTTTTCATCGAGGGGGCTCGCACCCCTTGTTGTTTCGCGTGGCACTATCACAGCACAGGCCTACATCGATATCTTAAGCACGTTCTTCCTCCCCCTGTTGAAGAGCAATTCGGGGTTGGCGATTCCAGCTTTCAGCACGATCGAGCATCTGTTCATAATGCACGGCCTGTGGCCAAGTGGTTACACGACAATAACATCCCTGTAATGGGCTGACCTGCACAGAGTCCTGACGTGAATCCTATATAACACCTTATGGATGTTTAGGAACGCCTACTTCCTGCCAGACCTCACCGACCTACATCGATACCTCTCCTCAGTGCAGCACTCCGTTGCGAATGGGCTGCCATTCCCCAAGAAACCTTCCAGCACCATGTTATGTAGTAGTCATTCTTCTTCTACTTCTTTGTTCTTCTCTTTACGTATCCCTAAAAGTAAAGTCAATGGCTCAGACCAAGTCAGCTACTTCACTGCGAGACATAACTTCTGTTTCCTGTTTCTCGACAAATCGCTGATGTTTGATTGATAATCTGCCTTTTCGCCAACGCTAGTGGCCGGTGAAACATCAGATAAACAGTAAACATGTGTCCGAAGAACCGGAATCAGACGCCTCCAGAGACTATGTATAGAAGTGGCCTGGAAAATGTGAATGGTTATTTTTCTAAGCGTACTTTTATCAATTTTTTGTGGCATTTGAAAATATTGTTAGGCAAAGTTTCAATTCTAAATTTATTATCATAGCTGTATTAACAAAAAATATCAACACAATAATTAAATTTTTCCTTGTAAATGAGTGACTACACTCATGACAGGAATTAGGTTTGTACAAAATAACACTTCAGGACACTCAAATCCATTATTCCATACCACAAGTAAAATACTAATTGACCTGCGAATCATTAAAAACAATATCATATAAGAGGAAAGTCTTGCTGAGTTGCCGTCGTTATATACAAATATAGTTTCAGCTTATAATATCACCGACTGCTCTGTAGATCCAGGTATCGTGCGTAACTGCAACGTCTGCTGTAGAAATAGAAAGTCGATGCTTTACCGTACAGTCGGTAAAGATAGTATTTTATTGGTGCATCCACTTCTATATGACTTCAATGTCATTGTTGATTCACCACAGTTTCTACACTAATTATACTGTTATCCGACTGCACTCAGAAGAATTATAGACTCGATCATAGAATTTAGAATGATAGCCAGCTGGCAGTATTCATTTAACAATCCAACTACTTTCTTGAAATTCCGGGTGCAGAATTGCACTTTAGTTTACAGGGAAACAAAACGGTTCATTAGCGTTTTTAACAAACCTGTACAAGATTCTCCTTTCCCAAAACCTTTCTCCAAAACCTGCTCTGGTGTCCTATAACTCCTAGGGACATCGTGGAATGTAACAGCTTCAGCCCCAATAGTTCCATGAAGTTCCAATTGGGGGCGGCGCTGTACGTAGCCTTCAAATTTGCGTCTGTAAGGGAGGTGCGTTCCAAACAGAGAGCTGTCATTGGGGTTTTTGGCTGAAAACCCGAGCATCGCAAATATTCATAGGCGCTTGCAGAATACCTACGGAGACCAAGCAGTGAACGAAAGCACGGTGAGTCGTTAGGCGAGATGTCTGTCATAATCACAACAATGTGCACAAACCAATCCGATTTCTCGCGTGCCGGAAGTCCGCACACAGCTGTGCTATCCTCAGGGAGTTGAAGAAACGACTTCAACGTGTTCGTCGCCAAAAAAATGAAAACGAAACTCTCCCCTGCATGACAATGCAAGGCTTCATACGAGTCTGCGCACCCGAGAGGGCCAACAAAACTTCATTGGACTGTTCTTCCTCATCCATACTACATCTTTCCCGCCCAATGAAGATTGCACTCCGCGGGGAGGAGTACGTGGATGTTGTGGAGGTTATTGATGCAGCAAGACGTTGGTTCCGATGTTGACCAATAGAGTGGTGCCATGAGGGAGTACAGGCCCTATGAGTAAGTTGGCCTAAGGCCGTCGCGTTGAACGGAGATTATGTTGAAAATCAGTGTTTCGTAGCCAAAGAGGTGGGGAATAATGTGGTGTACTGGAATCCTGAACAAAACGAAACTGGTTTCAGAAAATATGTGTTTCTTTACTCAGAGAACTTTCCTTGTATATTAGGAAAATAGATACTAACAGTGGTAGATGAGTTTTGTTATTTGTGAAGGAAAACAACTGACGATGACTCTAGTTCAGAAAACTTAAAATGTAGACTAAAAACAGCAAAGGAAAGATTTCTGGAAAAGAAAAATATGTTAACACCGACTATTTATTGAAATATTGGCAAGTCTTATCTGAAGATATCTGTCTGGAGTGCAACGTTGTACAGAAGAAAAATGTTGGAGGTTATATATACAAGAATAGAATAGAAGCTTCCTGAAATGTGACGCAACAGGATAATGCTAAAGATAAGATCGGTAAAAATGAAGAGGTTTTGGATATAATTCATGAGAAAAGAAATTTATGGCACAACTTGATTACAAGAAGTGATTGCTTGATTGGACGCATCCGGAGGCATCAAGGAATTGTGTATTTGGTAACGAAGGGAAAAGCTTGGGGAAAAATTGTAGGAGACCAAGGTTTAACTACAATAACCAGGTTCAAATAGATGTAAGCATTAGTAGTTAGCAGAGACAGAGCCGTTTGCACAGGATAGACCGACGTGGAGAGCTGCATCAAACCAGCGTTCGGACTGATGACACAACAATGTTGTTCATTCAGCTGTACAAATCCATAAATTTTGGGCGCTTCGTAATTAGCAGAAACATAACACACATATTGTACTAGTAGCAAGGACCTAGGAAAGTTATCACACTCCTATGAAGAAAATATCGTAACCTGATAGATCACTTTGGCGTGTCCTATGTGGTGCTCAGCTGAAGCCTTTGGGCCATATTTATAACTACTCTTTTCAGGAGCAGCATAGGTTGCAACCTCTGTCACCGAACTAATTGGACAAAAACTTAACGCAAAAGTAATACGAAATGGAAAAGAAAATTTGACCGTTACATTTGTATTGTTTTAAGTGTCTGCTACAAAGTCGCAGTCTTGTTTATTGACCACCACCGGGCTGTTATAATTAAAGTGTAGCTACTCACGAGGACCCAGTATGGGCTATAATTGTAGTATGACATCGAAACTTGGTAAATATGTTAATGCGCCTGTGCGGAACCGATTTACACAGGAAAAAATTGGTTCCAATTCTGGCCACCAGGAGCAAATCTGGCGCTCTACAGAATCTCGTCGACGTCTATGGTGTTCCTATCGAACGAACTGTGTAAACGATGGTTAATAATAAAATCAACATTATGGCTTTCTCACTTGTTTGACGTTCCCTACTCATGTCCAGTTCCTAAACCATTACATATAGGAACTTTTATATACGACTTTCTTACATTCACAGTGCCAGATTTGCACATGGTGACCAAAACTGGTACTAATTTCTTTCATGCCTGATTAACGCATTAGAATATCAACCAAGTTTTGCCGCTATAGGATTATTACAGCCCACTCTGGACCCCTGTCAGTATCTGCACATAATTTGTAACCACCGTGTATTACTACCATGGCAGGCAGCGCAGTGAGCTCGCATTTGGGACAACGGCGGTGTAAGTCTTCAAACACCCCTGTCCATATTTAGGCTCTCCGTGGTTTTCCTAAACTGGAAAGACGCCTTTGAAGAGGATACCGTTAAATCCTTCCCTAATCCGAGATTGTGCTTCATCCCCAAGGACCTCGTCGTCGTCGGGCCGTTAACCTCTTATTTTCCCTCCTTCCTACTTAAATTATTGATGATTTCAACTATGAAACTGGCAGTTGTTGCAAGAAATACACATAAGCCGAAGAAATATTTTCAGATGAAGCATTCAAGGTAAATCAGTAAATTTTTCGTTGTTTGTACAGCATATAAATTTAAACATTTTTAGAGACTCCTCACAATTACGTCAAAAACTAAAAAAATCAATAACAACAATATGTGGTGAAACTATTTTAAAAATCTTACGTTTACAAAAAATTCTTAAGTGAATAACAATTGCCGATTTATTGAAACTAAAATGACAAAATGAGTCAGACGTAGCATGCTGCTCCAAAATAATGATCTTTACAGTGAAAATGTTGTAAGAGAAAATTTTCCTTAAAATTTAACATTGCAGGTATAGGGGTGTCAGGATCCCCTTGAGGAGGAAAAGCTTTTTTCTCATTTAATAGTTACATTAGCTGTTTATGGAATCATCGACACAAATTTTAACTTTTCTTAATATAAACTATGGCATTCCGTTGCTTCAGAAATTTGTAGACAGCAAGAAAAATCATCATTAGTTCCTAGAACTTCCGTGCTTGATGTTGTTACGAAGTAAGACAGTACACGAACCTAAGGGAAATATATGAAAATTTACTCCTATATTTTCTATGTTGCCATTCTCTCACTGTAAAACCAAAATAATACTTTGAAAGAAAGTCTACTATTCTCAGAAGAATCTCAAGGTTCGCAGCTGCTTCTCATGACGCTTCTACTCGTAGTATTGCCGAGGCGGACAGGACTCGCAGTTTGCTTTGGCTGCCGTTTTTTGACGACACGTTAAGCATTTTATGGGGGCTTTCGCTGGGATATCATCCGGTTGGCGTGCATTTATCGGTTTTAGCTTAGCGGCCGCGGTCGCGTATTACTCTAGCTCACCGCTCCAGCCACTTTCCCAATTCCATCTCGCTGAGCGCTGTGTCTCGCGCACCCGGACAAGCTTCCACCTGTAATAAATTGTCAGACCTCGCTCCCCCATCACTTTTATTGCAGATTTCTTTTCTCTTCAGAGCACTTACCAATATTTACGCTTTTCACTACATGTTCTCCTATCGTGTTTATTTTTTCTATTATCCGGGAATTTTCAAGAGTTCTCCGTATTTGTGTAATAGAATATCTCGTGTGTAGGCCTATATGAGAATAACATTTATTTGTTGCCTACATTTTACTCCCCAGTTCTCCTTCCCCTTTGCTGAATTTGGTATGTTTTCCCATTGAGCACGTCTAGAGGAATAACGTTTTTGGTAATGACTATCACTTTCTACTTCAGCTGTTTTCATTAATTGGACTTGCCCATACTAAACATAACTATAAGTTGCTATTATCAGTTGTAGCCACTACTTTAGAGTTTACAGCACACTTTCTGTATAGCACATCATCATTGAGTAATAGTTACAAAAATGTTTTATCAACTTCGACCAATTTGAATAGCCTTGAATTTTGAGATACTATACTTTCTGCGATATTGCATGATATATTAACCAGTTGTAAGACTTCATTGATCAGCAACAGAAGATCTACTAACATGGACATCAAAGGCGAAACGTCAATGAAAATTTTGTGACACTATGATTCCACTCAAGACAGATATTTAAAAAAAATTTAAAACCGCATCTGGTAATGGGAAGTTTCATTATCTTTCTAACCAGATACTGATTCACAAACTGTGCTCATCCACATATCTTTTAATGGCAAAATGAGAATCACTCATTTATAGCTAGTATCACTAACATAAAACTGTTAATTATTTCGTAAACGTTCCATCATATTTCATGATATATTTAATTCCTTTGGGTTGCGATATTTTTTTCTAATACTACAAGAGATATTATAAATTTTTAAAACGATTTACAATGTTGAATGGTATCATGGCAAAGGTAATTGCTATATTTCGTTCTGTATTCTCTTGGTTGATGACCAGCAGACAGGTAATGAATCATAGTCAATACACATACAAATAATTACGAGACACGCTGGTCAGTATGAACCTCAGAGACATGACTCACCAGAAAAGTGACCTACCTGTACACAGACAGAAATCTGGCACTAAGCAGCCTCGCTATTCGCAAACGTTGTTGGATAGGGGCTTTCTTTCATTCTAGCGGGACACTCCGCCTGAAACAGAAATTATATTTATAAATACAGTCATGTAGCGCTGCCTACCAAACAGTTGCTGAGTACATTCTAATAAATGTGAGTGTATGTGTATTGGACGTACGATTCGTTTAGATAACTGAGGAAACTGGTGCGATATTAGAACTATATTCCCATTTTTTGAATTCAACAGATCCAGACAGATCTAAGTTCCCTAAGATTCTCCCACATCCTTACTGGTGGTCTGATGGTCGTAACATTCCAGGTGCACTCACGTTGTGACCATGCCTTCTGCAGGCAGTGTCTTTTCCTAATGACCTATCCGTGATTGGCCCACTGATAGAATAAGTGTGAGCTATGCTGTAGGAACGAGCATGAACGGATTTATAATGTAAAGTATTTTAAAGGAACGTTAAATTAAACAGACAACAACAATTCGAAATTACAAGCGGTTGCTGTTTCTTCTAGACGTATCCCCAATAAACGACATCATTGCAGCGTTGAGTATTTTTTAAGTGGACGAGATAAATTTTCTGTAAAATTATATTTTGTTTTTTCAAGAACTATGGCCAAAATATGAAACATGTTGAGTGCTTCACTGTCAATTTTCCAATCTTCTTCATATGCGAATCCATCTTCACTTAACCCCTTAAGCCACGCGTAGTGGCCGCTCGGTTTAGGGCGCCATGTCACGGATTGTGCGGCCTCTCCCGCCGGAGGTTCGAGCCCTCCCTCGGGCATGGGTGTGTGTGTTGTCGTTAGCGTAAGTTAGTTTAAGTTACTTTAGGTAGTGTGTAAGTCTAGGGGCCGATGACCTCAGCAGTTTGGTCACTTAGTAATTCACACAAATTTGAACTTTTAACCCTTTAAGTGACAAAGTGTTTTTATCCAGAACACCAATGAAAAGCAAGTCAGTATGTACTCTTCGGGAATATTAATCAATAAACCGGCTTAATTTATTAGGAATTTCCAAGCCTCCCATGAGTTACGGGGTGCTAAATATTCACACCAGTTACTCAGAAGTACAAAATCTGTGTTGTACTCTGGATTGAATTTACCGTCGTTCATATCAGAAGATATCAGCAGAGTAAATACGCAGGTGACCTACAGTTTTACACTATGGACAACCAAATTCGTTAGATTTCATGGTAAACTGAACTTCAATACCGACAGATGATAATTTATACACACGGCCGGTTTCGTCTCGTTAATGCAAAATTTCAGGTGACAAGTAATGTCACATAGATTAGCATACAAAGACGCCCCAAACGTTCTTAATAACAGAATATAAACCCATGAAAAGGAAAAGCAGTCAACACATAATAACTGGCACTGTATTGGCGCGAATCGTTCTCTAGAGCCTCCGATCGTATGACGAGCCTCCCAGTTTAGCATATAGCTTAGCGCGTCCAAAACTTTACTCTCTCGACAACCAATTACAGGGTTTGCCGTTATAAATGAAGTCTCCTACTATGTAATCTGTTCATTCTAAGTTTAGAATAGTTTATTATTGCGCCTTAGCCGCTGCACTATTCCCTCCAAAACTTTGTAGGTTATTATTTGTTAACTGCTTCTCCTTTTCATGGGGTCGGATTCCGTGACTACGAACGTAGTTTGGCGTCTCTATGTGATAATCTTCGTGACACTACTTATTACCTGAAGACGCTGTTTTAACGCAGCGAAATCAAATCGTTCGAATGGCTCTAAGCACTATGGGACTTAACAGCTGAGGTCATCAGTCCCCTAGAAATTAGAACTAATTAAACCTAACTTACTTAAGGACATCACACACCCCCATGCTCGAGGCAGAATTCGAACCTGCGACAGTAGCGCTCGCGCGGTTCCAGACAGAAGCGCATAGAGCCGCTCGGCCACAGCGGCCGGCGCAGCGAAATGGATTGTATGAATAAATTATCAGTTAACAGCTGCTTTCGGTTTTTATTAAAGTTGAGTATGGCACAGCTGACAAAAATGATAGCTAAATACAAAAGCAGCTCTGAAGATGAGTGCCTCAAAGGCCATTGAAAAAATACCTCAAAGGCTCTCGGAGAATACTCATATCATTACTCACTAGTTCGTTGATATCTCGAGCCTACCGATTTAAAAACATGCCAACTGGAATCACACTTATTGTGAATATATCTATACCAATACGACCGATAGTTTCTAGTACAAAAAGTTATAAGACCGTTTAAGACCGGTGGTTTATATATATTGGGTTGGTGCATAATTTGGTAGCGTTTTTGATACGTTTTCGCATAACAGAGACTTTACTCATCGATAATATAACCTCTTTCACTATTTACAACAGTCTGCCAACGCAGGGTCAGTTTTCGATATCGTGACTATAGAAATCTCGTGGTTTTGAGACGAAGTCATCGAGCCATGTTCAGAGTGCATTTTCATCTAGAAACGAAGTTCCGTGAAGATTGTTCGATAAAGAGCGGAACAAGTGAGAATCTGAGGGCGCCAGATCAGGTGAATAAAATGGATACAAAATGACTTCCGAACCTAACTCCTGCATAATGTTTTTGTCAGTCTAGCAGAATGCGAGCGTGGTTGAGGAGCATCATTACGAGCAGGCTCATGGTCTATGTCCTTGGACTGCGTCTGCAAGACGTCTTAGTTATTGATAATAAATATCAGCAGTGATTGTTACACCACGGCAAAAGTACACCGTCGCTGTCCCACCAGATGCACGACATCTTTTGTGGATGCGCGCAGTTCTTTGTACTCAGAGTTGCTGCTTTAAGTGGACTCAACCATCCCTTTCCTTTCTTTATCTTACAATTAAGACACCGTTTCTCTTCACCTGTAATGATACATGATAGGAATGGTCAATATTCAGCTGATGACGAGCCAGCAGAGATGCACATACGGCCACAAGCTAATTTTTGTGACTTTGACTTAAGGCATGCGGTACCCAGACACCCCATTTCTGAACCTTTCCCATTGTATGCAACGTCACATAGTGATGGAATGATCACAGTTCACCACAGCTGCCAGTTCTCGAGTACACTGTCGTGGATCATTGTGGATTAATGTGATAAAATGATTGTCATCAACCCTAAGGTCTTCCGGAACGTAGAGAGTCCTTAAAACGAAACAACCATCTTCTTACCGTGCCCTGTCCAGTGGGATTATCCCTATAAACGCGCAAATGTTTCCGTTTACCTCCGATGTTGTCACCCCCCATACTGAACTCAAACAGAAAAATATGTCAGAAATGTCCCAATTTCCCCACTTGGAACTCCATTTTCTATCGTCCACATCTCCACTCACTGTCTCCAAATGACAATATGTAAACTCGAATAGCGACAATGCGCTACAAGTAAAAAATGACAATCGATAAATAAATCCATAGTAACCAGAATGCATGCAAAACAAAAACACTACGAACTTATGAACCAACCTAACATATACTAGTGCCGCTTAAACGGTTAGCCCATACACAGGGTGAGTCACCTAACATTACCGCTGGATATATTTCGTAAACCACATCAAATGCTGACGAATCGATTCCACAGACCGAACGTGAGGAGAGGAGCTAGTGTAATTGGTTAACACAAACAATAAAAAAGCACGGAAGTATGTTTTTTTAACACAAACCTACGTTTTTTTAAAATTAAACCCCGTTAGTTTTGTTAGCACATCTGAACATATAAACAAATACGTAATCAGTGCCGTTTGTTGCATTGTAAAATGTTAATTACATCCGGAGATATTGTAACCTAAAGTTGACGCTTGAGTACCACTCCTCCGCTGTTCGATCGTGTGTATCGGAGAGCACCGAATTACGTAGGGATCCAAAGGGAACCGTGATGGACCTTAGGTACAGAAGAGACTGGAACAGCACATTACGTTCACATGCTAACACCTTTTTATTGGCCTTTTTCACTGACGCACATGTACATTACCATGAGGGGTGATGTACACGTACACACGTGGTTTCCGTTTTCAATTACGGAGTGGAATAGAGTGTGTCCAGACATGTCAGGCCAATAGGTGTTCAATGTGGTGGCCATCATTTGCTGCACACAATTGCAATCTCTGGCGTAATGAAGGTCGTACACGCCGCAGTACATCTGGTGTAATGTCTCCGCAGACTGCCACAATACGTTGTTTCATATCCTCTGGGGTTGTAGGCACATCACGGTACACATTCTCCTTTAACGTACCGCACAGGAAGAAGTCCAGAGGTGTAAGATCAGGAGAACGGGATGGCCAATTTATGCGTCCTCCACGTCCTATGAAATGCCCGTCGAACAATCTGTCAAGGGTCAGCCTAGTGTTAATTGTGGAATGTGCAGGTGCACCATCATGCTGATACCACATACGTCGACGCGTTTCCAGAGGGACATTTCGCACATTCCGTAACTGAAAACGGAAACCACGTGTGTACGTGTACATCACCCCTCATGGTGATGTACATGTGCGTCAGAGAAAAAGGCCAATAAAAAGGTGTTAGCATGTGAACGTAATGTGCTGTTCCAGTCTCTTCTGTACCTAAGGTCCCTACGTAATTCGGTGCTCTCCGATACACACGATCGAACAGCGGAGGAGTGGTACTCAAGCGTCAACTTTAGGTTACAATATCTCCGGATGTAATTAACATTTTACAATGCAACAAACGGCACTGATTACGTATTTGTTTATATGTTCAGATGTGCTAACAAAACTAACGTGGTTCCATTTAAAAAAACTTAGGTTTGTGTTAAAAATCATACTTCCGTGCATTTTTTTATGGTTTGTATTAAACAATTACACTAGCCCCTCTCCTCACGTTCGGTCTGCGGAATCGATTCGTCAGTATTTGATGTGGTTAACGGAATATATCCAGCGGTAACGTTAGGTGACTCACCCTGTATATATAAAATCACAAACTACGTTACGAAAGTCACGGCATAGCCAGTAATAGCACTGTAATTTTATTTGTCAAATTCTATTTTTAATCGGTAACTGTGCCAGTTCTTTACTAAGTGGTTCGCGGACATATCTGGGAGACTGGTATTTCACTATGTCACTAAATTTTAATCAATCAGAATAATTTAGTGTATACAAATTTTCTTCATATTCCTCAGATTCGAGCTGTCTTTAACGGACATCCTTTTAACGACAAAATTACTTTTTTTAAAATTCGATAGATGTCCCATCTTAATGCAGACTACCTTCTGGGTATTTTAAGTGGCACTTCAAACAAATGCCATGGAGCTGAAGAGTGCTAGCGGAGAGTTGGTAGACATTTGAAAGCGCTTGCTGGACCGTTGAAGGAGGGGCTATCTTCGTCGAGTGGGGAGACAGCGGCGTAGATCATCTTGGCTGAAAGCGAGGCCAAGGGTGGCTCCAGAGACGAGAGCGGCCGAGCCGCCGGAACAAAAGCATCATTAAGAGAAGTGCCAGCCAGGGAAATAGACGGCTCTCGCGTAGCCACCTGCGGTTTAGAAACCCCGCGCTGCAGCTCCCTTCTGAAAACTGCACATGTACTGAGTATTGATGCGTCGAGACAGCGAGGCCGGCATTACGCTTGACATTAGCAGAACGTAGGCAGCCTTCCGACTAAAGTCTCCATTGGTTGGTCTCATACTTCTAGAGTGCAGTTGTGAATAGAAGAGGCTCAGATGCTTCGACAAGAATTCTACATCCAAACGGAAACAATTCTTCTGCAGGAGGAAATTCTGTCCAACTACGACGACGTGCTATGAGCTCGTTTTCACCGAATATTCCAAATTTTTCTAAGGGAATTGTGAGTTGGTACAAAGATTTCGCTAAGAAATATTTTCCTAGAATTTTAGAAGCATTATGAAATGGCCTGAAATTCACTATCGCCTTACTAATGATCTGCAGAAATGCTGCACGAGTCGTAATGACCATGTTGCACTAAAAACTTTAAATTATGTTAGCCACCCTATTTATTGACTAACTGTCTCATGTATTTCGATTATACATCATTTTCAAAAGCTAAATGTAAAATACATATTCAGTATTACTGGTAAAACAAATGGTTACATTAAATCCATAGTAGAACTGAAACATCTATGGAGAAATTTTACCATGTATAAAAGCCTTCATGTTTAAAGACACTGCGTATACTAAACATACGGGTACGTCGTACCTAGTCATCTGTCATGAGCAACAGGCAAGAACAAACTGATTGCTTATACTGTGTATGGTCTTACGTGAAGTCGGTTACAAGAGGGCGCTAGGGTAGTAATATGTCCGCCACATACATATAGTAAACTTACAGAGATGTACAGTAACTTACATAAAGTTTAAAATGAACAAATGTAAGACTAGTATTTTGTAATGCTACATTTGTCGCCACCACGCCACCATTAATTTCGCTGTTATACACGTCTGTACAAAGCTTAATGGCAAGATATATAACATTGCTTGTGAAAACAATTTCAATTTATATGTAAAATTAACATTCACAGTTGTCCATTAATAAATAGAGTCGTTAATTATCAAGACAATCGTTTTCAATTTTTTCCTCTACAATTATTTGAGTTAGAACTATTTGACCAATACACAAAAGTTGTTTCATATTTACATATTAATCCACTGTCAACAGAGTCCATGGGACAGATCAATAGGGAAACATACCTACAGTACATGGTCTAACGCAATTTTTGATATAGGAATGTGCCCCAAATGTTGTTGATGTAAAGGTTCTTTTTGTTTATTTCTTGTCTTATTTTTTAAGATTTAAGTCTCTCGATAGCCCCAATGTTCGAGAGCTACTGCAATACTGGCATAATCTAGGAAGGGTAATAACAAAATGGGCTGACGTATGAATTGGGGTGTCTATCAGGGAGAGAGATGTACTAGGTTAATCCGTACAAGTATGTTAGCTGCAGTGCCAGGGTGGCGAAGAGGTTAGCGCATCTGTCTAGTGAGAGAGGCATCTAGGATCGGATCCTAGACGTGGTACAAATTTTGATTTACTGCTTCGGTCTTTGTTCATTATAATCGTTAGTAACTATAACATCTAACAGCTCCACATACATATAGTAAACTTACAGAGATGTACAGTAACTTACATAAAGTTTAAAATGAACAAATGTAAGACTAGTATTTTGTAATGCTACATTTGTCGCCACCACGCCACCATTAATTTCGCTGTTATACACGTTAATGCTCCTTTTAGCATATGTTAAACTATATTAGGATTCTGTAACAAATTTCCCCGTTCATCTGTCCTTTCTTCAGGTACGTGTCTTCCATATACTTTAATCAACATGTTCTCACTGTTTCTCCTCCACTTCATAATTCACCTGTCCACTTAATTTTTTTCATACTTTGATTACACCACATTTAATATTGAAGCAGCTATCCTCGCTTGTGCCAATCTACTTCTGGTATCATAGCGATCGTCTTGTCCAACCTCGCTTCCTAAACAGGAAAATTCTTCTAGTACTCCTATTAACGTGTATTTCACAATTTTTATGTCAAGCAACCTTATTCTCCTTTCTACTATTATACATCACCTTCGCCATTGTCCTGTTTATCCTTAAGCCATATTCCCTGCTATCTGTTATTCAATGATCAACTGGAAAGTATTGCTCCAATGCGACGAAAACTGTTATACAGGCAGATTTCAGAAAGATGCATAACTGTACGAGGTGTAGTGAAAAGAAAGTTAGACAGATGGAAAAAAATAAGCGAACTTTTTATTATTTCCAAAATAATCACTTTAATTTTTAATAAGTTTAACCGACCGTGAGTCAAGACAGTTGGCAAGGTCATTTCGTCTACGCTGCAGAAGTTTCGCTGGAAATCCCTTACATATCCTCTATACAGTCCTGATCTCTCCCCATGCGATTCCCCTATTTTGGGAGCCCTGAAGAAAAACATTTGTGGCCGTCGATTTGCTTCGGACGAAGAATTGCACTCCTGGGTGCAATCATAGTACCCTAAGAAACCACAAACATTTTTTTTACTAAGCAATTGACTGCCTTGTCTCACAGTGGGATAAACGTAATAAACTTTATGGTGATTACTTTTGAAAAAATAAACAATTTACTCATTCTTTCCATGTGTATCGTTTCCTTTTGAATGCCCCGTATTCGAAGATAGCGTTTAGGCACTTACACCCGTTCATATACTCAACACGGGTTTGCACCTTGTAGTTACCTACGGCATTATAACATTAGCCTTGAACAAACGTTACATGACATGTTAAGAAGTATGGAGCATAAAACAATAACAAAAGGTCTCATTCATCTCTGCCCTTAGAAGAGGAATCAGTTTTTTCATTAGGTGGGCTACGAATAGGTCATTGCGATGGAGTTAGGCAGTCCACATTACTGATGCGTATGTTGTGTGATCTGATATCGTGTTATCCCAGCCATAGTGGACTTGCGTGTAACAATCAAGAGTATTGCCATGGTAAATTTGTATACACTGCTCTGCCACAACATTATCATCACCTACCTATTATCGATGTAAACCTGTCAAAGTGACAGCAGTGTCACCTGGCGAGGAATGGCTGCTACTCAAACACACGCACGGTGCATGTAGTATCAGTGATCGCGCTGTCCGTGTGTAGAATGGGGAAGGTGCGCGATATCTCAGTCTCACCGTGGGCAAATTGTAATGGCCCGGAGGCTCAGCACGAGCATTTCGGAAACTGCACTGCTTGTCTCGAGTTCGAGGAGTGCTGTGGTGAGTGTCTTCAACAAGTTGAGAAACCAGAGTGAAAACACATCCAGGCGTTGCGCGGAGACCTATCATTACTGATGTCGGGCGTCTTAGGCTGGGAAGACGTATAAAACCGGACAGATGGCCAACTGTGGTGGAACTACCATCAGACTTCAATACTGGTCAGAGTACAAGTGTGTCTGAACACAGTGCAAGGAACATTCCTAACGATGTGCCTCCGCAGCCGATGAGCCATGCATGTGCCAATTTTAACACCTGGACATCGGCTACTATGAGTGAAATGGGCACGTGACTGTCGGCACTGAACGTTGACGCAGTGGGAGAGCGTTACATGGTCTGAAGAATTCCGATACCTTCTTCAGCGTGCTGATGTGAGAGCGTGAATCATTCGTCCTCCAGGGGAACAACTCTTCGTCACCTATACTGCGGGACGGAGGCAAGTTGGTGGCAGCTCCATAATGCTCAGGGGAGCATTCACTTGGGAATCCATAGGTCCAGTCAAGCTTGTGCAAGGTACCATGAAGACCAAGGAGTATCATACACTCGTCGAAGACCACGTACACTCCTTAATGGCGAACACGTTTCGTGACGGCAGTATCATTTTTCAACGAGACAATGCGTCATTACAAAAGGCCAGGAGTGCGATGGTATGTATCATGTCACAAAGCCAGGAATGTTATAGAGTGGCTCGAGGAACAAAGTGGCACGTTCCAGGTGATGTGCGGTGCCCCCAACTCACCAGACATGAACGCGATCGAAGACATCTGGGATGTGATTGAATGTGGCGTCAGCTCTCATCGCCCCCTCCCTGGAATTTACGGAAATTAGATGACTTCTGTGTGGAGATGTGGTGCCAACTCCCTCCAGCGACCTACCAAGCCCTCATTCCTTATATGCAACGACGCGCCGTTGCTGTTATCCTGTTATCAATGCCAAATGTGGACATAGCAGTTATTAGTTAGGTGGTCATAATGTTCTGGCTTATTAGTGTCTATGGAGCTGTGTAAGTGGGAAGCGGTCTATACCACAGCCAGGAACTTATGTATATGAATAGTTCAAATCCGCACAATTGTATTGAGACATCTCGTATACGGAACGAGTGGTGTTCACAGATTCGCCCCGTTTTGCTGCTTCGTCTTCCATCACTTGAAACAAATATGAGACTTGATTGCTTGGCAATACCACTCCAATTATCCAGTCGTTGTCAAACATGATTTATGCTTACTGGTCGATTTTCACTGAAATCTTTGATGAGGAGACGTGAACGTATAGATTTCCTTTCCTATAGAGAAGGAGAACGCCAGAAAGAATTTACGTTGGAACATTACAGAACACATATTTATTTTCGAACAAACTAAATAAGCAAAATTAGTTGCTTGTCGACTTTTTGTCGGGTTGTCTGATAATTTTTACGACGATTCACAAGTAGATTAGCTGCCAGTGCATAAGCACGTAACTACTTTCTTCCTTCTTACCAGAACCAGTAATAGTGGGCACATCTTAGACAGCGCTAACCATCCGAGACGCTCAAACATCAAACAGATGTATTTTTCTGTCAAATAACCAAGAAAAAATGCAATCGTGTTAACAAGAAGCGACCACTGAAGTGTCAGAGATTATAATAGATATAGACTGGGAGACTCAAACATTCATAACGGGTGGCAGGGACAAAGAATCCAGTGAAATTTTTTAAAGTGCTTTATCTGAAAACTACCTTGAGCAGTTAAACAGAGAACCGACTCGTAGCGATAACCTATTGGACCTTCCGGTGACAAACAGACCGGAACTATTTGAAACAGTTAATGCAGAACAGGGAATCAACGATCATAAAGTGGTTACTGCATCGATGATTTCAACCGTATATAGAAATATTAAAAAAGGTAGGAAAATTTTTCTGTTGAGCAAAAGTGACAAAAAGCAGATTTCAAACTACCTGACCGATCAATACAAAAGTTGTGTGTCAAGTACAGATAGCGTTGAGGATCAGTGAAGAAAGTTCAAAACCATCGTACAAAATGCGTTAGATGAGTATGTGCCAAGCAAGATCGTAAGAGATGGAAAAGTGCCACCGTGGTACAACAACCGAGTTAGAAAACTGCTGCGGAAGCAAAGGGAGCTTCACAACAAACATAAACATAGCCAAAGCCTTGCAGACAAACAAAAATTACGCGAAGCGAAATGTATTGTGGGGAGGGCTATGATAGAGGCGTTCAATGAATTCGAAAGTAAAGTTCTATGTACTGACTTGGCAGAAAATCCTAAGAAATTTTAGTCTTATGTCAAAGCGGTTGGTGGATCAAAACAAAATGTCCAGACACTCTGTGACCAAAATGGTACTGAAACAGAGGATGACAGACTAAAGGCCGAAATACTAAATGTCTGCTTCCAAAGCTGTTTCACAGAGGAAGACTGCACTGTAGTTCCTCCTCTAGATTGTCGCACATATGACAGAATGGTAGATATCAAAATAGACGACAGAGGGATAGAGAAACAATTAAAATCGCTCAAAAGAGGAAAGGCCGCTGGACCTGATGGGATATCAGTTCGATTTTACACAGAGTACGCGAAGGAACTTGCCCCCTTCTTGCAGCGGTGTACCGTAGGTCTCTAGAAGAGCGTAGCGTTCCAAAGGATTGGAAAAGGGCACAGGTCATCCCCGTTTTCAAGAAGAGACGTCGAACAGATGTGCAGAACTATAGACCTATATCGCTAACGTCGATCAGTTGTAGAACTTTGGAACACGTATTATGTTCGAGTATAATGACTTTTCTGGAGACTAGAAATCTAGTCTGTAGGAATCAGCATGGTTTTCGAAAAAGACGTTCGTGTGAACCCCAGCCGCGCTATTCGTCCACAAGACTCAGGGGGCCACAGACACGGGTTCACAGGTAGATGCCGTGTTTCTTGACTTCGCAAGGCGTTCGATACAGTTCCCCACAGTCGTTTAATGAACAAAGGAAGAGTATATGGACTGTCAGACCAATTGTGTGATTGGATTGAAGAGTTTTTAGATAACAGAACGCAGCATGTCATTCTCAATGGAGAGAAGTCTTCCGAAGTAAGACTGATTTCAGGTGTGCCGCAGGGGAGTGTCATAGGACCGTTGCTATTCACAATATACATAAATGACCTGGTGGATGACATCGGAAGTTCACTGAGGCTTTCTGCAGATGATGCTGTGGTGTATCGAGAGGTTGTGACAATGGAAAATTGTACTGAAGTGCAGGAGGATCTGCAGCGAGTTGACGCATGGTGCAATTGAATCTCAATGTAGAAAAGTGTAACGTGCTGCGAATACATAGGAAGATAGATCCCTTATCATTTAGCTACAAAATAGCAGGTCAGTAACTGGATGCAGTTAATTCCATAAATTATCTGGGAGTACGCATTAGGAGTGATTTAAAATGGAATGATCATATAAAATTGATCGTCGGTAAAGCAGATGCCAGACTGAGATTCATTGGAAGAATCCTAAGGAAATGCAATCCGAAAACAAAGGAAGTAGGTTACAGTACGCTTGTTCGCCCACTGCTCGAATACTGCTCAGCAGTGTGGGATCCGTACAAGATAGAGTTGATAGAAGAGATAGAGAAGATCCAACGGAGAGCAGCGCGCTTCGTTACAGGATCATTTAGTAATCGCGAAAGCGTTACGGAGATGGTAGATCAACTCCAGTGGAAGACTCTGCAGGAGAGACGCTCAGTAGCTCGGTACGGGCTTTTGTTAAAGTTTCGAGAACATACCTTCACCGAAGAGTCAAGCAGTATATTTCTCCCTCCTACGTATATCTCACGAAGAGACCATGAGGATAAAATCAGAGAGATCAGAGCCCACACAGAAGCATACCGACAATCCTTCTTTCCACGAACAATAAGAGACTGGAATAGAAGGGAGAACCGATAGAGGTACTCAGGGTACCCTCCGCCACACACCGTCAGGTGGCTTGCGGAGTATGGATGTAGATGTAGATAATAAAAGAGTGTATCTTTTATGTAGGACTCTACCTTCAGTGGTTCTCTTCACTGGAAACCTCATTTAATCCTCATACCTATGTGGGTCCTCACTCAAGTGAATAGTAGCCGAGGTTCACACACTGTATTTTCCAAAGTGTGGAAGGGAGTACAAATCTTCTTCCAGTCATTTCAGAACAGTAAACCATTTTACGTAAATGTCGTACTTCAAAACAGAACTAGCGTGTTCCAGCACCTTCTTTGTCCAAATGTACACTTATGTTATCTACACAAGCGTCGGCATACATTACATCCTTTCTGACCTTCCTTTTTGACTGGTATTCAGGTAGAAGAACGTAACGTTTTTACAATTACTGTAATGTAGCAGTTTCAAGTTAGCGACAGGTAACTAATTTAATGATAAATTCTGGTTTTTATTCTATAAACTAAGTTAATTTCATTTTCTTATCGTTATTACGTTCAAATAAGCCCAAACAATCTTAATTTACCTTCACCTTTTATTGCGTTTTTAGACTAAATATCGTGTCTCGACTTCGAAACATTACAATTGGCTCTGAGCACTATGGGACTTAACATCTATGGTCCTCAGTCCCCTAGAACTTAGAACTACTTAAACGTAACTAACCTAAGGACATCACTCAACACCCAGTCATCACGAGGCAGAGAAAATCCCAGACCCCGCCGGGAATCGAACCCGGGAACCCGGGCGCGGGAAGCGAGAACGCTACCGCACGACCACGACCTGCGGACTGAACATTACAATTATACAACTCTTTAACACCCCTGAGTTACAGACTCTCGACGTTTCATGTATATTAATAAGCTTGCCATTTCTTATAGACATTTCCTTCTACAGGGCGATTCCGTGATGATGTTATAAACTTTCAGGGATGATGGAAAAAGGTAAAAACACCAATCTGAAGGAGGAGACGCTACTCTGCAAACGATTGTGTCGGAAGTTTTAAGCGAAAATTGTGCTGATACCTCTGACAGTCAACCTCTTCTACTGCAAGCTTTTAGCTTTCCATACTTTAGGAGGAAGTCGTATGGACCAAAACAAAAACAAAATTCCCAGTAATCATGGGCTCTAAAAACCAAAACTCAAAATCTGTGAGCACTTGTTCATCTCTGCTCCTGTGAAACACATCTCTTCTACTAAATGAGTGGCTCACAAAGCCGACATACGAGGGTTATTCGGAAAGTAAGGTCCGATGGGTTGCGAAATGGAAACTACAGCGAAGATCCGATGTGGATGTCCACAGATGCGTCACGTCGTTCTTTTCAGTTCTGAGTGCACAGTGAGCACGTAAACATGCCTAGAACAAGCGTGTCTCCCTCCACGTCTGAGGGCCTGGAGTGGGTTTTCGCCTGAAGTCATGCAGTCCACGTGACATAACTGTCCTTCCGCATGACAATTCTCGGCCACACTCTGCAGAGGCGGTAAAGATGCTCTTGCAGCGTTTACGATGGAAGTGTTTGATCACCCACAATTGAAATTGCACTTGACTCTCTCTGAGTTTCATCTTTGCTCACATGAACCACTGGCTATGAGACAACGTTGTGGCAAAGACAACGAGCTGTACACCAGCGTAGAGAATTGGCTGAAAGCACAGACGTCATCCTTCTATGACGGGGGTACTGAAAAGTTGGTATAACGCTACGACAAATGTCTAAATCGAAGAGGCGACAAAGTAGAGAAGGTGTAGATAACTGTTGCAAATAAAATTTTTTTGATTTTCACAGTGGTTTCCATTTCACGATCCATCGTACCTTACTTTTCGAATACCCCTCGTACTTCTCATCACATTGTTTCCCTGTTTGGCGCAGTTATGGAACCACGTGAAAGTAGTGCAAGAGCTGTCATCTTAGATTTTCCAGGGAGACAAGGGGCGGCTGACTGGTCGGGCCTGACAGCCACGCTCAGCCTGAAGGTGGAAATACGATGACAATTGCAGCGGGCAGCAGAAGCTTAACTCGGAGAGATACCTGCACAAGTTTTCCCTGCTTTGTAAACGACGAATGGTAACCGAGCAAAATGGACCGAAAATGTAAACCAACGTACAGTATCTTGTAAAGAAATAATGTTTAAATGAACTGAGGCACGAAAATTCCAAGCAAACGAAAATGACCGTATCGCCGAGATGACCGAATGAAGCTAATGTCACAATTTGCAGAACAAAATCTAAGTAACAGAAACGTACATCATTAAAACTTGTTTATCTCAGACACTGTTATTAATCATTATTCTTCACCTCATATTGACAGTTGTTATACTATACATCGGTGAAAACGTATTGTACTTGCAGGCACGATACTTCACCTACTTTCTGCATCGATAGATGATATGGTTTGACTGTGACTGCAATAATTATGAAAGCACAATACTTTAACGAAATCTGATGTTTATAAATAGAACATATACATGTAGTTAGTTAAGAGAACATGACAACCCTAAACGTTCTGCACCTTTATTACTGTCCAAATGATAGATATGACATGTTTATTAAGCGAATATCTTACCTTTTTTAATAAATTTAACTGCAATTTTGCTACTGATGATTTCAGTAATAAAACAATAAAACTGAAAGCACCATTGGCAACAGCGTAAAAATCCGCATGAGATGGCTGCCACATGTCAATGGGTATGTAATCGTAACACTGGTTCTCATTATCTCATACCTCGAACTTTCCCAAATTCACCCTTTCAATAATCTTTCAAATAATATAATATGTAATACCGACGGACGAGCATGATAATACATATATGTATATGTGTATACGTTTAAGATTATCAGTTTAACAGTAATATTATTGGCCACTTTGAGATTTAAACGAAACATAATTGCCACTGACTGGTAGAAAGGAGGTGGCTAGCATGTAAATCCCAGCAAGTAACCATGTTTTGCACAGTATAATATAGTTCTGGATGTCCTCTGAGATGAAATTTGTATTAGGCAATTGGCCACTGCGGAAATGTATGTCGGACTACTGAATTACAGGGTACTGTATTATGCTGTTTGAATTTATGATGATGTTCAAAAATGTTCATATGTGTATGACATCTTATGGGACTTAACTACTAAGGTCATCAGTCCCTAAGCTTACACACTACTTAATCGAAATTATCCTAAGGACAGACACACACACACACACACACACACACACACACCCATACCCGAGGGAAGACTCGAACCTCCGCCCCGACCAGCCACACAGTCCATGACTGCAGCACCTAAGACCGCTCGGGTACTCCCGCGCGGCATTTATGATGATTTAGTTGGTTTAACAATCCTTTGCCCAGCATTGAAGTCTGATGTTAGTTCCATCACAGTTCGCCGTCTGTCTTGTTTTACCAGTGTGTCCAGCCTACGACGTCCGACACCTATAATGAAGGGTAGCCGCCCCAACCCAGGACACCCATGCGTTGTTTCACCTCGGTCTCCCCACGTGTTGAATACACTTACCACAGCACTCCTCGAATACCCGAGAAGTCGTGCAGTTTCCGAAATGCTCGTGCAGAGCCTCCGTGCCATCACAATCTGCCTTCAATCAAACTGAGATAGCTTGCGCACCTTCCCCATTCTATACACGGACCGCATGGTCATTGGTACTACATGCACCGTGCGTGTGTCTGACTAGCAGTCATTCCTTGCCATATGACATGGCTATCGCCTGGACGATATTGATAGTAGGTCAGTAATCATAATGTTCTGGCTGTTCAGTGTATGTTGCATGACTCTTCACAGAATTTTCACTCTCAGATTGTCCTAGTAAACCTGTTCCTCATGCGCAACCTCTTTCTTGTAATGTTTGACCCTAGTGTTGGAGGAGCATTTTCGTAATGTTGTTTCACTCACTAAAAATGTGTGACGAAATGTGACGCTCTTCTTCAGTCTTTTCTGCTCCTGAGTTATAATTACCTGTGAAGTCTCCTCCAGTAGAAAGAAATACTGACCACTCGACAGAATTAGCGTTTTACCAGCTCCCTCTTACAATAATGAGTTACATTCCCTTACGGATTCCTCCAATACATGTCAATATTGCATCAGTCTGTTCTACAACTAGTTTAAATTTTCGTTACTCTTTAAAATGATGTGTGTCCGGTACCTCTCAAAACCAGGACAACAACCTGAAATCTGCCGTTTATGCTCAACGTAGCTTATAGTTGTTATTAGACAGATGCCAATGCCCCATGCCTCTATAAGTCACAAACACAGTCCCTAGCCACCCTCGAACAACTCACCACTAATTGGCAACAAAAATTTCCGCACTAATGTAAGTCATCTTAGAATAATTGAAGACTACTCTCATACCTCTGTAAAACGGTTCGTATTTCAACACTACAGACATGCAAGCTGTGCAAAGGTGCTGTATTAAAATAACGAGCCTCAGGGATTAAAACCAGAAAACTTAGTTTGCCTTGACTTTCAGAAGACGATCATATTCGCAAAACCGTTCCTCGAAATCAAAGTCACATCCATCTAGATAAGGACTGGCACTTATTCCAGCCACACCGTGGGTTGCATAAGGCCACTCAGATTTCGACTAAACGAGATATTGTATACGAAGCCTTACCTTTGAGTTAATTACTGCGTGCTATAAAACCAAGAGTTTTCCGTAGTAAGGTCCTGTAGGCAGACATCGAGTGTTTTGCAATCTAATTTTGGCGTACGCATTATGGTACGTGATTCTACAATCTTAACTGTTCAGCGGTAATAGTCACACACGCTTTGCCAATGATAGAAGTAAAACTCGTTGCCAGAACACGCTGTGATGACATGGGAAATTTTTTATTTGTTTGTTTGTCCATTTGGCGTATTTTTGCCATTAAAATGTAGCTTGATTGTACAAATATTAAACTCGAATTATATCACTCTTTCATACTTGAGGCCACTACTTTTAATCAGGAAAGCATTTTTCGGATTTGTTATCAAATACATAGTACATGGGAATCACTATAAGCGCTTCTTGTTAAAACCACAAGAATTTTATATCGGGACAGAATGCGGCCGAAGTCTGAGAATATTTTACTTGATATGGCAGTTAGCGAGAGAGTAAATTGTAGATGGAGTGACATTCAGAGCTTTCACACTATTCAGTTAAACGAGAGAGACATTTGCATGCAAATTTCTGTGGTTGATTCCTCGAGTTCTAGTAAAACAAGCGTTGTTAACATTTCTCTCATACCTAGCTTCCAAATGCACTGTACGATACATATGTAAATTATTGTCGCTACTTCGGTGATCAAGTCTGTGCAATTTCATATTACCCAATATTCAGCAAGCCCGAATCACACATTTGATTGCAAAACAATTCGGTTTTGATCTCCACCATTAGTAAAGCACATGAAACTTAATGTTCTGAATTTTAGGGTGTCTATGTTGTGTGTGGCATTCAAAGTATCTGAAATGTAATACGAAATACGTGGAAAAGAAAATTAAGATACACAAAAAAGGTAAATCTACTGATGCTGAATGGTAGGAGTTATTTAAAAAAATGTTCTTAGCAGCGGCTTCCCCTGAGTAGGCGTATATCACATATAATGCACACATATGGGTATGATTCTCTGCTCTTTTAATCCATACGATTCCAGAGAGGATGTTAAATCTGCGTGTGATATTCAACCGTGTGACATAATATTTGGTCCCGAAAAACGTTGACTAAAAGTATTGTTTCTCTAAAGCCCTCATCCCTGTTACCTGGTCGACTGAATAGTACAAACATGAGGCACATTTCATTACACTCCAAGTTAACTAAATCCATAATTGCAGATATTAAGTAATCAGGAAATATTTGAATCTCTTTCCAATCTACCTTCCCCATCTATGGTTTTAATAAGATCATTCCTAATATTTTAAATGAACACCAAAACTTTGTAGCTGTATTCACGAATGGGTCTAAACAGTGCTATTCCGTTGGCTACTCTGTCGTTTCACTAATTGTGTCCTCAAGAATCGGTTGCCTCCAGAGTTCATTCATTGTTTTCATTGCCGAATTATCCGCGATCTTGAGGGCTCTGGAGCAGATGAGATGTGCCATGCTTGCCAAATTCCTCGTCAGTCCCGACTCCCTGAGTGCCCATCGGTCTTTGTAACGTGTGTATCCAGCCGAAAAAATATCCGAGAACGCCCAGAACAACCTTGTCCACTTACAAAGGCTAGGGGAGAAGGCGTCTTTCTGCTGGGTCCAGGGCACATGGGTATTGTGGGAAACAAAACGGCGGATGTAACAGCCAAGGAGGCGTGTCGTGATCCTCAGTTAGATCAGTATGCCATTTCCCTGCATGCTATCGTCTCGTTGCTCAGAAGTCAAGAAGAGAGTGGCTGGAAGTGACTGACAATAATCTCCTTCCAGTAAAGCATGCAATAGGGTCGTGGTGTACGCTCTTCCAGACACGCAGACGGGACGACGTTCTCCTTACTCGTCTCCGCATAGGCCACAGCACTATGACGCATGGCTTCTTGCCCCGGTGGGAAGACCCTCCATTGACTGGTGCTTGTGATGTTTAGATCACTGTGCGCCACATTTTATTAGACTGTGTTTCATTTTTAGATCAGAGCGCAGAACAGATTTTCTGGCAGATCTGCTCTCTATTTTAACTAACGTTCAAACGAGTGTGGTGAGAGTTTTAAGGTTTAGCGATTTGTCCAACTTGCTTCGTAAAATTTTAGGTACATATTCTTAATATCTTAACAGAGTCTACGTGGTCAGACTGTCAGATTTCCCTGTACCACTACTTTAGCTTCTGTTTCGTTTGACCTACGCTTTAATACCAGGTATAGCACTTTTCACAATCTCTGTGTCGTCTTAAAGAGTATGAGATAGAGTGATTGTGTGGGTAAGCGAGAGTGAGGCTGGAGTGAGTGAATAAGTGACATTTTGTAGGTTTCCTCCTCAATGAGTGACAAGAAAATTTGTCGTTTTATTAACATTCGTTTCTTTTAATAGGTGCCAGAGCACTGATAACCACATTGTTAGGTACCTGTGAGCTCCAACAACCCATTGTCTTCCCCTTCTGTTTCTCTCTTTCCCCATGCATCTGCTTGTGATATTCTGCCTCTCTTCCCCGTGAAAGGTGATACCTACCCACACAATGCATCTTTCCTGACATCAGGAGATATGTTTAGCAAGTATGCTTCAAATCGATCCAGTGCATTAAGAGAAGATGTGGAACGTACATATATACATCCATTTTCGTAATTAACTAGAACTTTGCTTGCAGCTTCTCGAACATACACTTACGTCACATATATTGCACAAATATGTGTCTGCATCTCTGATGTTTTCGATCATATTAGTCAAGAGAGGATTTCGAATTTATTTGCGATATTTAGTCGTGTGGCACGTTGACAAATGAGTCACGATTATAACAAATTTTGTTGAAATGGTTTCATGAAATTAATAAGGTAAAATTAAATCTCCACCCAAATACATACCTTCCATCTTCTATTTCTGTCTGCCCTGTTCCACATATTCATCGCAACCTGTCTCACTTCTACATGTATCCTCACACTCATGCAATGAATGTGACTGTTTAATTAAGTAAAGCAGAAACAAAAGTTCATAATAGCTAAACGTATATCACAAAAATTGAAAAGCTGTGTCGTCGTTATATAAACACGCCATGCTTTCAAATATACAAATTTGTCCCCAACGAATCAATCAACATTAATGTACAGCGCTATTTCGCGAACATACGGAAACTGGAATCGGAGAAAACGCGTACAGCGGATATTGGATAAACAGGCTGACGAACGACCAATACTGAATGTCATATTAAAAATGTGCAAACTTGAAGTAGTTAGTGTCAAGATCCATAATTTAATATGTTCGCTATATATTGCCCTAAGGTGGCTGCTCGTCGGTCCTGCATTCATCGCATTGCAGCTTCACCAATGCCTATTCCTCTGAATGAACTTAACTGGGTATTGTTTTAAATTTATTTGGAGCGACCTTTTTGTTTTATTCTGCAGAAGTCTAACCACACTCATTAAATGACGCGACAAGTCGTTATTCGTGATCCGAATTTGAACCCACTGTTAACGAAATTAAGCTTGCATGTTTGGTCGAGACTCGACTAGGCATAAAACGATGTAAAATCACGAAGTTTTCACCAGTATCATCTTACAAGGCCGAATGTCCGAAACTGGAAATAAATGACGATACATTTAGCACTGCACCCCTTGAAACTTATATTGCCCCTGAGAAGTAACTGCGAAAGGTATGTAACAAAGTGTAACGCACAAGTGTGAAACTCCGTGAAGTAAAGTTGTGGTGATGGAGGGGCGTAGACTACAGTACCTAGCCTATATGGATTGTTAACTAAACACAAAAAAATGTCAGATACTAAATATATTTACCATTAGCATAATATTGTAATTTGACGAAACAACACAGGTGATTTAACACTGCAGTGATTCGAAACCGGCATTTTCGCTATTGTCTTATAGACATGAAATATTTATTGTTTCTTTATCAGTAGCGAGAGGTACAATGTTCAACTAAAGGTAACGCAGTGAATAGTTCTGTGCTGCCTAGGACTCCAACGCTGGACATATCGTCGTAGTTGACCCCACGTGGAGAGGTGTCAATTATCAAATTCCCTTTCATTAGTATTTAGGATCGAGCTGGTTTTAGAGACCTAGAGGAGTTTGTCATCGAGAGAAAACAACCGAAATTATGGGATATTATTATCTCGAAGGGTTCAAATCCAGAGAAAGATTGGAATCGGAGCTCGTATTCCAGTCCACTGCCAATATTTTTGTAATTGCAAGGTCACTTTAAATAAGAAATGAAGGTCCTATGACCTTAAAAGACCATGGGTTCGTGAAACAAAATAATATTATTAGTGTAAGAAAGATTACTACTACAAGCATCGACTTCCGACTTTCGTTCATTTTCTAACTAGCCAGTAATAGAAAAATCTTTCGGAAACGTGATAGTGAAATGAGAAGTAATCATGAGGAGCGTCATTTCTGCTGTAGAAAACGGAGGTCAAAACGGAGTAAAGTTTAGAATTTGTGACACTGTGTTCTGTTTGTGTTTAATAAAAGGGAGAAAGCAGTGGAGGTAATTCGAAACATCTGTACCCGGTATAGAGTGAGTGCGATCGAGAAAGTCAAGTCGACCATTTCAAGTACGATCGTTTTGAGATAAATTAATCACCACATTCAGGAAGACAAACAGGTGTCGATGAAGGACGTTTCTAAAATTTATTACTATAGTCAGTGACAATGTATCCGACAGTTGGCAACTGTGATGACCAGTTAGCCTTCGTATGGCACTTGCCTTCAGTAGTGATAGTGAAGCTCATAGAAAGGAAGGATTAGGGTACAACGTCTTGTGGAAAATGAGAGTGTACGCAAAGTAGAATCTCGAAGTGGGAAGGATGCTGAAGGAAGTCGTCTCTGCCCTTTCAAAGGATTGATCCTTCGATTTGCCGCAATAGATTCAAGGAGGTCACCTTACATCAGTGTGGCCCGATAGCATTTTGAAGTACTGTATGGTAACTTCATCAGGGGAAATGACGGGTAAGTCATAACAAACGAGAACTCTAACCATGGCCTGTATGTGTCCACAAAAGTTATTGTCACATATCTTTTCACTGTGGTTTCCATTTCGCGACCGATCGTTCCTTACCTTCCGAATAACCCTTGTAGTTTGGCAGCAGCTTTTCGTGAAATATTTCAATTTTTCCTCAATCCATTAATTAAGTTTTCGACAATTAGCCTGTTTACTTTCAAGCAGTTAAATATTTTCAGGCAAAACTAGACCTCGCGCTAGTCACTTTGATTCCCCATTTACCTGTTTCTCTCCCTTTGTTTGTCTATGAAAATTCGGACAAAACCTCAAGGTGTAATTTATAGGTAGTTTTTTTGTCGCTCTGTTCACGCGCTTACACATACGTAGCGAGTGTTAATCATACGATAAAATAGTCCTTTCTCCGTCCTGTCATTTCAAAAAATCGTCGTTTCGATATCTTGAACCGTTTATGAGATACGACGATTTTTACGAACACTTGATTCCCGCAGAGCAGGAAAGGTTCGGACGCGCCGCGAGCGACCCATCTGTCGATATAACAACCATTATCACAAGAATGAAAAGAGACGGTATTCCAGTTTCAACTTTAAATACAATTTAGATACATTGGTTACATTTCATACGCACTAACGTATGGCCTTAAATGAACTATGCGGAAAGTCTACGCAATGTGCTTATAACTCGGTAAATTCTTAAAAATGTCTTGCAGCCATGTACTCAATTTCGTGCAGCACAGTAACTATGACAAATAACGAAAATAAATTCAGACTTTTATCGTTTAAAGATATCAAGCTATATAATGCGGAAGAATGAAATTATATCACCGAATAGTTTTCTTAAAATCGGATGATAAGTATTCCATAGCTGCCGCCCACTGCTTTGCCGGGAAGACACGTGGCTGTCGCTCTCTGCCGCGCGTGCCGCAGCGACAAGATTCGACCACGTTTGATTTCGAACGTCGCCAGTTGCAGCGGGAGATAGGTCGCGACACAGATGTCACTCACGTAGGACACTTCCGTTACTATACCTGCGGTTGTGTTTTGTCGCCTGAAGCTGTCGCGCGCTGTCGGTCGCTTCAGTCGCTTACGTAGGACGCGGCCTAATGATGACAAAATTTCTTAAGATGTCGTTCTGATTTCGATATAGCTGTTTGCATCTCTGTTACAGATGTGATAAAATGCTAACCTCACTCCAGTTTGGAACTGGGCGCTATTGCCTCTTACTCTTTACAGTGTGCCCATATTTTCATGGAGCCAGCGACCAACAGCAGTGTCATCCTCTCCTCATTGCCCTTGTGACGGCTGATGCAAATAATTCGTAATTTAGACAAGGTAATTAGTTGTAGTAATCTTGCCTGTCTGTATACATATATTACACTGAAGCGGCAAAGAAATTGGTATAGGTATGCGTATCAAATACAGAGAAATGTAAACAAGTAGAATACGGCACTGTTGTCGACAATGCCTATATAAGACAACAAGTGTCTGGAGCAGTTGTTAGATCAGTTACTGCTGCTAGAATGACATGTTATCAAGATTTAAGTGAGTTGAAACGTGGTGCTATGGTTGCTCACGAGCGATGGGACGCAGCATCTCCGAGGTAGTGATGAACTGGGGATTTTCGCGTACGAGCATTTTATGAGTGTACCGTGAATATCAGGAATCTGGTGAAACATCATATCTCCGACATCGCAGGGCCAGAAAAAGATCCTGCAAGAACGCGACCAAAGACGAATGAAAATAATGGTTCAACGTGACAGGAGTGCAACCCTTTCGCAAATGGCTGCAGATTTCAATGTTGGGCTATCAACAAATGCAACTGTGCGAACCATTCAACGAAACATCATCGATATGGGCTTTCAGAGCCGAAGGCACACTTGCGTACCCTTAATGACTTCACGACAAAAAGATTTACTCCTAGCCTCGTCCGCTCAACAGCACCATTGGACTTTTGATGACTAGAAACATGATGCCTGGTCCGAGAAGTCTCGTTTCAATCTGTGTCGAACATATGGACTTGTACTGGTATGGAGACAACCTCATGAATCCATGGACCCTGCATGTCATCGGGGGCTGTACAAGCTGCTCGAGGCTCTGTAATGGTGTGGGACGTGTGCAGCTGGAGTGATATGTGACCCCTGATACGTCTAGATACGACTCTGACAGGTGACACGTACATAAACATCCCGTCTGATCACCTGCATCCATTTCTGTTCATTGTGAATTCCGACGGACTTGGGCAATTCCAGCAGGACAATACGACACCCCACACGTCCACAATTGCTACAGAGTAGCTCCAGAAACGCTTTTATGAGTTTAAATACTTCCACTGCCACCAAACTCCCCAGACATGAACATTATTGAGCATATCTTGGTTGGCTTGCAACGTGCTGTTCAGAAGAGATCTTCATACTCTTGTACTCATACGGATTTACGGACAGCCCCGCGCGATTCATAATGTCAGTTCCCTCCAGCACTACTTCTGACAGTAGTCGAGTCCACGTCACGTCGTGTTGCGGCGCTTCTGCGTGCTCGCAGGGACCCTACACGATATTAGGTAGGTGTACCAGCTTTTTGGCTCTTGCGTATATGTACGCTACTGGCCAATAAAATTCCTACAACAAGAAGTAATGCAGATGACAAACAGGTATTCATTCAACAAATATATTGTACTAGAACTGACATGTGATTACATTTTCACACAATTTGGGTGCAGAGATCCTGAGGAATCAGTACATAGAACAATCACCTCTGGCCGTAATAACGGCCTTCATACGCCTGGGCATTGAGTCAAACATAGTTTGAATGGCGTGTACAGGTACAGCTGCCCATGGACCTTCAACACGATACCACAGTTCATCAAGAGTAGTGACTGGCGTATTGTGACAAGCCAGTTGCTAGGCCAACATTGACCAGACGTTTTCAGTTGGTGAGAGATCTGGAGAATGTGCTGGGCAGCAGGCAAACATTTTCTGTATCCAGAAAGGCCCGTACACGACATGCAACATTTGGTCGTGCATTATCCTTCTGAAATGTAGGGTTTCGCAGGGATCGAATAAAGGGTAGATCAATGGGTCGTAACACATCTGAAATGTAACATCTACTGTTCAAAGTGCCGTCAATGCAAACCAGAGGTGACCGAGACGTGTAACCAATGGCACCGCATATCCTCACGCCGGGTGATCCGCCAGTATGGCGATGACGAATACACGCTTCCAATGTGCGTTCACCGCGATGTCGCCAAACACGGACGTGACCATCATGGTGCTGTAAACTGAACCTGGAATCATCCGAAAAAATGACGTTTAGCCATTCGTGCACCCAGGTTCGTCGTTAGTAAACCATCGCAGGCGCTACTGTCTGTGATGCAGCGTCAAGGGTAACCGCAGCCATAGTCTCCGTCGAACTGTTCGTGCAGATGGTTGTCTTGCAAACTTCCCCATCTGTTGACTCAGGGATCGAGACGTGGCTGCACGCTCCGTCACAGCCATGCGGATAAGATGCCTGTCAACTCGACTCCTAGTGATGCGAAGCTGTTGGGATCCAGCACGGCGTTCCGTATTACCCTCCTGAACCCACCGATACCATATTCTTCTAACAGTCACTGGATCTCGCCCAACGCGGGCAGCAATGTCGCGATACGGTAAATCGCAACCGCAATAGGCTACAATCCGACCTTTATCAAGGTCGTAAACCTGATGGTACGCGTTTCTCCTCCTTACACGAGGCATGACAACAACGTTTCACCAGGCAACGCCGGTCAACTGGTGTTTGTGTATGAGAAATCGGTTTTAAACTTTCCTCACGTCAGCACGTTGTAGGTGTCGTCACCGGCGCCAAACGTGTGTGAATGCTCTGAAAAGCTTATCATTTGCATATCACAGCATCTTCTTCCTATCGGTTAAATTTCGCGTCTGTAGCACGTCATCTTCGTTGTGTAGCAACTTTGGCTCTGAGCACTATGCGACTTAACTTCTGAGGTCATCAATCGCCTAGAACTTAGAACTAATTGAACCTAACTAACCTAAAAACATCACACACATCCATGCCTGAGGCAGGATTCGTACCTGCGACCATAGCCGTCGCTCGGCTCCAGACAGTAGAGCCTAGTACCGCACGGCCACTTCGGCCGGCTTAGCAACTTTAATGGCCAGTAGTGCAAGTCTATGCCACATCAATTCTGAATTCATTCTGAATCTTTTGTTGGTATACCACGAATATATGAAGTGAATCTTGCAAGATAACTCTCTGTTATTCCAGGAAGTAACTAGACTATCACAGCGTTACCCGACATGTTCCGCCATGTTGTCATGGTCATATGTTAATTGTAGTCGGACGATGTGTTTCTGCAGCCAATATCTTTCTTGAACGGTTATAAATTTAGGATTGCATCTTGTGCATCAATGATGCATAGGATTAATTGTGAAAAGGAGTACTCCAGTCCTTATAGTGAGGGAGAAGAATGGAAAGCTGCACAGATCACTGCAGTACATACGAAAGAAAATAAAGGTAGTGCACTGAGTTCCAGATCCATTTTATTGACGTCAACATGTAGCAGGATGTGTTCCAACATTATAAAATAACCCAAAATATATTACCTACTTACATCAAACCAGCATGGATTTGGGAAGCATCACTATTGTGAGACATGGCTGGCACTTTACTCGCATTACGTACTGTATACAGGGGCTCTCAATTTGATTCCTTGTTTATAGAATTTCAAAAAGGCTTTTGATATCATTCCTCATACGTGCCTTCTAACCACATTGCTTTCCTATGGATTATCGTCTCAGTTGTGAGACGGGATTTTCTGGCTGTAGAAGTCACACTTCACAATAACCGACGGGATGTCACCTAGTGAAACAGAGGTGACGAGGGTGATTTCGTAAGTAAAGTGATATAAGCCTTTTGCTAATTGTCATATATATAAACTATTTAACAAATAATCGGAACACTTGTCTTAGATTTGTGGCAGTTAATTCTGCCGTATAGCATACTACACTCCTGGAAATGGAAAAAAGAACACATTGACACCGGTGTGTCAGACCCACCATAATTGCTCCGGACACTGCGAGAGGGCTGTACAAGCAATGATCACACGCACGGCACAGCGGACACACCAGGAACCGCGGTGTTGGCCGTCGAATGGCGCTAGCTGCGCAGCATTTGTGCACCGCCGCCGTCAGTGTCAGCCAGTTTGCCGTGGCATACGGAGCTCCATTGCAGTCTTTAACACTGGTAGCATGCCGCGACAGCATGGACGTGAACCACATGTGCAGTTGACGGACTTTGAGCGAGGGCGTATAGTGGGCATGCGGGAGGCCGGGTGGACGTACCGCCGAATTGCTCAACACGTGGGGCGTGAGGTCTCCACAGTACATCGATGTTGTCGCCAGTGGTTGGCGGAAGGTGCACGTGCCCGTCGACCTGGGACCGGACCGCAGCGACGCACGGATGCACGCCAAGACCGTAGGATCCTACGCAGTGCCGTAGGGGACCGCACCGCCACTTCCCAGCAAATTAGGGACACTGTTGCTCCTGGGGTATCGGCGTGGACCATTCGCAACCGTCTCCATGAAGCTGGGCTACGGTCCCGCACACCGTTAGGCCGTCTTCCGCTCACGCCCCAACATCGTGCAGCCCGCCTCCAGGCGTGAATGGAGGGACGAATGGAGACTGTCGTCTTCAGCGATGAGAGTCGCTTCTGCCTTGGTGCCAATGATGGTCGTATGCGTGTTTGGCGCCGTGCAGGTGAGCGCCACAATCAGGACTGCATACGACCGAGGCACACAGGGCCAACACCCGGCATCATGGTGTGGGGAGCGATCTCCTACACTGGCCGTACACATCTGGTGATCGTCGAGGGGACACTGAATAGTGCACGGTACATCCAAACCGTCATCGAACCCATCGTTCTACCATTCCTAGACCGGCAAGGGAACTTGCTGTTCCAACAGGACAATGCACGTCCGCATGTATCCCGTGCCACCCAACGTGCTCTAGAAGGTGTAAGTCAACTACCCTGACCATCAAGATCTCCGGATCTGTCCCCCATTGAGCATGTTTGGGACTGGATGAAGCGTTGTCTCACGCGGTCTGCACGTCCAGCACGAACGCTGGTCCAACTGAGGCGCCAGGTGGAAATGGCATGGCAAGCCGTTCCACAGGACTACATCGAGCATCTCTACGATCGTCTCCATGGGAGAATAGCAGCCTGCATTGCTGCGAAAGGTGGATATACACTGTACTAGTGCCGACATTGTGCATGCTCTGTTGCCTGTGTCTATGTGCCTGTGGTTCTGTCAATGTGATCATGTGATGTATCTGACCCCAGGAATGTGTCAATAAAGTTTCCCCTTCCTGGGAAAATGAATTCACGGTGTTCTTATTTAAATTTCCAGGAGTGTACTACGAAGAGCAAAGTGAATTGCAAAATAATGTGGAAAATATATCTTCATGGTGCAAACCATGACAGTTGATCCTAAACAACAAAATATGTGAGGTTCTCCACACAATTACTGAGAAAGTTTCGTAAAGCTTCGAGATATCGATAAGTAAAACAAGTTTAAGCGTTATAGAGTTAATGAAAATCCTTGAGGTTACAAATGTAGACACTGTAACTGGAAACATCACATGTTGGGATATAGACACAACCCTCAAAAGACCCAAGTAGTCTACTGAGGAGACTGACAGCACTTCGGCTGATCCACCTGGAATACTGCAGAGCACTGTGCGATCATTACCTGCGATACTGACGTGGGACATCGAAAACGTTGAAAGAAGACAGCTAATTTTGTACTGTAGTAAATTAGGAGAGAGAGTACCGTGGATGTTTTTCTATTTTTCTTTGAAGTTGGAGGAGAAGGGGGTGGGGGGACGAGTTTGAGACGCAATATTAAAACAAACGCTCTTTCACTGGAGAACGTTATTTCCGCGACATTTCAGCCAGCATCTTTCTCCTCCGAATGGATACAGCTTTTGTTGCCACCGCAATACAAAGGATTTTATTACAACTGTAATAACGTAAGAGAAATACAGAACTCGCACATAAAGATTCTAGTTTTCATTTTTATCGATGTTCGTACATGAGTGGAATGGTCAAGAAATTGAAACGATTCTTTGAACTCTTTGCGAAACGCTTAACTGTGAATTACAGAGTAATCGTGTATCATTGCGATATAAATGGAGTGCGTTAGCAGAATTTAATATTCGTCGTGCAGAACTTGTTGTTTCGGGGACACTGAGTACACTTCATTTGTGCTCAAAATATGAATGATATGCGACGTGTACATAATTATTTCACAAGTTTGCCACCTTAAGTGATTAATTTTAAAATCCGCTTAGTCATCTTGGTAGAATACATATTTTCTTAAGGCGAGATCTGTTTCTACTGTCACGAAATTGGGCAGATTGTATTATGGGTGTGGTAAACGAGTTAAGACGGAAATCACTGAAACGTAGGCGTTTTACATTGCAGCGTGGTGTTTTCACTAAATGCCGCCGCTGAATGCCACGATGTGCTGTTTACCCCGACATACATAGGAGACATGACCATTGTGATAAGAGACATGAGCGCTAGCACGGTAAGTTTTAGTTGGTCATTATTTCCACGCGCTTTTTGAGAGTGGACCAGTAGAGAAATAATGTGACAGTGATTCAAAGAACTCCATGCTAAGCACTTAATTGTGAATTGCAGAAGATTCATGTAGATGTGGATGCAGATGTCAAGGAAAGGATAGAAGAAGTAGGTAGGGATCAAGGAATGGGGAGGAGTGTAGAAATGCAAAACAAAGAGTGAAAAGCTTGCAAAGTATTCCTCACTTAGACGTATGCCACCCTTCGTTTTATCTTATGCCAGAGAGAAATGGAAGGAATTTTTTCAGAACAAAGAATGAATGATAGGTAAGGATATGTACAAGAATAAGGTTTCATAGATTGTGACAGGAATGATAGGGGACATTAAAAAAGGAGAAATTAAACGAGAACGTATAATTTCAATGAAAACCGCTAGATTTGTTTATAGCATTTTTGGAAAATCCAGTAGACGCGCAGTTGAGGTGATAATGTAAGAGAGACGAGAGAGAGTGAGAGAGGGGATGGAGGATAAACTAACAAAGAATGAATGTGAGACGAAATCGTTTGCATAACTTTTGGAGGACAGAGTGTCTATTAATGAATGCAGGGGAAGAGAGAGATGTATCTGAAATAACACAAAATATTTTAAAGCATCCATCTAAACTTATTACTTTGTAAGTATCTATACACGTCATAAATGAAGTAAAAATAGACCTTTTAACAAAATATGTTCTCAAAATCAATTCAATTAAAAAGGTAACTCAAAGGAAAATTAACTGAAATTTTATATTATCTTTTGCCAAGTGGTCTTCCACTGTCTATACGCGAGGAAAAAATGAAGAAAAGGTGACATGAAATTTTCAAGGACTCTATCATTTTATCCAGAATCCCTCGTTATTTTACATTTATTTATTTATTTATTTAACGTGATCAGATTAGGGCCATCAGGCCTTCTCTTACATCGGACCAGTGTTCCACACATGCAGCATTTCACACATTAGAGTTGCATCATGACAATAGTTTAAATACGAAAATTCGATCACTCTAGTGACAATATGAATAAAGAGTAATGACTAAGACCTAATAAAGTAAATGGTGCCAATATTTTTACAACAGATGCTATACGTACAAATTATGATAAAAGCAATAATAATAACACTAAAAAATCAAATAATGACAAAAATTGACAATATTATTGAATATTTGTGCATATATACATTAATATCTTGGTGTGTAAAGTAGATGTTTACTAGCATAGCGAGTTTTGGGGAAGGGAGATTTAAGGAGGGGGAAAGAGGGAAGTAATGAGGTAAAGTGCATTCACGTACAGAGGAAAGCATTATTGTTGCTTAAGTAGATACGTCATTAACTGTTTTTTGAAGCCGGACATGTTTTTAAGTTCTCTAACATAACGAGGGAGGCTATTCCAGAGTCGGGTTCCCGCTACTGTAAAGGACTTGGAGAAGGTGACTGAGCGATGCAGTAGAACAGAGAGGATTTTATTATGATGGGAAAGTGTGTTTTCGGGGTGGCCGAGTCGTTCAAGGTGCTACAGTCTGGAAACGCACGACCACTACGATCGCAGGTTCGAATCCTGCCTCGGGCATGGATGTGTGTGATGGCCTTAGGTTAGTTAGGTTTAATTAGTTCTAAGTTCTAGGGGACTGATGACCTCAGAAGTTAAGTCCCATAGTGTTCAGAGCCAAAGTGTGTTTGTGACTTCTTGTTCCGATATAAGCGTTAAGGACGAGGAGAGATATGAGGGACAGTGCACATTGATAAGGCAGTTGATGAGACAGAGTGTATGGAAATCTCTGCGTTTGTCTGCACGCAACCAGGGCAATTTTGCATATGCTGGTGAAATGTGATCAAAAAGTCAATCGTCACATTTATATCGGATGCAGGCATTCATGACCAGTTCCAAACGTCGCGAATTTTCCTGAGAGAGGTCATTTAGGATAATATCGCTGTAGTCAATGATTGAGAGTATAAGCGTTTGTACTAATTTCTTTTTCAGGTCAAAAGGGAAGAGTTTTTTATATTTTTGTAGGACATGAAGGGATGCTGATGCTTTTTTGCACACTGCAGTTACGTGCTGTGTCCAATTTAGATTATCATCTATTATTACCCCCAAACTCTTTGCTGAGGAGAGAAGTTAGTATTTGTTCCATTTAGGATAAGAGATGGTACGGATTCCCGATGTTTTGGGCTAATGAGCTTAGAGTGACCAACAAGTGTCGCTTGGGTTTTATATGGGTTTAGTTTTAGTCCTCTGTCCTGTGCCCATTTTGATAGTGCATCGAGGTCAGTATTGAAATTTTCAATAGCTTTCTTAATAATGCTTGGTTTCGCACTTAGATATAACTGAAGGTCATCAGCATACATATGATATTTGCAATAGGTCAAAACCGATGACACATCATTGACATACAGAGAGAAGAGTATAGGACCTAATACTGAGCCTTGGGGAACGCCTGACACTACCTGCCGCCATTGTGATTTTATATTCCCGGACAGGACGCGTTGCTGACGAGACGTCATGTATGAGCGAAACCATTGCACTGAACTTTGTGAGAAATTTAGACCGCTAAGTTTGGCTAGTAAGATGTCGAAGTCGACAGTATCAAATGCTTTGCTGAAATCTAAGAAGCAAATGATAGTCGCTTCCTGTCTGTCCAGGGCAAGCTTTAGGTCATCTGTCACCTTTATCAGTGCGGATGTTTACGGAAACCTGATTGGTATTCGTCTAGTAGGTTGTTAGCAGTTAGGTAGTTGGTGAGCTGGACATGGACTATATATTCTAAGGTCTTCGATAGTGCAGGAAGAAGGCAGATGGGGCCGTAGTCAGAGGGTGCTGTGGCGTTGTCCTTTTTAGGCAGTGGCTTAATTTGTCCCAGTTTCCAGGCCTCAGGGAAAACACTTGTGATTAATGGGTCGTTGAAAATGCCTGTTATAGAGGGCAGTAGTTGACCAATAATACGTTTTACCATCTGGATAGTGATACCATCATGTCCAGTGGATGCTGACCTAATTCGCATTATGGCTTTCTTGACAGTATTGCCAGTGATGTGCTGTAGATAGAATTTTTATTTGCTACAGTCACGTATACCCATGAAGTAATCAATGATTATCTGGTTTTTTTTCTTTTTTTTTCTTTTTTTTGCAGTTCACTTGTTATTGTAGGCAATGTGAAGAATCGATTTAGTTCTTCAGCTGGACCCACGGGATTTTCTAAAACTTTTATACCTCTGGCAACTGTCTTGGCATTGAATCTATAAGCCATCGTACGTAACAACCTGAAGAAGCAACTTCCTCCCAGGTTTCAAGAGCTCAGTCCCAAAGAGCGTGCCGGCCGCGGTAGCCGTGCGGTTCTGGCGCTGCAGTCCGGAACCGCGGGACTGCTTCGGTCGCTGGTTCGAATCCTGCCTCGGGCATGGGTGTGTGTGATGTCCTTAGGTTAGTTAGGTTTAAGTAGTTCTAAGTTCTAGGGGACTTATGACCTAAGATGTTGAGTCCCATAGTGCTCAGAGCCATTTGAACCATTGAGCCAAAGAGCGTCAGCTGTAGTTGGCTGGTTTCGTGTCCAGTTCCCTGTTAACATTCTGCCGACCACAGCCCACATGTCTTCCATAGAGTTCAAATCAGCAGCCTGTGTTGGCCAGTCCTTGACGTGGAAAGCTGCTGCTGAAAGAATATAGGCTTGTGAACGGCAGAATATTCTCCTTGCAGTATGATTTCCCCTTCTCTATATAGCATTTGCACTGATGTAAGTATCGCATTTTCTATTACGTGGGCGTACTGCTTGCTATCGGCAGTTCCTTCTATCCTGTTCTAGGCGCGCAGTCCGGAACCGTGCGACTGCTACGGCCACAGGTTCGAATCCTGCCTCGGGCATGGATGTGTGTGGTGTCCTTAGGTTTAAGTAGTTCCAGGTTCTAGGGGACTGATGACCACAGCAGTTGAGTCCCATAGTGCTCAGAGCCATTTGAACCATTTCTGTCCTGTGAATAGTTATTTCTCCTCTCACAGAAATTCATCCGCAGCAGGAAACAGATAGCCGACCACTTCTTCTCTTCGTGGTTACATATTCCAGTCGATGGCAAGTCCCTTGCAGCCTATAAACGACTCATGGATTGTCGTTACTGATGGAAAACACCTTCTCGTCGGTGAAAATGACGTTTTCCCATGGTGCATTCAGATGGAACTCCGCTATCGCTGAGATCTTGTTTCACGCAGCATCGTCGTGAATGTAGCCCAACGTTCATCATACTTCAGCGAATCGTGTCACTGGATCCGGGAAAGCTGGTCTCCCACCTCTACTGCTTCGCATACAGCATGGGATTTTCTGTGCTCTTAGACACTAGCTCCCTGCCTTACTGTGAGCTCACCCTCTTACTGCCTGAGCCAGGAGCTCTGCTGGTTGTGCCTGTTTCAAGTTAGTTCCCCACCATCTCATTGTAGCGGTACGTGGCACGCCATACCTTCTGCCAAAGTACGTAATGGAACATCCACATTCTTCAGTAAGAGCAATGACTCTATCTCGAGCTGATCTCTTCCAGTGACCCATTACCACAGATTGCTTGATGTAAATTTCTACTTGCCGCTCTTATACTGATACCACGAGAGGAAGTAACAATAGTTATGTCAAAAAGAGAAAAAGATCGCAGAGGCAGATGATCTGTGTCCGTATCTATATCCGTATCTGAAAATCAGCAATCAATTTCAAATTATTGAGATCAATTCGGTCCTTACATTATTACCTTAATTAAAGAGCTTTTTGAAACGGTTTTTGCTATGTTTCCTTGAGAGATCAGTCGTTTCTCCTTGCACTTAGAGAGCTACCTCTTTTTAAATGTATTCTCCATGTAGAAAAGACGTCTTTTAGTTGTTTTTTCTATGGTAGTTCAAAATAGTCCGAAAATATTACTCGGGTTTAACTGAGTTAGCAAGCTTGCAGTGTAGGTATCTATCTCCACTCGAGAGCCTGTGAACAAAATTATACGGGGTGTAACAAAAAGTTAACGACAGAATTTCTTCACAAATAGAAGAAGACAATTTGATATATGGACATTGGTTCGGAAACGCATTTCAGTGTTGTAGCTCATTTTCTACAACTCTTCGCAGAACATTGATCATGGGGAACACAAGGAAAGATGTTCCAATCTGTGACTTGAAACTTTTTTTAAGATGAAATATTGAAATGTCCTCCGTTAGCATTGACAAATGTATCATCTCACCGTCTTTTTGAATCCGGGATGCGTTTCTATATTTCTGGAAAATTCCGTATGGTTTCGGAGCCTTCCACAACTCAGACACAAAGATTCTGATCATTTTGTACTGGTTTTCTTCACATAAGAGGTTTCATATAAGTCTATCGGCCTTAGGTCTGCAGAGCGTCAAGCCCAGGGAATCTGTCCACCATTCATTTGTCACGAAAACTGTTATTTAAAGCCAACTGACATTGAAACGGTTTAATTTAACCAGACGCAATGAAGTATACTGGTATATTCCGCTACTTGTATGTTTCTCATCGTTAATGTACTATGAATAACTGTAGGAAAAGAGCTCTAGCGTGAAATTAAAGTTTCTTGCCTCTTGCACATACAGCAGATTTTGTTATTAGAGGAATGTGTTCTGGAAATTCGGCTGTACATTCTTGTTACATCTTGTATATTATTACCAGACCCAGTCACAAAATTTGTGTTTTATTGTGTGCATTATTTTATCTGTAATGTGTTTCAAGCCTTTGGTGCTAAATATCAACTGTTATAGGTATACAAGGCTTTTAAACACTATTTATGCTAGTAACATTCCATCAGATTAATTATTCATTAAATTATTTATCGTTTGCGTAAGTTTTCATAGGAACGTATGGTACACGTATTTAATCACAATATTCATATCCTGATGTTGCACTGTTTTACCTTGTTTTGACTTCACATGTTTGTGAGTAAGTGTTGATGTTAAAATGCTATTACAGTGTGATGAAGCTTTATAGAAGTCACGGAAAAAGTTGTGAGACGTGAAACATGACGCCAGAAACAAATTAAAACGGTTTCTAAAAGTATAGAACAAACTGAGGATTGATGACATAATTTATATGGTAAATTTTTTACATCTTTATTTTTATTGAGGCAATCACATTAAATGTTTTTGTTCTGATAAACGGTATCGACCACAATGCTCCGGCAATAAAACAGTTAAAACAGCATCATACGGTCACGAAATAATACTGCCAGAATGAATAAGCATTACTTGGCGACCACTTGATGCCGATACCGGTTAACAGTGCAAACAGGAAAATTAATATGTGATCAACAAAAAAACTCAGTTACTATCTTCCGAAAAACTGTTATTATTTCCCAAAAAAATGGTAATGTTTCGTTGCCATAAATAGTTGTTAGGAGCTTTGTATGCATTTGTGATCTACTGATGAGCACCAGTGGCTCGAAATGTGTCATAAATAGAATAATGTTTACAGTACCACATAAAACCTGTGATTGGTTACGATAAAATCATACAGTTTCCATTGTGTCACAGTCACGGGGATCGATTGCCACCAGAATTGCAAATAATCAGCTTCCATACAGCACGTACCATACTTGCTCGCGTGCAGTTTACGTGACACAGTATTCAACAGAGCCTCGGGCATCTTCGTTTGAGCACGTTTGGGCCTGCCCCACCCTAGTTCAGGTGAGCGCCTGCGGCAGGTCACGTGAGAATCATGTTCACGCGCGCGCGTGTGTGTGTGTGTGTGTGTGTGTGTGTGTGTGTGTGTGTGTGGATCCGCGTTGTTGATCCATCGCTGACATGCCTGCGTGCTCGACAGTGAGGTCACGTCGTGGCCGCGGGTGAAATTTGCGACCCAGGTAGTCGTTTGCTACAGCTGCTGTGCTGTTGCAAGGACAAAGGAATGTATTTACTGGATCGCAGGATAGTTGTCGTGTTTGGAGAGGCCTTCTTTGAGAAATTAATTCTTAATTTACTATATCTGGTGAAACACATTGCTTTATTTTCACGTAAGTGTATGACAATGCATAGTCCTCTGTGTTGCGAGACTACAGCGAAAAAACATACGTTTGCTTCTTTGTTGTGTTACTTGGTTCAGTTTAGTTTGGTATCCCTCGGCATTATCTCACTTACATCCTGTACCGTGCGTCACAATATTCTGCTGAAGAAATACATTTTTTTCTGATGAATCTAGCTTGTATGCAATTCCGGTGGGCGTGTAGAATTTTGTGGATCAGTTATGCTGTGCCGCTCCCATGCCGACTTCTCCGAAGAGTTTTCTCTGCTGCAGAAAATTTCTGACGTTTTCCGACTAAAAACTTGTACTAAATTATTAGATGACGACTGGACATGTATTTTCACTTTTAACCATCCGTTTCTAGAAGTTTATTGTATAACTGCTTTTACACTTTAGTCTATTAACATGACGCTAATACGCCCTTTTTCTATAAGAATTCAGACAAGAGCACACACCATCTAACAATAACACATAAGCCTTTCTAAAATACATTAGAAACGATCATTTGTTTTTCTCCTAACAGATTCCATAATAACGCCATAACCCCATTTATCTTGCGTTTGTCTTCTGGGTCCATGGACGGCATACGAGACAGCCAGAAAGTAGTCAGCATTCTCCTTGCTTCCGTACACTGCGGCTACATCTTCCCTCGCACGCCCTGTCTGTAGGAACGAACACCGTTCCCACAGTAGGTCTGACGATATTTGACCTCTCTACTTTACTTAAACATTGTGAACATCTTTTTCTGTTGCGACAAGTCTTCGTGTAGCGGAAAACGTCATAACCACAACGTCCTGTTATACTATAAGACCTCTTATGCTGCATCGCTGACCTGAAGATAACAACTGAAATAGAACATGCAAAAATAAAATCAGTGATCGCCTCCAGGTGAAATAAAGGAAGAAGAAAATATCAAAAGGAATCTATAGGTCAGATCTTCTCGTTGGCTCATCTGCTGCATTATAAATATACAAATCGAAGTAACACATTGTTGAGCTTGGAACAACATGCTGTGCGACAGGTCGTTTTTATCGCTGAAGCTCAGGCGTATTTCGCTGAGAGGTCTCATTTGTCGCAAGGATCTTACTTTGGACGACCAGATTTCAAGGCACTGCACTTCTTTTATAGCAAACTTGTTCCCATCGCGCATTTGCATAGACTTATTCCTGCTATTAATTACTAAAAATTCCCTCAGAAGCCATATCAGAGGTTGCCTGCAAAAATCAATATCTCTGAAAATCCCTTCCAGATAGACACCATGTGCTGAAACGTGTCTCCAGACCAGATATTTTTTCTATCTGCAGGCAACACTTCCAACAGCTAAATAAACAGTATGCTTATTTTCCTATATTACTTATTACTAGAAACAAAATTAACTGCCTTGGAGTGCCGGTGGATTGCTGGAACTGAGTGATTTGGAGTGTTGAACATGCCCTACCCTAAGGCAATCTGATAGAAGGACATGCCTCTGGCGAGTGCCTGGAGAACATTACCTGCCATCATGTGCCGTGTCAACAGTGAAGTACAGAGGAAATGGTGTTACGGTGTTTTTCGTAATACACTCCTGGAAATGGAAAAAAGAACACATTGACACCGGTGTGTCAGACCCACCATACTTGCTCCGGACACTGCGAGAGGGCTGTAGAAGCAATGATCACACGCACGGCACAGCGGACACACCAGGAACCGCGGTGTTGGCCGTCGAATGGCGCTAGCTGCGCAGCATTTGTGCACCGCCGCCGTCAGTATCAGCCAGTTTGCCGTGGCATACGGAGCTCCATCGCAGTCTTTATCACTGGTAGCATGCCACGACAGCGTGGACGTGAACCGTATGTGCAGTTGGCGGACTTTGAGCGAGGTCGTATAGTGGGCATGCGGGAGGCCGGGTGGACGTACCGCCGAATTGCCCAACACGTGGGGCGTGAGGTCTCTACAGTACATCGATGTTGTCGCCAGTGGTCGGCGAAAGGTGCACGTTCCCGTCGACCTGGGACCGGACCGCAGCGACGCACAGATGCACGCCAAGACCGTAGGATCCTACGCAGTGCAGTAGGGGACCGCACCGCCACTTCCCAGCAAATTAGGGAAAAGTCCCTGAGCTTCAAGCGCTAATAGAAAGCACTGAAGCTGATATCGTTATAGGTACAGAAAGCTGGCTAAAGCCTGAAATAAGTTCTCCAGAAATTTTTACGAAGTCTCAGACGGTGTTCAGGAAAGATAGATTAGGCAGAATTGGTGGTGGAGTGTTTGTGTCTGTCAGTAGTGGTTTATCTTGTAGTGAAGCCGAAGTAGATACTCCGTGCGAATTGGTATGGGTGGAGGTTATACTTAACAGCCGAGTTAAGTTAATAATTGGCTCCTTCTACCGACCCCCAGACTCCGATGATACAGTTGCGGAACAGTTCAGAGAAAGTTTGAGTCTCGTAACAAATAAATACCCCACTCATACGGTTATAGTTGGTGGGGACTTCAACCTACCCTCGGTATGTTGGCAAAAATACTTGTTCAAAACCGGTGGTAGGCAGAAAACGTCTTCCGAGATTGTCCTAAATGCTTTCTCCGAAAATTATTTCGAGCAGTTAGTCCACGAACCCAAGCGAATTGTAAATGGTTGCGAAAACACACTTGACCTCTTAGCCACAAACAATCCAGAGCTGATAGAGAGCATCATGACTGATACAGGGATTAGTGATCACAAGGTCATTGTAGCTAGGCTCAATACCATTTCTTCCAAATCCATCAGAAACAAACGCAAAATAATTTTATTTAAAAAAGCGGATAAAGTGCCACTAGAAGCCTTCCTAAAAGACAATTTCCATTCCTTCCGAACTGACTATGCGAATGTAGACGAGATGTGGCTCAAATTCAAAGATATAGTAACAACAGCAATTGAGATATTCATACCTCATAAATTGGTAAGAGATGGAACGGATCCCCCGTGGTATACAAAAAAGGTCCGAACGCTGTTGCAGAGGCAACGGAAAAAGCATGCGAAGTTCAGAGGAACGCGAAATCCCGAAGATGGGCTAAAATTTACAGACGCGCGAAATTTGGCACGTACTTCGATGCGAGATGCCTTTAATAGGTTCCACAACGAAACATTGTCTCGAAAGTTGGTAGAAAATCCGAAGAAATTCTGGTCGTATGTAAAGTACACAAGCGGCAAGACGCAGTCAATACCTTCGCTGCGCAGGGCCGATGGTACTGTTATCGACGACTGTGCCGCTAAAGCGGAGTTATTGAACGCAGTTTTCCGAAATTCCTTCACCAGGGAAGACGAATGGAATATTCCAGAATTTGAAACACGAACATCTGCTAGCATGAGTTTCTTAGAAGTAGATACCTTACGGGTTGCGAAGCAACTCAAATCGCTTGATACAGGCAAGTCTTCAGGTCCAGATTGTATACCGATTAGGTTCCTTTCAGATTACGCTGATACTATAGCTCCCTACTTAGCACTCATATACAACCGCTCGCTCACCGATAGATCTGTACCTACAGATTGGAAAATTGCGCAGGTCGCACCAGTGTTCAAGAAGGGTAGTAGGAGTAATCCATTTAACTACAGACCTATATCATTGACGTCGGTTTGCAGTAGGGTTTTGGAGCATATACTGTATTCAAACATTATGAATCACCTCGAAGGGAACGATCTATTAACACGTAATCAGCATGGCTTCAGAAAACATCGCTCTTGTGCAACGCAGCTTGCTCTTTATTCGCACGAAGTAATGGCCGCTATCGACAGGGGATCTCAAGTTGATTCCGTATTTCTAGATTTCCGGAAAGCTTTTGACACCGTTCCTCACAAGCGACTTCTAATCAAGCTGCCGAGCTATGGGGTATCGTCTCAGTTGTGCGACTGGATTCGTGATTTCCTGTCAGGAAGGTCGCAGTTCGTAGTAATAGACGGCAAATCATCGAGTAAAACTGAAGTGATATCTGGTGTTCCCCAGGGAAGCGTCCTGGGACCTCTACTGTTCCTGATTTATATAAATGACCTGGGTGACAATCTGAGCAGTTCTCTTAGACTGTTCGCAGATGATGCTGTAATTTACCGTCTAGTAAGGTCATCCGAAGACCAGTATCAGTTGCAAAGCGATTTAGAAAAGATTGCTGTATGGTGTGCCAGGTGGCAGTTGACGCTAAATAACGAAAAGTGTGAGATGATCCACATGAGTTCCAAAAGAAATCCGTTGGAATTCGATTACTCGATAAATAGTACAATTCTCAAGGCTGTCAATTCAACTAAGTACCTGGGTGTTAAAATTACGAACAACTTCAGTTGGAAGGACCACATAGATAATATTGTCGGGAAGGCGAGCCAAAGGTTGCGTTTCATTGGCAGGACACTTAGAAGATGCAACAAGTCCACTAAAGAGACAGCTTACACTACACTCGTTCGTCCTCTGTTAGAATATTGCTGCGCGGTGTGGGATCCTTACCAGGTGGGATTGACAGAGGACATCGAAAGGGTGCAAAAAAGGGCAGCTCGTTTTGTATTATCACGTTATAGGGGAGAGAGTGTGGCAGATATGATACACGAGTTGGGATGGAAGTCATTACAGCATAGACGTTTTTCGTCGCGGCGAGATCTTTTTACGAAATTTAAGTCACCAACTTTCTCTTCCGAATGCGAAAATATTTTGTTGAGCCCAACCTACATAGGTAGGAATGATCATCAAAATAAAATAAGAGAAATCAGAGCTCGAACAGAAAGGTTTAGGTGTTCGTTCTGCCCGCTTGCTGTTCGGGAGTGGAATAGTAGAGAGAGAGTATGATTGTGGTTCGATGAACCCTCTGCCAAGCACTTAAATGTGAATTGCACAGTAGTCATGTAGATGTAGATGTAGGGACACTGTTGCTCCTGGGGTATAGGCGAGGACCTTCGCAGCCGTCTCCATGAAGCTGGGCTACGGTCCCGCACACCGTTAGGCCGTCTTCCGCTCACGCCCCAACATCGTGCAGCCCGCCTCCAGTGGTGTCGCGACAGGCGTGAATGGAGGGACGAATGGAGACGTGTCGTCTTCAGCGATGAGAGTCGCTTCTGCCTTGGTGCCAATGATGGTCGTATGCGTGTTTGGCGCCGTGCAGGTGAGCGCCACAATCAGGACTGCATACGACCGAGGCACACAGGGCCAACACCCGGCATCATAGTGTGGGGAACGATCTCCTACACTGGCCGTACACCTCTGGTGATCGTCGAAGGGACACTGAATAGTGCACGGTACATCCAAACCGTCATCGAACCCATCGTTCTACCATTCCTAGACCGGCAAGGGAACTTGCTGTTCCAACAGGACAATGCACGTCCGCATGTATCCCGTGCCACCCAACGTGCTCTAGAAGGTGTAAGTCAACTACCCTGGCCAGCAAGATCTCCGGATCTGTCCCCCATTGAGCATGTTTGGGACTGGATGAAGCGTCGTCTCACGCGGTCTGCACGTCCAGCACGAACGCTGGTCCAACTGAGGCGCCAGGTGGAAATGGCATGGCAAGCCGTTCCACAGGACTACATCCAGCATCTCTACGATCGTCTCCATGGGAGAATAGCAGCCTGCATTGCTGCGAAAGGTGGATATACACTCTACTAGTGCCGACATTGTGCATGCTCTGTTGCCTGTGTCTATGTTCCTGTGGTTCTGTCAGTGTGATCATGTGATGTATCTGACCCCAGGAATGTGTCAATAAAGTTTCCCCTTCCTGGGACAATGAATTCACGGTGTTCTTATTTCAATTTCCAGGAGTGTAGTATGTGGTACCCTAATTGCACTCGAGGAAATGGTAAATGTGGAAGGATATGAACAGATTACATAGAATTGTGTACTGTGTACTGTAGAGAAACAGTTCGGATTGATTGTGTCAGAATAACACTGCACCCTGTCAACACGTATGAGCCATTGTTTTTCAGTAATAACTTTCCAGAAATGGGCTGGCCTACCCATAATCCCAACCTAAATCCATGGGAACACATTTAGGATGAGAACGTTGACTTCACCGAGTGAAAAGAATCGATTCACTGGGTTGCTGGAAAACAATTTAATCATTCAATTGTAGCTTTACGTATCGTTTGGACCATTCATTCATACACTTATTTCAAGTGACACCAGTTTTTGAGAGCAACCAAATGAAAGAAGTCAATGCAATTCGTCGTAGTTTTGCATCAAGACGGAATTATTCATTCTTTCTTTTGATGTGAAAGCAGTCTGAAGTTGTTCTGTCTGTTGAAACACGCGTTCGTTCTTTCACACGAAACCAATTTTTAGTATTTTACTTGACTGAGCTATCAATTCAGTCCTCTGACTGAAACCAGTCTGTAGCAGTCTCATTAGCTGAGCTAGTAAAGCAGTGGCATACAACTCAGATACATGTACTGCCAGAAAGTAGCCCTACCCATGGAGGTAAGCGAAGACGACTACGGGGAGCGTGTCAAAGTTGAAATAAGCATTACACGTATTCATTTAATTATCTACTGAATAGACCACTTCTACTTTTCCTCGTTTATAAATGGCTAATGTAATTGTAAGGATTAAGTTGTTCTAGATGCAATTAACACATAGTGTAGTGAATCTGATGTATTGTTGGTGTTACAAAGTGGAACATAGAAGTTTTCTTAGCGAAAAAGGAACATTGCCAAATTTTAGCGACTGTTTATATCAAAAGGTGAGATAAAGTACATTTAAAAAAACATTTGAATCCAGTCCTTAAATGCTTATTCAGCTATTTATTCTGTGGATGGAGGCATTACTTTTCAGTGAACCCTCGTATTTATTCTTCACTACATATTTACTTCTCAACATAGTCACCCTGCCGACTAACACGTTTCTCCTAATGAGAGGCCAGTTTTCTCATATCGTCACTGCAGAATGTTCGAAGTTGTTGATGGAGTCACAACCTCACCTCTGCTTGAACCGCTCCATCACTATCATAGTGAAGTCTTCGAAGGGGTCTTCAAGTTCTGGAGACAGATGACATACGGATGAGGCCAAGCAGGGATTGTATGGACATTGATCGATGTTAGTGACACCAAGGCGTCGGATTCTTGCAGATGGTGTAGCGCTCGTGTGTGGTCCGACATTATCACGATGAGGCAGAGAGTGCTCAATGTGTAGACGAACCCTTAGAATTCATGCTTTCAGTTTTGTGAGGGTCTCGAAGTAGCTTGCAGAGTTTATGGTGGTACATTTAGACACGAATTGCAAATGCATCACACCTTAAACATCCCAGAACACTCAGAACATGAGTTTGCCTGCTGATGGCATAGTGATGGTTTTTTTTTGGGGGGGGGGGGGGTACCAGTAATCTTTTTTGGTGGAACTCAACTGATGATCTACTGTTTTAGGTTTCAAAATGTTGAACACAAATTCCATCACCCATTATCATTTCGTTAAGAAACCTATCAGCCTCATGCTCAAAACGCCAAATAAATTGTTGACAGGTGCCCATTCGCATCCGTTTCATGTCGGGTGTGAGCATTCGAGGCACCAACCGTGCACAGTTTTCTGTATTGCTTTTCTGCTATGATATCCTGTGCACGCTCTCTGAAATGCCTCACTTACCTGAGAGCTGTATCTGTGTTATACGATTATTTTTTTTTTTTTTTTTGATGAGTTCATCAAACCGATTGAAATCAGTCTCTTCGGTTGCCGCACTCCGTCGTCCACCCCTAGCTCTGTCACACACGTTTAGGTTAGCACAGACGTTTCCTTCATTACGAAGACGAACAGCCCAACTTCGATGTTGTTTCACTCATCACAGAACACAACTTTCGCTCTTCTACGGATTTCAAATGGTGGCACCTTTTCTGCTCTAGAAACATGATTACAGAAGGCTGTTTTTCACGTTCCGACATAGTTACGATACATACCGTCATGTTACACGCTACACACAATTCGGAGCCCTCTAGCGGCAGAGGGTTGCAACTTGCGCCAGCAAAGTGGAAAAGTTGGCCGAGTAATATGCATGACATGTCGATCCTCACTCGTTGTTGAGAAGAGAATAAAAAATTTCGGAGGTCATACTTTTGAGCACGCCCTCGTACTAATACTGCTGTTAGTGCTACAGATTCTCTAATATTTATGTTGATTTATTAGGATGCATCTAAACTGTTGATACTTTTTTTAGCTGCTGGAGCCCCACTAATACCACGCAGAGCAACAACCATTGACTGCTGGATTCCTTGAGCATTGTTCAGCACGTCATCATCATTCTCACTGTAGCAACCGACTCCACGATCCACTGTAACGTCTTAGAATCTACAGTTCTGTGATAACTTGCACTTACACAATGTAAATTCGTAAGGAACTACATCATTCAAATGTTGCCGACCTCAGATGCCTTCTCTCCGTCCGTAAGGTATCTCGTCTGGCCAGGACAGCAGCATGCTATCATGTGGTTGAATGGCTCGTGAAGCCTTCCTTGATCTTCCTGGATACTACGGTTGCAATATTGTCCAATATGCGGCATGTTGACTCGTTTCTTAGTGCTGCTTTGGGGTATAGCATCCTTAATGCCTTACGACCAATACCCGCAGCGTCTTCATAGAGCACGCAGTCCAACAATGTGTGCTCTGATGTCCCCGCACTGCAGCAGGCGCAAATATCATTTATCTTTCTGGTAAGAAGCATATGGGCGAAGACAGGTCAGATAATGTATCAGTCCACTCTACGGCCGCAGAATGAAGAAATTTCATTTTCAGTCTCTCCCTGATATTAGGGAAAAACGCATATGTTTTCGTGCCTGAGCCTGAGAGTCAGATTCATTTGCCCGAGTTGTTACATCCGCTTTTGTATTAACTTTTCCGCCTTGGTCTCAAGTCCAAGTATCCATCGTGATTCTATTTTATTGCCTTTCTTCAACCAATAAAATGCTTCGTTTATCCTGATTTCCACACCCAGTGGGCATACTCCTAGAATTACTAACAATACATCGTTCGAGGTAGTGTAATAGGTGCCCGTGAATAGTATTCGCACTCCTCGTTGGGCTCTTTTGACTAATAAAGATGGCTTCACAAAGTGGAATCTTTGAGCCTAAAAGCCCGCACTTTATTCTACAACTGATGCTGATATAGATTAGCGATATGCTTCGGCTGTATTCAGGGGAAGTCTATATTGAATGTTTCCTACAGTTATGATTTTGTCATCACATTGGTATATTTTCTGCTGTTCCCTCTGTATGATAGCCAAAATTACGACACTCCTCCAGAACAACTCCGAAATACTTTGTTACAACGGTTCTTCTGAACGTTACGTTATTTCATTTTATATGAACTGATCAGCCAGAACGTTACGACCACCCACCTAATAGCTCGGATAACAGTGGTGACGATGGAGGGTCGATGGAGGGAGTTGGTACCAAATATGCACGAACAAGTTACCTAATTTCCGTAAATTCAGGGCAGGGGTCGATGAGCCCTGACGCCACGTTCAGTCACATCCCAGAGGTATTCGATCGGGCTCAGATACGGAGAGTTGGATGACCAGCACATCAACTGGGACTCGTCACTGTGTTCCTCGAACCACACCATCACACTCCCGGCTTTGTGATGTGACACATTATCTTGCTGAAAAATGCCCAGCCATCAGGAAACACGATTTTTAAGAACGGATGTACGTCATCTGCAACCTGTGCACGATACTCCTTGGATTCCATGGTGAATTATACGAGCTCCACTGGACCCATGAATACTCACGTGAATGTTCCCCAGAGCATAATTTAGCCGCCGTCAGCTTGTCTCCGTCCCCATTACAGGTGACAAAGAACTGCTCCCCTGGAAGACGACGGATTCGCCCACTTCCATCGGCATGATGAGGAAGGTATCGGGATTCAACAAACCATGTAACCCACAACCACTGTGCCAACGTCAGTTTCCATTTGCCCATTTCAGTCGTAGCTGCCGACATCGTGATCTTAACATTGGCACATACACGGGTCGTCCGCTACAGAGGCCCGTCGTTAGAAGTATTCGGTACATTGTGGGTTCAGACACACTTGTACTCTGCCCAGCATTAAAGTTTGATGTTAGTTCCACCACAGTTCGCTGTGTGCCTCTTTTGCCAGTCTCCTCCTACGACGTCCGATATCTGTAAGGAGGAGTGGCCGCCCAACCCGACGGCGTCTTGACGTGGTTTCACCCTAGTTTCACCACGTGTAGAAGATTCTCACCACGACAAGTCGTGCAGTTTCCGAAATGCTTGTGTCGATCTTCTGGGTCACCACAATCCGCCCCCGGTCATACTCAGATCGCGCGCGTTCCCTATTATAGACAGACAGCACGCAAACTGGTACTACACTACTGGCCGTTACAATTGCTACACCACGAAGATGACGTGCTACAGAAGCGAAATTTAACCGACAGGAAGAAGATGTAGTGTTATGCAAATGATTACCTTTTCAGAGCGTTCACACAATTTTGGCGCCGGTGGCGACAACTACAACATGCTGACATGAGGAAAGTTTACAACCGATTTCTCATACACAAACACCAGTTGACCGGTGTTGCCTGGTGAAACGTTGTTGTGTTGTTGTGATGCCTCGTGTAAAGAGGAGACATGCGTACCATCACGTTTCCGCCTTTGATACAGGTCGGATTGTAGCTTATCGCGATTGCGGTTTATCGTATCGCGACATTGCTGCTCGAGTTCTTGCGTTGGTCGAGATCCAATGACTGTTAGCAGAATATGGAATCGGTGGGTTCAGGAGGGTAATACGGAACGCCGTGCTGGATCCCAACGGCCTCGTATCGCTAGCAGTCGAGATGACAGTCATCTCATCCGCATGGATAGGCGGACTGTTGGTACACCAGATTTGGAGGGCAGGGTTCTGCAGGAAACTGGGACGAACCCTAGTATAACCTCCAGGCAAGTGGCCTGTCAACATGTTGTAAGCTTAAGTATGGTTATGTGTATCGTGCATGACAACGGCTACTGTCCCTATCACCTGCAACTAGTGCAAGGATTATCAGCAGCGGATTTCTCTCTACAGCAACGATTTTGTTGATGGTTTTGACACCAGACCAACAAATTTTGGAATTTATGTCACTATCTTCTTTACCGACGAAGCAACCTATACCAGAACTGGTATCATCAATCTGCATAATCGTCATCTATGGGCTACAGACAGGCCTCGGAGGAAGGTTGAGGAGTCTCATCAGCAGCGGTTCAGCATCAGTGTGTGGACAGAGAATCTCGGCAAACACATAATTGGACACGTTATTATTCAACAACGCCTCGAAGGAAGAAATTACCCGGACATTCTGATGAATACTCTGACTGTTAACTTGAGAATGTACCTTTGGCAATACGACAGATTATGTGGTTTCTACATGACGCAGCACCAACCCACTTCCACATCACAGTTCGTCGACACGACAACAGCATCTTCCCGTATGCTGAATAGGCAGCAGAGGCCCTGCAGCATTGTTTGCTAGATCACTGGGCTTAAACCCCTTGGATTTCTACCTCTGGGGCCAACTGAAAAGCGTTGTGTGTGATGAACCGGTTCCTGACGTATGCGCAGACTCTTCTACAGCGTGTTCACGAAGTCTGTGACGCTATTCGGAGACAGGCTGGAACGTGCGAAAGACTGCGGCAATCCATGAACGCCTGTATTACATCCCACCGAGGCCACTTTCAACATCTGTTGTGATGTGAGTGGGATGCAACTCTGAACTGTGTTCCGGGACGATCTGTTGTTGCACACACACCGTCCATTTCCGGACACATGTTTATAGGAGCTTTATTACTCAATTTCCAGTCAGAAATCCGTCCCTGCAATTTGTCGGTTTTATTAAGAACACGGCGTGAATATAGGCCGCATTAGAGCTCATACGGTGACTTTCCTGTTATCTTTTGTTTTGGGGTCTCCGGCTGGCGTCTGCTTAACGATTTTTACGACGTTTCGCCAGAACGAGTGGCTGACATCGTCAAAAGTTTATCCTCCATTACTGCTGACGGACTGGAGTGGAGCTCGGGGGCGGAGATTATAAATCTCTGTCGTGCGAACGTCTGAGGGCTCTTTCCGTCGTCATTACCGCTGTGGTGTTCTCCCAGTTACCTGCACCTGTCGTCCGCCCCAACATGGAAATCCGGGATCCGTTTACCTTCACGCATTATTATTTATTGTTAAAACTATTATCATGTTTCTGAATTACTATGGCTTCGCGGAGCAAATGGGCTTGATAGAGCTTCTCCACAGAGAGAACTTGCGTTCCGGCATTTATGACGAGTTTTTGGTCGGTCTCACAAAGCGCACTTTGCACCACGGCCCGTTTCTCCAGCTGTACTACTCTGCAATACCCTATCTCCAATGATACTCGAGTTGATGTATCGTCCAGTCTTTCTCACATAGACGTTTCCATATATACATGGTGTATGGTACACTCCCAACATCGAGAGTGGGTCCCTTTCGCCCTTTCCCTATTTGAGACACACATTGATCTTCTTGGCTGGTTTGTAAATAGTCTGTATGCCGTGTTTATACAATATATGGCAGATTCTGTCCACCATCTTCGGAATGTATTGCTGAAACACTGTACCCGACATTTCTTCTGCTTAGCGCCACTTCGGTGTTTGTTTGGTTTCGTAACGATTCTTACGCAACTGTTGTAGTAACCACTGCTCTCCAGAACGCATTCCATGTGTTGCATTTCATGTCCGAGGTGCTGCGGCTCACAGATTAGTTCAAATGGTTCAAATGGCTCTGAGCACTATGCTACTTAACTTCTGAGGTCATCAGTCGCCTAGAACGTAGAACTAATAAAACCTAACTAACCTAAGGACATCACACACATCCATGCCCGAGGCAGGATTCGAACCTGCGACCGTAGCGGTCGCTCGGTTCCAGGCTGTAGCGCCTAGAACCGCTCGACCACTTCGGACGGCTCACAGATTTGTCTAGCGCGTGCTACTAACATATTAATCATACCCCTTTCCTGGCACGGGTGATGATCGGGAAGTCTCTGCAGGTATCGGTCCATATGTGTTGGTTTTCGATACACACGGTAGCACAGTTTCTCACCATTCCGTGTAAACAGTATATCTATAAATGGTAGCTGTTGGTCCTTTTCTACTCTCATAGTAAATTTAATATTGACATGGAGACTGTTCACTTATCTTTGGCAATCCCCGAGGCTTTAAAATTTTTCATCGTATTCCCATTTCAATGTGGGGCCATCTTGATGAAAGCCTTTAATGAAATGGGTATTATTACTTGCTGCTTTTAACGGAGAATGCTTGATAAACAAGTAAACAATGAATAGAGGGAGTCACATAATGTGACGACTGTTTAAAGAAACAATTTGAATGATGGAACTTAGAACACAAGTTCGGCAATCCAATACAAGACAAATCTTGCGTAACGCTTCCTAAAGCTACGACAAGACTCGGAGAGACACATCTACCGCTGCGTCTTCTGGATTAGAGTTAAGATTAAACACTTCTGCCTTAAGCTCTGCTTAGCTCCTGAGCGCTGATGAGACAGCTATCCGACGCCCCAACACTGGTGCGACACGGCGCTGTGTCCCACTTGTAGCTGCACAAAGCAGTGCCATAACATAAAAATTTTAATATTGACTTCCCGTATTTTGAGTTCTTCTCAATGCCTTACATATTTAAAACCTAGGAGAGGCGAATTTGATAAAGTAACTGGTATGGTGAGCATGTTTATTTTAACTCTAAATTGCTATGAGAGAATAATTAGAGTTTGCTGAATTGTGATTTACTCACGAGAATTGTCATAATAAAAATTAGACCTCACCTAAACTCAAAAATTTATAACATATTCTGTCCTCTATTCTCGTAGCTGGTGAACTTTATCGTGTTTGTATATTTAATTGAAGTTGCCGCACAAATTTTCTGGTTTCTACTTAATTATTGGTTAATAAATAGTTGATTTGCGAGTCCCATAGTAACACAGACAACTGCAGAATCGGCATCATAAATTCAGCTCCCAATAATTCGATGCCTATTTAAATTGCATAGTTCAAACAACAGCATCCATCAGTATCATAATTGTAAGAGTATACATTATTGTGTTACGAGTACATTCAGGGTACAAGCATGAAACATTTCATTGGCCATATAATTAAAATTAAAAAAAAGGCTACTGAACCATGTTGCAGAAGAAGAATAACAACAAACCAAAAATAAGGGCAGAATACAAAAATGTGATACTTCCGAGTTGCAGTATTCGACATATATTGAGCTGACAAAAGACATCAGATAGTGATAATGCTCATATACTGACGGCGGTGATAACGAGTACACAATGTAACAAACGGCAGTGCGTTTGCGCAGCTGTCATTTGTACTCAGATGATTGATCTGAAAAGGTTTCCAACTTGAATATCGCCGCACGACGGGAATTAACAGACATTGAACGTGGAATGGTAGTTGCAGCTAGACGTGTGGGACATTCCACTTCGGAAAGCCTTGCGGAATTCAGTTTTCCGATATCCTCAGTAGAAAGGGTGTGCCCAGAATACCAGATTTCACGCATTATCCCTCACCACGAACAACGCAGTTTCAGGCGGCTTTCACTTAACGACCGAGAGCAGCGGCGTTTGAGTAGAGTTGTCATTCCTAACAGACAAGCAACACTGCGTGAAATAACCGCAAAAATCAATGCCGGACATAAGACTACCGTATCCATTAGGACAGTGCGCAAAATCTGGCGTTAATGCGCTATGGCAGCAGACGACCGACGTGAGTGCGTTTGTTAAAAGCACATCACCTGCAGCGCCTCTCCTGGGCTCGTTACCACACCGGTTTAACCCTAGACGTCTGGAGAACCGTAGCCTCGTCACACGAGCCCCGATTTCAGCTGTAAGAGCTGACGGCAGGGCTCGGGTGTGGCGCAGACCCAAAGAAGCCATGAATCCAAGTTGTCAACAAGCACTGTGCAAACTGGTGACGGCTCTATGACGCTGTGGGCTGTGTTTACTTGGAATGAACTGCGTCGTCTGATGTAACTGAAGCCCTAAATGGTTATGTCCTTGGATACCATTTGCAACCATTCATGGACTTCATGTCCACAACAACTATAGAATTTTTATCGATGACAATGCGACATATCACCGGGCCCCAACTATTCGCAATTGAAACTTCCTGGCAGGAGAGCAGGAGAGCTTCTGTAAAGTTTGGAAGCTAGGAGACGAGGTACTGGCAGAAGTAAAGCTGTGAGTACCGGGCGTGAGTCGTGCTTCGGTAACTCAGTTGGTAGAGCACTTGCCCGCGAAAGGCAAAGGTCCCGAGTTGGAGTCTCGGTCGGGCACACAGTTTTAATATGCCAGGAAGTTTCATATCAGCGCACACTCCGCTGCAGAGTGAAAATCTCATTCTGGATTCGCAATTGGTTTAAAGAACATTCTGAACAATTCGGGTTAATGATATAGGCATCCAGATCGCCTGAAATGAATCCCATCGAACATTTATGCAACATAATCGAGAGGTTAGTTAGTGCACATAACTGCGCACCGGCAGCACTTTCACAGTTAGGGACTGCTTCAGAAGGAGCATGGCTCAGTTTCTTGCAGGGGATTTACAACGACTTGTGGAGACCTTGCCACGTCGAGCTGCTGCACCAGCCAGGCAAAAGGAGGTCCGACAAGATACTAAGAGGTATCCCATGTATTTTATCACACAGGTGTACTCATGACGTCAAATACTTTGAAAAATCCTTGTATTTTATTCGAAAACTGAGTACGAATTACTACTTTTCATATGAATCTGAGAAATAAGGTATTGATTCAATTTATGATAGAATACTGAAGAATATACGCCACAACGTTGCCCGTTACATTGAACTTAATGTGAAAGCAAAGGAAAGCTCCAGATTTCCCGGTCGGTGCCGACCGACCGGCGTGTCATCGTCTGGCAATGGCGTCATGTGCATGCGTTATGGAGGGGCATGGGGCCAGCACATCTTTCTTCTCGTCACTGTTAGCTTTCTTCCCCTTGATGCCTCTCCTTCCGAATCACTTAGCTCTTCTATTGGCGTCACAAGGCTGAGTGCACTCATTCCAGCACTTCTTCTAGGAAAATTCCCTGTCAGTGCTAGAAAGCGAAGCCGGATCCTCCGCATAGCGGTGAGAGACGCTAACACTGAGCTACGAAGACGGACTGTACGTTGTCTACACAATGTGAAATTCAGATTTGAAAGAGAGCTCATACGTTGAAGTTCCATAACTTTAAAACTAATCTGAGCAGATTTAGATGAAGTTTTAAGATTTTTGATTGGAAAAAATGTCGGAATACGTCTTTTTTCAGCAACATTCTCATTTACCGATGACATTCCAGTGTGTGTTAACTTCAGCAATTAATGCAAGGAAGTAACAGAGAAAATTGTGATATTTATTGATATTTACAGTGGTAATAATTAACAAGGGACTCATATCATCAATGTACAAGGTCTTCGTTTATTTAGGACAGTTGAAGATACTAACGAGATGAGCACGGAAAGTAATTAACTGAAGCGGAAAAATGACCTGTTGTACTTTTGATAATCTGAATACAGTTTTCAAATAAAACCTTTCTGTATATCTGAAAAGAAAAAGTTACAGTCAGTGTAAATTATCAGTTTTGGTTTCTAGGAGTGGCATATGGACTTTTAATGCGAAAATTTTTGAAAAACAAGGAACTGCTAATCGAGCAGTAAACATAAGCTTGCTGAAAGATATTCTGAGAAACCAAAGCAAATGAATCAGAGAATAGATCGGAACGAAAGGCAACGTTGTGACTGTAATGAAAATGAAGTGGATGTGAGTCGACCCGCAAAAGCTAGTGGGTGACTAGTGGACTAGGGAGATTCTTTAGTCTATTCCAACAAATTTTTGGGGTTAATCTTTTTGATGCGTATTTCAGAGCGAAAGTTCCTCCCCAAGATTTCGAGGGTTCAGTTACAGAATTTCAGCATGACATGGTGTAGCAGATGAACATGAGAGAGGTTATTTTCCATAAATGAAAAATATGAGCGGTAGTACAAAAAGAGAACAGAAAACTAAATCGCTGTTAAATACCTGCATATAGTGAAAATTTGCTTCTCTGGTGGTCACTAACAGAAATATTTTTGGTTTTCACCCAACAAATATATTGTTGTCAAAAAATGAACGAAAACTGTTAGAATTAACATTATGTGTGAGCAGAGATAATAGCTGCAAGTTGTTATGTTCTATAGACATGACAAATAAGATACATAAGATGCTGCCAAAGCAAATACCATTAAAAAGTACCTAAACAATAATGATGAGGGATACGGAGCTTTTTATAGTTAACCTTTGTGACGAGCTGATTTTGAAAGGATATACGAAGATAATATGAAAGGAATTTTCATATATTTGCTGACAAACGTTTCAGGAGCATATGGCTCATTCGTGTGACTGAATCGGGGGTCAGCCGATGTATTCGCACAAAGCCGTGAATCTCTGAGGAGGAGGGCTGAAAAATGTTGTGGGGCGGCGAAGAAGTTGTCGAATGAGTTGTTTGAATGTTCATTTCACGTAACAGACTATTGCCGATGCAACATATGTGGGACGGCGAAGAAGTCGTTGGTTAATGTTGAATGAAAGTTGAACATTGCCACCTTAAATCACGCGAGCCTGGCAACTAATTTGGTGGCCAGTCAGAAAGCGAAGGGAAACTTACTGACCTTAGTTCCCAGTCTGCACGGCCACATACCTGTACAGCCCAGCTAAACGAAAAATATCCATAGTTCTTCACGGGATTAGGGCTGCTTCAATAAAATTTAAAGTTCCAAACAAGATTTTATTATCTTAAAGGCTCACACAAATTACTCGAAACTTCTGAAAATGCTAAAGACATTAAATATTGTTAATTCAGCCAATCGTTTAATAGTTCAGAGGCGACTTCTATAGCAAGTTCCTCCCGAATAGTTCATTACTCTAACTAACGGTGCTCTATTAATAGTTCGCAATAATGTTAAAAAAAAAAAGATTAATGCTCGCCTTAAAAGTGGAGTTAGTCACCACTTGCCACGCGGAATTATACTTCACACGGACGGCACAATAACAGTTCGTTACCGAAGTCTAAACGATCCAGGACGGTGTACAGTCCTCGCGATTTTCAATGTCCGTTTACATTGCTAAGTATGCGCATGTCACAGCCCGCTATGACGTCACCCGAGGCGAGGCGCGATCGGACGTTAAGCTCGCGTGGACTAGGCGTTGGTCTAATGCGGAGTGAGCTTACTACTGCCTCTGCCGCTCTTTTTATATAGCTCCGGCGCGTACCGCCAAGAGAGCATCTGTTCTTTTCGTTCCTATGCAGACGCCTGCAGCCAAAATGATCGCTATCCCAGGCACATAATCTTAAATATCACATTTAATAATAGCTTTACAAACTTCTCAATTTTTGTATACATACATCTGAGCAGTACAGAAGCACGTAGAAAATCTCAGCCCGCTAAAATTAAAACTTTACTCTCTAGAATTTTTACAATGGAACTAACGGTAGATTGTTACCTCTGAACCATAGCTTTATCAAGACTTGTATCAGCTGTTAATTATGCTACAAGACTAAAACTTGGTGTAGCTTTGTTAATTGTCCTATCTGATCATTGGTCTTAAAGAATTTGTTTTATCATTAAAATTTAAAGTACTTAATCTATAATGCTTATGTACATTTTACTCACAAAAGTAGTTTTTACTAAATTACTAAAAAACTAGAAGAGGTAACTGATTGTGGTATTTCCATTATTATTATTAGGGTGAACTGAAGCATCCTACCAATTTTCAATATTGTAGCTCTATTATTTCGCGCCTCTGATTTTTCCGAAAAACGCGGATTCTGGAGTCAATTTTAGTTTTATGGTTTTGGAAACCAGCACCACTCATTAATGACTTCTTACTGCACCTTCTCACCAAATTTTGGCTTCCTAGCGTCATTATTTAGCGCCTCCTATTTTTATTTCAAAACGTGAATTTTACGTAAACTACTAATTTTATAACATTAAGATTTGTTACCTGAAACATTATTACATAGAACTATACTTTAACAAAGTTTTACACACAAATCTTAATTTTTACTTTTATGTTAAATGTGGTGCAATACTATATGCAGGCGCGTTACGATGACGTGACGCTACTAGCAGTGAACTAGGGTAAGTCCCGTGCACTCGCTCGCCTCTGTATCTTATACATGATACAGCGCTTGCTTTGCTTCAATGTGTAAGAATGAACACCTCCTCCCGTGTCGCTAGAGAGATGGATATCAAAGGATAGGTGGCCCACATCTCAGCAAACATTTGTTTCTGATCCAGCATAATTGTAGAACGCTGGCATCAATCTCGACCAATCTTAATGTGCGTGTAACTTAGTACCTGGAGACAATTAATGTATCTTTATAACTCCTTTACAATTACCTGTATTCGCGGAAGCTGTAATAAGCTAATAGACTCATGTAATCATAACTCTGGAAAACCAGGACATATCTGAAGCAAACACTTTGTGACTTCTATCCCAAAAAGAAAAAGAAAATGGGAACACACCTCTAGAATCATTTCAGTGGGATGATTACGTGAAGGAGTTGACATATAAAAAAAGCTGAAACCAACGATATTTGTGTGAAATCCATAGCTTTTTAGGCCGGTAGCATGCAGTCCCGATGATACCTTTCCCTAACATAGGTTTGGGATAAATATGTAACAGTGTACGCCGGATATAAACTTTCTTCTTTTGTTAAATAATGGCACTGAGGAGATTAAGACATGAACGTAGCAGCGCTCGCATCCCTCCAGCTACGCTACGTGCTGGGTGGTTTGTGCTCCACAAAGAAAGAAAGGTTAGAGTTTAACATCTCGCCGACTGCGAGAACCATTATACAAGGAATTGTTTTTAGCAGCCACAACAGAAGAACGCCTTGAGGTGTTTCCGTCGCCGCTCCTTGCTGGAGGTTCTTCAGGGTATCTGTTCTCATATTAACCTGGACCTACGTCCCCGCTGACACCTCGGCCTGAAATTCCGAGAGATATAACTTCACTACAGTTATCATTACTATTGTCAATGGTTCATTTAATACTGCCTGATATCGTCGTATTTGCCTTCGGAAATCGTTGCCATCCATATTTTCCGGGTATTTGCTAAATTTGAATCAAATGATTCTGTGTTTGGCAATATCACAGCCAAGATAACCCTAACGTTTTGTATATGCATTTCTGTCTCTGTACTGAATTTTGCTCTTAATAGTAAACGCATCGTCAGTTTTATCAGAAAGACCATCAGAAACACTACTTCTTGGAACCACAAAAGAAAATGAAGGGATACGGAGTACAAGAAAAGCAAGGTTACGAGCAAGACAATATAAAATAAAAAGGAAAATTAAGTGTAGAAAAATATTCCACATCAAATTAAGAAAAGAAGACCGTTTTATCGAGAAAATATGCGAACATTGAGTCCTAGCAGGTTGACAAGAAATATTTACCAATATTTTGAAATGGTGACCTCATTTCACTTAAGAAAACGCATGATTATTTTGAAACATTATGCATAAATGATTGAAAAAATTAAGACAGAATGAAATACAGATACAAAATTGAGAACTGGATAGATTTCCAAGACAAAGTAGTCACGAGGAAATTAAGAATGTAGAAAATAAGAAAAGCAAGTATTAAGAAGTGTTGTAGAAGTCTTAAAACTAGCTAGACGGCTTCAGCATAATCCTTGGTAACTCTGTAACGAATGAAGAAGTCAGAGACCATGCTGCGAAATGCTGAATGACTCAACAGCTGAATTTTTTTTATGCCACATCCCTTGTGAGTTTTATGTGTACAGCGTTATCCACTGTGTTCTTTAAAAATGAAAATATTACTTATGAAGCTCCACTCTAATGCTACACAAAAGGGAAAATTAGGTTTTAAATTTCCGTCGACTATGAGGTCATTAGCGACGGAACACAGTATTGGGTGGGAGAGGGATAGGGAATGAAACTGGAGTGTTGTTGCCAAAAGAGCTGTACCACTATTTGTCTTAAAATGTTTCGGACAACCTAAATGTGAAAAGTTGGATGTAGATTTGAAGCGCCTTCCTCCCATATACGTTAGGTTTCTCTTTTTCTGTGAACAGAGCGAAAGGAGAAAAAATTAGGTGTTCACACGTGTGAGACTGAAACACAGTATGTTCAGAAAAAAATATGGTAGGTCGCTATGTTTGGTTCAACTGCATGTTACCATAAAAATGTCATATTAACAAATGCGTCCTGCACAATCAAAGCGCGGTGTCCATCACAGTAGCAGACAACATGTCGGTAACACTACACTCTGTGTATGGACGTAGATGCATGAATCAGGTTATGACTATTTTATAAAATAAGAAGCAACTGTCAATTGTGTCTTTTATCAACACACAAGATCATAACATCCACGAAAGCTCGGTACAGTAAATAAGATTATCTCAATTAATTGTATGTTTCTTTTGTCTGCCATACATAGTGTGATTCCTCGAGTAGTATAATCTTGTTTGCTTAATATATTTTCCTTACGTGAATGATCTCTGAATCATTTAACAAATTATTACCTTCATTAATAAGTTAATGTCAGGTCAGGCTAAGCATGAGTTGATTGCGAATGAAAATATATGTAGGTACCTAGTTGACATTAAAAGTAAAAATTCACAATGATTGCACACTCATTAAGGAAATTTCATACCTTTATGATCAATGTACATCTACGAAAGAACATGTTTTTGCCGCATAGTAGGCTGCAATGTAAGCTGCACTTCGAGTGCCGATGACAGAAAGTTTGGCTCTCTTCTCACTTACACTGATTGGTCATCTTCGCCACCTGCTACTAACTTAGTACCTTTTCAGGGCAGACGTCGTGGGTAAAATTCCTGGCGTTAATTCGCTTGTCGACCCTGAGCCTCCGGTGACTTCCAACCATCGTCGTTAAGAGTTTGAAGATATCATCTTCTTTTTATTTTTAAGAATATGTATTAAGCATTACGTATATTAAGTAAAGACAAACACTGCAAGGTTAGTACCAAAAAAATTTAAGGTATTACATACCTGGAAATGAATGGCGAGTTGGACTAAAGCAGTTAGTACTGGGACATCACGCTATTCATTAGAAGGTATCAATTTCTTCAAGTCACAATAGATGTCCAAACTAGCCACCACGGGATTACACGCAAGCGTTCACAAGCCAGATCATCGACTACCTTACTTTTTCTAATGTCCCAGGTAGTATCCAAATATAATTACAGGCTACATAGATACACTATTAAAGGGTTTGCCAAGGCTAGCTCAGGCAACAATTCTTTGACGCCCCTACAAGCTATAACAAGTGGGTTGCTTTCAGTACCGAGTTAAATTTGTTACTCCAGATGTGGTATATGGGCGTCCCATATGCTCCCAGGTTGTTCAATTCAGTGAAACGACCATTGCTGATACAACTCCCTAAAAATGGAACTAACGATATTTTGAGTCGTATGGTGCTGCCTATAAATGGTTAGTAGTGCCCTAGGTCCACGCGGCCTCTCGACTTTGTCCACATACTTGATTACGGAATGGATAACGGACCATTGTGTATCATATAATTCAGTATTAACACAGAGACTGGTGTTATGCATTTATTAAATGATTAATTAATATGGTGAATTGTGTTATATAATGTACCAGTGGTAATATCATTACTGCATGCTCAGTATTCCAAAAGTACGTTGCATAAGCTGTTGTTCCTCTTACTGTTAGGGCACACCACCTGAAGTTTGTCCACTTACTGAATATTCACCCTTTGGGCAAGATAACGAAGGCAGAGCTCCGGCGCTGTTCGGGAAACAGAGAAACCATCTGTAACTCCACCTACGAGTGTCGTGCCACAAAAACTGGTCGCACTTTGCAAAGGAAATGATACTGGATATGGACATCAATAAAACGTCATACTATTCCGCCCCAGAGTAGCAACCAGGTGGACACTAAAAATTTGTTAAAGTTCTTTGCTGGCGACGCCAGAAGCCAGCCCACCTGAGTCAACGACTGGCAGACTGACGTCTTGGGGAAAATGTTGAGCAGGTCGAGGTGAGTGCGGAACTGATTGTTACATGCAGGACTGGCCAAGCACACAGGTCCGCAAATGAAGCACAGTTACATCATGGCAACAAAACATGCTTCATACTGGTGACAGAGTAGACTATCACAAGACAGTGCAGATAAAACGTAATAGTAAGTATTCACCCACTGGCGTAGCAGAAAAGAGCGTCAGTAAGATGAAGTTACGGTAGTGTTAAGCCACCAGGAGAGCTGACCAAACGGGAAAATTAGTACACATGGTGTCACTGTGACCCCAATCGCAGCAGAGCGCACGGGAAGCGCCAGCATAAATATTATGCCTTTCTTAATAAATGATCTCAGTTGTAGCTGTCCTGTGGAGGAGAGAGGCTATGCCAGTTGACCCACTGCACGCCTAATCGTCTACGATCGTCCACCGAGCTGTGAGCCTCACTGGAGACAATCTGCAACTCACGTTGCAGTGCCAACATCCAAGTAACATTGGTAGTGTACACAGACCGACATCAACTTGATGGCCTACGGGAGGCTTAACCAGTGGGGCCAAGAAGTTGTTTACTATCCGCCATCATGAACCACTGTCGCTGCTCGTTTCATTCCTACCGCTGATATTGATGTTGCTGACCTCTCTCTCCTAACTGTAGGCCGTGGGTCGAACTCTGCATGGCAACGAGATCTTCAGACTGGACTGGAGAAGAGTCTCCTGGGTGCGCATCTTCGACGTCAATGAGAGCCCTTTGGAGATCAACTCACAGAGCTGCTGTCCATCATCGTCTAGTCGGGGGCACCGACTGGTCGTGATGGAATGACGGTCACACAAGCCATCCATTATGCAGCACTACAGCTGACAGGATCTGCACACCACAGGCCTAAATGAGTTGCCAGTGCCCTGTACAACTGTGTGGGTTGTTTGGGAATATGCATGTGGTGTGGGTGACTAAATGTAGTCTCTCCCATCATCTGGCCGAAAATCAAAGCTCTAAACTGTTCACCAAGCTCTTTATCAGCCCGGAACGCCATAGTGCTGCTGCACAAAAAGATTTACCCACACATTACGCAGCACAAAACGCTTCAATGCGCCACCATAAATGTGGTTGGACTTACAAGTTTCGCTATGTTCCGTCTATGGAGCGCCAAACCACATTTGTTTCTATGTACCCAATGTTCCATAAAATTATTTAATATAAATGAAGGAGGGATTTGCTATGCAAAAATCAAATACACACTCACTTTTTTTTTTTAAAGTTTCACAAATTCGATTTTATTTTCAGTAAGAATATAGAAAATAAGAAGTCACAGTTCCCAATAAATTAATTTCAGATCCTGACCAAGTATCTTCAGATCTTGGAGGCAGTTGAATAAACCACAATTATTTGCGTCAGATAGCTTTAGAAAACGGTTAAAGTTCCACAGTATCTCAAACTATAAATTCCATAATTCATACACACTGATGCCATCTAAATTCGGCTTGTGTGACATGCAACCCGAAAATTAACAAGTCCTTCAGATGCTGAAAAGCAGCAACTTTGAATAATTTACACACACAAACTAGCAGCTATTTCTTGCCGCATTCAGATAAAACTTTCTCGTAACACAGACTAACACAGCGTGACCACCTGCAATGACATCCCAACATAGACGCCCACCAAAACATCGCTGTTCACACAGGAAACCCCGTTTAAGCACCATTGAAGTCAGTTAAACCACTGAATATGAAAATTACTGAAATTCTTCATTTTAATTTTTTATGTATGTATGATACATCAAATCACATAGAAATTTTCTGTGAAACATTGTGCTGTTACAAGTTTTCTTTTATCTGCAATAGGAAATTATTTTCAATGGTTTCTCGTCTTTTTCAGATTTGTAAGTGCAAATATTAACAAAGAATTGAAATTACTCTTTAAGCAATTTCCTCTATATCTAAAGTACTGCCGTTAATTTTTGTGCTTCGCTACTTATTTCGGCTGTTTTTCTGCCTCTCATTTAAATACGTGAATAGTTGCAGTAAATCTGCTATCACAGTCCGGTATAGTTCAACAAGATGTATTTGTAGACACGTAGTTTATTGGAACTGCATATTACGTTGCCAAGATATCCCCTTTTACAGTTTCAAAATTATTTATAACTTTTAACTTACAATAATTTATAAACAAATGCGGCAGTCGAAGGCGCGTCTTAACGCACGTTATCGTTATCGCCCATCTTTTCGGTTTCAGATGAGCCTTCTGGTTCTTCAGTGACACTTATGTTCAATATCTATTAATTCTGGGATAAGCTTTAACCCTTTCGATCACGAATTATCTTTTTCTTCACAAAACAAAGCATGGCTTTGCTGTCCAGTTCTTCGAATTAAATTACGATTTTTCAGATGTATAAAAAATTCCGAGGTGCCCCCTCCCCCCAAGATGGGATACAACGCATCCCCAAATTAGGACATTGTGTTCAAGTGGGTGCAGTGTAAGTCGAAAAGTCGAAGAATTTTATTTGATTTTATTTCACCAAAATGCATAAATTACGCAAAGCTTACTCTATGATTACATACATAAACTATGGTTTTACACTTGAGAAGAATGATAATCAAAGAAACAATATTTTTGTATTTATTACATTTGCCGGCCGGTGTGCTCGTGCGGTTCTAGGCACTTTAGTCTCGAACCACGTGACCGCTACTGTCGCAGGTTCGAATCCTGTCTCGGGCATGGATGTGTGTGATGCCATTAGGTTAGTTAGGTTTAAGTAGTTCTAAGTTCTAGGGGATTGATGACCACAGATGTTAAGTCCCATAGTGCTCCGAGCCATTTGAACCATACTACATTTTACACAATAAAATTCAGTTTTGCTTTGCAACCTGGTTTCTTGCACCTGTCAAATGATTTTTTTGTCGCTGACCACTGGAAGATGCCCAGCGTTGTCCAAACGAACATCAGCTTCTGGACAAACTTCGGCACTGGCTCGTTTTGAAGTACTTGGAGATGGCATTGGACCCTCACTAGTGGGACGCCCCCTTTTCCTGGCAGCTGATTTGTCTATTTTTGTCAGTACTTTGGCCACACGTGCCCTAAAGTGAAGCAATTCAAGGGCTTTATTTTAAGATACCTAATTCTGATGGTAAGGAGATCTCCAGAATCTATAATAAAAATGCTGCAACAAAGAGAAAGACGCATAAAAAACGTATATCTCAATAGCCCAGATGAAACTGTCGCTAAATTAATGTTATGTCTGTTTTGAGGTGGGCAAACGGCCGTATAGATTTTTTTGGCGCCTACATGATGGAATATGTTTCAAGTTGCATAACCGGCTTTGAACCGCCGAAAATGGCTGTCGAAAATCGTGTTCGGTTTCAAAAGCAACTAACGGCATGTTGTCCGGTGCAAAGGCCGGTAAATGCCCAATAATCGTGGCTGTTGTCCTGCCATGTCCGGATGCAAAGCACGTGAGCAGATATCAGACTTACCAATCTGGACATTCAAAGGTACCTTTCAGTCTGTTACCATTAGAATGGATATTTATCTTATTCAGCTTTAGGTTGGTTGCGCTGTAACAAATTTGTACCTAACAATAACCTTCTCGCTGCCAATGCATTGTCGTTTGGATGGGACGAGTGTTTCGTGATGATCTCAATGTCACATATCATGCAATTAGCGAGGTTTGCGTCTAGGTTACTCCACTTACAATATACCGAATGATATGAAACGTCCAACGTTATGTCCATCATTGTCCTCTTGTTCAAAATTATCACAAGGATCATCGGATAGATAGTCAATTTCAGATGAAGGAAGGAGCTCTATAACTTCTTCTGCTGTAAGTGTCCTTCGTCTATCTTGGAATCAGGGCATTGTGAAATCACCATAAGATGACTAAAAAGACAGTGAAATAATGTCCTAAATTTCTATGATACTACAAGATTTCAATCACAATGTCCTCATTTACAGAAATGTATAAAGTTATAAATAAGTCACTTAACTTTCGTTCCGAAAGACACCTTCTAGTTTTCACCTTCAAGAATGCACCTTTCTACGCAGAAATAATTTTTTTTTTACCTAAACACAGCAGATATTAACTAGCTGATGGGAGGTACAAATATTTCTGGGAAGCGTCCGTGTTACTGTGCACATTGAATTTTGGTTTGTGGTACCACAGATTGACAGGAGATGTCGACACTCTTCGCAAATAAACTCTCTGGTTGTAACAATATCAAGACAACAATCACAAATGGTAAAAATTAACGAATTTTAATATACTAAGCATTTATTTAGTATGTCCTTATACGAGGACGCCATGACCGAAAGTGTTAATTTCGCACTCGACGCGAAAAACGGCCATGAGACGCTAACTGGCATTGCGCTGTCCAACGGACGGGTTTTCCTGGTCACGTGGTCACCATAACTTCCGGTGAGAGCATATTGTGAACCTCCACGTTCTCCTGGCAAGCTACTTTCAGCTGTCAACACAAATATGACCCGATTTTGGCCGCCGCATGTGTGTCCGTGGTAACGTGTTTGTGACTGAATAAAGTGTCTCTCCCCTTCGTAATAGCCTGTCGTGTTACAACTGGGAAGACAATTCTATATTTCTGGACAGTAAATACCTGTATGTCAGTGTAAGCAATGAGAAAGCCAAAACATGAAATTGTGAGCCTCAAAAGTGCTTTCATGTTTGTCAGATTTCTGTACATTCCTCCGTTATTGTCGACACTGCCCTTTTTATTGTATGTTACGACAGTTAAATCTGAAGCATATAACGATTTCATGATCATAAGCAGGTGTGAATTACAATATTTGATAGTAAAGGGATTCATGTCGACATTTTGGGGGAAACGCCTCGTTTCACGATTAATTTTCAACACTGTTGTCACAGGTATGAGTTTTTATGCTTGTTGGCACATGATTTCGCATTTCTCACTGTTTATTTTGATGTAGGGAATACCCTCCACACGCTGAGGCTTAAGCGTCACATCTCATCTGCCCACGGTGCACTATACGTGTTTCCTCATTTTAAACAGGCAAAATGACGACTTGTCTGACTCCACTAAGTACCAAGTCAACTACTGCCCAGTTTGTTTCGTTTGGCCCGTTGAAGACATTTCACTGTGAGTGAAGAGCTTTTGCGAGGTATCCCCCCCCCCCCCACCCCACAAAAAAAAGAACAGCTGCCCACCAGAGAGAACACGCGGCAGAGCAGCAGCAACACCTGTGTGATAAACTGTAAATTAATTTAGTCTTTGCTTTTTTGTTCACGTGCTTCTGAAAATAAGTGAAATGTACGTGTGCAGACTAGTGGCGAGAAAATTAATCGAAGTTTTTGTTATTGCATAAATTTTGTGAATATCCTTGTGTAGGGCGGCTTCCTAGTGTAAATTTTCCGTGTGGAAAAATTTATTTCTGTTTAATAGCTTGCGGTATCAGAGTGCAGTGAGAAATCTGTACACCAATTTTTAGTGTTACTTTATTCTCCTTTGGTATATTTTCAAACTCAGTAGCGCCATTTCAGACCTTATATCTATTTTATACACAGCACGATATGGCTAGGTACTGTGCTTGTTGTGAGCGGACGCAAGGAGAGTTGGCTGCTATCCGTAAACAGCTGGAAGCTGCGTTGGCTACCGTCGACAAGCTTCTAGCTAATGCTCGAAGTTGCGGTGACGTCGGGGCGCCAGTGACGAGACCTGCGACATTTTTGGTGCCACTGGAATCCCCTGGTGACCCGGGCGTCTCTGCAGCCACCTAAACGCAACATCTGACCGGTCGGTCCTCACTCCAGAGTGAGTGACAAATAGTGGTGGGTTCGCGTGTCACTGGGCGGAAGACGAAACAGGGGGCAGGCCTTGCGGCTGGCTCCCCACGTCTTAGCAACAGGTACGAGGTGCTTTCCAGTGTTGATGATAACTCTGAGCCAGCACGGGATGCCTCATCTTTTGGGCCAGCGGCCGATTTTCCTGCCCAGTCTGGGCAAGTACAGAGGGTTGGTATGCCAGTCATTGGGAGCTCCAATGTTAGGCGGTCGAAGGAGCCCCTCAGGCAGATAGCAAGCAAGACAGGAAAGAATTCCAGTGTGCATTCGGTATGTCTACCGTGAGGTCTCATCCGTGATGTTGAAGAGGCGCTGCCGGCTGCAATCGAGCACCCTGGGTGCAACCGGCTGCATGCAGTGGCACATGTCGGCACGAATGACGGCTGCCGCTTGGGTTCTGAGGCCATCCTCGGCTCCTTTCGGCGGCTGGCTGATTTGGTAAAGGCAACTAGCAACGTACGCGGGGAGCAGGCTGAGTTGTCTATTTTTAGCGTAGTACCCAGTGTTGATCGCGGTCCATTGGCTTGGAGCAGAGTGGGAGGTCTAAACCAGAGGCTCAGACGGCTCTGCCACGGTATCAGATGCGAATTTCTCGACCTCAGCTATCAGGTGCAGAATTTTAGGGTTCGCCTTACAAGGTCAGGCGTGGTCTACATGCAGGATGTGGCTACTAGGGTAGCGGGGTACGTGTGGCGTGCACAATGGGGATTTTATAGGTTACAGGAACCGTCCCTTGGGAGCAAACACAAATTCCCTGTCAAATCAGCCGCGAAGACCTCAGAGAATCTTGGTCCTCGCAGATCAGGGATAGAAAAGATTAATGTGATTTTAGTAAACTGCAGGAGCATCCAGGTAAAGGTCGCAGAATTATTATCGCCGACTGAAAGTTATAATGCACAGATAGTATTAGGAACAGAAAGCTGGTTGAAGCCAGACGTCAATGACAACGAAATCCTAAGTTCAGGTTGGAATGTTTTACGTAATGATAGGCTAGTCGCCAATGGTGGCGGCGTGTTTATTGCAGTAAAAAATTCGATAAAACCTTGTGAGGTTATCACGGATTCCAAATGTGAATATAATCTGAGTGAAATTGAGTATCAAAGAAAGGTCAAAAATGGTAATCGGATGCTTTTATAGACCACCTGGGGCAGGATCTGTAGTTGTAGAGCGCTTCGGACAGAACTTGCAGAATACCATTTTTAATTTCCCTGATCTGACCGTTGTAATAGGGGCTTACTTCAACTTGCCATGTATAGATTGGGAGTGTTATGCCATCAAAACTGGTGCCAGAGACAGGGAACAGTGTGGCATTGTTCTGGATGTCTTGTCCGAAAATTGCCTTGAGCAGATAGTTAGACAGCCAGCTCGTGAGAGTAACGTCTTACACCTACTGGCAACAAAGAGATCTGAACTTATCGAATCAGTTAACGTAGAGGAAGGTATCAGTGATCATAAGGCAGGAACAGCATCTATGACGACAGGTCCTACAAGGAATGTTAGGAAAGGTAGGGACATATATTTGCTCAGCAAGGGTGACAGGATACAAATTTCAGAATCTCTCAGCAGTCAGCATAGAATATTCTGTGATGATGGCGAAGATATGGAGAACAAACAGAAAAAAATATGCCCTAGATAAGTATGTTCCGATTAAGGTTATAATGGATGGGAAAGATCCACCATGGTTTAATAGCCGTGTTAGAAAAGCGCTACGTAAACAAAGAAAACTTCGTCTCATATTCAAGAGAAGTACAAACCTAGCTGACAAAAAAAAAAAAAAAACCTGAATGAAGCGAAAATGAGCGTATGGAGAGCAATGAAAGAAGCGTTCAGTGGTATTGAAATGAAGAATTCGTCAACTGATCTGAGCAGAAACCCTAAGAGATTTTGGTCGTATGTAAAATCAGTAAGTGGGTCAAAAATATCTATTCATTCTATCAGCGACCACACAGGGATGGGTTGTTTGGGGGGGAGGAGACCAGACAGTTAGGTCATCGGTCTCGTCGGATTAGGGAAGGATGAGGAAGTCAGCCGTGCCCTTCAAAGGAATCATCCTGGCATTTGCCTGGAGCGATTTAAGGAAATCACGGGAAACCTAAATCAGGATGGCCGGACGCGGGATTGATCACACCGGCACCGAAACGTAAGATAACAGAGAGAAGGCCGAAATACTGAATTCGGTCTTCCGGAGTTGTTTTACCGCGAAAGATTGCAACACTGTCCCTCCTTTCAATCGTCATGCGAAGGTCGAAATGGCAGATTATGAGATAACCGATCGCGGAACTGAAAAGTAGCTACATTCGCTTAGTATTGGAGAGGCTTCAGGAAAAAATGAGATACCTATAAGATGCTATAAAGATTATGAGAAAGAACTTGCTCGCCTTCTAGCAATAATTTGTCGTAGATCTCTTGAGCAACGAAAGATACCTAACGACTGGAAAATAGCGCACGTAATTCCCGTTTTTAAGAAAGGCCGTAAGACAGATCCACACAATTACAGATCCATATCTTTGACGTCAGTCTGTTGTAGAATTATGGAAAATGTCTTATGCTCAAGAATTATGATGTTCTTAAAAAATGAACGTCTCCTCTACAAGAATCAACATGAATTACGCAAACAGAGATACTGCGATACTTAACTCGCTCTGTTCCTCCATGAGATCCACAGCGCAGTGGACAACGGCGCTCAGGTTGATGCCGTGTTCCTTGACTTCAATAAGGCATTTGACACCGCCCTGCGTTGCCGTTTACTGAAAAACATACGACGCTCTTAATGGATCCAAATCGACAGATGTAAAGGTAATATTCGGAGTACTACAGGGAAGTGTGATAGGATCGTTGCTGTTTATAATATATCTAGTAGAAAACGTCGGATGCTTTTTAAGGCTATTCGCAGATGATGAAGTTGTTTATACCAAAGAAGCAACGCCAGAATAGAGTACGAATTTTCAGAACGACCTGCAGAGAATTAATGAATGGTACAGACATTGGCAGTTGACCCTGAACGTAAATAAATGTAACATACTGTGCATACATTGGAAGTGAAATCCACTACTATACAGCTACACTATTGATAACAAAAAGCTGGAGACAGCGTCTGCCGTAAATACCTAGGCGTAACTATCCAGAACGACCTTCAGTGGAATGACCATATAAAACAGATAGTGGGAAAAGTAGACACCAGACTCAGATTCACCGGAAGAATAATAAGGAAATGTAGCTCATCCACGAAAGAAGTGGCTTATAAGGCTCTTGTTCTCCCGATTCTTGAGTACTGTTCATCTGTCTTGGATTCCTATCAAGTATGACTGATAGAGGAGATAGAGAAGATCCAGCGAAGAGCTGCGTGTTTCGTCACGGGATCGCTTAGCCGGTGAGAGAGCGTTACGGAGATGCTAAACAAACTTCACTGGCAGACGTTACAAGAGAGGCGTTGCGCATCAGTGAAGATTTACTATTGAAATTTCAGGACAGCGCTTTTCAGGAGGAGTCGGACAACATATTACTTCGCGCCACATACATCTAGCGTATTGACCACGAGGAGAAAATTCAAGAAATTAGAGCCAACACAGAAGCTTACCGACATTCTCCCCACGCACTATTCCCGAATGGAACAGGGTTGGAGGGATCAGATAGTGGTACGGAAAGTACCCTCCGCCTTACACCACATGGTGGCTTGCACAGTATGATGTAGTTGTAGATGAAGACGAGCGTACTGCAATTTCTTCCGTAATGTTCTCTCGGAAACTGGTTGCTATGGAGGTGCATTCACTATCAGCAGTATGTCCAGTTGGGGATGGAACCGATTGTCGTTAACTATTTTCGACGCTAGGCGCCTTTCCCTGTCGTTCAGCTCACTATTACAACCTGAAAGGCTTTACCAAGCTGGGTACAACCGTTCCCATCATATCACCTAAGTTACGAACAACCGTCGGATGTAGCCAGCACTCGCATGGTTGGCCGATCAGGCTGTGCGCTGTTGGCAATTTTCCCTTCGCTTTTCCAGAAGAAAGGACAGCAGGGGTGTTGGAGTTAAGTCCCTAATCATCTGTCTTTATCCCAACAATCTGGATTCAATTTCATCCTTCCTGCAGTGTTACATGAATTGAGGGTATCTCACACTGTTGATGGTGATCTGTCTTTCGGATGGGTGGTTATGCTCAGAAGCTACCTTGGTGCTGTTCGAGAATAGAGATCAGTAACCTGTCCAGGTACTCGTAATAAAGTTTCTGAATTTACTGCCCTCCATAGAAGTTCTCACGCTCAAATTATTCTTGGGGCCGAGAGCTGGCTCCAAGCCGAAGTGGAAAGCTCTGAGATATTTCGCGAGTGGTGGAACGTATATCGGAAAGACAGATTAGCGGCCATAGGAGGGGGGGGGGGAGGGGGTGTTCATTTCAGTTAACAAAAATATTGTTTCTATTGAGGTCGAAGTTGAGTGTGACAGTGAAGTTGTCTGGTCGCGTATAACAGAGTGTTGGTGAAACCAAGTTTATTACTGAATGTTTTTACTGGTCACCTGATTCTGCTATGACAGTTCTAGAATCATTTAAAGGAAGTTTACGGTCAATAGTGCGCAAATAAGCAGCTCATGCAATACTAGTTGGAGGTGACTTTAACCTGCCGAGTATATACTGAAATGTCTATGGATTCATTGTGGACGGGTACAGACAGATATTCATGCGAAATAATTTTGAACACGTTTCCCGAAACTTGTCTTGTGCAGCAAGATTGGCAGCCTACACGCAATGGAAATACCTTAGACCTTGCAGCTACAAATAGGCTGGATCATATCGACATTGTCAATATAGAAATTGGATTAGAAATCATGATATCATTCTAGCAACTATGATTACGAAAGTTAATAAATCACTCAAGAAGGCTAGGAGAGTGTTTCTGCAAGACAGATCAGATAAGCAGTTCTTAACATCTCAGTGAGTGAATTGGCATCACTTAGTTCCAGTAAGAGAGATGTAGAGGAATTATGGGCAAAGTTTAAGCAGGCTGTACATTTTGGTCTTGACTGTTATGCTCCTAGTAAGTGGGTAAAGGGTCGAAAACACCCACCATGGTTTAATAACGAAATCTGGCAGATTCTGAGGAATCAGAGGCTGCTGCACTCTCAGTTCAAAAGAAAACGCGCAAATGACGACAAGCGAAGGTTTGTAGAGATTTGTGCGTCAGTGGAAAGATCTATGCGCGAAGCAGACAACCATTACCACCGTCATACCTTAGCAAAATTCTAAACATTCATGGTGGTGTCTGTTTGTTCTATATCGTGTCTACCTACCACTTTCGCGCAACGACGCTCTGAGCGTGTTTTTTAGGGAATTGACTAGTTTGAACCTGGGACCTGTTGTTGGTAAGGAGACGCCAGACCACACATGACATGTAGAATTCAGAAGAGTTCAGTGAGACTAGCGATGATATAACCAAATACTAAATGATCTCAGCGTCAGCTCCACTGCACTCCCTGTAAAAGAATCTTAATACTAACTAAATATAGTGGAAAGGGTTCAAGGCTTTCCTATTTTTAGTTAGCTGGTAAAATAACGTCGAAAAAGCAGTTAAGTTTACCATTGGAAATTTTATTCTACTCACAAAACATCATTTATAAATTGCACTATTGATAAAAGGAAATGTTTTAATACAGGATGGTAAAAACCAACTGCGTTCAACAAAAATGTGAACGAATATTCCCTGAATGGGTTTCCAAGTTCTACAATCGATCGAAGGATGACCTATGCCATATCACATCTATAATCTAGGTTTAATTTAAGTTTCACAAAAGAGAAAACTGTCAAAATGGTCTACAATGACCCTCAATTATCTTTAATTACTTATTTAACTTGTCGTAAATTACAGTGGCTGATGTGGCTTCTCAATAACTATATAAAAGAAAAATCATCACGTTTCAGGTATTTTCTTCAAGTAGCAAATGTGAACACCATGAGTTTTAATTAACGATCGACACTAGTATTACGCAAAAAGGGGTATAACAGATGAGACTTCAGCAGTTCTGAGTGAAGCCTTATGCGCTCAAAAATGCGGCATCGCGTGCGTTCATTACCTTGTCGGTGTTTAGGTAGCGTCAGGGCAGCGGCTCCGCTCACCTCGCCATCTCGGAACTAACTCTTTCCTTACTACAATTTACCGAAGTTGGTTTAAAAACAAATTATCTTGCTATGTTTTCATCTAACCAATCAGGGTCTCAATGTTAACCGTAAGCTCCGCCTACAAAAATTCTGTCTATCCAATGAGAAACGTTATACTTTTTTGACCATTGGACAGACTCCCGTACGGACGACATAGTAATAACCAAACCTGGTGTAGAGTAACAACTGAAAGATTTGAAAGCAAGTAATTCACCAGGTCCTGATGGAAGCTGAGTTCGATTTTACAAAAAGTGCTCTAAGGCCTTGAACCCTTATCTAGCTTGCATTTATAGTGAATCTCACGCCCAGCACAATGTCCCAAGCGACTGGAAAAAAACGCAGGTGACACCTGTATATAAAAAGAAAAGAGCGGACCCGGAAAATTACAGATCAATATCCCTTAATTCTGACTGCTGAAGAATTCATGAACATATTCTCAATTCGAATTTAATAAATTTTCTTGAGACTGAGAAGCTTATGTCCACTTGTCAGCATGGTTTTTGGAAGCATCACTCATGCGAATCTCAACTTTCCCTTTTCTCATATGATACACTGCGGACAATGGATGAAGGGCAACGGGCCGATCCCATATTTCTAAATTTTCGAAACTCATTTGACACGGTGCCCCGTTGCAGGCTGTTAATGAAGGTACGATCATATGAAGTAAGTTCACAGATACGTGAGTGGCTCGAAGATTTTTTTAATAATACAACCCAGTCTCTTGTCCTCGATGGCGTGTGTTCATAAGAAAAAAAGGTATCGTCAGGAGTTCCCCAGGGAAGTGTGGTAGGACAGCTGTTGTTCTCTATGTGCGCAAATGATTTGGCGGACAGGGTGGGCAGCAATATGCTATTCTTTGCTGATGATGCCGTGGTGTTCAGTAGGGTGTCGAAGTTGTTGAAGCTGTAGGAAGATACAAGATGACTAAGACATAATTTCCAGTTGGCATAATAAATGGCAGCTACACATAGATGTGGAAAAATATAAGATAATGCGGATGAGTTGGGAGATCAGACCTGTAATGCTCGGATACAGTATTACTACTGCCTACTTGACACAGTCGTTTAAATATAAGGGCATAACGTTGCAAAGCGATATGAGGTGGAACGAGGATGTGAAAATAGTGGTAGGGAAGCTCAATGGTCGACTTAGATTTATTGGGAGAATTTTTGGAGCGAGTGGTTCACCTGTAAAGGAGACCTCTTATAGGACGCTAGGGTGACCTGTTCTTGAATACTGCTCGCGTTCATGGAATCTGAACCAGGTCGGACTGAGGGAAGACACCGAAGAAATCCAGAGGCGGGCTGCTAGATTTGTTACTAGTAGGTTCGAACAACATGTAAGTTTTACGGAGATGCTTCGGGAACTCAAATGGGAATCCTTGGAGGGAACGCTACATTCTTTTCGAGAAACTCTGTTGAGAAAATTTAGAGAACCGGCATGTAAAGATGACTGCCGAACGGTTCTAGTGCCACAAACAGACACTAAGTGATCAAAAGTATTCGGATACCTGGCTGAAAATGACTTACGAGTTCGTAGCGCCCTCCATCGGTAATGTTGGAATTCAGTACCGTGTTGATCCACCATTAGCCTTGATGACAGCTTTCACTCTCTCAGGCATACGTTCAGTCAGGTGATGGAAGATTTCTTGGGGAATGGCAGCCCCTTCTTCACGAAGTGGTGCACTAAGCAGAGGTATCTTGGAGTTGTTTGTGGGAAGAGACGAAACTGCGAGGTCATCGGTCTCGTCGGATCGGGAACGGAAGTCGGCCGTCCCCTTTCAGAGGAACCATCCCGGCAATTTCCTGGAAAGATTTAGGGAAATCACGAAAAACCTAAATCAGGATGGCTGGACGCGGGATTGAACCGTCGTCCTCCAGAATGCGAGTCCAGTGTGCTAACCATTGCGCCACTTCGCTCGGTGAGAGGTATCGATGTCGGTCGGTGAGGCCTGGCACGGTGTTCCACGACCTCATAAAAGTGTTCTATAGGTTTCCGGTCGGGACCATCGTACAATATGCGTTAGATGAGTATGCCGTGCCAACGTGGTACAACATCCGAGTTAGAAAACTGCTGCGGAAGCAAAGGGAAATTCACAGCAAACATAAACATAGCCAAAGCCTTGCAGACAAACAAAAATTACGCGAAGCGAAATGTAGTGTGAGGAGGGCTATGCGAGAGGCGTTCAATGAATTCGACAGTAAAGTTCTATGTACTGACTTGGCAGAACATCCTAAGAAATTTTGGTCCTATGTCAAGGCGGTAGGTGGATCAAAACAAAACGTCCAGACACTCTGTGACCAAAATGGTAGTGAAACAGAGGATGACAGACTAAAGGCCGAAATACTAAATGTCTTCTCCGAAAGCTGATTCACAGAGGAAGACTGCACTGTAGTTCCTTCTCTAGATTGTCGCACAGATGACAAAATGTTAGATATCGAAATAGACGACAGAGGGATAGAGAAACAATTAAAATCGCTCAAAAGAGTAAAGGCAGCTGGACCTAATGGGATACCAGTTCGATTTTACACAGAGTACGGGAAGGAACTTGCCCCCCATATTGCAGCGGTGTACCGTAGGTCTCTAGAAGAGCGAAGCGTTCCAATGGATTGGAAAAGGGCACAGGTCATCCCCGTTTTCAAGAAGGGAGGGCGAACTGATGTGCAGAACTATAGACCTATATCTTTAACGTCGATCAGTTGTAGAATTTTGGAACACGTATTATGTTCGAGTATAATGACTTTTCTGGAGACTAGAAATCTACTCTGTAGGAATCAGCATGGGTTTCGAAAAAGATGGTCATGTGAAACCCAGGTCGCGCTATTCGTCCACGAGACTCAGAGGGCCATAGACACGGGTTCACAGGTAGATGCCGTGTTTCTTGACTTCCGCAAGGCGTTTGACACAGTTCCCCACAGTCGTTTAGTGAACAAAGTAAGAGCATACGGACTATCAGACCAATTGTGTGATTGGATTGAGGAGTTCCTAGATAACAGAACGCAGCATGTCATTCTCAATGGAGAGAAGTCTTCCGAAGTAAGAGTGATTTCAGGTGTGCTGCAGGGGAGCGTCATAGGACCGTTGCTATTCACAATATATGGATGACATCGGAAGTTCACTGATGCTTTTTGCCGATGATGCTGTGGTGTATCGAGAGGTTGTAACAATGGGAAAATTGTACTGAAATGCAGGAGGATCTGGAGCGAATTGACGCATGGTGCAGGGAATGGCAATTGAATCTCAATGTAGACAAGTGTAATGTAATGCAAATACATAGAAAGACAGATCCCTTATCATTTAGCTACAAAATAGCAGGTCAGCAACTGGAAGCAGTTAATTCCATAAATTATCTGGAAGTACGCATTAGGAGTGATCTAAAATGGAATGATCATATAAAGTTGATTGTCGGTAAAGCAGATGCCAGATTGAGATTCATTGGAAGAATCCTAAGGAAATGTAATCCGAAAACAAAGGAAGTAGGTTACAGTACGCTTGTTCGCCCACTGCTTGAATACTGCTCAGCAGTGTGGGATCCGCAGCAGATAGGGTTGATAGAAGAGATAGAGAAGATCCAACGGAGAGCAGCGCGCTTCGTTACAGGATCATTTAGTAATCGCGAAAGCGTTATGGAGATGATAGATCAACTCCAGTGGAAGACTCTGCAGGAGAGACGCTCAGCAGCTCGGTACGGGCTTTTGTTAAAGTTTCGAGAACATACCTTCACCGAAGAGTCAAGCAGTATACTGCTCCCTCCTACGTATATCTCGCGAAGAGACCATGAGGATAAAATCAGAGAGATTAGAGCCCACACAGAAGCGTACCGACAATCCTTCTTTCCACGAACAATACGAGACTGGAATAGAAGGGAGAACCGATAGAGGTACTCAGGGTACCCTCCGCCACACACCGTCAGGTGGCTTGTGGAATATGGATGTAGATGTAGATGGCCAGTACATTACATGGATGTTACTGTCATGTAACCACTCCGCCACAGGCCGTTCATTATGAATATGTACTCCATCGTGTTGAAAGATGCAATCGCCATCCCCGAACTGCTCCTCAACATTGGGAACAAGAACGTGCTTAAAGCGTCAATGTAGGCCAGTGCTGTGATTGTGTTCGCGAAACAACAAAGGGTAAAATCCTCCTCCATGTATAACACGACCACGCCATAACACCACCGCCTCCGAATTTTATTGTTAGCACTACATACGCTGGCAGATGACGTTCACTGGACCTTTGCCATACCCACAACCTGCCATCGGATCACCACATTCTGTACCGTGAGTCGTCACTACACACAACGTTCTTCCATTGTTCAGTCGTTTAATGTTTACGTTCCTTACACCAAGCGAAGCGTCGTTTGGCATTTACCAACCTGTTGTGTAGCTTATTAGCAGCCGCTCGACCATGAAATTCTATTTTTCTCACCTCGCGCCTAACTGTCATAGTACTTGCAGTGGATCCTGATGCAGTTTGGAATTCCTGTGTGTTGGTCTGCTAATTATACATTAGGACCCTCTTCAACTGGCGGCGGTCTTTGTCAGTCAACAGACAACCACAGCCTGAACGCTTTTGTGCTGTACGTGTCCCTTCACGTTTCCACTTCACTATCACATCAGAAACACTGGACCTAGGAATGTTTAGGAGTGTGGAAATCTCGCTTACAGATGTATGACACAAGTGATACCTAATTATCTGACCACGTTAGAAGTCCGTGAGTTTCACTGAGCGCCCAGTTTGCTATGTCACGATGTCTAATGACTACTGATGTCGCTGATATGGAGTACCTTTCATCAGGTGGCAGCACAGTGAAGCTAATATGAAAAAGGTATGTTTCTGGGAATATGTCTGGCTACTTTTGATCACACAGTGTACATTGTGGCCAAGGACCACAAAGATAAGATACGAGAAATTAGGATTCATACGGAGGCATATAGACGGTTGTTTATCGCTCGCTCCATTTGTGAGTTGAACAGGAAACGATATGACACGTGGGGGTACAGGGTACTCTCCACCACGCACCGTATGGTGACTTGCGGAGTATCTGCGTAGATGTAGCTACAGATGTGCCTTCACAAGGTTTCACCCTCTTCCTCTTTCATCATCTGCAACATAAAATTGACACTATCCTACACTCACACTCATTACAGCCACCTACACTTAACAGATGCACTTACACACACTGGTCTCGACCTCATGAAGGATTGCTGCTTGTGGACACGAAGGATGGAAAAAGGATAAGAGAGACCTTCCCACGTAAATGGCTGAACCTGCCTTTCGGGATCTCACAGCCATTCGTGTAAAACGACTATTTTTATACAGTAACAACCTGAGTTCCTTTGCCATGTTACATGGCTGTGAGTGGTACACCATACATTGTAGAAACAGTCGATAGTGAACGTTGATACGCCAAGAAATCGGGAAAATTCATTAAGGATGTGGTCATGAGCATGGCCAAACATGATGCCTCCTTTAGCAGAAGGAGAGGGGTTCATTAATTGATAAGTTTTATTAAGTAGTCAATCAAAGTGACAGAGTGGGAGGGGGGTATTCGAATAACACAGGCCTGAATGTGTACCTCTATCTGTGAAGGCAGGGTGGAGTGTTGGAGGTTTCCTGACGGGTTGAGAGGAGGTGGTTGGGACACTTGTGAGGAGCGGCATTTGTGAGGAAACCCGGCCGAACAGGTAGCGGGCGGTTTACAGGGACACCAAACAGGTAGTGCACCGCAGTTCAGTTCTGCTGTGGACACCAAACATGTAGTGCACTGCAGTTCAGTATTACTGTTGTAAAGATGGAATTCACCACGACAACGGAAGGGAAGCCTCTAGTGATTTATAACGGTTGCCAGTATATAGTGGAATATACCAACAATGAAGGTATAAGTTATTGGCACTGTGTAAACATAATCAAGAAGTGTAAAGCAAGACTATCCACCAGAAACAACTTAGTTCAAAATGGCTCTGAGCACTATGCGACTTAACGTCTGAGGTCATCAGTCGCCTAGAACATAGAACTAATTAAACCTAACTAACCACAGGACATCACACACATTCATGCCCGAGGCAGGATTCGAACCTGCGACCGTAGCGGTCGCTCGGTTCCAGACTGTAACGCCTAGAACCGCACGGCCACTCCGGCCGGCAACAACTTAGTCTTAGGCGAAGGCAGCCATACATGTATTCCGGGCGTCGTTGCTAATGAAGTGCGAAAACACGTGGCAAACGCCAAAAGGCGAACAAAAGAAACGGTCACTTCAGTTTTTACGCCGAAGAAGTAGAACCGCTGTTCAATCAAGGATACGACACCGTTACATCACTGCCGTCACACAGGAGTGCAAAACGATCACTGCAACGCATCAGGACAAAAAGCATTGGATCTACATAAGATCCGACTGATGCTGGAGGAATATTTCTACAAGAACATTATTTGCCAATTTTTACTTGCACATGACGACAGAGGACCAAATGATAGGATATTGGTGTTCGCCAGCGAAAGGGGAAAATCCTGTTTAACAGACTGCAATTCGTTCTTTGTGGATGGAACGTACGAAAGCTCCAGCCAGCAAAGTTCCAAACATGTACGCCTTGCTACCCAATAAAAAGCGAGAAACGTACGATCGCTTTTTCACAGCTTTTGAGAGCAACGTACCTGGATGGAATCCTGCAGGTATCATGAACATGATGGGTTTTGAAGCTGCAATCATCCAATCAGTAACACATTCGTTTCCTGGTGCAAAGATTAATGGCTGCACGTACCGTTTCAATCAGTGCTTGTGGAGGCAAGTGCAGAATTGCGGCCTTGTTGCTGCCTACAAGGAAAACGAAGAAATTCGTTTTCACATAAGATTGTGTTCCGCTTTGGCTCACATTCCCCTGGACATGTTAGACGATGGGTGGCTATGCATTCAGGAGGGCACGCCAGATAATGAAAAACTGCAGGATTTTTACAACTATTTTGTTGAACATTGGCTGGATAATGAGGACATGTCAAAGGAAGGCGTCACCACACCAACTATGTTTCAAAAGGATGGAATAGGAGTATAAATACATTAATTTCGAAGGTTGATCGAAATTTATACTCCTTAGTAAAAATTCTCAGAGAGGACGATAATATCATGCGTACCAAATTGAACGACTAGTTTTAAATCTAGGTGGGAAAAGAAGAAAGAAGTACGCAATTAAGACAGATGAGATAGTTTCTAAGGCCCTTACAAGACTCCAAGTTGACAGCAATATAAAATCATTTCTTACTTGCATGGCCTACGCACAGAAATTACAATGAAAAGGAAATGGCTGAAGCTACAGCAACATTCGATCGCTGTATTTCAAAATTGTAAATAAATAATCGTCCTGTAGATATTGTAAATAAATATAATGGGAGACAAAGAGAGACTACCTCCTCGTGGTGTTCCCTGGAAACGACGCAAAGTCAGCTAAATGTCTCTTGCAAATGAAGTCTGAAAAGTCATAGCTTTTGTAACAATCTCAATCAGCATTTTTGTGCAGAGAATTTTAGAAACAATGTCTGTTTGAGTGGACGATGAATACATCTTGTTTCAATACATAAACTGCATTCCTTAACGCTAATTGGTTGAAATTGTTCAAATGGCTCTGAGCACTATGTGACTTAACTTCTAAGGTCATCAGTCGCCTAGAACTTAGAACTAATTAAATCTAACTAACCTAAGGACATCAGACACATCCATGCCCGAGGCAGGATTCGAACCTCCAAACGTAGTGGGCGCTCGGCTCCAGACTGTCGCACCTAGAACCGCACGGCCACTCTGGCCGGCAACGCTAATTGCTAGCAGGACTCACATTAGACCTCAATACACTTCCCTGCGTGGTACGGGAAAATCAAGTTTTATTTCGAAATAATTAAAGAAAAAAGTTTCTACCAAGGACCAAATTGATAACCAAATTCTTTAGTTGGCTCCTCTTAATATATGGTAAAAGTTTGCCACTCCTATCATATCAAACATTGGGTGAGTGTTTGAAAGATGGAAAACATTTTCGGTTTTTATAGTTTCTGTAAAATGCATCGCTTAGTATGAGGTTCAGCGAAAGCTATGCCCTGTGTAAGAGTAATCAGAACCAAAATTCCAATGAAAAACGTCTTAAGCATAACTGTGCTGCAACTAATGATTGACATCGTGTGGGCAAAATCAGCTCCGCTTTCTAATTTGACTAAGGCCACTCTTACTTGCCCCAAAAAATTGCGAAGTAATGTAACCTGGCTGCACTGGAGGAGTGTGAATGTCCCTCAGCAGCTGCCCGGGGTGGGACACGCAGAGCGCTCAGTCACACCAAGCGACTTCAGGTAATGGCGCAGCATTTGCGACACACCCTGTGCCGGTCCCACAGTATTCCAGACTTCTCACAAATGTCCTCACATTCCAGTTTCTCACAAGTGTCCCTTCTCACAAGTGTCTACAACTCGAGAGGAGGAGGGTGAGGGGTAGGGGCGACCTGTCAATCAAAAGAGAACAATAGGTTTGCCCTGACTGTATAGTTGCCCCTGAATGTGACAACGCGTTCTTACAAAACGCTCTGAAATGAACTTTGTCCCACTACTCAGTTCCTGTTCACTTCTTCCGCTGCTGCGCTGTACTGTAACGTTGCTGAAAAGTTACTATAATACACAAATAACTTCGAAGCGGGTAGAGGAGGTGCTACACTGGAAACTAACATAACACTAGTATACTAGATCTTCAACGCTCGTGGCAGTTTAATTAGTCAACGTGGCGTGGAAGATGCAAAAGGCATTAACTCGTATTTTTGGCGATTCTATTCAACTTAACACATTTCGAGAACCTTCGCTACTCTTACGTGATGTTCTCGTGCGAATACAGATCACTGAGTAGATTTTTATCACAATTGTAACATTTTGTTGCTCGACTCTTCTGCAGTTCTGTCACATGTGCCATCCAACTACAAACTATACACTGTTCTTCTAAGAAACAACCTTTAGAAAATGCGGGTAATTTCCTAGAATCCTTAGGAATCGGAGACTCGGAGTCAGTACAAGCGATATACATCGACTGCCCGACTGTCGAGGTAATGAATTTGGATATTGTTTTGTGCGTTGTCAAGGGAATGAGGTACAACGTTGTTAACAGTCATAAGTGAATCGGTTCTAATATCCAGTTCGAACACTCTTATGAGGCAGAAATTTATTTCTCGATTATGAAGCAGTGAGAAATGCGTAGGACAATGTTGGTAATATGGCTTGTTGCCAAATCAGGGTCAGAAGAGCTGCGTAAACTGTCACAGTGAAACTTGTGTAAAACTGTACAAGACGACCGTTGATCTACACTTCACCGTGGAGCTCAATCGTACAAAATGAAAGAAAAGGATGTAAATAAAATGTTTGATAATGCGTAACTGAGCACTGAAAAGATTATAGCTATCGTTTCGTGCTGCGTAAAAGATTACTCATTACAAGCGACTGAACCGTCAGAAAGTGAAGTTTCACGGAATACCTTTTGAGACTGTTATGAGTTTAGTCTGCTATGTCATTGTGACCAAAGGAAGTGTGCCTATCAGTTGTGACAACAAGATTGTAGAAATTGAGGAGCCGCACATCGCCATTCGTTAGTGCTGCAGAGGACGTCTCCTTACGAACGAAGTAGAACATGGTAGGCCTCGATTGGGAATCGGGGAAGTGCTTCATACTCTGAATGCACTTCAGGGGAAAGAACTTTAGTGCCCCTAATGAAGCATTTCGTTGTACTTGATATCAAAGTGATAACAGATGGCTGGAAAGCGTATCGAAATTCTTAAGAAGAGTTTTAAGCAACTCTGTAGAGTTTGTATCTTCCAATGATACATCGGTGCACTCTCAAAACATTGGCCAGTTGTGGAAATCATTGAAATCATCAATTATATGGGAGGCTAAAAATGGCTCTGAGCACTATGGGACTTAACTGCTAAGGTCATCAGTCCCCTAGAACTTAGAACTTTCACAAGTTTATCCAGGGTACGGAAGACACGGAATGCTCCCGGTGGCCTATGCTGTACACGGAACTGTCCACGCTGAGGATGTCACTGACCAGTAAAGTAAATGAAAATACTATTTTCTTGATTTCTCTTTTGTAAGTGAAACAAGTAATGAGACCCTTTGATTTTAAATTAGATTCAGTTTGAAATACGTTCTCTTACGTCGTCTATGTTGTCAACGTCCCAACACTGGAGCGTTCAATTCATATATCGTTGCTAGTGAGGGCGCGGCTTCAGTAACCAAGACGCGACTACGATACCCAAGGATTCTTGGAAATTACCCAAATGAGCGCCAAATAAAAGTGAACCACGATGCGCATATGTAACTGTCGGTCTCGGTGGTGGTAGCAGGTTACATTCTTAGACTCCCGAAAGAAAAATTGTTTCCAAGTTCTGACTGAATTTAAGGAGGAGTAGTTCCACACGAAAGATAAAACAAGAACGTTTGTCCGTAGTGATAGGCACGAAAAACATTTGCGAACATCATTTAGTGTACTGTACTACTCTTAGGTAGCAATAATTCGCTTGAATTTCCTGATTGGTTTTTAGCAGAGCAATAATCGACAGTGATTATACAGAGAAACTTCCTTAATTAGACTGGACTCCACAGTGCAGCCAAAATACACTGAGAATTACAAAACCCAAAACAGACATGAAACTGTTGGAGAGAATTAGAGCCGGTCGCGGTGGTCTCGCGGCTCTAGGCGCGCAGTCCGGAACCGTGCGACTGCTACGGTCGCAGTTTCGAATCCTGCCTCGGGCATGGATGTGTGTGATGTCCTTAGGTTAGTTAGGTTTAAGTAGTTCTAAGTTCTAGGGGACTGATAACCACAGCAGTTGAGTCCCATAGTGCTCAGAGCCATTTGAACCATTTTAGATAATTAGAGCAGAGTGGCGTCAGAGAAAGTCTTTCATGAAATTACAATGAAATGTTGTCGCAACACAAACAGATGCAGTCTACTGCAGACAGCACTGATAACAAATACACTACTGGCCATTAAAATTGCTACACCACGAAGATGACGTGCTACAAACGCGTAATTTAACCGACAGGAAGAAGATGCTCTGAGATGCAAATTATTACCTTTTCAGAGCATTCACACAAGGTTGGCGCCGGTGGCGACACCTACAACGTGCTGATATGAGGAAAGTTTCCAACCGATTTCTCATACACAAACAGCAGTTGACAAGCGTTGCCTGGTAAAACGTTGTTGTGACGCCTCGTTTAAGGAGGAGAAATGCGTACCATCGCGTTTCCGACTTTGATAAAGGTCGAATTGTTGCCTATCGCGTTTGCGGTTTATCGTATCGCGACATGGCTGCTCGCGTTGGTCGAGATCCAATGACTGTTATCAGAATATGGAATCGGTGGATTCAGGAGGGTAATACGGAACGCCGTGCTGGATCCGAACGGCCTCGTATCACTAGCAGTCGAGATGATAGGCATCTTATCGGCATGGCTGTAACGGATCGTCCAGCCACGTCTCGATCCCTGTGTCAACAGATGGGGACGTTATCAAGACAACAACCATCTGCACGAACAGTTCAACGACGTTTGCAGCAGAATGGACTATCAGCTCGGAGACCATGGGTGCGGTTACCCTTGACGCTGCATCACAGACAGGGGCGCCCGCGATGGTGTACTCATCCACGAACCTGGGTGCACGAATGGCAGAACGTCGTTTTTTCGGATGAATCCACGTTCTGTTTGCGGCATCATGATGGTCGCATCCGTGTATGGCGACATCGCGGTGAACGCACATTGGAAGCGTGTATTCGTCATCGACATACTGGCGTATCACCTGGCGTGATGGTATGGGGTGCCATTGGCTACACGTCTCGGTCACCTCTTGTTCGCATTAACCGCACTTTGAACAGTGGACGTTACATTTCAGATGTGTTACGACCCGTGGCTCTACCCTTCATTCGATCGCTGCGAAACCCTACATTTCAGCAGGATAATGCACGACCGCATGTTGCAGGTCCTGTATGGGCCATTCTGGATACAGAATCTCTCACCAATTGAAAACGTCTTGCCAAGGGTAGCCGAGCAACTGGCTCGTCACAATACGCCAGTCACTACTCTTGATGAACTGTGGTATCGTGTTGAAGCTGCATGGGCAGCTGTACCTGTACATGCCATACAAGCTGTGTTTGACTCAATGTCCAGGCTTATGAATGCCGTTATTATGGCCAGAGGTAGTTGTTCTGGGTACTGATTTCTCAGGATCTATGCACCCATATTGCGTGAAAATGTAATCACATGTCGGTTCTAGTATAATATATTTGTCCAATGAACACCCGTTTATCATCTGCATTTCTTCTTGGTGTGGCAATTTTAATGGCCAGTAGTGTATGTCTGAATGTACAGTACCACCAGACGCTGACCACGTATATAACATTATTTATCTAATAAAGGACTTTCAGTCTATTTACCAAAATCAACATAAAACACGTAACACTCTCAGATACCACAGTGTCACCGGATTCTGTTTGTTTACCAAAGACTCAATAGGCACATACGAGTTCGTGCTGAAAAGTAAAGCCTCCGAATGTTTCCTTCTGTTCGCAGTATCGTTTGAGGTATAGCATGTCACGCATATTACTCAGTAGATTTTCCCGCTTACGCAAGTTGTAGACCTCTGTCACTTGATGGCTCAGAATTGTAGTGTGTAATTATTGGCGTGTGACACAACTATGTCGTTGCTAAGAAACAGCATGTTGTAATCGAGCTTCTAACAGCAGAAAGAGTTCGTCCACACATGGGGCACCCTGTCGTTGAGAATGAAAATGCTAGACCACACACGAGCAGTGCGACATCTGCAACAATCCGACGACTGGGGTTTACTATTATCGATCAGCTTCCATACAGCTCCAATTTCACCCAGTCCGATTTTCATCTGTTTCCAAAACTTACAGAATACCTTTCAGGACGTAACTTTGTTAGTGATGAAGCAGAGCGAGCAGAGGTGATTTTATGGAGCCGTCAACAAAGTCGAAAATATTTTAGTAACGGTATCAACAAACTGGGCTCTCGTTGGGAAAAATGTGTTCATTGTCAGGGTGACTATATTTATAAATAAATATGTATAAGGGAAGAATAAAGATGTAGAATGGTAATAAAGTGTGTTTTATTTAATCCAAGACCGGTCATACTCTTTAATGTTACAGGGCCAGAGGCCGGCCGGTGTGGCCGTGCGGTTCTAGGCGTTTCAGTCTGGAATCGCGTGACCGCTACGGTCGCAGGTTCGAATCCTGCCTCGGGCATGGATGTGTGTGATGTCCTTAGGTTAGTTAGGTTTAAGTAGTTTTAAGTTCTAGGGGATTGCTGACCTCAGATGTTAAGTCCCACAGTGCTCAGAGCCATTTGAACCATTTTTGATTTACAGGACCAGACCCGCTGTATATTACGAACACGTTGGTGATAAGTGCTATTTATTGCTATTACCCTATCATTTATTGCAGTATTTTACATTACATTATACGGTGACAACAAATAACATTTAAGCTTATCCTTAAAAATAGTTTCATGCATATTATAAATGCTAATGTGTTACACTGAAGTTAATTATCTTCGACCATGGGTGAACGTACATTGCATTTTTCGCAGAGAACCGTTGTTTAAGAATGATTTTTATCAAACCAAATCATTAAAAGAGCTATATGTTATTGTTTTGGATCTATTCTTTGCCCTTCCACAAATACCACACCAACATTTCTCCTTCGTGGGTCTCATTTGTATATGCGTCTCTTGAATTCTGTAACGATGCAGGTATATGCTAAAATCAGCTGGTAAACTTTTTATAGCAGATTTTTCGATAAGATGTGGTTCCTTTAGTTGAAAAGAAAGACATTTTAGAAGAACTCGACGTGGATGTTTCTCGTTCTTTTCATTTGTTAGGAACGACACCTGCGCATTGATGCCATCTGCGTAGCCATGCACGAGTGATTGTTTACAACGTGATGAAATTTATGCTGGGAAAGGCAAAAGGGGGGATAAAAATCCCATTAGAAGTAATTCAGACCGCTACTGGTGCTTCATTTCAGAGAAAAAGAAGAATGAATGAAGAAGAAGAAAACTATTTGCCGGTCGCACTGAGGGTTTCTCTACTACGGACAAAAGCAGAATACAGAGAAAAAAACCTTACATTTAGATTTTGACGTTCGGAGATCGATACACAATTTCCACTTGACAAACAAGCAGTGTCCTACAATAAAGTCACTTTTTCTCACAATATGAGAAAATACGTCTTTTAATGGAAATATTTCTTCACTGCAGTACCTACAGCACACGTGAGGATTCATGCACGTCATTTTTAATGGCCGTGTATTACTTACTAGTTTAAGTTTTAGTGTAATTAACGTGTCCAATTTACCAGGTGGCGCGTAACAACACATAACAGGAAGGCGCTTTTGGAACGATTAGAAACACACAGTAAACGTATCGACCATTTAAATAAAATATTAAAGTACCGTGAAGTGCGTAGACTTGTCTCATATATAACGGTGAAACATATACTCACAGTCGGCACACTACACCCAGTGAATGGACAGATGGATGTAGTGAGGGAGTAAGGACGCCAGTTTCATAAGGACAACACTCATTATTGTACACGCGAGCTGCAAAAATATCTGATAAGGAAATGTAGTTCTTCAGACTGCAAGGTCTAAAGTTAAAAGAAACATTAACTTTGTTCTAGTCTACAAAATTTTAGACCAGAAGAATGTGAGAATTTCTTTTAGATATCAACATGACCTGTCAAGCAGCGACAGAAAATCCCATCAATTTAATTAAAGCGTTTATGAAATGTTTCTGACCATGGGAGAAAAACTATGTTTTGAGCAGAATGCACTTTTCATTTTAAATTTTAGAACTAAAACGGAAGATTACCATGAAGAAATTAATGCTGGAAATATTTTAAGTTGTCTGTTTTATCTTTTACTGTCTGACTGAAATACACGCATAAAGCGATCTCACTCTTCTATTTAACGAATATATGTTTTATCAGGTGGCTGGAACAATAACTGATACCACACTTGCCGAGTAACTCCATCGTTGTGCTTGACGATGCTAGCCATCAAAATGTTCTGCATGAAAACCACCAACGGTGCATAGCTGTAAAGCCGAAATTCCATATTGGCTAAATTCTCATAGCATTCAGTTTGGCCAGGAAAGCACAAAGACAGTTTCTTGCCTTAATCGAAAGCAACAAAACTACAAAGATTTCCATTGTGGGTAAATTTCTGACACATTATGGTCATTTTGTCCTTTGTTTACCTCCTTACTATCCTGAATTAAACGCCATTGAAGTGGAATGTGCACTAGTGAAAAATTAGATGCCTGCAACGAATGTTACTTCCACGTGTAGAAGCTATCCGAGGAAAACTTTTTGCAGACATGTGGAAGGTGTTGAAAGAACATATGCAGATCAGGAAAAATTGGTAAAAGATGTGAAATAAATGGTGGTTATCGAGATACGTACCTGCGATACTGAGGACGCTATTGGTGACGATGATGAATTTCAACCTTTTCATTCTGAGGACAACTAGTAAATGAGAGGTCAGCGACTAAAAATTTACGTTCTGCATGCTGCTTATTTTACATGTTTTTGGACTTTTGGAAACAAAGTTGTGGCATCTACAGGCATGACCGTGTACAATTTACCAACGTAAGAGCGGCTATGTGTGTCGAGAATTCAATAATAGACACCCTATCGATGAAACGCCTGAACTGGTATGGACATCTGGAAAGAATGGACCATAGCAGCGGAATGAAGAAAGCGCGGACAGCCTAGGAAGGGATGAAGACGAGAGGTATGGGACGCAATGAATGTAAGAGGACTACAAGAAGTAGACTGGAATGAACGGTAGAAGTGAAAAACGGGAAGCGAGAAGTTGCTCCGGCAGCAGAATACTCTCAAGTTGGTGATGAGCATTGTAGTATGTAACATCGTCCGCTGCTTCTTTAGTCCTATTGATAGCGAAGGATGATTTTTGTGACATTTCATTTGCATTATGCATGTTCGATTTAGCATTGCTTCCGACTGATTCTTTGTTTAAAAACTATCCACGTGAGTGCAGTAGGGTGACCATTAATGAAAAATTTTCATTTTTCAGATTCAGCGGAACCATCATACTTACTGCATGGACATTAACAGTACTAACAAACCAGTCCATATCCTGAATCCCAAAGCAGTCACAACAGAAAATTTCATCTGACTCCCCTTATCACCAGCCTACATTTTCGAGAATGTTTTTTTTTTCTCAAAATGTGTGGTCACGACGAGACGCGTGGATCACATTGCAATTCCCCACCTGCGACGAATCTTTGTAGACACCAATCTTAGCGGAGGTGACAGTAGATCCTCTTGGATGGTCACCAAGCAGATATGGGTGCGGATGGCCTTCACTTAACCCTTCAAATAAATGTGAGTGCAGGCTTCAGTTTAGAATGCCACTTCTTCTCCAGCGCTCGGCGTTTCCACTACAGCGCGCTGATCGCTCGCCCGGCAACCTCAAGACTACCGGACCCCCATGCTTGACCGACTGCGCATCAGTGGGACGCGTTTTTTTGGGGGCACTCCATCAACCCTAGTCTTTGTCTTATAATAAAGTATAATGTGAGGTTTCTGAGTAGTTTCATCTACTGTACCTTCATTGTGAGTTGTGGATCGATGTACAGTAGATTTGCTACTATTATATGCATAGGATACCATAGTAATATCTGTATGGTATCCTAAAACTGTACAAACTACTTCCCTCTTTTTGTTGGGCGAATGGGTGAAATCTCAGATGAGATTTTTTAAATCATTTCTTAGAGTTCCTACACAAGTTCTGCAACACACAGCGTGCCCGCAAGTAGTTAGCATACCAGTTATCTATCGTCACATTTCTATTGTGCCTTTAGTCAGCTCGGTTAATCTACACACACTATCAAATAGCTAATTAGAAACCCAAAATGGTTCTTCTGGCTGTTAGAATAACTTAGCATGGCACAGAGAAAATATTTTGATACCATATCTAGCTGGTTTGTTGGGAATGAGTTACATGAAGCTGCAAAGACTTCTGAATGCTTCTGTCTTCTCATCAATAGTAAAAAATTCGCAAATATTGTATCCATGTCTAGAGTTTTACGCAACTGCCATTCAGAAAACTCCTAATAACTGCTACCCTATCTGTTTTACGTCTCGTATCCCTAGTTCCCTTATGCTCAAATTTAATACACCTCAGAAGCAATCAAAGTCGTCGTAATTAATGTAAGATCTCAAAGTAAACATTCCTGTTCAGGCATTGACCAAAATTTCAATACATTTGCATGCTTTTCACATGTGAGGTCAATCAAATGAAGAATGCCTAATACAGCACAAATTTCATTTCAATCCGTAAAATTAGCATCCCAATCTGTACAATTATTTTCTTATAGCCTTTTACTATGAATGTATACATTTTTAAAATACATAGTATCATGAGTCATATCAATAGTAATGGAAATGAGCTTTTGGCGTCATTGGCCATGAGGCCATATACGGGGCAGGTCCGGCCGCCTTGGTGCAGGTCTTATTATATTCGATGTCACCTAGGGCGACCTGCGCGCCGGATGGGGATGGAATGATGATGAAGACAACACAACACCAAGTCTCTCAGCGGAGAAAATCCGCCGCGCGGTATTAGCCGAGCGGTCTTGGGCGCTGCAGTCATGGACTGTGCGACTGGTCCGGGCGGAGGTTCAAGTCCTCCCTTGGGTATGGGTGTGTGTGTTTGTCCTTAGGATAATTTAGGTTAAGTAGTGTGTAAGCTTAGGGACTGATGACCTTAGCAGTTAAGTCCCATAGGATTTCACAAACATTTGAATTTTTGAGAAAATCCCCGACCCAGCTGGGAATCGAACCCGGGCCCCTTAGGACGGCAGTCACGCTGACCATTCTGTTATCGGGGCGGAAACTGCTATTAATAAGTGGCGGGTAACCGAAGCAGAGACTGCTCCAGAATCTGCTACCAAGGAGTCAAGGATTGATGTAAGTAGGCTGTTTAGGTTTCCTTATTGGTAACGCCACGTAGCTCTCTCTATGAAAATCACTGGCTGTGCTGTGTGCAGTCTGTGGCTGGTTTGCATTGTTGTCTGTCATTGTAGTCTTGGGCAGCGGCAGCTGAATGTGAGCAGCGCGTAGCGTTGCGGCAGTTGGAGGTGAGCCGCCAGCACTGGTGGATGTGGGGAGAGAGATGGCGGAGTTTTGAAATTTATAAGACTGGATATCATGAACTGCTAATAATATTATGACTTTTGATGATATTAAGGTAAATACATTGTTTGTTCTCTATCAAAATCTTTCATTTGCTAACTATGCCTATCAGTAGTTAGTGCCTTCAGTAGTTTGAATCTTTTATTTAGCTGGCAGTAGTGGCGCTCGCTGTTTTGCAGTAGTTCGAGTAACGAAGATTTTTGTGAGGTAAGTGATTTGTGAATCGTATAGGTTAATGTTAGTTAGGGCCATTCTTTTGTAGGGATTACTGAAAGTCAGATTGCATTGCGCTAAAAACATTGTGTCTCACTTTAGTGAATGTTGGAGTACGTTCAGTTTTGCTCAGCTGTTTGAAAAGCAAATAATGTAAGAGGTTTATCAGCACAGTAATTCATAAATTTTTCTAAGGGGACGTTTCAAGAGAAAAGAATGAAGAGAGAGAGTATGGAGGATTAGGAAAGAGGAGGACAACTGGAGTATGCAGGTGTACTGTTCCAAACGAGCACAGTGGTGGGTTAATAAATCTGTAAATCTTCTTTTGCGATTTACCGGAAACTTGAATTTTCATCCCTCAGGTACACTTTTCTCCTAAATGACTGATGTTAAACCCACAAAAATTAGTACATAAATTTAAAATGACCTCCTCTACCTCCCTTGCCTACTATTTCCTGAAACATTTATAACATATTGGTGATGTAGGTGATGTTTCAGCTACATTTTTAAATATCTTTGTTGTAGTAAAATAAATTACTTGTCTGTTTCACAGCTCAGCATCAGGGGAGGAAACTGTAGGCATAAAACACTTCCGTGAATGTTGTCTGTATTCTGAAGCTTTTTCCAAGCTTTGCACTCAGTGGTTCCAAAGACAATGGTACCACAGTGAAATAGTGTTCCTTTCTTATACTATTATGAATCTTGTTGTCAGTACCCAAATAAAATAAATATGTCAATGATTTTTTTGGGAAATGCTTTGACTAATGACCCTAATTGTGTGTAAGAATTTTGAGCTGTCTGTCATTTATAGAACAGTTGCACTACGAGGGTCAAATAATGCTTCAAATGCAGCCCGTTCAGGGTCATGTCCACTTAAGTTGGCTTTGTTCAGTAATCATCTGGTGGTTAGATTTGACTTCCATTCTGCTTAAACAATTAGTCTTGACATGTTAAAGGCCCTTCCGGCTGAAGACGTTTAGCGCGGTACCAGGACTGAGAAGAACGACTCTACCGGTATATGGCTGCGGAAGGGAACTACACTACTGGCAATTGAAATTGCTACACCACGAAGATGACGTGCTACAGACACGAAATTTAACCGACAGGAACAAGATGCTTTGATATGCAAATGATTAGCTTTTCATATCATTCACACAAGGTTGGCGCCGGTGGTGACGCCTACAACGTGCTGTGTGGTGATGCCTCGTGTAAGGAGGAGAAATGAGCACCATCATGTTTCCGACTTTGATAAAGGCGGAATTGTAGCCTCTCGCGATTGCGGTTTAGCGTATCGCGACATTGCTGCTTGCGTTGGTCGAGATCCAATGACTGTTATCAGAATATGGAATCGTTGGGTTGAGGAGGGTAATACGGAACGCCGTGCTGGGTCCCAAAGGCCTCGTATCACTAGCAGTCGAGATACAGGCATCTTATCCACATGGCTCTAACGGATCGTGCAGCTAGGTCTCAATCACTGAGTCAACAGATGGGGACGATTGTAAAACAACAACCATCTGCAGGAACAGTTCGACGACGTTTGCAGCAGTATGGACTATCAGCTCGGAGACCATGGGTGCGGTTACCCTTGACGCTGCATCACAGACAGGAGCGCCTGCGATGGTGTACTCAACGACGAACCTGGGTGCACGAATGGCAAAACGTCACTTTTTCGGATGAATCCAGGTTCTGTTTACAGCGTCATGATGGTCGCATCCGTGTTTGGCGACATCGCGGTTAACGCACATTGGAAGCGTGTATTCGTCATCGCCATACTAGCGTATCACCCAGCGTGATGGTATGGGGTGCCACTGGTTACACGTCTCGGTCACCTCTTGTTCGCATTGACCGCACTATGAACAGTGGACACTACATTTCAGATGTGTTACGACCCTTGTCTCTACCCTTCATTGGATTCCTGCGAAACTCTATATTTCAGCAGGATAACGCGCTACCGCATGTTGCAGGTCCTGTACGGGCCTTTCTGGATACAGAAAATGTTCGACTGCTGCCCTGGCCCTCACATTCTCCAGATCTCCCACATATTGAAAACGTCTGGTCAATAGTGGCCGAGCAACTAGCTCGACACACTACGCCAGTCACTACTCTTGATGAACTGTGGTATCGTGTGGAAGATGCATTGGAAGCTTTACCTGTACACGCCACCCAAGCTCTGTTTGACTCAATGTCCAGGCGTATCAAGGCCGTTATAACGGCCGGAGGTGTTTGTTCTGGGTACTGATTTCTCAGGATCTATGCTCCCAGATTGCGTGAAAATGTAATCACATGTCAGTTCTAGTATAATATCATCTGCATTTCTTCTTGGTGTAGCAATTTTAATGGCCAGTAGTGTACTTTGAAGAAGACTATACTGTTCTTTGAAAGAACAAAAATCTACTTTCGTCAGACTCGTCGTATAACTGACTGAGTTGTGTCATCCACGAATCCATGTCTTATAACTCATTATCAATTAGACCATTGTCTTTCTTTATTTTTTGGTGGAATTCTTGCGATTCATTATTATGAACGTTGGTTGCTTGTATCTGGCTTCATTACGTACTACATTATCTGCCTCATCATCTGCTAATTTGTCTCTCTGTTCTGTTTTCCAAATTGCCAATATCTCTAGTCCAGTTTCCTGAATTCCTAATCAGACTTCATCAGTTTTCCTCACGTCTCTCACATTGTGGCAAGTGATAATCATTGTTTACATTTTGCTCCGGCCGAACCCTGGAGTCTCTCGCTCTTCATCATAGCAAGTGCACCACCGCCACTACCTCTGTAGTCACTATAACTTGTTCTGTACCCAAGGCCACGCAGTTCTCGGTTATTACTGCTCCACCTTTGACTGTCGTATCTTCTGTCATCATTTAATCTCTCGTCGATAATCCATCCAAAATTTCTGCACTGCGCTGTGCATCGTGTCGACTTTCTTCTAGAGTGTCCAGCTGCCCCAATGATCATTTGACAGCCTGTAAATCGTATTTTTGGATGACGAGTAGTTTCTCGTGTAATGTCACTAGCAGCTTACATATAATCAATGATATCATTACTTCTGTACTTACTGAAACTCCTCCCGAACAAGCCATGAAGGCGCAAGGGTACCGACCGGCCACCGTGTCATCCTCAGTCCACAGGCGTCACTGAATGCGGATATGGAGGGGTATGTGGTCAGTACACCGCTCTCCTGGTCGTATGTCAGTTTACGAGACCGGGGCCTCTAGTTCTCAATCAAGATCTCCTCAGTTTTCCTCACAAGAGCTGAGTGCACCCCGCTTGCCAACAGTTCTCGGCAGGCCGGATAGTCACCCGTCCAAGTACTAACTCAGCCCGACAGAGCTTAATTTCGGTGATCGGACGGGAATCGGTCTTACCTCTGGGGCAAGGCCGTTGGTCTCTGTTCGTGCTGATTCATCCAAATACAGATTCTTTCCATATAATTCTTGGAAAATCTTCTTCAGACGTCTGTCACATTCATACCTGCATTTCCTGTTTTGACACGGAATGTTCCATCCCTTTTCTGCTTCTTCGGGGCCAGTACTGACTTACGAATTATTTTTAGAATTCTGCATGTTTCACATTTCTGGTAAATCCCCTCCCCCTGGTGCCTCCCTGTTCCATACGTGTTGTTACAAATATAACCTTTCTGTGGTCATCTGAGAGCAGTACTAATGCCTCCTTAAACTGATTCAGGTCGTCACTTGGATGCCGTTTCCCATTCGGACTAAACTTTCAGAATTTTGGCAGGTTGACAAAAACTTCTTCACTCAGTATTCCCACGACATTGCTCGAGGCTAAGTCACCAGACCACGACAGATACTTGACTCTCTTTTCGATGTGTTGTCCTACATCTTGTTTCACTGTCCCCACATCATCACAGACATAACACACACGCTCCGTGCGTGGTTTCTGTTCTGAGTCAAGACGCAAGAGGTCTTCGCCTAGCTTCTTTATTAGTTTTGTATTAGGAGCAGTCTGCCCACTCACGTCTCTCCTACAAGTATTTAACACTTTTGCGACCTCCTTACATAGCGGGTTACAGTTTTTCCTGTACTGATGAACATATACTGGAACTGTACTGATATCCTTCTTGCGTGCTTCATCTACCTTATCGACCTCTCCCTTGATCTCCTTCGCGAATTGATCCATCTTCCCATGTCGTTTCTGAAGCCAACCACCTATCCTCTGAAGTTCTGCTGTGAGATCTTCACAAACTTTCTGGGCCTCTTTTGTAATAATTTTCTCACATTTGTTATTTTCTTTGATACTTTTATCATGTTTTCTTTGCTAATTTTTTCTGACCGTCTTCATTTTTTTCTGTGTTTGCCCATTCGACTCGAAATCTTGTTAATCAAAATGTGCAAGCCTACCTTCTGAACCTGTTTCTTTATTGTGGCAGTGTTATAGTCTGCAGACATTCAAATTATCCACCTCGCCTATCACAGTAGCGTCTCCCACGCAGTCGCCATACGACAACCCATGGCCAGCCACCTCAGTCTCATAACTGAACAATGTTGGAAAAGCGAAGTCGTTTAGTATCTCATCGTCTACTACTTCCCTATTTACCTTTCGGAACTCTACCTCCTCACCTTCGTATTTAAACAATATCACTGTGTCAGAATCACATGACACCTCACCATCAACCATTTCTGTCCGTTGTCTCCCCAATGTTACCTCTTCAGTTTCGCAGTTAAATAACCTTGCTACACTCTACACATTTATCGAACGTTACACTAATTTCATTCGCGGAGCCTGTCCTTGACGTTTGAACAACAATACAATTCTACAGAAGTTCACTTTGATAACGCCAAGACTCAGCACACCTTCAGATCACTTATAACAGTATGCGCTAGCTGGAAGCTTTAACATTTACCTCGTAAGTAAAGCTATCTTAGACACATTTTTATTCAGTTCTAATCGCGAGTAGCCACAGCTGTTAATAAGCTTTGTCATGCGAGATGATACAACGTAATTTGTAATTGTCTTCTCACGCTCATTGCTGTTATTGGGTGCCCTACTGTTACTAATATTGTTGTAAGAGTATCGCGAATCTTACGGCTTCTAATTCATTGCGAGCCAGGTGCGTGTTGTCAGCTATGCTGCTGCTTCGTGCCTTGAGGATTGGGTGGGGAGATTCAAAATGGTTCAAATGGCTCTGATCACTATGCGACTCAACTTCTGAGGTCATCAGTCGTCTAGAACTTGTTGTTGTAGTAGTGGTCTTCAGTCCTGAGACTGGTTTGGTGCAGCTCTATATGCTACTAGAACTTAGAACTAATTAAACCTAACCTAAGGACGTCACACACATCCATGCCCTAAACAGGATTCGAACCTGCGACCGTAGCGGTCGCTCGGCTCCAGACTGTAGCGCCTAGAACCGCACGGCCACTCCCCCGGCGGGTGGGGAGAGATTCTGCTCGCGGTGCTCTGTTATCTCGATAACAGCTCTACTGTTACGCCACGGTGCGCTCTAAAGCAGAACTGCTACTGTCTTCAGGTGTCTGTCTCAGACTTCCGTAGGTAGTAGGAAGACGACACGGCTCGCGATACGCAAGTATTGCATGAATAAAGTATGAGAAACGTGCGTCGTGGCCCACACAACTTTTCCACCCTTACGCTCACCTCTTTGTCATGTACGTGTTTTTTACCTCACAGCGATTGTTTCTAGACAGTAAGTAATATCCGCACCAAGTCTGTCTTGATGTCATTTCTTCTGTTGTGCCCATCTGTGAACCATTGCCAAATGCTCCGATCGTCACTTCTTCATCTGCCATGGACCTCAAGTTCTTTGCTTAGCACTGTCTTGCTATTGTTTGTAGCGGTGTCACTGTGCACTCAAGGTCTTTGAGTATCAGCACACAAATCACTCCTAACATAACGGCCACGTGCGTATCAAATGCAGTAATTAAGTGCAGTATTAAATCTCTGCGGTTGGCACTTCAGGTCGTAAAACACAATCGCCATGAGAGTGAACTAATATTATTGTAGTAGGGTGAAGGGGGGAGATGTACATTGGTATCCAAAACTAAAGCAACAAACTGCTACTTCCCCGTCCTGTGTCTAATTCACGATATAATCATACAAACTGTCAACAGATGTCGTTACGATCCTGTTCTGCACAGAAGATGGCATTCAGATCAACGGACAATCACGCCAGCAGCGACGTCAGGGCGCCTATCAAACGGGGTAGTGTTTGCGGAGTAGTCCCACATCCGCAGTCGTCGTGTACACGGTCACAGATGGTGCAGTATGGCACAGAGAAGATACTTACAGATTCTCTGCTGTGGAGGCTCATAAGAAGAAACTGATGTGGCCCGATGGCTTAATGTGAATCGTTCTGTTGTTTCTCGGACGTGGTGACAGTTTACAGAGACCAAAACTGTATTATGGAGACGTGTGACGTCACAAAGAGTGCACCATTATTTGACTATACTGGACTACAACTGGCGTCTAACCTCGCAGCATCCCCTGGACGCTATCTATCGAATCAAACGGTGTACAAAAGGCTTCAGCAGAGCGGCCTTTATGTTTAGAAAGCCACTATCTGTTTACCTCTGGCGTGTCTTCACAGATGGGAACGTCTACAGTGGTGCCGCCAGCATTCCACCAGGACGGTCGAACGGTGGGATACTGTTCTTTTCACAGATGAGTCTCGATTTGATCTGGAAAGTGATTCGCGACGGATTCTTGGCTGGATGGCACGTGGAACACGATTTCGAGACCCAGACGTTGAAGAAAGAGACCGATATCGAGGAGAATCTCTAATGGTTTGGATGGGTATTATGTTGACCGCTCGAACACCTCTTCATGAGTTTGTACGGGTGACTCAGCAAGACGTAATTGCAGTCAGGTACTGTGCGGAGATCTTCGGATCTCATTCGCGGCTATTGCAAGGCGCTGTTGGTCCAGACTTAGTATTGATGGACGATAATGCTCGACCTCATAGGGCACTGTGGTTGATGTTTTTCAGAAACGGGAGATACTGCACACATGGTGTGGCCTGCCCGCTCTCCCGATTTGAATCCCATAGAGCATGTCTGGGATGCGCTAGGGAGATGGGTTGCATCACGTCAGTATCCACCAATCACTCTCCAAGACTTGTGAACAGGTTTGCAGGAGAATAGGCGTTGTTGCCTCAACATGACGTTGATGACATCGTCCACAGCATGTCTCGTCGTTGTCAGGACTGTATTGGCTCTGAGCACTATTGGACTTAACATCTGAGTTCATAAGTCCCCTAGAGTTAGAACTACTTAAACCTAACTAACCTAAGGGCATCACACACATCCATGCCCGAGGCAGGATTCGAGCCTGTGACCGTAGCAGCAGCGCAGTTCCAGATTGAAGCTCCTAGAACCGCTCGGCGACTACGGTCGTCCACTGTATTGGCATCAGAGGTTGCCACACCCCGTACTGAGCACATTTACCAGTTGTCAAAATGTGTGGGCAAATCCGTTAAATTGGATAAAAGTGGAGAACATTTTTGTCTACCCTATGCATGTTGCAGTTGAATAAGTTCTGTGTTCTTTACATTGTTTCTACTTTACTATCACCTGTTTATATTGTTTTGTGGCAAAATAAATACAACCATGCAAAATTTCCGTTTGGTTATTTTGATTTTTGACAACTGTGTATGTTTACCGACGGGGTACATGTCCCACTCACCTGAACTATCCCGTCCTTGTTTACTTTTTTCTCCATAGCACTGCACTGCAACGTGGCTGGATTTCATAGATTAAAATGAATGTACTTATATACGAGGGTTGGAACTTAAATAATGGCAACTATTTATCCACAACCAATACAAAAGAGTTACATGTTTACGTCTGTTACGGTCCTTCAAAGTAATCACCAGCGTTGTGTAGAATCCGTTGCCAGCGATGTGGAAGGCGTATTATACCGTTAGCAAAGCCTGTTCTGTTGATGGTGCGAATGGAGCGGTCTAAAGTTATGGTGATTCTCTTGTACGACTGCGATGGTGTTATCTTAACGCATTGCGTTCCTCCACGGCAGACCGTCAGTGAACAGTATTACTGTTCATTTTTGGAGCATCACCTACGACCAGCTTTGCGAAAGAAGTGGCGAAACTTCCTGCGCAACCCACCCATCATTTTGCACGACAATGCGCGGGCGTATACAGCGCAACGAGCGGTTCTAGGCGCTACATTCTGGAACCGTGCGACGGCTACGGTCGCAGGTTCGAATCCTGCCTCGGGCATGGATGTGTGTGATGTTCTTACGTTAGTTAGGTTTAAGTAGTTCTAAGTTCTGGGGGACTGATGACCTCGGACGTTAAGTCCCATAGTGCTCAGAGCCATATTTTTATAAAACGCAAGCTGTGACTGCTCCGTTCGGTCGATGGGGCTGGGAAGTACTGTACCATCCACCATACTCCCCGGACATAAGTCCTTGTGGCTTTGATTTGATTCCGAAGATGAAGGAACCACTTCATGGCATTCGCTTCCTAACTGTTCCAGGGATGTGACAGTCAGTAGACCGCTCCATTCGCACCCTCAACAGAACAGGCTCTGCTAACAGTATACCACGCCTTCCACATTGCCGGAACCGGGTTCTACACAACGCTGGTGAATACTTTGAAGGACAGTAACAGATGCAAACATGTAACTCTTTTGTATCGTTTATGAATAAATAGTGGCAACTATTCAAGCTCCAACCCTCGTACGGAACCGCGAGACCGCTACGGTCGCAGGTTCGAATTCTGCCTCGGGTATGGATGTGTGTGATGTCCTTAGATTAGTTAGGTTTAATTAGTTCTAAGTTCTAGGGGACTGGTGATCACAGATGTTAAGTCCCAAAGTGCTCAGAGCCATTTGAACCATTTTGAACCAACCCTCGTATATAGGCCCTATGTATGTATGTACTTTCCTCATCCCCTAAACCCCTGGACCGATTTCAACCAAAATTGGCACACATATCACTTAATGTCTGGAAAGAATAGCTGTGAGGTTAAGAGCCACCTATCAGTGAGGTGGAGTGGGGTAAGGAGGGGTGAAGAAACAGTTTAGCTCACAAGGGGTGAGTTGCTATACTTTATTCATCCAATATTTGAGAATGAGAAGGTTTAATGATTTGCAGTAAGCCTTACACATAATTTGAAACCTTTACGAAACTTTTTCTCACCGATAATCTCCACAAAATGATGAAAGGAACAAACATTATTGCATTCTACATTTTCGCAGTTCATACAGTAAAACTGCCGCATGGAGCATGACGTTCTAATTTATGACTTCTTTACTGCTAACGGTATTCGTGACACATTTTGCAGACTGTATGCTTATATATTACTGAATGTACTAGTAAAAATTAAGTTATTCTACGACTCATAGTTTAGGAGTTATGACAGCATAAACACTGAGCTGTGTGAAAATGAAATTGCAGGGCGAAATTCGTTAGACCTACGGGTAAAATATTTGTTAAACATATGTTAAATATATATGATATGTGTGTACTCTTGCAAAGCCGTGGGTAAAAACTTCATCTGAGGATGGTTGGTTGTCTGATTTGGGGGAGGGGACCAACAGCAAGATCATCGGTCCCATCGGAATAGGGAAGGATGGCAAAGGAAGTCGACCGTGCCTGAAGCGATTTAGAGAAATCATGGAAAAGTTAAATCAGGATGGCCGCACATGGGTTTGAACCGCCGTCCTCACTAATAAGTCCAGTGTGCTAACTACTGCGGTACTTCGCTCCGCTAATTCATCTTACCCCCTTGTTACGATCTGGAAAGAAATACTGTGGGATTAAGAATCACGAACCTGTTGTCTGAGGTGAATTTGTGAACTAAATTACTCGGAAAAACAAGAAGATATTTTCATCAGAATAGCCAGACCGTGATTTGAATCGAGCCGGTACACTCTGAGACTACGTGTCCAGCATATTCCCGGTGCATCGTTTCTCCCGGCAGTTTAAGCAGGTAGCGTGCCTACTTCCTTTAGGATCCTCTTTGATTATTGCTCCAACGACCGAAGAGGAACAAGGCGGGTGCGAGGTTCGTGGCTACTATTTATCTTCTCGATACATAAGACAGCGTCGTAAGGCGAGAAAGGCGATATTTTGGGAATAAGTTACGATGCGTCGTCCATCCGACGTCTGCAGCTCATTAAACGGGCAGGCTCAAGGTAACACGGCTAAGCGGCCGTCTTTAGCCGCCACGTGCCTACATCTGTTGTTCTGTCTAATATAATGCCGGGTTCAGAGCCTTTAAGCGTAACATTACAGCGTACATTAGTATCAAAGCTAAAGTTAAAAGCATAGGCAGATTCGCTGTTCAGGATGCTGCAGTGCTTGCTCGAAAACTCGCTTATTTGAACAACCAAGGGTTTAGGTAAGGCAGGCAAAGTCTAAATTTTAATAGCATCCGGCTATGTGTGAATACAGCCTGCTCGCAAGAACTTCGATGTTAAGAGCCGCCACTGTTTTCATTATCGAATTCATCCAAGGCGATGCAAATGTGTTTCAATGTAAAACTTTCGTTTAAGTTCCCATGCAAATGGGCTCCAGCTCCACCCATGGACCGTTGTTGGAGAATGTAGAGCATCCATTATATCTCATCGGCCAATGTTACTGCTAATGTAAGACGATATCTACTGGGCCAACAATGTTCAAGATGGATACGTTGAGAGGGGCCTGTACATTGGCATCCGGATGGGGTCATCTCAAAAGTGAAGTGTATAGCCATCCCGTTGATACGGTTGAAGAATTTGAGCACTGAAATGAAAATTCATGTCAAGGTTTACGAGGTGAACCGAGGAATCTTCAAAGCATTGGTTACTCACTATAGATAGGAGTGTAATATTGCCTCCTAATGCAATGACGATACGTAGAACACCTCCTGTAAAGGTGCAAGGGAATAAATTTTACCAAGTAAAGCACTACTCAATTTCTTGCTGAAGTTGACCACTGCTAAAATTTGAGCCTGATTATATGGAAAACATAATCAAAACGTTTACATTTCAAACACCTTTGTACTGACTAGGACACTATTTTATGCCAAAGGCAGCGGCGGCTGCTAACCGCATATTCACAGTTATCTCGCGAACTACTCGCTTGCGATCCCATGTTTATTGGAATTCTATTATCGCATACTTGCACCCGTCGCAGTTTTCGCTACTAACTGTAATACGCTCCGTATGCACACAGTGAGTGGCGTAAAATGTAACACCCCTTTTATATTCGTGAACGGTTCAAGATATCAACAAATGATAGTACGCAGATGTACTCGTAATTCGTTCTATGTTAATCCTCTTAAATCTTACATCAACCGAGATATGGAACATGTATGGCTATTTTCAAATGGAACAGTATGCATTTTAACGGTATTACAAAATTCTTCATTCGGCAAAAACACTAATATTCTTTTGTATATATGGGTCCACAGACGCTGCAGATTTTTTCGGGAAGTGATTGTCCAGCGTTGGCTGTTTATATATTTGAAATAAATATTTTATTTCACGTGAACAGACGGATTTAGTATGGCTGATGCTGGTACAGTGATAAAGACCCACATAAGATATCCATTTCATCGTTTTACAAACAGAATTCTCAAGTGTGTAGCTTCAAAATTCCCAAGGCGACGAAATTAGCTACTAGCGTAAAATCACTTGTTTATTTCAAAAATAAAGTCGGCCCACACAGAGCAAAGACTTCCCTGAAAGAAGACGAATACAGTTGCATAATGACTGTTGATTTTCGCAAATTTTGCTTTATAGCACAGGTAGGAAAATTCTCGTCTCAATTTCTTAAAGTAAACTGTGAGTTAGCTTGAATATTGTTCTTCTGTTACTGATCTTGTGACCATTAAGCATAGTTTCATTTTCGTTTATGGCCTTACTTCTGTTTTTATCCCACTGTGATGGTTTTTTCTTTTATTAGATGTTTTGCATATTTGGATTGGGTACATTCACTCCTCGGTGGCTTTTAATGTCTTTTATATCTCCTATCAAAATTTCTTGCAGTCATCCCAAGGGTGAAAGAAGGGAGAAAGAAAGGGGCACTTATATTGGCTTAGGTTCCTGCACTAAATAGTTGTCAAGGAGATGAAGGTCGAAGTTTCGACGCAACTTCATTAGACCGCTCGCGCAGCCTGTAGTTAACTTAACTGGTAGCGCAGTGGCTAAATTCGCACCCTGTGTTCAAACACATTATTATACTTTTTGGCCTCTTTTTGTTGTCGCTGAAGTATGTGACATAAGTATTTTTTGTGACATCGTGAAACACAGTGGCATTATTGACAAAACAAGTAACCCTTACAAATATTATTAAAAACAGTTTTTAACGTCACAGGTGACGTGGATTAACCTCTTCCATAAAACTGTCACCAAAACCTTCTGTCTGTCTCTAGCAGGCCAGTGGCATAATTGGCCCTCGATTCTAGAAAAACGTAAGCTAACTAACTAAACGGCAACAGAATGTCTACACAACAGCCATAGAATCGGGAGAGTTGACAAAAGAAATTCCTCATCACATTTACGACAAAGTTTCGTGATCTTAAAGTAAAAACCATGGACCTTGCCGTTGGTGGGGAGGCTTGCGTGCCTCAGCGATACAGATATCCGTACCGTAGGTGCAACCACAACGGAGGGGTATCTGTTGAGAGGCCAGACAAACGCGTGGTTCCAGAAGAGGGGCAGCAGCCTTTTCAGTAGTTGCAGGGGCAACAGTCTGGATGATTGACTGATCTGGCCTCGCAACATTAACCAAAATGGCCTTGCTGTGCTGGTACTGCGAACAGCTGAAAGCAAGGGGAAACTACAGCCGTAATTTTTCCCGAGGACATGCAGCCTTACTGTATGGTTAAATGATGATGTTGTCCTCTTGGGTAAAATATTCCGGAGGTAAAATAGTCCCCCATTCGAATCTCCGGGTGGGAACTACTCAAGAGGACGTCGTTATCAGGAGAAAAAAATGGCATTCTACGGATCGGAGTGTGGAATATCAGATCCCTTAATCGGGCAGGTAGGTTAAAAAATTTAAAAAGGGAAATGGATAGGTTAAAGTTCGATACAGAGGGAATTAGTGAAGTTAGGTGGAAGGAGGAACAAGACATTTGGTCAGGCGAATACAAGGTTATAAATACAAAGTCAAATAGGGGTAATGCAGGAGTAGGTTTAATAAAAACAAAAAAATAGGAATGCAGCTAAGCTACAACAAACAGCATAGTGAACGCATTATTGTGGCCAAGATAGACACGAAGCCTACGCCTACTACAGTAGTACAAGTTTATATGCTAACTAGCTCTGCAGATGACGAAGAAATTGAAGAAATGTTTGACGAAATAAATGAAATTATTCAGATAGGGAAGGGAGACGAAAATGTAATAGTCATGGGTGACTGGAATTCAGTAGTAGGAAAAGGGAGAGAAGGAAACGTAGTAGGTGAATATGGATTGGGGCTAAGAAATGAAAGAGGAAGCAGCCTGGTAGAAATTTGCACAGAGTACAACTTAATCACAGCTAACACTTGGTTCAAGAATCATAAAAGAATATTGTATGCATGGAAGAAGCCTGGAGATACTGACAGATTTCAGATAGATTATATAATGGTAAGACAGAGATTTAGGAACCAGGTTTTAAATTGAAAGACATTTCCAAAGGCAGATGTGGACTCTGACCACAACCTATTGGTTATGAGCTTTAGATTAAAACTGAAGAAACTGCTAAAAGGTGGGAATATAAGGAGATGGGACCTGTATAAACTTACTAAACCAGAGGTTGTACAGAGTTTCAGGGAGAGCGTAAGGGAACAAATGGCAGGAATGGGGGAAAGAAATACAGTAGAAGAAGAATGGGTAACTTTGAGGGATGAAGTAGTGAAGGCAGCAGAGGATCAAGTAAGTAAAAAGACGAGGACTAGTAGAAATCCTTAGGTAACAGAAGAAATATCGCATTTAACTGATGAAAGGGAAAAACATAAAAATGCAGTAAATGAAGCAGGCAAAAAGGAATACAAACGTCGCAAAAATGCGATCGACAGGAAGCGCAGAATGGCTAAGCAAGGATAGCTAGAGGATAAATGTGAGGATGTAGAGGCTTATCTCACTAGGGGTGAGATAGACACTGCCTACAGGAAAATAAAGAGATCTTTCGAGAAAAGAGAGCCACTTGTATGAATATTAAGAGCTCAGATGGAAATCCAGTTCTAAGCAAAGAAGGGAAAGCAGAAAGGTGGAAGGAGTATATAGAGGACCTATGCAAGGGCGATGTACTTGAGGACAATATTGTGGAAATGGAAGAGGATACAGATGAAGATGAAATGGGAGATAGGGAGATATGATACTGCGTAAAGAGTTTGACAGAGCACTGAAAGATCTGAGTCGAAACAAGGCCCCGGGAGTAGAAAACATTCCATTACAACTACTGACGGCCTTGGGAAAGCCAGATCTGACAAAACTCCACCATCTGGTGAGCAAGATGTATGAGACAGGCGAAATTCCCTCAGACTTCAAGAAGAATATAATAATTTCAATCCCAAAGAAAGCAGGTGTTGACAGATGTGAAAATTACCGAACTATCAGTTTAATAAGTCAGGGCTGCAAAATACTAACGCGAAATCTGTACAGACGAATGGAAAAACTGATAAAAACCGACCTAGGGGAAGATCAGTTTCGATTCCGTAGAAATATTGGAACACGTGAGGCAATACTGACCCTACGATTTATCTTAGAAGAAAGATTAACGAAGGGCAAACGGATATTTCTAGCTTTTGTAGACTTAGGGAAAGCTTTTGACAATGTTGATTGGAATACTCTCTTTCAAATTCTGACGGTGGCAGGGGTAAAATTTAGGGAGCGAAAGGCTATTTACAGTTTGTACATGATGCAGATGGTGGTTATAGGAGTCGAGGGGTATGAAAGGGAAGCAGTGGTTGGGAAGGGAGTGAGAAAGGGTTGTAGCTTCTCCCCGATGTTATTCAATCTGTATATTGAGCAAGCAGTGAAGGAAACAAAAAAAATCGGTATAGGTATTGAAAACTACGGAGAAGAAATAAAAACTTGGAGGTTCGCCGATGACATTGTAATTCTGTCAGAGACAGCAAAGGACTAGGAAGAGCAGTTGAACGGAGTGGATAGTATCTTGAAAGGAGGATATAAGATGAACATCAACAAAAGCAAAACGAGGATAATGGAATGTAGTCGAATTAAGTGGGGTGATGCTGAGGGAAATATATTAGGAAGTGAGACACTTAAAGTGGTAAAGGAGTTTTGCTATCTGGGGAGCGAAATAACTGATGATGGTCGAAGTAGAGAGGATATAAAATGTAGACTGGCAATGGGAAGGAAGGCGTTTCTGAAGAAGAGAAATTTGTTAACATCGAGTATTGATTTAAGTGTCAGGAAGTCGTTTCTGAAAGAATTTGTATGGAGTGTAGCCATGTATGGATGTGAAATATGGACGATAAATAGTTTGGACAAAAAGAGAATAGAAGCTTTCAAAATGTGGTGCTACAGAACAATGCTGAAGATTAGATGGGTAGATCACATAACTAATGAGGAGGTGTTGAATAGGATTGGGGAGAAGAGAAGTTTGGGGCACAACTTGACTAGAAGAAGGTATCGGTTGGTAGGACATGCTCTGAGGCATGAAGGGATTACCAATTTAGTATTGGAGGGCAGCGTGGAGGGTAAAAATCGTAGAGGGAGACCAAGAGATGAATACACTAAGCAGATTCAGAAGGATGTAGGCTGCAGTGGGTACTGGGAAATGAAGAAGCTTGCACAGGATAGAGTAGCATGGAGAACTGCATCAAACCTGACTGAAATTTTCACTCTGCAGCGGAGTGTGCGCTGATATGAAACTTCCTGGCAGATTAAAACTGTGTGCCCGACCGAGACTCGAACTCGGGACCTTTGCCTTTCGCGGGCAAGTGCTCTACCATCTGAGCTACCGAAGCACGACTCACGCCAGGTACTCACAGCTTTACTTCTGCCAGTCCTCGTCTCCTACCTTCCAAACTTTACAGAAGCTCTCCTGCGAACCATGCAGAACTAGCACTCCTGAAAGAAAGGATATGGTGGAGACATGGCTTAGCCACAGCCTGGGGGATGTTTCCAGAATGAGATTCTCACTCTGCAGCGGAGTGTGCGCTGATATGAAACTTCCTGGCAGATTTTGGTAGAGCACTTGCCCGCGAAAGGCAAAGGTCCCGAGTTCGAGTCTCGGTCGGGCACACAGTTTAATCTGCCAGCAAGTTTCATATCACTACTTTATATAAGGAATGTATGAGGTATAACCCACGTGTATCTTTTGGGATTTTATGAAAATGTTCTTCCTCTCACCATTAAATTTTTTTCCTTGTGGTAGAGGGGTGTATGTTGTTGTTTGAAGGCTTCTATTTGGGCAATCAAGGCCCATGAATATCACTTGGCTGTAATCCGATAGGTTGCCGTTGGCTTTAACAGATTTCACCTCAGACGTCTGGTTACGCCTGCTGATCACAGGGTTTTAGTGTATGAAGGATAATGTTGGTTATATTTAATTGGGTGGTATTCTTTTAGAGATTTAGGAGATTGGTAGGTGTATTCCTGAAGGAACTCCTCCCCTCCCTTATTATTTGTTTTATATTGACATATGGTTTGAGTTATGATTAGTGCCACTACTGGCTATAGGTATAGTATGGCAATGTAAAAAGTTTTGGAGTTTTTAAAATTAAAAAAAAAATCCATTAGTGATAACCTGTACAGAGATACAATTCTGATTGCTAGTAGTAATTACACCCCGTTAGATGTTATATGCTGAGTATATTATTATTAAATTACATGTGAACGCATGGAGCACATGACCATATAGCGCCCCCTAACGAGGCCGCTTCGATGCTAGTTGACTTGTTTAGCGACAGTATACGCTCTGCTTAAAGACTGCTTGTGTCGCAGTTATAGTCATATGTTATTGGACACTTTCTTTTAGTTGTCTAGGCTGTAAGCCTGGTTAGTTGGGAAGGAGTTGAAGTTTGTGGTATGTAACTCATATGACCCGATCTAATTTTCTGTAACGTTGACACTTGTTGATTGTACTGTTCGCTTATGTTTTGTACCTTTTTGTAACAGATGTCTGAAGATGGGAGTAATTCCGAAACGCGTAACATGTCCTAATAAAAGTCAATTGAAAATTTCATGACTTTACTGCGATTGTTCAGCATCGGTTGCTAATTATTAGTAATTGAGAGTGTCAAATAATATGACTGCTGCGAGTAGTTTTATCATCAGTATGTTTCATTGCTACTTCACTGTTCTTCACATGATGTAATTGCACATCCCATAAACTTCTCTGTGAGGGCCATATGAATTATAAATTTACAACAGTCTGTTTTAAAATGCCCGAAGTAGGTTTGTGTACCCCTCACCACTTGCATCCTTTCTGATTTTTTATCATAAATCTCTCTCTGAATACACTTTTCATGCAACCTGCAGTTTGACCTATAGGCGTCCATTAAGGACAACAGCATATTTCTCCCACCCTCAACCTTCCGCACCGTGGTGCAAGCAAGTTGGCCAAAGGAACACCTGGAATAGAATCTGCATCACTGGCGTTGGATTCTCTTCACCAACGTGTGCAGGATTTTTTTTTTTTACGCCAGATGATGGCCACAGAAATGTGTGAATGTAATCAGGTACCAACGCATGTCTCAGGGATGCAATCTCATGCGTTCACCAGGGCTGGTCAGTCACGCTTTGGGCTAGTATTCTGTATTTGTGCTGTGAACGTTCTCATCGTTATTGACAATAATTTCAGTGCTGTACAGAGTCGAGGCAGGATCTTCCAGGTCACTGATCAGCCCTATAGTCAACATTTCAGTGATGGGTTTGCTTTTCAAGAAGATAATGCACGACTGAGCCACTCTCACGACGTGAACACCTTTCCTCAACAGAAATCAATCAGCCAAATGGAATGGCCTGCGGAATTTGCTGACATGAAGAAGATTGAGGATTCTTAAGTTCCATATGAAATGCGACATTTTAGAAATGTTCCTCAAGAAAAGATAAACTTTTTGCTTGAATTAGTGTACAGTTATATCACGTGAACGGGTCTTGCGTCTCTTAACCTATAGCTACATCGGAGGATACACAAACATTGACTGAAGAAGCAGGAATACCTGTAAGTAACATTTTATTGATAGGAAAATTACGGCGTGAGCTACTTCAAATCTGAAATTATCGTAAGAGTATTTAAAACCAAACTGTATATTATTCCAGAAAATCCAGTTCAGTCCTTTCGTTGAAACGCGAAACACCCCTCGAAATCCAATATTAATATGGTGGCTGGGAACAGGGCTTTAAAACATACAGGCAAATTAATATCATAGATTCGTAAAGATTATTCCTTCATTATAAATTTCCGCACCGTTACATTTATACAAGTGTTGCAAAGCTTTTTCTGTAGGTGAGTATAACTAAGTGGCCCTTAGTCGCTTCGTAAAGAGGCAGTAGCTTGACTTATGACAACGGCTAACTAAAGGAGAATTGCAAGAAGAATACGGTTTCGATCTACATTGTTCGAGTGTCTTGCGGTTCAGATAGGAGCTCTACGAATTGTGTTATTAACAATAATGTGGGTTTAAAATATAACCACGGAATAAGTCTTTACACAGTTTATTTCTATGTACACTAACGAAAGAGTATCCACCCAGTGAGAAAGAATACATAACTGCTGCGTGAAAAGTGAGAAAACTTGTAAAACGGCGTGAGTTAGTAAGTTATGATAATCGTGACCATTTTGGAAGTGGGGCGCTCAGCAGCATGGTCATCAGTGTCCTTACTAAGGGTGAGAATGGAGGGGGGCGGTGGGGATTGGTAGGGGGAGTCTGTCTCAACAGACAGCATTTTTTATAATACATTGAAGTGCAGCTCACGTCCTCAGCACTTTTCGGTTGAGGCCCGACAATTCACAAAATTTCGAAACCCCTGTGACACTGCTCTCAGTCTTCATAAGGATGGACGGCAGGTCTACAACCAAACCCTGGCTGTCCTGACGTCAGTATATTGCCACGTAGAAGAAGGTGTAATCAGATGAATGACGAACACAAACTTTACATAACGAAGGTTTATTCAGCACTTGCACATACAAGAGCGTGGAGCGAACTGCTTCCGGCCAGAACACATACAGTATATATACAGCTACAGAACATTCCAGTACAATGATTTTTGACATTTGTGGATACTTCTAGATTGTAGTCGAGCCGATTATAGAAGTGAAAATTGTACAGTCCAGCTGAGGTTCGAACTTACAACCCCCAAAGCAACAGTTTAGCAACATAACCACTACACCACGGAGCTACTCGGCTTCTTCTGCGACCATATAAAATACACGTTAACAAAATATGGTGAACCAAAAGTGGCGCTCTACAAACTTAAAACGGTTGGGGATCTTCCTGTAGAAGGGGGAAACCGTGTGTAAAAGGGCTGTGACTTTGCGCAGTCTGATAAGCAACACTTCCTTCCGTCGGTGTGGTTCTTGGCATGAAGTCCGCCATGTCTGCGTGGTTAACTTGCGTGACCGCAGTTTGTTGACCCCCCACTTTCAGCCATTCAGGTACCTACTGACACACGATTCTTCTGTTAGATAATGATATGACGACCTGCTAGCGGCGGTACATCAACGAAGGTACCATCCCGACATGCTTATTTGGCTTCTTTGTCGACTGCGTCATTTCCCTGTATACCCATGTACGCAGGTACCCAGAAAAAGACCACATTGTTGACTTGGTGTTGGAGCCGCCGTAAAGTGTTGTGGGTGAACTGAATCAACTGGTCTGTTAGGTAGATTTTGCGGACCGCTTGTAGCCCACTGAGCGAGCCAGAGCAGATGACAAAACCTTGTGATTTATGTAAAGAAACACAGCAAAATTTACGTATTTTTTCATGCTTAGCAGGAGGTGTTTGGAGAATTTATCACCACTGACAAGTGCAAATATTTATATAAGTATTACGTGTCGTTTTTGCATGTGTGTCTTTCTGTCTCTCTTGCACTGTAAACGTCATATTAAGATTATACTGCAGTCGGAAAACCGGACAAAATAAATCAATGGATGGCTTTTACATGCTAATATTATAAATACTTGTTCCTATGTCTAATTACATGTACTGCACCTCCCCTGTTCAAATGGCTCTGAGCACTATGGGACTCAACTGCTGTGGTCATCAGTCCCCTAGAACTTAGAACTACTTAAATCTAACTAACCTAAGTATATCACACACATCCATGCCCGAGGCAGGATTCGAACCTGCGGCCGTAGCAGTCGCACGGTTCCGGACTGCGCGCCTAGAACCGCGAGACCACCGCGGCTGGCGCACCTCCTCTGTTTTGCAGAATAAAACATACACGCAAATCACTACTAACACTGCTTCTTTTTCAAATCAAAATAACCTGTGAAGATATTATGACTCCTTTGCAGGGAGCCTACATATAGTCAGAGGTGTTGCATTTTCCGTGGATTACATTATATACATGAAGTTGTCACAGATACTTATTTCACCTATTGTGATTATTATCTATTTTTAAATTATCGACTATGTTTTATGTTCCATTTTGTTGAAAATACTGAGTAGGGTTTCTGAAAAAATCAACATATTTATGGAATTAACGACAGTTCTTGCATGCAGGAGAAATGGAAAAAATTAAGTAATCCACTGTCCACACTATCGAAAAAAAAATCGCAACACGAAGGAGTTGTGCGACATAAAAGAAAGTTGAAAGTCGTGTTTCTACACCTGATAGATGTTCTATTCAAATTTTGTGTCAGTCGCAAGAGAGTGGCGCTAGCAGCGGCAATATGAGGATTCAAATCAGATTTGCTTTAAATACACGCTATAACGGTAGTGGACTTTGGATAGCTTTGATACTGTACGTGGTGAGCTGATGATAGTCAAGAATGCCTTTGAAGCGACAAAGACGCAATTATCAACAGTTCACTGAGTTTGAACGCGATCGTGTGATAGAGCTACGAGAAGCTGGATGTTTCTGCTCTAGTACTGGAGATAGACTTGGCAGCATTATAGCCACTGTACATGATTTCTGCGGTGGTCACGAGAATGTACGGTTTCAGGAAGAATGGACTCCGCACGACCACGTGGGAAGACCGTCGTGTTTGGCGTATGGCTGTGGCGCATCGTACCGCATCTGCAACAACAATACGAGGAGCGCCTGACACCACAGTGACACAACGAAAAGTTACAAATGGTTTACCTCAAGGACAGCTCCGAGACTGACGCCCTGTAGCGTGCTTTCCAGTGAACCGACGCCGCCACCATTTGAGACTTCTGTGGTGTCAAGCTGGAGTTCATTGGAAGCCAGGGTGGACGTCTGTTGTGTTTTCTGATGGGAGTTGGTTGCGTCTCAATGCTAGTGATGGCCGTGCGTTGGTTAGAAGGAGATCAGTTGTCGGCCTGCAAACAACCTACCTGCGTGCCAAACACACTGGAGTTACACCTGAAATCATGGTGTACGGTGCGATTTCGTATGACATAAACCACAATGCACGTACGTGTGCATAATTGCATTCAACATTCTGGTGGTTACGCCGGTTGTTAATGTTCTACAAATTCACATTTGCAATGGCGTATCTCGCGCTTACACTTACCTGTCATCTTGCTATGTTAGTAACTTAAATATGTTACCTACACAAATCTGTCCCGAAATTTCATTTCCCTAAATTAACTATGTTTTGGTGTTGCGACTTTTTTCCGTCAGTGTAGATTTTCACGAAATATATTTTTTTCTTGGTTGTTTGTGATATACAAAAGGTTGCAGCTCCATTAAACTGATTGTAAGGGATTATGGAAGTAACTGAATATCTTAAGATCTTCATCTATATTTTTGAATGAGTATGCATTGTATTTTATGTAAATTGCTTGCCGCATCGATCAAGGCAGAACGACCGCGCTTTGAAATACACGCTATGCTAGTCACCGTTGCGCTTCTCACAACCACCGTGCGCAGGGATAAGCGTACTGAACTCGCATTCGGGAGGACGACGGTTCAAACCGCGTCCGGCCATCCTGATTTAGGTTTTCCGCTATTTCCCTAAACCACTTCAGGCAAACGCCCGGAAGGTTCCTTTGACAGAGCAAGGCCGACATCCTTCTCCATCCTTCCCTAATCCTATGACCTCGCTGATTGGTCCCTTCCTCGAAATCAACCAAACAACTACAATCGCCGCTACTAATTTGATGCTGTTACGTTGGCGTCAGTAATCTGCAAAGGAAGCCCCACTCTCTGTTGCGGATGAATTTGAGTTGTGAAAACGATTTCTATTGTGCTCACTTGTTACTTGTTCCTGTACTTGCTATTCGGTGTTCTCATGTACTTGGCCGGGGCTTATAGACATTATAATTATCATTTGTAACGTAAAACCTGAGTGGATAAATCATAATTTGAGTATTTGTCTTAACAAGGAGCTTGTACAGTTAACTACTACCAGAAATGTATTTATTCTTTCCTCAATGTTATCAGTACTTAGAATAAAAGACAACTGTCAGTGTTTGGTGCATTGTGTTCCATGCTCCTGTCACCCAACTGAGATTCCACATGTGAATAAGACAAGATATAACATTGCTATTGCCGATTTTGTGGATTGTTTATGTGTGTGACAGTTGGTGTGTTCAGTATATCTAGTACGAAATTTTAACCAATCAGTCTTATGTAGTAGCCTACGAGCTTTTATATGTGATTTTCTACATTCCTGAACATGAGAATTTGTTTTATTTATTGTCAAAGGTATGCACTAATTTTGTTGTACTTTGCTGTTCATGAAGAAAACCACTTTCGCTTTATCACATAAGTAGGACTTTTTTTCGGACATGTTGCCTACGTAATGTATGTGTATGTAGACAGAGAACGGGGAAGAATGTTATTGCATCCGGCTTATAACGACAATGTGCAGAAGGTCGACCCGGGCTGCCATTAAATGACAGAACAGCAAATTAGGTAAAATAAAGAGAATATATTTCAATGTACAGTATATCAGGGGCGGTAGTTACCGATGATCCTGACCTCGAACTGAACAGACGTCATTCTTCAGAGGCAGAGCATCCGACTCTGCGTTCCATGATTGGCAACCGACATCAATTAAAATGAAAGGTTTCTCCCGCCAATGACAATTTCAATTAGTATTTCGACCTCCTAGACTGGCCTAAGCCTGGTAACAACATGACAGGATACTTAATTGTATGATAAGCAAAGTATTTGGGTAAAAAGCATAATAAATCAGCTTACTGCAGAACGTTAATACCTCGCTTGGATTAGAATTGGATTACATACATTTGAAAAAGAGTGATAACTAGGCCTCGGATTTTAGGTAGAAACCTGTTTTGTTCTTCATTAAATAAAGGAAATAAAAGTTGTACATACACGAATTACGCCAAGTTATGGCGCCTAAAAATACGTAATTTCAGGTTAGTACCCGATTACACCTAAATTTAAAAAAATCCAATAAAATAAAAAATTTTATGACCAACATTCTTTCGTGGTCTTCCCAGCCAAGAATTATGCAAATATTTTAACCAAAATTGTAATTTTATAGTACCTAAAATACTTAATTTCATGTTAGAACCTGATTGTACCTCATTTTTAAAAATCCTAAAAATACCTAATTTCATGTTAAATGTTCAAATGTTTGTGATATCTTATGGGACTTAACTGCCAAGGTCATCAGTCCCTATGCTTCCACACTACGTAACCTAA